>NW_022681471.1:98510098-99230618 GCF_009764315.1 Trachypithecus francoisi
ATCAGCGCAGAGCTAAACCACTGCTGTGGATATGTTGCAGTGGCACCCCAAATTATGAAGGCCATGCTTTGGCTCTTTCTGTTTCAGGGCAGGGATAGAGGATGGAGGTGGCTTGCCTCAGGATGGGGTCTTGCTTGCCAGAGAGCAAAAGTTCAGGCTCTCTTGGGCCCCAACCAAGGTGGTACTCAAGCCCAGCCCTTTACAGCTGCCTGGATTGTGACCACCTTGGCAAGGTCCTCTTCCTTCCCCTCTTCAGCACTGGCTCTCCAACCAGAGCCGTATTCTGCTCAGCCAATCCTTCTTGCTCTGGGGAGAGTAGAGTGACCACTTCCTTAGGGTGTCCAGCCTGCACTTAGTCTTCTAGCCTGGCCTGAAATAGGTATCAGGTCCGAAGCAGGCCATGATCCCCATGTGTGCATGTGTACCAGTACTGTATTGCTGAGCATTCCCTTGTAACTTCTCCCCTGTGGGCTGGAGGCTCCTCCCCAAGCAAACAACTGGAGACAGCTCTATGACCCCAGTGAGTTACCCTGCCCTGCCCAGGTCAGTCTTTGGGTGGGGAGGATAGGGAGGTTGCCAAAGTGTGTCTCCTCCAGGGTCAAACTGCTCCCCCTCCACCACAAAATGCAAACAGAGGCAGAACCCCAGGTATAGAAAGCATCCATTTGTGTACAAAGGGGATGTAGGGGGAGGCCAGAGGATTGTTTGCAGGTTGGCTTGTATATACACACACTATGTTTGTCAGGAAAGATAAGAACCCAATAATATTGGCTGCCTCGGAGAAAAGTAACTGGGTGGGTGGCTGGGATAAGTGTGGGAAGGAAACTCCTCATTGTCCACTTATTTGTATCTTTGGAATTTTGAGCCATGTGATCATATGAGCTATGTAAAAATAACAAAAAATAAATACATACAAAGTTATATACAGATATATATAAATACTAAATACGTATACAAATACACACACACACACACACAGTAGTAGATATCTGTTTTTTTGTGCCTACATAGCAACCTGATTTCCTTTTTGGGTAACCACTACCCACATTTGGTATTGAACTTAATACTTCCTCCTATACACACACACACTTTGATGGTAGGTATATGACCCGGCCAATCAGAGCTCAGGATACCCCTGGCTGCTATATTCGTTCAGGCTTGGGCACATGACACAAGCCAGACCAATAGCAGCCCTTCCTGCATTTTTGTTACTGCTATGGGCAAAGAGACACTCTCTAGTGTTTGGTGTTGCTGAGTGGGTAGAATATCAGCCTTGACTGGCCAGCAACTGTCTTTACTGGGAGCGAGGGGACATCCTGCCTTGGAATGAAGCCAATACTGAGGAAAACAGAGGAAGCAGGGGCGTGAGGGTTGTGTGGGGGGTGGGCAGAAACAGAGAAAGAGTGAGAGACATTGGCAGACAGAGAGGAACAGGCTGTGTTCTTTGACATAGCTCAAAGCTCTGTATCCAGCCATGCCCAAAGTGGGCTATATTCCATGAACTGGCAAGCTATGGGGACAGATAATTCCCGCCCCTGTGTTTTCTTCCTTCAGTTCGTTTGAGTGGGGTTTCTCTCCTTTACAACTGAACAAGTCCTGAGTGCATACATATTTACATGAAGCCGAGTTAGGATGAAAGGAATCTCTGGAGCAGCCCGGAGCAGTGAAAGGAGTGGTAGAGAAAGCCTCCTAATAGTTTCTCAGCAAGTTCCATCTTTTCCCGAGGATATGGGAATGGTATTCATTCAAGCGTTGAATCTCCTTGCTGTTTTGTTTAGCACTGCTACCAGCCCCTCTGAGCCTGCCCAGCTGTCTGGCATGGTCAAAGCAGAGTCTTCATCCCTGTGATCAAGCCTATTTAATAGCCTTCCTCCTCCCTCCATCCTTTTGGATGCCATCTTGGTTATCTGGCACAATGCTTGAATTTGGATAATTAAGAACACATGACTTCTTTGCATTTTGAGAAAAAAGGCAGTGAGAGAAGAGCTTGGACTAGAAATGTGAAGACCTGGGATCAAGCCTCTCTTTGCCATGTGATGTTGGACAAGTCTTTCAAAGGCTTCATTTTAAACTTTATTTTTCTCCTCTTAAAAATAAAATCTGTCAGGCCTGCTATGCACTCCTTGAGGACAATGACCATGTTTGTCTTCTTTCCCCCTTCTCTGCCTTCCTCCTTCCCTTCATTTCTTTCTTCTCATCTTTCTCTCCTCTGGCCTCAGATGTGGAGTTGAATTACCCGTGCACCTTACTGCCAGCCTCATCAATCCCAGCATAGGTCCCTCTTGTTTTGTTTTCTTATTTTTCCTCTACATCCTTCATCCCTACTCCATTTTCCTCTCCCCATCCTACCCCCAGGTCTGACACCCACTCTAATATATTTCCTTTAAAAGATATATGGCATTTTGGGGGGAGTATACATGTGCTTTTAATTTATAAGAATAGTAATTTAATATAAAGCTATAAATCTTTTTCCTTTCGCACTCAACATGCTGTCTTAAAGACCTGTCCATGGATGTATGTAAATCTGGTGTATTGTTTCTGACTGCTATATGGAATTCTGTCATATGTATCTACCACCATCACATGTATCTCTGGGGTAAAGACCTGGGGTTTACACAGACTTCATTCCTAAGCATTGCCAGATAATCCCTCAGAATGACATATCACTTTGCAGTTCCACCAGTAGTGCATGAAAGTTCGTCTTTCCCCATATCTTCTACAGCACTTGGTTTTATTGAACTTCATAAGTTTTGCCAATGTCTTTGTTTAAACTAATGTTGTTTTAATTTGCATCTCTCTGATAATTTGCGAAGGTTGACAGTTTTTCCTCTTATTATTCATTAGAGTTTCCTATCTATGAATTGTTTGTCATATTATTTGATCTTGTTTTTCCTTGCTATTTTCCTGTGGTTTTAAAAAATAATCTCAGCATTTCTTATGTGTTTGATAACAGTGAACACAGCCAATACCTACTGAAGAGCACACACAATGCAATTTATGAAAATCTGAAACTTGAATATCGGTTATTTTCCCCTTTAAAGTCTGGTTCACTTCTTACTTTTCAAATAAAAAATCAAGCACAATAATCTTGAAGTAAATGAGTCAAAAGAACTGTCCTTTAGTTTCTTTTTTTGTCTAGTTTTTTCAGAGACGGGGAGGGGAAAAAGAGATTGAAGGATGAAAAGATGAGAGGTTAAAGAATGGAAAGAAAAAAATCAGAATCTAAAAGGGGAATGTAGAAAGGGAAAGAGATGATGATGAAGGAAGGAGTGAGACAGACAGGGTCAAGAGAAAGAGGAGGAGGAGAAATGAAAAGGAGGAGGCCTAAGAGGAAAGAGAGGGAAACACAGAAAAAAGACAAAATGAAATAGAGGCACAAAGACAGTTGGAGAGAGAAAAAATGGAATGAGTTTTGAACCTGTTCTGAACCCCTCTGCCTCACCAATCTATCTTACTACCTCCTCAGGCTTCTACTCCTTCTAGATCTTATCTCCAATGTCTCCGGTTTTGATGAGCCCAGAGGAACTCATTCCTAGCCCAGTAGCTGGTATGGGTTGCACCTTACTTCCTACATACAGCGTTCGGGGCTCTGACTTCACTATTTCAATTCTTCCGTCTCCTGGTTAAAGCTTTACCACTTCTAGGCTGTACATTATTCTCTAGTGGTTGTTTGGGAAGGAATCTGCTCCCTAGCCAGACTGTTAATTTCCTGAGGGCAGGGTCCACTCCTTGGCTCAGCATCCTACCATTCCCTGGGGCTTGTGCCTTAGTACCCAGTCAATAAACATTTGCTGAGTGGATGAACGAAGGGATCTCGCTGCATCAACCTTCTCAGCACACATCACACTGTGGTGACCTGCTGCCAGGCAACCCTCTCAACTTCTCAGGGATATTTCTCATGAAATGGCTTGTCAGAACTCCATCCTTCCAGCTAAGTATGACGGGCTGAATTGTCTCCCGATATCGAGTCTGTGGAATGCTGATGGGAAGGAAAATGCTGTAGTCTATGTTTAATATGGGATGCGTTTCAAACCTCGCAAATGATCCAGGCAGAGGCAAGGGCAGTCCCTGTGAGGGAGCGTGGCATGCGTTTGGAAGGCAGTCCACATTCCAGCTAAGCACTGGTTCTGGAGTTACGTCACAAGCACCTCTGCCAAAGGAAATAAGGCAGCTTTATGCTTTTGATAAGATGTGCATGGGATGCCCATCAGATGGTCTCGAGACTTTTCAGAAACTTTATCAAAGATAGAAGCCCCAGAAAAGGGCAAGATGCTTCCCTGGTGTTTGCTGAATGGCGTGGGAGGAGATCTTGTGTTTCTTCCAAACAGTGGGATTACACTTCATGGTTGAACATTCTAGAAACTGGGTTTGGTGGGTGAGGGTGGACTCCATAGAGTTCATAGCAGTAACCCCTCTGGGTTCCTAAATCAAGTTCCTTTCTTATGTGAGTTCAGCAATGTATTACAAATATTACATTGCTTCTCTAATGAGATTAGATAATAGCAGAGACCTTAACATTAGATAACGCCACTTCTTCTGATTCCTATATGATGCTCTTTCCTGGTTACTTAAGAACTGAATGAATGAGAAAGGGAAGAAAGGCATTTGGGATTGGTTCTCGTTGCCCCGTGGAGCGAAGCCAGGCTGCAGAAGGCAAACAAAGTGCTGAAGCTGGGCCAACTTTACTGGGTGGTGAGGCAGCAAGAGCTGAGCGACCCTGTGGTTTGCGGTGATGGCAGTATTCTTTTTTGTTCTTCTGAATTAAAGCTGCATTGGCTCTAATTCCTCCTTCATTTTGGATCCAGCAGTTTTATAGCTCAGTTCTCCCTTTTGCTCCTCTACATTTACTCTTCTTTTTCCCCCTAGAAAGGAGCTGGAAAGCTACCCAACCATGGGGACAGGGTTTTTGCCTTAGGAGGCATTGGAAGAAAGGCAGAGTCCCACAGGGAGTGGCAGCTCTCTCCGTCTGTCAGTTTCTAAGTGTCGATGAGGGCCTTACTTTGTCTCCAGTGCCATGGAGCAGGGGTCTGTGTCACTAAGATGTTTTTTCTGCCCTCCAAGATCTGATAATCTTGGAGAGAAAGTCTCTACTTTAGAGGTTCACAGTGGAAAAGGCAAGAAAGAGACTACAGTAGTGGTTTTAGAATACCCTAGAACAGTAGCTGCAGGAGTGGACTGAGAGCAGAGGGATAAGACAGGCTTCCTGCTCAGGGTGTGTACCTGAGGTTTGCCTTGAAGGGGAGATTTGGATAGGGGGTGAGTGGAGCAGTCTGACAGGGGCAGTACTGCAGTGGTGAGGAACCTAATGTGTGCCCTGACCACACTTGTGTATATCACCTGGGTGTGGGGAGCTTGACAACCAAGAGTCCTGGGCTCACCCCAAACCTACGGTGGTTTGCAAAGATGACTGCAACAAATTGTCTCATTCCCCAGGCCCCTTTGCCAAACGACTTTGCCTCTCCTTCTGTCAAGAAGTGGAGCGTAGCCAGGTGCAGTGGCTCATGCCTCTAATCCCAACACTTTGGGAGGCCGAGGCAGGTGGATCACTTGAACTTATGAGTTCAGGACCAGCTTGGGCAACATGGTGAAACCCCATCTCTGCTAAAAGTACAATAGCCTGGCGATCGTGCCACTACACTCCAACCTGGGTGACAGAGAGAGATCCTGTCAAAAAAAAAAAAAAAAGTGGAGTCTATTTTCTCTCCCTTTGAATTTGGACTGACTTGTAACTTGCTTTGACTAATAGAATGTGGTGGAAGTGATTCTGTGTGACTTCCAAGACTAGGCCTTAGGAAACCTAGCAGCTTGAATTTTCACCCTCTCTTGGACCCCTGAGATTGCCATGCTGTGAAGAAGCCCAGTTTAGCCAACTGGAGGGTGAGGGGCCATGTGGAGGAGAATTGAGGCACCCCAGCCATAGCCAGCACCAAATTTCACACATGTGAATGAGGTCATTTTAGACTCACCAGTCTTAGTGAACTCATCATGTGATAGCAGCCACATAAGTGAGCCCAGGGTAGAGTGGTTCTAGGTTCCAGGGTGGTTGGTTGGGCAGAGAGATGTAATGGCAGCACCTACTGACCTGGAATCTTTAGGAGTACCTGGCATTCATTTTCTCTTTGTCCTGAAATATATCCTTATTTCCCTTGGGGAAGTGGCTCTCCTCCACTCCACATGGTCTTGGTCAGGCTGACAATCATTGTGTCCCCAAGCCGCCACCCTTCTAGTTGGTCACCAGAGCATTCTATGCTAGGGTCATAGTAATTATTCAGGAATGTTCAGATGGGCAAACTTGGCCAATCTGCAACTTCCCTGAGGTTTGTTTTGTGAATGCTGTGAAAGACTCTCCTTCTGGGATCTCAAGCTGTTAAGACCACAAAATCTTCAGGCTGTTAAGTCCAACTTCCAATGACAGAAAACCAGGATAGAGAGATAGAGAATGTGTGACTGAATCCTGACAACATCATTTCAGCCTTTGGAGAGAGTCAAACTGGAATTCCATAAACCCCCAGACTTCCTGTTATGGAGCAAATGCATTCTCGTGTTGCTTAAGTGAGAGAGAATTTGAGTTGAGCGTTGTCTCTCACCTAATAAATATAGTAGCCACGCCCTGTCCTGGAGCAGCTCTTAGTGCTTGTATAAACCTGCATTCTTCTCCTTTCTTGCCCTTGCCCACGGCACTCATGGTAGATTGCATTTTGCTCCCAATTTTTTACTCCATCCTGATGATAGGATTATACAACCACGCCAATGTGACTTTGCAGGTACGCCTGATAGAGGAGGCAGAGTGAACTTTGCTGTCATTAATGCTGCTGAGCTATGTGACTTGTGGTCAATGGGAAGTCAGAAGAAGTAACAAGACTGACGGCTTTAAATATGCCTGTGCATTTGTGTTGGCCTCTTGCTCGCCTGCTGGTTGCTGTGGGAAGAGCCTGTGCTGGTGCCTGCTGGATCTAGAAGGCAGAGATACATGAAGCAGCCCTGAAGCCAATCTGCAGCCCGGAGCCAAGTTCAACTGAAGAAAATACAATGCTTGTTCCTATAAGCCATTGAGACTTCAGGGTTTTTTGTTACACAGCAGTGTGGACAGAAACCTGATTGATACAAGGAATGAGCTAGGGGAGCCAACAATAGTAACCAGATTCCCTGCTTATCCCTTCTCCCCAGACATCTGTTTCCCCTAGTACTTGGTGCAAGTGTCTTTTCTGGCATGCCTCATGGTGTGCTGCGTCAGTTGTGTCTCTGTCCAGCTCTCCAGATAGCATGGGAGAGCCTCAAGGGCTGGCACATAGTGAATGCTTAATCTCATCTTGGTTGCTGACTGGCTGAGTGTATACTTCAGTTGCTCCTTTTGCTTGCTGTTGGGGGTGGAGGTCTGGGATGTGGCTAACTAACTTATCTTTGTGTCTCCTCCTCCTCTGCAACATTTTTATTTATCTTCACATAAAGGCCACCTTGAAGGGAGAAAAATGTCAGGTAGCAGCTAGCACAGACAATCGATTCTGGACATAAAATTTGGCTCTATGTCCCCACCTCTTGAGCGAGTTCCTTTACCCTTCTCAAACATCAGTTTCCAGTAGTGTGGAGCAAATAATAATGATGATGACAATAATAATACAACTGTGTTTTATATATATATAGCTCTTCCCATGTGCCAGACACTTCACACATATTACCCTGGTGACTGCCTTATAAGGTAGGTATTTTACCACTAATATTATTTCTGGTTTATCGATCAGGGAACTGAGGCACGGGGAGATTGAGTAACTTGACCAAAGTTACACAGCAGTAAGTGGCAGAGTTGGATTTGGACCCAGGCATTCTGGCTTCAAAGTCTCTGCGCTCAAATCCCATATGTAAAAGTACCTCACGTAGCAGTAATAGATTTATCAGAAACAAGACCCACATGCTGGTCACTAAAGGCTATTTTCAAATATCCCAATGTAATATCACAAAGGTTTAATCAAGTCATATCTATGTGATGAAAAACATGGGTTTGAAAAATGGTGCCTGTGATGTATCCGGCTGTCGTAATGATGGAGCTGAATCTCCCACACAGCCGATCTGATTGTCTCTAGAAATCATCACTCATTAAGGCATTGGGAGAAAAATGAATCGACCCCAGAGGCCACATGGAGAGGCAGCTCCTGGGTGAGCTGCTCTAGGACAGAGCAGAACTAGGCCCCAGGCAGCTGGGGAAGCCAAAGAGAATTATATTTAACATGAAATGTAAACACCATCTAAAAGGTGGATGGTACAGAAAAATATAAATTTGATCATTGTTTGGTGGCTCAGAAATCCAGTGGCCTTAGAATCCACATCCACACATTTTTAACTCTGTATTTCAGATGATGAAATAAAGTTCTGCATTAAAGAATGCTGCAAGAATGGTGAGATGTTAATTGTGATATATCTGAGATGGAGCACAGAGTACAGAGGGTGATCACATCATAGCAGGAAACCATGGGTGTTAGTTTCTGCAAAAATGGCCACAGGACAAACTCTGGCCCCTCAGAGCACATCTAACAAGTCACTCTGCTGTTGGGTGGCTGCCCGCCCATCCAAGCCACAAAGGATAAACCCATGGTTGCAGATATTTGTCATTTCTCTTTTTCCAAAGGCTCCTGAGTTTTCCAAAAGCAGAATATTTACATGTGCACAAGGCAGGAAGCAAGCCTGGCCCACCTCATTTTAATAGATGCAGAAATGTCCATGTTGAGAGAAGCCAAACTCTACCTAAGGTTACATGGCCACAGCATGAGCTGGGAAATGGGGCATTCGGTCCTTGGCCCAAATTTCCAGGGGCAGCAGGTCCCTGCTGCTTGGTCAAGCCTAGCGAAATGGTTTTTGAAAGTGCAGGCTCTGTTCCAGCTTGCCAGATCACCACCTCTGGGGCAGCGCTTTGTCTTTGTCCATGTTTTACAAAGGCCTCAATCTCCTGAGGGCTGCTCCCCACGCTCCTCATGGTGCTTCCTCTGCAATCCAGGCCTGGGCAGGGAAACTGGCCATCTCACACCAGCCACTCTCATGGAAAAAGCCTCCGGAGCCCTGCGCAGAAAGCACGGGGACCTACTTGGGAGCATGTATTGCACAGTTCAGTCCACCAGTCAGTAAACATTAACAGAGCACATGCGATAAATTAGTTACCATAGTGCACAGTGTCAGTGTCCCCCATCGCCTTGTATACACAGTCCCTATGTTTTGCAAGCCCCCTAATCCCCTGCAGTGTGCTTTCTCCAGCCAGCACTGGGGGCTTCTTTTCAGAGGATTTCCCTCAGGCTACTGGCACCACTTTGCCTCCCCAGAAAGCCTGAGAAATCCTGGGGTGTCCATCACTCTGCCTGCTCCAGGCCCGAGGCCATGTTCACTAGTGATTACCAGTGGGAGAGTCTGAAAGCCCAGCTCCCTTGCTGAGGTGTAACTTGCACTCCAGAGCTCCCAGCAGTATCAGGCACAAGTTTCCTCTGCGGGGACCTGGCATGAAATCCCCTCATATTTGGCACCCTCCTCTTCCCTGTCTTGCTTCCTGGCTCCCTTTACCCACCTCCCCCTGGGAGCATGCTCTTAATCAAATACTCACATGTGAATTTCCATCTCAGGATCTGCTTCTGGGGATCCCGATCAATCACCATTCTGGGTTCTGGGGATACGGGGCTGGACAAGAAAGACATGAGAAGGTCCCTGCCATCATGAAGGTCTTGTGGCTGGGATTATCTTCAGTCCAGAAAGTGAACTCCAAGGTGGACTCCCACTGAGATGTGGGAAGAATCGTTTAGAATGTCTATTAAAAGTTATGTTTGTCTCACTCTTGAATATTTTCTGTTTTTGTGCATGTTTCATAATGAAGATAATGTTAGTACAATGATATATTTCTATACGTTAAAATTAAATGAATGAGCACAATTAGGGGGTGAGTGCTCAATGTGTTTTTATTAACAGGGAAGTGAGATCAAAATGTTTGGACACAAGAGGTGGCCAATCTGGTGGTAGAGGTTAAGCGTGTCCCTAGTGGAAATAGAGATCCCATGTTGCCATGTTCCAGCCCCAAAATGTATTGGAGACTGTAATTAAGCCACCCCCAAGGTCGTTTCCATTTAAAACAAGTCCTACCTCTCTAGCTTTTCCTACTAGCTTTATCTCTCTGCCCCTTCATCATTTCTGTTGCTTTTCTTTGGACCCTCTCCAAGTTCCACAGGCCTGGCATTAATTGTAAGGCCCAATATTCCTATAATTGCAGGGTATTTTTGTGCAGATCACAAGCCTGACCTCCTTTGTTATTTAGTTTGAGCTGGATTCTCCATGGACAGAGGGAGAGGCATGAAATGAGTAAATATTTAATTCAGGAGAAGCCTGCGGCTTCAAAATGTTTTCCCATTTGCTCGGCGCTGGCCCACATATTGAAGTTGCTTCCGTGGAGCTCTGGGCTGTGCCCTGCGATGAAGGACTGGCCTGCCCCAGGAACTCCAGAGCTCCTCTCAGCAGTGCCTTGAAGAGGGCTCTGAGTGCTTGGGCCAATGGGAGCCCAGGAGATGACTGCACAGCAAATTGAAATCAATGAATAGAAATAAGTGGCTCGACATTTGCAGGTACTCTTCACAGCCACATTAGCAATGCAGCCATCAGCAGCTCCCGAAAACTCCCCTTGCATCTCTTGATGCTGCCAGTGGGAGGGTCTGGGCCAGGGAGGATACTCTCCAGGGTGGGGCAGGTGCTGAGATTAGGATTGAGGTGGGAATGGAGGGGAGGAGAGGGGAGAACAGGTAGTGGGTAGGAGTATCCTCAGGCATGTGAGAGTGTTCAGAGCTTGGAAGCAGAATCCAGGTGGCAGTGAGGGAAGTCGTGGGCATCAGAGAGACACGAAACATACCAGAAAGGTATTCGAGGCAACTGGTGTTTGGGAAAACATACTCTGCCCCGACCTGAGATGCCATGGGCTGTTATCTTCATCTGGATGTGCTCAGTGCATGAGTTTTCCAGCTACCATATCCTCTTCGTGATCAGTGGCTTCAGTCTTAGAGTGGGCTGGCTGGGGCCCCAGTGTACTCTGTCATCATGGAGCAGATAAGCTGTTTTCTGAAACCATCTAGTTCACCTGGCCATCAGTTGTAACATGCCTGCCCCGGTTGACACCTTCGCATTTAGACTATAAAAAATATAAATTAATGAGACTGAGAAATTACATTTAATCAAAGATATAAATACTGTTGCAATTTAAGACTGCATTAACATTTCATTACACAGTAAGGTCTTAGATATCAGAGAACTTGTTTTAATGAGTTCTGTTCGCTACTAGCTAGTGGAGGAGGCTCCAAAATATTATTAAATGATAGCAATAATGTTAAAGATATTTGAGCACTTAGAATATACAAAGTGATTTAAGAACTTAGATGAAATCCTTGCTCAGTATCTCTGAGCAAAAATGCCTCTGTTCTGTATATATTTACACTTCCAAAAATTCCAGTAAGTGAGTATTCACATATCCACCCATCCATCCATCCACCCATGCATGCATGTATGCATCCATCCACTTGCTAAACATCTAATCATCCATTTATCTATCCATCCATCATCCATCCATCCATCCATCCATCCATTCGTCCATCATCTGACCATACACCATGCGTGCATTCATTCATCCATCCATTATCCAAACCATCCATCTATGCATCCATCATCTGACCATCTATCCATCCATCCATCCATCCATCCATCCATCCATCCATCCATCCATGTAACATGGGCCAGGCACTGTGCTAGACACAGGAGGTGCACAGAGAAGTAAGACATTCTTACACTCAAGAAGTTCAGGGTCTAGTGGAACAACTTTGAATTATGCCTTCAATTCAAACCCAAGCAATTTTGGTTGCATACAAGAAATATATTCTTGAGGCCAGGTGTGGTGGCTCATACCTGTAATCCTAACAACTTTAGGAGGTCAAGGTGGGAAGATTGCTTGAGCCCAGGAGTTGGAGACCATCTCTACAAAACAAACAAATAAACAAAAATTAGCTGAGTGTTGTGGTGTACACCTGTACTACCAGCTACTTGGGAGGCTGAGGTGGGAGGATCACTTGAGCCCGGGAGGTTGAGGCTGCTGTGAACCATAAGCCTTGTGCCACTGCACTCCAGCCTGAGTGACAGAGTAAGATGTTGTCTAACAAACAAACAAACAAACAAACAAACAAACAAACAAAAAAGAATTACATGCTTCGGCCGGGCGCGGTGGCTCAAGCCTGTAATCCCAGCACTTTGGGAGGCCGAGGTGGGCGGATCACGAGGTCAGGAGATCGAGACCCTCCTGACTAACACGGTGAAACCCCGTCTCTACTAAAAATACAAAAAAAAAAAAAAAAAAAAAGCCGGGCGCGGTGGCGGGCGCCTGTAGTCCCAGCTACGTGGGAGGCTGAGGCAGGAGAACGGCGGGAACCCGGGAGGCGGAGCTTGCAGTGAGCCGAGATCGCGCCACTGCACTCCAGCCTAGGCGACACAGCGAGACTCCGTCTCAAAAAAAAAAAAAAAAAAAAAGAATTACATGCTTCAACCTAACACAGTGCTGATGCTCCAGTGGATGAGAGAAGCAGATCTTAGAGGAGAAGCAACTCCAGACAAGAAAAGCCACCTGTGTTCCCTGATTTTATCACCCCGAATTTCAGCCTTTTCCTCAGCAAGGTTTTTACACTTATTTCCCTGTCTGTGCCTGGACCCCAGGAATTTACTGTTCCTTTTTCTCTTTAGCCCTATCGTGTGTGTACAGGTCTCTTTCTTTCCCCTTTGAAAAATGGGCAGGCCACCACAAAAGCTAAAGACAAAAAGAAATCCTACAGCATAAATATTTAAAAACGCATAAAACTCTCTGTTTATGGAGTAAGAATTCCCTGTCCTAAGAATTCTAATAAGATATCTGAGCTTCTCAGCACATGGAATTTCTTTCTTCTAAAATCATATCACTCTAGGTACTTTCCGGATGGCCACTGTCTATAGGTGGGCTGCCTGGATTCCTTCCTTCCAGCTCCCGCTCTTCTTGTTCTTGCAGCCTCTTGGCTTGGCCACGTGTATTGGTCAGTTATTGCTGTGTAAAAAGCACCCACAAAATCACAGTAGCATAGTCATAGGCATTTATTTTTCTCACATGTGGGGTGGCTCTGTTAATCTTGACTGGCTCAGCTGGGCTTGACTCTAAGCTTCAAGATGGTTCCAAATTTACTCCATATGTTTCTCATCCCTCTTAGACCAGTAGGAGAGCTGGCCAATGGCAGAGGCACAGGAAGGCAAGCAGAAACAAGTGAGGCCTCTTAAGATCTAAGCTCAGAACTGATATACAGGTTTCTAGCTACATTTCATTGACCAAAGCAAGTCATTTGGCCAAGCTCAAAGTCAAGTTAGGGGAAGGAGAATGGACTACCAAGTTGCATGACAGAAGTTGTGGAAGCAGAGAAAGGGGAAGAATCAAGCCCAGTAATTTAATTTACCACCAGCAGAAACTGAAAATTTCAAAAATAAATATACAGGTCCAGCACAGTGGCTCACACCTGTAATCCCAGCACTTTGGGAGGCTGAGGCAGGAGGATCCTGAGGCTTGAATCCAGGAGTTCAAGACCTGCCTGGGCAACATAGTAAGGCCCTATCTCTATAAAATATCAAAAAATTAGCTAGGCATGGTGGTGTGCCCCTGTAGTCCCAGCTACTTGGGATGCTGAGGTGGGAGGTTCTCTTGATTCCAGGAGTTTGAGGCTGCAGTGAGCTGTGATAGCACCACTGCACTCCAGACTGGGTGACAGAGAGTTAACCTGCCTCTTAAAAAATAAAATAAAATAAAATAAAATAAAATAAAATAAAACGGTATGTAGATTTCTAATCCTCACAACAACTCCAAGTACAAATGGTCCCCAACTTTCAATGGTTTCACTTAGAGTTTTCTGGCATTACAACAGTGTAAAGTGATACACATTCAGTAGAAACTGTACATCAAGTACCCATACAACCATTCTGTTTTTCTCTTTTAGTACAGTAGTCAATAAATTATGTAAGATATTCAACCCTTTATTGTGTTAGATGATTTTGCCCAACCATAGGCTAATGTAAGTGCTCTGAGCATATTTAAGGTAGGCTATGCTAAGCTGTGATGTTCGGTGAGTTAGGTAGATTAAATACATTTTCAACTTACAATATTTTTAACGATGGGTTTATCAGGATGTAACCCCACTGTAACTTGAGGAGCATCTGTAGAGGTGATTGGTGTGCCCAGTTTTACAAAGCAACCACTGAGAAGTTGAAGTAACTAAGCGACTTGGCTAACCTCCCCCACATAGCTGTCTTTCTTTGGCACAGCATCGTGGTCCAGGAGTAAGTCCCTTGTCCAGACAGCCTCCTTCCTGAACACATCCAGATGCCACTTTCTCATTTCGAATGGCCTCACCTACTCCCAGGGCATTTTCTGTTTTCAGTCTGCGAGTCGGCCTGCTTCTGGTCTCATTTGCATAGCTGAGCTGACTAACATCTGTTGAACCCAAAGAGAGCTTGGCCATCCAGGGCTTGGTTGCTTTGCTGTCTTCTCTCCTACAGAATTTTGTGTAGCTCCCCAAGAGGAATGGTTTGCAAAGCTCCAACATTATTATCCATAATGTACAAAGCGCTCAAACGTATATTGATTGACATTAATACAACATGTAGTAAAATGGAGGGTCATTCTCTCACATGCGTAGAAATGTTCTGGGTATAAATTACCTTTATAACTATCAGGCAAACGCCTGCCAACATTATGGTGGCCTTTTATCAGCCTCCAGGCTATGGAGCTTGGAGTCTTCATTTCTATTGGAGGCTCTTTAGTTTTATCTACATGTATTGTGTAAAATGTTGCCTTTTAAGTTTATTTTTATTTGTTCATTAGTGAGGAAAAAACTATAGCTTTTAGCATTAGCTTTGGCTTATAAGTGAGAGATTGTATTGTTACATAATTAAGGCAGTTCTAAATAAAACAAGATCTTTACAACAACCAAAAGAGAGGTAGTGCACCTTCCTTTCAAAATACTAGTTTCTATGTACTTGGTCATCGATACATGCATATAGTTTAAACAGTGAAATCGTTCTATAAGGCTTTTTATGAACAAACAGAAGTCTCTGGCAAACCCATCCCCTTTCCATTCCTTTGGCTATCTCTTCAGGTATTTACCTCTTTAACTCTAAAAAACATGCTTACACTGCTACTTCAGGATTTTTCGGTTGTGGGCCTTATCTTGTAATGTCTATTGACTTCCTCTGATGAAATATAAGTATTTAGTTCTCTTTCACTACCCTCACCTGTACTCATTGTTCCCTGTCTCACTTTCTCTTAAAATACTTGTATTCTAATTTAGGTTAGATCAATATTCAGCATTCACATTATTATGACTATGCAAACAATATTCATAGCTGAGCCATGCAGTACACAGTTCTATTTTCTCACTTTCTCCCTGGGGTAGATGATTTGCAAAGATGGCTGTAATAATTCCTCCCTGAATGCACACCTCTTTGCAATGTGACTTTGCCGCTCCCCCACCTCTAGGCTGGTTTCTCTGCTTCTTGAATCTGAGCTCAGCCATGTGAATTGCTTTGGTGATGGGGAATTGTGTTAGTTTCCTGTTGCCACTATAACAAATTACCACAGACTTAACGGCTTAAAATAATACAGTTTTATTCTCTTACAATTCTGGAGGTTGGAGGTCTGAAATCAATTTTACTGGGCTAAAGCCAAAAGATGGGCTTTTAGAAGTTCCTTTCGGAGGCTCTGAGGGGAGAATCCATTTCCTTGTCTTTTTCAGATTCTAGTGGCTGCCTGCATTTCTTGACTTGTGGCCCCTTCCTCCATCTTGAAGGTGCACCACTCCAATCTCTGCTTCCATCATCACATCACCTTCTCCTCTTACTCCACCTCCTCCTGTCTCCTTCTTATAAGCACCACTGTGATTACACCCTCCTCTGCTCCCCTGCCACCACAATCCAGGATAACCTCTCCACGTTAAGATCCTTATCTTAATTGCATCTGCAAAAATCTCTTTTGCTATATAAGGTCATGTTCACAGGTTCTGGGGATTATGTGGACATATTGGGGGGGGACATTATTCAGCCTGCCACAGACATTGGCAAATATGGTGCAGTTTGAAGCCTGAGACCATGATGTGATTGAGTCTGAGCTATCCTGCTGGCAAGGCCATGTGGAGGAAAACAGATTTCCCAGCCAACAGCCTGGCAACCACCAGAATGTGAGCGAGGCTGTCTTGGACCATCCAGCTTCAAGTGAACCACCAAATGACTGCAGAGGCATAAGTAGGCAAGACCAGCAGAACCACTCAGATGAGCCCAGCCCAAGTTGTTGATCCTCAAAATCATGATCAAATAAAATGGTGGTTGTTTTCAGTCATTAAAGTTCTGAGTGGATTGTTACACAGAAATAGATCACTGAGACATTTTTCTATGTACACTATTGTTAACCTCCAGATCTTTCCTTGCTGTCTAATCTCTTCTTAATATAATCAAGAACATACAACATTCTGTTAATTCCATCGTCTTAAAGATATTACTTCTGGAATCTTCTGGCCTACTCTAATTTGGACTCTTCCCCTCCCTACTCCTATTTATAACTGTCCTCTCTAATCTTTCCCTACCATCTTCCTGGGATCCCCCTTTTTAATGGGATGTAATAATTCTCTTCCATATTAAATTTCCTGTTTCCTAGATCCAATGTCTTCCTCCTTTTTTGGTTTACTCCCTTGTTTTTGTGAAGGAAATCCTCCATTAGCCTCCTGAGAAACGTTGCATAGAATGTAAATTTTAAGGCACTTCCTGATTGCAAATGTCTTTGGGTTATAAATTGTACTTCCTCATAATAGCATATTTATATATTTTCTCTGGGTATAGGATGTACAATTGGAAATCATTTACTCTTACCATTTTGAAGGCATTTCTCCATCATCTTTTAGCTTCTAGTTGTTGAGAACTCTGATTGAATTCTGATTCTTCAACTTTTAATGCAACCCACATTTTTTTTTTTCTCTTTGGAAGCTTTGGGACCTTCTCTTGTCCTGGGTTCTAAACTTCCATAATGGTGTGCCTGTATGTAGAGCCATTTCCATCAGGTTGATACTTACTTTAGAAATTCATATTTTCAGTTCTAAGAAATTTTCTTGAATTCTTTTCTTTGAAGATATCATCTCCTTCATTTCTCTCTTCTTCCGGAAAGGCTATGATTCAGATGTTGGACCCCCCCCGGACTGAGCCTTTAATTTTCTTATCAATTCACTCCTAATTTCCATTTCTTTGTCTTTTTTGCTCTGCTTTCTGGAAACTTTCTTCACGTTTATCTTCCAACAGTCCTAATGTCTTTTTAACTTCTTCTTTTTCAATTCTCAGGAGATTTTCTGCTTTTGTTTTGTTTTGGGGTTTTCCAAAAGTTATTTTAAAATATCATCTTATTCTTGCTTCAGGGATGCAAAATTATTTGGTAGAGTGCAGACTCTGAAGCCAGATTGTTTGCTTTTAGATCCAGCCTACAGATTGCATAAATTTAGGTAACTTATTTAATCTCTTTAGGCCTCAGTTTTCTCATCTGAAAAATGAAGATAATACCCTACCTACCTTATAGGGTCATTGAGAAAATTAAATGAATTAATTCATGTGAAGGACTTAGAATAGTATGTGCATGTAGTAAAAATACTCTATAAATTTCAACTATTATCACCATCTTATTTCTCTGATAATATTAGCAATAATTTTCTTTTTTCAGGTTTCTTTTCTCTGCATAGTGTTTGTCTCTACCAAGTTATGTCCTTTTGCTGATTGGCTTTGGCGTCTCTTTTTCAAGTTAGAGACTTCCTGCAGGTGTTTGCTGACCCTGGCTATCAGTTGATATTTAAGAGTGAGTATCAGTATTTTCAGACCTTTATTTTTGGGCTAACTAGAATCCTCAGAATAGGATACTCCAGTTTCCTTCCTAAGGGTGGGTATAAGTCTGCCTGCCATCATTCTGGGAGTGAGTGAAGAAGAGCGTAGGTATTCCTGATATTTGGCTTGTTAACTTCACTTACCTCTTTTTTCAGATGGTACCCACACTTTAACTCTACCGGTAACCTCCTGCCCAGAGATCTCCATTTTTATGCTGTCTAGGGACCATGCATCCCATGAGAAGATAGTAGCCTGTCTGTGTAAAACTGAGTAGGAAACTTGGAGTGTGGTTTTTTAAACAGAATTTTAACCAATTATTTTATCTTCAGCCCCCCATTTACCTCTACTTCTAGAGGCATCTGGTGTCACTCATTTCTGGCATTTGGGCTGTTCTATGCTGCATATGAGGTTCTAGGCTTTCCCCAACCTCAGTGCTTGCTTAATGTTCATTTTCTCAGGTATGCCAATTAGTTACTACTCTTTCACCTGCTTCACCTGCTTTCCATATTTTAATTTTTCTTGCTTTGCCACTTTGCCCATTTTCTCTGCCTTTGTGGGTTGTCTTTTAAACATTCACTTTTGTTGTTTAGTGATATTTCAAGAGGATGCAGGATAAATGTGTGTGTTCAATCCACCATCTTTAAACAGAAGTCTCCACTGAACTTTTATTTCAGATGCGAAGGTATACTTAGAACTTCTACCTTGAATACCTTTAGTCAATTTGCACCTTGTCTAATGTTTACCTCCACTAAATTGTAAACCTTTTGCATTCAGAGGTAGTACTAATGGTTCCAAAGGTACTGAGATAGAAGTTAATGGGAGAAAGGAAGAAAAGATGCAAAGAAGGAAGGAAGAAAGGATAGAAGAAAGAAAGGAATGTTGTAAGATCCTGAAGTTGCAAAAATTATGCCAGATAAATAAGACAAACAGTGATCATTTGATAAATTAGTTGGGCCTCAAGGGGTGCACTGATGCCTTACTTTCTACAACTCTCAGTGGCTAGCACATTAGGAGAGTCAGATATCCCACCAAATCCCACTTTTACCTCCTCTATTTCTGATAGTTTGCTGGGAAGCAAATTTCTCCAAAGCCTAGCTTCCTATGGCTATATTAATGTGAAATGTAATAATACATACTGTAAACTAGTTTATGTGATTCCCAAATGAATGAGCAGGGGAAGGTAATTTATTATCAATTTGCATCAAATTTCAGTTAATGTAAAAAATGCAAAGCTTATTTTAATATACTTATTTCTGGGAAAGGCTTTCCATTAAATAGAGTGTCAAGTGGGGGTAACGATTTGCCTGGGGAAGAGTCTTTATGGTTTTGATGTCTGGGCTCCCTGGGAGAAATCACAGGCTCGTGGAAGGCTTTTTGGTCAGGCCCTAGGTTCAATGCACAGTAGAGGGTTGAGTTTTATAACTTCCCTGCTGGCTGGTGAAAACATTGTGATGGATGACGACAATTTGTCCAGTGGTCTCTTCTGGGATGACAGCAAGACAAGGACAAGGACTAACAGAAGGAATCGGGCATGGGAGGAGGCAGAGTGTATAGTCTTGATCTATAGAAGGGGTCAGCAAACCATGGCCCAAGGGTCAAATCCTGCCCACCACCTGCTTTTATAAATAACATTTCATTGGAACATGGCCACACCCATTCCTTTACTTATTGTCTATGGTTGCTTTCATACTACATTGGGAGAGTCGAGTAGTTGCACCAGATACCATATGCCCTGCAAAACTGAAAATACTTACTCTCTGGCCCTTTACACAAAATGTGCAGACTTCTAGTCTACAAAATGACCCTGCACCTATCTGAAAGAGTTTAGTTACAAGTGACAGAGTGTCCCAGTAACCTACTGATTTATAATAAAATACTCCAAAACTTAGTGGCTTAAAACAACAATGTTTATTTTTCCACTGAACCTGAAATTTGAGTGGAGCTCAGTGAGGAAGACTCATCTCTGCTCCGTGTGGCATCAGCTGGAACTGCTCAGCTTGGAGTGGATGATCCACTTTCAAGATGAGTCACTCAAATGGCTAGCAAGTTGCAGTTGGCTGCCAAATGGGAGCTCAGCCAGGCTGAGGGCCAGGGACCTTAGTTCCTCTCCACGTGGGCCTCTCTACAGGCAGTTCAGGTTTCCTCACAGCCTGGTGTCTGGGTTCTAAGGGTAGGCGTCCCAAGAGACAGGAAGAAGAAATGACCGGTTCCGTAAGGCCTGGGCCCATAAACTGACACAGACCTTCATTATATTCTATTGATCAAGTAGCCATACACCCAGACTCAAGGGAAGGAGGCATAGACTTCCTACCTCTCAATGGAGGAGAGGTAAAAAAAATTGTCAGGGGTCGTCTTTTAAAAAAATGTATAGTGAGCTGAGATCGGGCCACTGCACTCCAGCCTAGGGGACAGAGTGAGACTCCATTTAAAAAAACCCACGAATTTATGATTAATATTATTTTGATTGACAAATAATTGCATACATTTATGGGGTACAATGTGATATTTGGATATATGTTACAGCATGGGATGATTAAATCAAGCTAGTATATCCATCACCTTGCTTACCTATCATTTTCTGTGGTGAGACACTTGAAGTGGATTCTTTATTTTGAAATATATAATACTTTATTATTGACTATAGTCACCTTGTTGTGCAATAGATCTCAAACCTGATCCCTCCTGGCTATCTGAAACTTTGTGTACCCTTCGATCAACAATTCCACATTCCCTCCCTCCTCACCCTCCCAACCTCCGGTAACCATCAATCTACTCTCTATTTGTATGAGTTCAACTTGATTAGATTCCACATATGAATGAGGTCATGCGATATTTGTCTTTGTGTGCCTGGCTTATTTCACTTAGCATAATGTCCTCCAAGCTCATCTATGCTGTTGCAAATGACAGGATTTCCCCCTTTTTAAAGGCTGAATAATATTCTGTTTTGTATACAATTGGGCCTCCATGTCCACGGGTTCCACACCCTTGGAGTCAACCAACTGCAGATTGAAATATTTAGAAATGTTTGGAAAAAGAAATTCCACACAGTTACAAAAAACAAAACTCAAATTTGCCATGTGCTATTAAATTGGTGCAAAAGTAATTGCGGTTTTTGCCATTACCACAATTACTTTTGCATCAACTTAATATGTTGAATCCACACAAATAAAGTGACGTGTAGGCATTGTATTATATGTTATAAATAATCTAAAGATGACATAAAGTATATAGGGAGATGTGTGTAGGTTATATGCAAATACTATACCATTTTATGTAAGGGACTTGAATATCTGTGGATTTTTGTATCCATGGGGGTCCTGGAACCAATCCCTCACAGACGCCAAAGGAGAACTGTACATGTCACATTTTCTTTATCCATTCTTCTGTTCTTGGTGGTGGTGGGTCATGTTTTAAACTGCCATACAGAGTAACTATGTAACAGTAGCCTAATCAATACAGACTTTTATTTAATCTTCATGCCAAGAAGCCTGCAACTAGGTGTTTACAAGGTTGGTCAAGCTATCCGGTGATTTTTTGTTTTTTTCTTTTGAGATGGAGTCTTGCTCTGTCACCCAGACTGGAGTGCAGTGGCGTGATCTCGGCTCACTGCAAACTCTGCCTCACGGGTTCACGCCATTCTCCTGCCTCAGGCTCCCGAGTAGCTGGGACTACAGGCGTCTGCCACCACACCCGGCTAATTTTTTGTATTTCTAGTAGAGACGGGGTTTCACCGTGTTAACCAGGAGGGTCTCGATCTCTTGACCTCGTGATCTGCCCGCCTTGGCCTCCCAAAGTGCTGGAATTACAGGCCCATGAGCCACCATGCCCGGCCACTATCCGGTGATTTTTATCAAGGGCTACTCTTCTTCATCCTTCTGCTCTGCAATCTTTAGCATGTTTTTTCAACCTTTAAATCTGTCACCTTATGGATATAAGACGGCAGTTTTAGCACTAAGCTTTATGTTCCCACATAATAGTGTCCCAAGCAGGCAAGAAGAAAGTGGGTAGAAAAAATTTCTTCTTGAAATGCTTTCTCTCTTTCTCTATCTTTTTAAAATAGGGTGCGCTATGGTGCCCAGGCTAATTTTGAACTGGGCTCCAGTGATCCTCTTGCCCCAATCTACTGAGTAGCTGGGATTACAGACATGCGTCACCACATCTGGCTTGAAGTGCTTTCTCTTCTATCAGGAGAAAAAACTCTCTGAAATGCCCAGTAGACTTCCAATTATGACTCCTTATTTGGAACTGGGTCATGGGATCATTTCTTTCCCAATTGCTGGCAAAGAGGATTGGGATTCCCATTGCTGGATTACAGCAATGGTCCTCTGGGGCTTGGGGAGAGTCCTACCTTTCCTGCTTAGTTGCTGCCTGCAAGCAAAACCAGGCTTCTGTTAGCAAGGAAGAAAAGAAGAGAGGCCGGTGAGCAGTCAACCAGCAGTATCCGCTATATTTGGGTATTGCCCAAGTTTTTCTTTCTGGTAACGGAGGTTTTGGAGCATGGGGCATCAAGGTTGCAGCCAGGGTCTGAGAAATGTGGTGGAGCTGTAACCTGCATGCAGAGGCGTTTGCTGACATGGTGGACTTTGAGTTCTGGGACCAACCTTCAGCTAAAGATTGTCCAGGTGAAAGCCACTTAGGTTGCAAGTTTACTTTTTTTTTTTTTTTTTTTGAGACGGAGTTTCACTCTTGTTGCACAGGCTGGAGTGCAGTGGCACAATCTTGGCTCACTGCAACCTCCACCTCCCGGGTTCAAGTGATTCTCCTGTCTCAGCCTCCCAAGTAGCTGGAATTACAGGCACTTGCCACCATGCTTGGCTAATATTTGTATTTTTAGTAGAGATGGGGTTTCATCATATTGGTCAGGCTGGTCTTGAACTCCTGACCTCAGGAGATCCGCCCGCCTTGACTTCACAAAGTGTTGGGATTACAGGCATGAGTCACCGTGCCTGGCCAAGTTTATATTCTTATGGCAAAACCTCTTCATGAACATAGCTGTCCTAAGGGTTTGGGAATCCAACTATCTCAGCTGGTTGAAGTATCGCATGAGGCTCTGAAGCTGAGTAGTTTAAACAAGGTTTCCTGAATCCTGGTCCACAGACAGATACTAGAATCTCCCTAGAGATGCTTGTCAAGACAGATTTCCCACACCCCACCGTCAGAGATTCTGATTTAAGGGGCTTGAGATGAAGCACCTCAGGGCAGAGATTGTGTAGCCTTGGGTTTCCTTAGCAAGTACCCTCAGGTAATTCTGAGGCCAAGCAGGTTCGGGAACCTTTGGTTTATGATTCTAGATGCAATTACAGCCATCTGAATATGATGAGAAACAGCTGGAGTAGAATTTTTGCTTAATGCAGTAAATCCCTGAAGAGGGAACTGCTTGCTAATTTTTGTGGTGTTTAGCTCTCAGGTGGATATAGGGACTGGGACTTCCCTAACATTTCCTGGGAACGACGGTTGTCCATCTCCCAAGCAGGATCCTCTGGAGTTTTTCCTGGAACCTCTCAAAGGGGTAATTGTGATGTCACTCTATTCTGACAGCGCTAATGGTGGACATGAGCAGCCTGCTGGCTTGGGGGCTCCCAGGGTATCTTGGCATGTTGGTTTTGTTTTGCCGTGGTAACAAGTCACCACAAATGTAATGGCTTAAAACAGCACAAGCTTATGATCTTACGGTTCTGGAGGTGAGAAGTCTGAAATGTTCTCAATGGGTCAAAATCAAGGGGTCAGCAGGGGGTGTTCCCTTCTGGAAGCTCCACAGAAGGCTCTGTTTCCTTGCCTTTTCCACTTTCTAGAGGATGCCCACATTTGTTGGCTCGTGGTCCCTTTTCTCCATCTTTGCAGCCAGCAATGGCCAGTAGAATCCCTCCCAGATAGCATCACTCCAACCTCCTCCTCTGCTTCCCCTTTTTCCTTAGCTAAGAGCCATGTGATTACATTGAGGCCACCTTCAAAATGCCAGGAGACACTCCCCATCTCAAGATCCTTAACCTAATCATATCTGCAAAGTTTCTTCTTCCATATAAGATAACATATTCACAGGTTCCAGAGATTAGGTCACGGACATCTTTGAGGCTATTACTCAGCCTATCACACTTGGCAACATGGCACTGCTAAGAGGCATAAAAGAAATGACTTGAATTTTATGGTTCAAGAGCCATTTCTTAGTAGAATCGGCTTCTCTCGGTGGGGATAAACAAGTTTTCTAGGAACATTTTGCTGAGGGCACCATGGCTTTCAGAATCAGACCAGACGAGTTCTGCTTTTTTTTTTTTTTTTTTTTTTTTTTTGAGATAGAGTCTTGCTGTGTCACCCAGGCTGGAGTGCAACGCCATGATCTTGGCTCACTGCAACCTCCGCTTCCTGGGTTCAAGCAATTCTCCTGCCTCAGCCTTCCAAGTAGCTGGGATTACAGGCATGTGTCACCATGCCTAGGTATTTTTTTTTTTTTTTGTAGAGATGGGGTTTCACCATGTTGGCCAGGCTGGTCTCGAACTCCTGACCTCAGGTGATCCACCCGCCTTGGCCTTCCAAAGTGTTGGGATTACAGGCGTGAGCCACCGCACCTGGCACTAGAGTCAGGTCAGCTCTAAAGAAGGTTTTTATTCAAGACAATTCCTCCTTCCTGTGGTTGGGCAAAGGTGGGTTTGTGGCCCCTGAACATGGTGTGAAAGCAGGGAATTCTCTGTTGGAGGGTCATTTTGATTACATGTCATTTTCTATCTCAAACCTGGAGACAGCTCTTTAAGCACAGGACATTTTATTGATGTTGCTTATTGATGATGTTGTTGTTTAAACAATCAAAATAATTTTAAAAGACTGCTCTTGTGGTCTGGAATTTTCTTCTATTTAGGGCTTTGTCACACCATAGCAAGCATACGAAGTCTCTCTCTTTTCAGTTTTGTTATTCCCATTTCTTCTCTTAGCACTGTCTGCTGCCTCTGTCTTCCTTGGGGTATCCTAAGGAGACCCAGTAGCCCCTCAACAATGCAATCCTAGGGTGGGGGGTCCCCTTGATCTAGTTTAAAGTGAGGAATATTTTAAGGGCAGAAACAGTGCTGTCTGTCCTTGCTGTCTCAAGATTTCTGGTTACTACGGCCTTCATCTATAGAAACCCAGATTCCTATCATAGATTATAAAGCTTCTGTTTCTGCATCCGTACAATGAGGGTAATAATACTATCGCAGTCACAATCGGCACCTTGCCCATATTTCCTTCTCCCTTGTACTTCAATGCACATAGGACCGTCTTCCAACTGTTAGCATCTGCATCTCTTGGCTTCCTCAGGCACAGAGCCCACACTGCCTGCATGTAGCAGGCTAGGGAGCCAGTCCGCAACTGGGAATCGGTAGGTGCCTACCCTAGCCTACTTGTCCCTTGAAAAGGGTAATTGAGGTACATGTTCCACAGTATCTCCCAAAGCTTGCCTGCAAGATTGAAACCCAGTTGCCCATGGTAGTAAGTTTCTTGGTGATGCACCCATTAGTGACTGCCTTCCCTTCCTGCCTCACCTCCCTACTCCCCTACTGGTGTCTTCTGGAATCTTCTTCAGATAACTGACTTGCCCTCACATCCTAATTTCACAGTCTCCTTTTGCGGTTTGGGGGCACAGAACACAATACCCCAAAGTATAGTGCTTTGACTTGCTCAGTACTTTGAACTACAGGAGATTGGAAGGCCTCAGAAGCAAGATCTCTCTGACCTTACCCTACCTTCCTGTCCCTGCCCCTCTGTTTTCCTCGAAGTCAGTCATAGAAACCAGAGCCCCTCTCCACCAAAGCAAACCAGAAAACCGAGAAAGGTCACTCCTCTCTCCCTTCTTCCTTGAAGCCCTTATTCCAGAGGAGTCCTGCACCATGCTCAGGAGGAAGAAATGCTACTCAGAGAGGCCAAGAAAAAACAGGACAAACAGGCTTTGCTGGGATTCCCACCTAAGTCTATTACCATTAAATCATACCATTTTGTCCAACCATATTTCTACACAGCTGCTGATATGGTTTGGATCTGTGTCCCTGCCCAAATGTCATGTTCAATTGTAATCCCCAGTGTTGGAGGTGGGGCCTGGTGGGAGGTGATTGGATCATGGAGGTGGATCCTTCATGAATGGTTTAGCACCATCCCCTTGGTGCTGTTTTATTTTGCCTTTTTTTTTTTTTGAGGTGGAGTCTCGCTCTGTCGCCCAGGCTGGAGTGCAGTAACGTGACCTCAGCTCACTGCAAGCTCCGCCTCCTGGGTTCACACCATTCTCCTGCCTCAGCCTCCAGAGCAGCTGGGACTACAGATCTCCACCACCACGCCCAGCTAATTTTTTATATTTTTACTAGAGACGGGGTTTCACCATATTAGCCAGGATGGTCTCGAGCTCCTGACCTTGTGATCCACCTGCCTCAACCTCCCAAAGTGATGGGATTACAGGCGTGAACCACAGCGCTCAGCCTAGATGCTGTTCTTGTGATAGTGAGTGAGTTCTAGTGAGAGATGGTGGTTTAAAAGTTTGGGGCATCTCCCCGCATCTCTTGGTCCTGCTCCTGCCATGTAAGACACCTGTTCCCATTTTGCCTTCCGCCGTTAGTAAAAGCCCCCTGAGGCCTCCCCAGAAGCAGATGCCACCATGCTTCCTGTGCAGCCTGCAGAACCATGAGCCAATTAAGCATCTTTTCTTTATAAATTACCCAGTCTCAAGTATGTCATTATAGCAATGTGAGAACGTGCTAAAATATAGCTCCCCATTTTTTTTTTTTTTTTTTTGAAACGGAGTCTCGCTCTGTCGCGCAGGCTGGAGTGCAGTGGCGCGATCTCGGCTCACTGCAAGCTCCGCCTCCCGGATTCCCGCCATTCCCCTGCCTCAGCCTCCCTAGTAGCTGGGACTACAGGCGCCGCCACCACGCCCGGCTAATTTTTTGTATTTTCTAGTAGAGACGGGGTTTCACCGTATTAGCCAGGATGGTCTCGATCTCCTGACCTCGTGATCTGCCCGTCTCGGCCTCCCAAACTGCTGGGATTACAGGCTTGAGCCACCGCGCCCGGCCCAGCTCCCCATTCTTATGGAGCCTAAGCAGAAAAATAGTTTTCCTGGGTCTTTGGGTCTTCATTTGCAAAGGATCCCATGTTACGTAAAACTTCGATTAAATAAATCTGTTACGCTTTTCTCTTGCTAACCTGGCTGTTGTTACAGAAGTGTGGGCTGTGACCCTTAAGATGGGTGAAGAACTGTGGCACACCTTTCCACCCCTACAGGGGGAACCCAAACGAAGACAAATGCTACTGAATAGAACATACTGAATAGACGATTAAACAAGAAAATCAAGTAATGTTTACATTATAACCTCAGCAATAATCAGTGCTCAATAGATGTTGAATGGGTTGAGAGTCATGGTTAAGAATGCGGGGTTTGGGCATGTCCTTTGAGCTGCCATTTACTAACCTATAACTCCAGGTCAGTTCTATTATCTCTCCAGGCTTCACTTTCCTCATCTGTCAGATGGAGATAATCATAAAGCCCCATGGGTTGTGTGAGGGTTAAAGGAGATAATAGACACAGAGCTCTCTGCACATTATAAAACTCAACAATATTAGCTATTTTTGTTGGGTTCCTTTTCCTACATGTGGGCCAATTGTATATTCCAGTCTCTTTTGCCTATAAAAGGGACTAAAACAGAAAATCTCAATTCTGAAATCCTGTTGGGAAACACAGCAAGATGAGAATGGCAAATCATCTTAGCTTATTGAAAATGTAGACATTCTAAAAATTTCAAAGAATTTTCCAAATAGAAGGAATGTCAGTGGTCAGCTTTGTCTCCAATAAGCTCAGGTACCTCCAGAAAGGGCCCCCCTGGATCAGATCATATAGGTGGCAGAAACATCAGCTTGGGTGGGAAATGGTCTCTTAGAACCAAGCTAGAGTCTCCTGGACAGCAGATCATTGGAGGAAAGGCAATCAGTAAAATCAGATGTGCACTATTGACAACACCTTCCCTAATTTCCTTATTTTCTAGCCCCTTGTGTTCGCTAAGGGGCTGAGAGACACAGTGAGTACAGACTCTCAGGTGCTGACATTCCCTGGGGAAATGCACACACACACACACACACACACACACACACACACACACACACACACAGGCTGCCAGCTTCTTACTTAAACAGAACCCAAAGCCCAGTTGAAGCTGCATCATGATTGATTACAGAAGAGGGAATAGGGGAAACCAGTGTGGCCAGCAGCCCCAAATCAAAAAGCACAGGCTTCCCCTGTGCTCTAATATTTAAGTTGGGTACAACTATCTACCTCAATGCCATATGATGCAATCTTCCAAGTTCCTTAGCACTTGGTTTTGTCTGCTTTGTCCAAAGTGAAGGAGGTTTTTCAAGTAGATTTGTTTTGATTCAATGTGGTCACTTAAAATGGATAATGCAGACCCTACACAAAATCCAGCCCTAGAGAGCTCTTTTTGTTATTTGTGCTATAATAAACCATCATCATTCATTCCTTCAAAAATCATTTATTGAGCATCTATTATGTCATTCTGTGTAAGTTTGGCTTCTCCAGAAGCTGACCCTGAGACAAGGATTTGAATGCAGGTACAAGTATACCTTGTTTTATTGTACTTCACTTTATTGCACTTAATAGATAATGCATTTTTTAAAAACAAATTGAAGGTTTGTGGCAATCCTGCATTGAGCAAGTCTATCAATGCCATTTTTCCAACAGCATACACTCACTTTGTGTCTCTGTGTCACATTTTGGTAATTCTCACAATATTTCAGACTTTTTTATTGTTACTAAATCTGTTATGGTGATCTGTGATCAGTGATCTTTGATGTTACTATTATAAATGTATTGGGGTGCCATGAACTGTGCCCACATAAGATAGCAAACTTAATCGACAAATGCATGGATTCCTACTGTTCCACCAACTGGCTATCCCATCTCTCTCCCTCTCCTTGGGTCTGCCTATTCCCTGAGATACAGCAATATTGAAATTGGTCTAACTAATATCCCTACAGTGGCCTTTAAGTGTTCAAGTGAAAAGAAGAGTCACATGTTTCTCTCTTTAAATCAAAACCTAGAAATAATTAAGTTAATTGAGGGAGGCATGTTGAAAACCAAGATAGGCCAAAAGCTAGGCCGTTTGCACCAAATAGCCAAGTTATGAATGCAAAGGAAAAGTTCTTGAAGGAAATTAAGTGCTCCTCCAGGGAACACATGAATGATGAGAAAGTGAAACAGCCTTATTGCTGATATGGAGAAAATTTTATTGGACTGGATATAAGATCAAACCATCCATAATATTCCCTTAAGCCAAAACTAATCCAGAGCAAAGCCCTAAGTCTTTCCAATTCTACGAATACTGAGAGAGGTAGGAAGCTGCAGAAGAAAAGTTGGAAGCTAGCAGAGGTTGGATCATGAGGCTTAAGGAAAGAAGCCACCTCCTTAACATAAAATAAAAGTGCAAGGTGAAGCAGCAAATGCTGATGGAGAAACTGCAGCAAGTTCCAGAAGATCTACTAGCTAAGATCATCAATGAAGGTGAATACACTCAATGACAGATTTTCAATGTAGACAAAATAGCCTTCTATTGGAAAAAGATGCCATCTAGGATTTCTGTAGCTAGAGAGGAGAAGTCAATGCCTGTCTTCAAAGTTTTAAAGGACATGCTGACTCCCCTGTTAGGGGCTATTGCAGCTGGTGACTTTAAGTTGAAGCCAATGCTCATTTACCATTCCCAAACTCCTCTCCTAAGAATTATGCTAAATCTAGTCTGCCTGTGTTTCATAAATAGAAAAGAAAGCCTGGATGACAGCACATCTGTTTATGGCATGGTTTATTGAATATTTTAAGCCCACTGTTGAGACCTACTGCTCAGAAGAAAAGATTCCTTTCAAAATATACTGCTCATGGACAATGTACCTGGTTACTCACGAGCTCTGATGAAGATATATAAGTAGATTAATGTTTTTATGCCTGCTAAGACATCTGCTCTGCAGCCCATGGATCAAGAACTAATTTTGATTTTCAAGTCTTGTTATTTAAGAAATACATTTTGGCCAGGCATGGTGGTTCACACTTGCAATCCCAACACTGGGAGGCTGAGGGGGGCAGATTGCTTGAGGCCAGGAGTTCGAGACCACCCTGGCCAACATGGTGAAATCCTGTCTCTACTAAAAATACAAAAATTAGCTGGCTCTGGTGGCACACGCCTGTAATCCCAGCTACTCAGGAGGCTGAGGCAAGATAATTGCTTGAACCTGGGAGGCAGAGGTTGCAGTGAGCCAAGACCATGCCACTGCACTCCAGCCTGGGTGACAGAGTGAGACTCCATCTCAAAAAAAAAAAAAAAAAAAAATTTCATGAGGCTATAGCTGTCATAGATAGTGATTCATTTGATGGATCTGAGAAAAGTAAATTGAAAACCTTCTGGAAAGGATTCACCATTCTAAATGCCATTAAGAACATTTGTGATTCACAGGAAGAGGTCAAAATACCAACATTAACAGGAGTTTGGAAGAAGTTGATTCCAACCCTCATGGATGACTGAGGGGATTAAGATTTCAATGGAGGAAGTAACCGCAGATGTGGTGGAAATAGCAAGACAACTAGAATTAGAAATGACACTTGAAGATGTGGCTAAATTGCTGCAATCTCATGATCAAACTTTAACTGATGAAGAGTTGTTTCTTATGGATGAGTAAAGGTGGTTTTTTTGAGGTGGAATCTATTCCTGGTGAAAATGTTGTGAACATTGTTGAAATGACAACAAAGGATTTGGAATATTCCATAAATCTAGTAGATAAAGCAGTGGCAGGATTTGAGAGGATTAACTCCAATTTTGAAAGAAGCTCTGTTGTGGGTAAAATGTTATCAAAGAGCATCTCATGCTACAGAGAAATCTTTCATGAAAGGAAGAGTCAATCAATGTAGCAAACTTCATTGTTGTCTTATTTTTAAAAATTGTCACAGCCACCCCAACCTTCAGCAACCACCATCTTGATCCCTTAGCAGCCATCAACATCAGGGAAAGACCCTCCACCAGCAGAAACATTATGACTCACTGAGGGCTCAGATGGTCATTAGCATTTTTAGCAATGAAGTATTTAGCATTTTTAAATTAAGTTTTTTTTTTTTTTTTTTGAGGCAAGGTTTCAGTCTGTCTTCCAGGCTGGAGTACAGTGATGCAATCATAGTTCATTGTAACTCCTGAGCTAAAGGGATCCTCCAGCCTTGGCCTCCTAAAGTGCTGAGATTATAGGCATGAGCCACCAGGACTGGCCGTAAAGTAAGGTATGTACATTGCACATAATGCAATGCACACTTAATGAACTACAGTATAATGTAAACATAACTTTTATATGCATTGGAAATCCAAAAAATTTGTGTGACTCACTTTATTGCAATATTTACTTTATTGCAGTGGTCTGGAACCAAACCCACAATATCTCTGAGGTCCACCCGTACTGTAGTTTGTTTGGGAGATGATCCCAGGAAACACCGAAAGGGGAGTGAGTGGGCAAGTGAGACAGGGAAGGAAAGAAAGGCAGGTAACAAAGAGTGTGTTATCAAGCTTATTACCATGAGGGCAAATGGAGTTTAATACCACTTGAGGAATTCTGAAGACAATGTCAAACATGAGGCTCAGTTTTGCCCTTCAGGGAGGGAGGCACAGGGGTATGCCCACTTCCTTCAGACATTGTTGGAGGGCTGTTGGGAAGGGCATTCATTTTCTAGCATTTCCAGCCTTTCACAGGAACAGCAAAGTGGGCTGTGGAAGCCAGTGAAAACACTCAGGCAAAGATAGAGATGCTGCCTGTTGGAATTGGAGAGATTTACGCTGAAGCGGTAAGGCTGGGGGCCACAGGTGGGCACCAACAGCATCAGCTGGACTGAGTCTCATACAGTGTTAGGGGCTCAGACTGCAGGTGTAGAAAACACCAACCCTGTCCTCAAGGAGCTAGCAGTTTGCAGAAGACAATAGTACAGTTGATGGCTACAATGGAATATGACAGGTGCTTTGGCGGAAGCAAGCCCAGGATGCTAAGGGTGTGATGAGAGGGAGTCCAGAATACAGGTGAGGGGATGCTTCCTGGAAAAGATGTGGCTGATTTGAGTCTTGCAGGCTGAAAAGGAGGTGCCTGGGAGAGAAAGTTAAAAAAAATATTCTAGGTAGGGGGACTTGTGTATGCAAATGCAGGAAGGTGCAGGAGGGCATTTTGATAAGTGTCTTTTATGACTTGTTTTCCATAGCATGCATTCTCTTTTACCAAGAGAAACCTTTCTTCAGCTCTACACATGCTGTCCACCATACCCATTATTGGATGTCTAATGCACTCAACAAATTCTATTATTTTATGCTGGATATATGGGGCTATCCGTTAGTATCTGACAGTTATTACCCAGAAACTAAATGAACCTTGGAGTGAATATTTTCTTTTCCTTAAAAAAAAATAAAATAAGAAGAAAAGGTGAAATGTCAGAGAAAAGAAAAAATATTTTAAGCCATGCATCTTCACAGATGCATGGCATGCTTTTTAAAAAAACATGAAAAGATGCGAATTTGAGATGGGGCTAGGATGCATTCCCAAGGCCAGCGTGTATGTCTCCCAGACGCCTGCAAATGGCTTATCAAAGGCTCCAGCTGCAAGATGGACTCATTTGTCAAAGGACTGACATCTGATGACGTCATAGCGCCAGCAGCTCTCCTGGGCTTGTGACTTAGAAAGGTGTGTTATGAAAACAGGGAGGGGTGCTCTCTCTCAGTCCACACTCCCCACCCTTCCCACCAGATTCATTTTTATCACCACCTGCTTCTTTTCTGTATAGTGGATGGCTTGATGAAATTGCTCTAGTTGACGGTGGCTTAAGTCCCTTAAACACTAGATTAAACAATATGCTAAAAGTCTTAACCAGCCTTGGGCCAAATCGTGAAGCAGGTAAACTCTGTCTTCCTTCTTCTGTGCTTGTCTGTTTTCTGCCTCTTTGATGGTGAATAAGGTTCAGCTGTGCTGGGAGCCAGCGTGAAAAGTTGACCAGATATTTTTTCTATGAGACTAGGGGATTTGTTACCCCAACACAGATGGATTTGCATCTTCAAAGAGAACCGTGGGTGGGGAGCAATGCTTAACACAATGGAATGCCTCAATCATGGAGGAAATTTAGGCACAGTGGGAGCTGGATTTTCTGGCTCCTGTCAAATCACACCAGATAGATGACTATCTTGTTTGCCATTGTGCAGGGTAAGTGGCTGCCACAAATGTGGCCAGGTATTAATCTAAGGTGTTAGAAGTCTGGATCATCTTGGGGATGGGTAGGAACTGTAAGGGGGCAGGGACTTCTAGGTGCTGGTCATGTTCTGTTTCTTGATCTGGGTGTGGGTTGTGTGGTTTGCTTTGCGAACAATCGTGATATACATATCACATATAAAAACTAATCACATAAAAAAGTTCACTTTCAAAAAGTAGCTTTGGAGTCTGGGAAAAGAAGACTTGGTTCTGGGAGTGTCTATTCTTTCCATTGCACTATGCCAGATGTTTATGGGTTACGGCCTTTAATGCTCACTACAGCCCTGTGAGGTGGGTCCAACAATTATGTCCATTCTGCAGATGTGGGCATCAAGTCATGGAGAGGTTTGATCTGTTGCCCGACCATACAGCCATTTAGCAATAGAACAAGGATTCAAACTCAAGTCTTCTAACTAGAAAGTCTCTGTTCTTTCCAATGTAGTGTAAGGGTAGAGGTTTTCCTCCCTAAACACCTTAGGTATCTACAGGAATATCCCAGTTTGCTCAGGGCTCTGAGAGGGGTCTGTATTTATCTGAGATGACTGTTAGAGAGTGAAGGCTTGGATAGTGACAGTTGGGACTGGAGGACCATAATGGGCAAGGTTCAGGTTTCACATCCTAGAGCAGTGACAGTGACCAGAGCTTGAAGAGGAACTGATGTGTATGGGGAGGGACCCAGGGAGTAATGGTGAGCTGGCTTAGGACACAGTACAGGGCGGGCCCAGGTGGGGCATGCCAAGGGTCTCATGCTCAGAAGACTCAGTGTGGTGGTTTCAACCTGAAATGGAAGGAATCCTTGGAACCCTGTGTCTTCAAAAACCAAAGATGTGGAAGGATGTTTTTGGCCTTCCTGGACCTACAACTGGGAGTAAGAAATGTGGGCAAGGAAGGTGTATACTTTAAAAAGATGGTTATAACTATAGCTGCCTTCTCACATGGTCTTCTGCAATGTGACCTGCCACTCATCCATCAAGTCCGTCTTCACTCCTTTGAATCTGGTGAGGCCTTGTGACTCTTTTGACCAACGGAGTATGATGGAAATGAATCTGTACTTGTTCCTGGTGTAGCCCTTAATTGGCCTGGTGGCTTCCTCTTCCTGCCTCTTAGACTCTTGCTCTTGGGATAGGGACACACCCTCTCAGAATCAGCACCATGCTGTGAGAAGCCCAAGCTGCATGAAAGTGCTCCAGTTTTCAGCCCCAGCTGAGCTGCCGGTCAACAGCCAGAATCACCCACCAGCCATGTGCATGCACCGTCTTGGACACCCAGCCCAGTCCAGCCTGCAGATGACTGCAGTTACAGCTGCCTGAGAGATTCCAAGTAAGAACCCTCCAGCTGAGTCCACTCAATTCGCAGAATCCAAGAGATAATAAGAATTGTTTTAAATCATTAAGTCTTCGGATGGTTTATTACACAAGATGAGATAATGAAAGCCAAGGGCCTCAGAAGATTGGAACTCTGGAGTGCTGAGAGTGCCAACTGGGGGTATAAGAGGAAAGAAATCAAAGGAGGCTTCAAGTGGAGTCAGGCTTACATTCATAAGAATGCCAGCAGTGTCACGAGACTGGAGACCTGAGTTGTAGACTTGGCCCTGCCCATTACTACCCCCCAAATGTTTAGCAAGTCACCACTTTCCTGTGCCTTGGTTTTCTCATCTGTAAAATGGAGCCGATTCATTCAACAAACACAGAGTATTGTATATGGGTCCTAATTGGGGCAGACAATACAAAGATCAGTGCTGACCAGCCCCTGAGATCTTGTGCACATTCTAAGATAAAACTAGGCACTGTGAGAAAGTTTGCGTAGAAACGCACATAAGTAAATGTTAATTACATGCAAATCCTTTAGACCAGTGCCTAGCACATTCTAAGTGCTCAATATGTGTCTGCCGTCATTATTATGCTATGCCTGCAATTTATTTCTCTGAATAGCACTTATGTCCTGATTGTAGCTTTAAAGGCTAACTGGGTACAACTACTTTGGAAAACTCTTTGGCAATAAACATATACCTACCTTATGACCTAGCGATTCCACTCCTGGGTGTGTATACCAACAAGAATAGGCCCTTGTATCCACCAAAAGACATAATAAAGAACAATGCTCATAACCACTTCATTCATAACAGTCCAAGCTGGAGGCAATCCAGAGGTCCATCAAAAGTCAAGTGGATACATAAATTGCAGTATATTCCTACAATGGAATACCACTCGGTAATTAAAAAGGATGAACTACTGTTTTATGCAATAGCATGGATGCAACTGACATTGAGTGAAAGAAGCCACATGCTGACGAGCGCAGGCTGCATGATTTCGTTTATGAAAACAGGCAAAACTGATTTATGGTGACGGAGACGGAGATCAGAAGAGTTGGGAGATGTTGACTGATTGAGATAAGCAGAAACCTTTTGGGCTGCTGGCAATGTTCCATGTTTAACCTGGGTGGTGATGACGCAGGTATACACATATGCGCAAATGAATGAAGCAGTGCACTTAATATGTGCAGTTATACTTAATGTGTAAGTATATACCTCAATAAAAATGTAAATAAAAAGGGGGAAAAGCTCTCTGTGGGTGGGCTGCTCCCAGGTGGCCACTGTGGGGGGAGCTGGGCAGGAAAGGGAAAGGTTCTAGCTGGGGACTCTTTGAAAGGAAAATTACCTCTTTTCCCTTAAGATGTGGTAGTCCCCATTAAGTCAAGTGACCCTGAAAGCCACTGGGACACTCTCTCTCTGGGGTTGTCCTAGGCTGCTTGTGGTTCCCTAACGCTGTGCTGGGGCCAGTGTGGGGCTCCCCCATGGACCCCCAAGTCCCTGAAGTGTGGGCCCTTCCTTCCACAGGCAGAACCTCAGCCCCCAAGTCTGAGAAGCCACGATTGAAAGGGCGGCCACGAACGATCCTGTTAATGCGAAGCATCAGTGACTTCAAGAATCCAGAATGCAGCTAGGGAACAAAGCACCGGCGGGAATGGAGACGGAGCCGGGCTCAATGGAGACGAGCGGAAGTTGAGCACGGAGGCACAAGGGCCAGTTTGTTGTAGAAATCCTGACAATTGAGTACTGCACCACAGGAAGCGGGACCCGCTCCTGGAGCCGGGGTCCTCGGGCCAGTGGTGGCAGCAGGGCGGCCTTCCAGGAGACGGAGTCCAGGGGGGTACTGGCTGGAGAAAGGCTTCCCTCTGTCCCCTATTCCTGCCCCTATTTTCCTTAAAGCTCCGCTGGCCTCTGTCGCTTCCCGCACACAGTCCTGGAAAGGGGGTTTCTCGCAGCCAACAACACAGCATCCCTCCACCCCGACCGAGGGGCTACCGCGCCCTTCGATACACAAGTGTAGCTCGGGGCCGGCAGAGCGAGGCGGATTGAGTATAATTAATTTAGAAACCAGGGTGGGTTTTATCACCATCCCTGGAGCAGGTTTCGCAGCTGCCTGAGGGCTTCCCTAAGAGACCTCTCCCGCATCGGACCCCGGGGACGCCCCCTCCCCCACACAACAACGGTGATCGTGCCCCAGGGCCGCCTGGGTCCCCCGCAGCGCAGCGAAGCCCCCAGGAAGCCCCCTCCTTCTGCCCTCCCGCCCGCCAGTTCTGTCCCTGGCACTTCTCCGGGGACGCGGGGGCGGCCCGGGGGCAGCCGCAGGCCTTGGCACTGCCGCAGGGTAATTGGAGCGCGCCGGGGACGGGATAGCGGAGGGAGAGGGGAGGAGGAAGGGATGTCCATCAGGGCGCCGGTCCCTGCCACAGCCCGGGAGGGGGCGGCCGGGACTCGGAGAACCATCCGGGGGTCCGCGCGGCCACGGAAGCTCCCTCCCCGGCTCCGCGCCCGAGCCTTGCCGCGCCCTCCCCGCGGCTCCGCCCACTCATTAGCGGAGGCCGGGCGGGCCTCGCGCCTCCTCCGGCCGCCAATTACCCGCCCTGCTGGCTCCAAGCGCGCCGCCGGGCCAGACAAAGGCGCGGGCGGGGGAGGGGAGAGGAAGGGGGGAGCCCGGGGCGCCCGCGCCTGCAGAGCCGCGGCGGCGGCGGTGAGATAAGGGCGGCTGGGACGCCCCGCGCTCCAGATGGAAATGAATCCAGCGAGCCGGGCCGGCGAGCGAGGCGGCGCACGGGGCAGGGGCGCGGAGGTCGGACGCAGCTCGCCCCTTAGGACCTGCGTTTTTAAACGCGACAACACCATATGGGACCTCCCGTCCCCGGTCCCCCCCACTCCTGCGGGCCAGCCACTCTGGCCCCGCGCTGCTGTGCGTTTGCAAAGTGCTGGAGCGAGGCGCGCCACGTGCCTTGTGCCTAACGCACCGCAGCTCCCTAAACCTCGCTGTAAAGCTGCGCTCAGCACCGTGCAGCTAACCAAAACCTTCTGTGCTAACCCCCCAGGCCCAGACAGGTTCCGAGCCTTTCCCAGGCAAAGCCGAGCTGATAACCTGGGTCTGGGGTGTAAACAGCGTCGCGCCTTGGGAGCCTAGCTTCCGGGCCTCTTTGATGATTAAGCAATTTTTTTAAAATTGGAAAATGAGGCACAGAGAGGTGAGATGATTTATTAACAGCTCCACAGATTTGTGGCAGCATCTAGGGCATAGTTTGTGGTCTTCTAACATTTTAAATATCCTGACTTTTACAGGAAAAGAAAAACACACCACAATCTTGCACTCTGATATTTTCAGATTCTAAAGTCCCTTCGCAGAGTCCTTTCCACTAGAGTCTCTATGAGACAGAAGACAGTGTCTGGGGGCCTCCTGACCAACCACAATTATTTTGAAGAGATTTAATTCTTTAATGTACTGAAAACCATAGGTACATATTTTTCGTTATCCAAACCTATGACTATTATGCTGAATTTGAGTTGGAATTAGCAGAATCACTTAGCCCAGGAGGACCCAGGTCTTTGGGGCTGAGTCTGTGAGGTGCCCATCCCTATCTTAAGCCTCTTTTCCTGGGCAGGGTCTGGGAGCATTCTAGGATGCGAGGGAATTTCCTGTTATTCTTCCCTGACGTCTGTCACCTTGGCTCCAAGGAGCTTTAAGAGACAACTTCCCCTTCAATCCAGCGCAGGGGACAAGGGTTGCAGTGCAGAGACAGTCAGGGTAGGGGTCAGGGAGACTTGGGCCTCAGGGCACGCCTGTGGGATGAGATGTAGACTGCCCCAAATGAAGACAAATGTTCCTCAATAAAGCGCCATTCCCAAGGGCCCCCCTTGCTGCCTGCTGTCAGCGGCAGTTTAGGGCCTCTGAGGTCAAGGGCTTCCTCCCAGCCCCCCCAGACTACTTAGCTCTGCACAGAGAATAGCCAGTGGGGGCCTTGGCCTCCTCTTTCTCACAAAGGCAGCCTCAAAGACCAGGCATTGGGCCAGAGAGAGAGAGCGAGAGAGAGAGAGACAGAGAGAGTGAGAGAGAGTAAGCGCCTGAGAGGCTCAGTGCAAATCATTCTGTCCTCTCTGTGGGGATGATATCTCCATGAGCAAGCCTTACGGGACGCCATGCATCTGCAGTGGCAGTGGCAGAGAGTGTGTGCTTGAGAAGGGACCCTCTTTCATGAGGACTCCTTTCTGGGGGCCTGGGAGAACCTGCCTTACAGAACAGTTATCTGTACCTGGAGATTCCCAGCCACCAGGAGACCCAGTCCTGGGTCATACTCAAGCTGGCCTGCTCCAGCCAGGCCGTAGCAGCTGTTAAAATATTAAAATATGCCGTACTCCTTGGTAAACAGCCTCAACTCCCCAAGTACCACTCTGCCAGGCCCTGCCGCTCCGCCCCCACTGCCCCCTCCACATGCCCCCCATCCAACAATGAAAGGTTAACAGCAGGTGCAGCAGGGGAGCTTCAGGACCCCCATCTCAGTCTACCTCCCTTCTGATGGGTCAGTGGGGATGACAGGCTGTCCCTGGACCTGGTTTTTACCAAAAGTATTCAATGACCAGTTGGTGACCTGTTGGTGAACTTGAGAGACCTCACCCTCAAATATTCCTTCCACGGAGGCTCCAAATGTCTCTCCCATGATTCCATTGTTTGTGTATTAATCTTTGGCCTCCCTTATGGTCCTGTTTTCAATTGTTCTTTACATCTTAGTCTTTGTAAAACTTGTGCCTTGGGGATGAGGCAGCTAGGGAAGAGTGGGTGCCAAGAGGGAGGGGCAATATACCCACCTGCCCTCACTGGCCTGCCCAGCTGGAAGACATAGATGCTGCCATCTGTCTGGGAGGGGCTTTGTGGGGGAGGGGCGAATGGGGGACTTCGTGTCTGAGACTGGAGTGTCACAGCAGTACAGAATGGGCCAACTTGGCCCTCAGCACCCTAGCCCAGTGCTTTGCTGAGTCTGAAGCAGCTTCCACACCGCTTTCCAGGGTTTGGTCATGGCCAGCTGTGGCTCTATGGAGAGCAGCAGCTGGCTCTTATCAACTTCCCACATGCCTAGACTGCAAAAGGGAAGCAGAGGAACCCTCGACTCATCCCACTGCTGAAGGTTCCTGAGCTGGGGAATACAAAGCTGGCCCCATCTTCCTTTAGAGAATGTCCTGTTGGAGTAGGCAAAGCCACATGGTCAGTACAGGCCCAGGATGTATGCTTGCCTGCCTGCCTTCCTTCCTTCCTTCCTTCTTTCCTTCCTTCCTTCCCTTTTCCTTCCTCCTTCCTTCCCTTTCTTCCTCCCTGCCTCCCTTCTTTCCTCTCTCCCTCCTTCCTTCTTTTTTTCTTTGTTTCTTGACGAGGTTTGCTGTGTTGCCCAGGCTGGATTCAAACTCCTGAGCTCAAGCGATCCTCCTGTCTCAGCCTCCCCAGTAGCTGGGACTATAGGCATAAGTCACCATGCCCGGCAAGAATACAACCTTTTCAGAAGTCAGCTCAGAATGCCCTCTGCCACTCTAGGGTTCTTAGAGGGCCTGGAGCATCTGATGGGTTAGGGGGCTTAGATCCTAAAGCTGTCCTGAATTGTTCCTAGGTTGAAACCCTCACACTTCACACCCCCACTTCCTAGCTGTGTCCCCTTGGGTCAACTGCTGAACTTCTCAGAACCTCAGTTTTCTCATCCGTATGATGAAGATAATAAAAGTACCAACTTCCTAATATTGTTGTGAGGATTAAATAAGGTAATGCATCTACATTTAAAACTGTGTCTGAAACAAGGTAATTGCTCATTCAGTATCCCTTGTTACTTCTTTTCTTTCTTTGTTCCTGGCCCATAATTTGCAAATGCTACCTTTGTCACCAAGGTGGCTGCAGTTGTGCTGTATGTCCCCAGGTCAAGACGTGCAGCTGCTTCATTAACTGTTCCCTCAAGCTTCTTGCTTCTGTTCTTGGAACTTGGGGAAAATCAGTGGAGCCAACCCAAGGGAGACTGGTGGGGAGAAGAAAGAGGTGGGGAGAAGAAAGACTTAAGACAGCTTTCTTGAGGACCCATCTTGAAACATTCAGGTGAGAGGCACTGAATTCTAAGTACACCTCACACATGGGGCCATCCACGTTTCTTCTTGAGATCATATGTATCTCAAGAAATAAATAGAATGATACTTCATGGGGGCTTGTGGGGAAATTCTAGATGGATAACAGGACTGCCTTACATCAGGACTTACTTATTAGAAATGGTGCTTATCAGAAAAGTCCCCAGGAAGTTGAGTTAATTTGGAAATTGAAAATTTGGAAACTGGGTTAATTCATTTGGAGCCCCAAACAAACCAAAACAAGAAAGTGGCTCTTTCCATGTCACAGATTCATGCATTTTCTTTATTGAACATCTTGTTTTGGTGCTGTACAATTCCTTGTTTATTGCTTTAGCTTGATGGGAAGGCACTGAGTGACTTGTGGCATTTTAATGTTGATGATGATAAAATAAAAACTTCAGCCGAATTAAATTTAAAGGAGTTTAATTGAGCAATGAATGATTCACGAATTGGGCAGTTCCCAGATTCACAGCAGATTCACAGGGACTCCAGGCATGCCTTGTGGTCAGAACAAATTTATAGACAAAAAAGGTAAAGTGACGTATAGGAATCGGAAGGGAGGTACAGAAACAGTGAGATTGGTTACAGCTTGGCATTTGCCTTACTTGAAGGCAGTTTGAACATTCATCAGTCAATGAGTGGTTGATGTATGGTCGCTGGGATTGGCCATCACCCAGCCATTGTTACATGTGCATACTATTATGTTAGGTTATCAGTTTTGTCTGGTTACTAAGCTAGGTTACAGTTCATCCACAAGGACCAAATTTAGAAGTACAGAGTCCTTCTCAGGCCATATTTAGGTTACTTTAATAATGATCATCTTGGGAACGTATGGGATGTCTGGCTTGAGTAACTTTCTCCTTCCATTCCCAGGTGGGAACATGACAGTGCTAAGTGAGCAGTTGTTTGTGGTTTGAATAAATCTCTTTTGTCTCTGATAGTCACCGATTTTTTTTTTTTGATATGGAGTTTTGCTCTTGTTGCCCAGGCTGGAGTGCAGTGGCATGATCTTGGCTCACAGCAACCTCCTCCTCCCGGGCTCAAGTGATTCTCCTGCCTCAGCCTCCCGAGTAGCTGGGACTACAGGTGCCAGCCACCACCCCTGCCTAATTTTTTGTATTTTTAGTAGAGATGGGGTTTCACCATGTTGGTCAGGATAGTCTTGAACTCCTGACCTCAGATGATCCACCTGCCTCGACCTCCCAAAGTGCTGGGATTACAGGCACGTAATCCTGCCCGGCCGTCATCGATGTTTTAACCTTACCCAGACTTCATGAAGGATAGGCATTAATTGCAAGAAAGGACAAGAGACGTTTGAGGCAAAGGACAAGTGATTCAATTTCAAAACCACTAGGGCAGATCCCAGGCCCCCACCCTCTGGGCACTTGCTCCTGGATCCTAGAAAAGAAAAGGAAGAGGGCAGTAAGGTTTCCTCAAGTGCTCATTTGTGGGTTGAAGGAACCCACTAAGAGAGAGAAGTTTGCCAAGCAAATGACTACATAAACAACTTTCCAGGGGGCCTATTTAAAATGCTCAGGGGAATAAATTGTTTTAAAGCATTTAAAAAACACCATTTACATACAATTAATATGTTGATTGCACAGCGTTCTTATTAATTCATTATAGCAAGGACTTCCGCATAGCAAAACAGCCTTTCAATGTTTAGTTTCTGATATAGCATGAACCAAGAAATTATATAATCACGATATGTGTGTATGTGTATACTTATCTATATAATTTAGCACCTTTAGTAAATCAGACCTCATTTCTAAGCATCCACACGGTGTTTTATACAAACACACCCTTTGCATGCAGGGTGGAATGAAGGAGAATTTATTTTAGATTCTTATAACCCCAGAGCCCTGGTTTGGTATCACAGTAAAGGTTCATGACTGAGTGAGGCACTTTATAATCAAGATTTACTGTGTGAGAAACGTAGATGTAAAGGTTTAGCAGAAACCCTATTTTTACTGAGTAGGGTGGGTAGGAGAAAGGTGACAGTTAGTGGGGACCTACAGTAGATCAGTGAATGCCAGTGACAGACATCTGTCGAACTTTCATCAGGGCTCACCAGGAAACGTGGCCTTGACCTCTCTCACGGGAAAATAACGGAATGCTTTAGTTCTTCATTGCTGAGTAACAAACTACCCTAGAATTCATTGGTTTAAGGCAAAAATGATTTTTATTATTTTGATGACTCTGTGGGTTCAGTGCTCAGCTGGATGGATCTTCTGCTAGTCTTGCTTGGGGTATCTTGTGTGGCTGAAGGCAATGGTAGATGGGACTGGACAGTTTGAGATAGCTTCATTCCTATGCCTAGTTCTTTGGCCGGCATGGCTGGAAGGCTGGGTTCTCCCACATGGTCTCTCTAAAGGGCTGTGATTGCTTTGCAAGGTGACTGGACCCCAAGAGTGTTCCAAGAGAATAATGTGCACATGCTTCTGCCTGCATCACTTTTTCTAAGACCCCATTGGTCAAAGCAAGTCACATGGCCAGGCAGAGTCAGAGTGGGAGGGGACTACACAAGGGGGTGAATACTGGGAGTTATAGTTTATAGTCAGCCACCAAAATAACCATCTACCAAAAGGGGACTACTCTGTCCTCTTACAGGTTCTTATTTTCATCCTGTGTTCCATATTCTTCCATCCCTTCCTCCCTCCTGCTCCCCGCATTCCCCATTAGAAGCAGATGTGGGGTGAGGAGGACAGCACAGTGGTCAGTATTTGATGGTGGTGGTGTGGTCATTTCCCCCTTCATCACCCCATCTCCTCTGCCAGAATCTGGGACAATCTGTCCTTATTTCTGGACTTATTCCGTCCCCACTCCTCCCCGAATGTAAAGGGTTATACAATATACAGACTGAGCAGGCAGGATGGATTTTTCTTAAGATTCCAAGTCAGATGTTTTAATATTTCACTGAGCCACTGCAGAAAGCCCTTCATTATGGGATGGAAATGCTTGGAAAATGGCCTTCTAATTAATGTGAAATGAGAGAGTGCCCCTCAGAGCAAGGGGGACTTGGCAGCTGCAAGGGTGGTGTTAGTATGCCAGCACTTCCTGGGCGGGGTGATTGGATGGGGCCCGATCCCAGGATATATTTGCCTTGTGGAGCCCATTCAGCATAAATCCTGCCACAGGGCCAGGCTGCAGACAGCAAATTGAGAGCATTCCACAGCTCACTGAGTTACTGCTTCCCAGAAATTGCTGAAGCCATTGATCTCAATCTTTTTAAATCATTAAATGATTTTGGCATTCAGGCACGCAGTGGGTCTGTGCTTGGTGACCTGCAGGAAGCAAGAATGGGTTCAGCAGGGGATCCTGGCCACGGACTTTTGCTGGACACAGGTTCAGTCACGTGGGCTGCATTACCATGACCTTTACACCAGGGTGTAAGACTGCTTCTAAATAAGACACAAAATGGCTCGCTTGGCAGCGCCCCCACCATCCCCCCGAGGGTCTCAGTAGAGCAGTGCGTTTATGAGAGACCTTAAAAGCAGTTCACATTCTGTCACGAGAGCCTGGGAGACAGTCATTGGGTTATGTAGATCTGTCTTCCTGGGTGTTTTCCTCACTGAAGGAAGCAACTGGCAGAGCTGCCATGGAGCAAAGGGAATTAAAAAGCTTGCTTCAAGCTTAGACCATTGGGTGGGAATAATAACAATAATATTATCTAGTATTTATTGAGCATTTACTGTGTGTCAGCGCTGTGTTGTATACTCAACTTTTTTTTTTTTTGCATATGAATCTGACCATAAACTTAAGAAGTAGATATTATTATTATTTCCCTTTCATAGACCAAAGATAAGTAACATGTCCTGCAGCTAGCTCTTTTTGAAAGATTTGCCACCCTCCTGGCCACATGGCTTAGTTCTCTGCATCTTATGATATTCAGTTTAATCAATATTGATTGAATGCCTGAATAATGCCAGCACTGGAGGAAGACGGGCTCAAGGAGAGAGAAAGAATAGAGTGTCTGCACCTGAGGGCTTATAATCCAGGCAGGGAAGGAGAGCCAGACCATTTTCAGAATGGTTCCAAATAGCTAGCCACACCACAGGCAGCTTCTTTTGCATGTGACCATACTGGAGACAGTGGAGTACAGTGGGAAGGTTGTGGGTGTTGGTATACCCTTCCCTCAGACCTGGGTTCAAATCTTAGCCCTGCTTCGTGGTTTGGAGCAACATAATTAACCCTTCTGAGCCTCAGTTTTCTGTTCTGTAAAATGGAGGTGACAATACTTACTTAGGACTGCTATACGTAAAGAGTCTGGTATAAAGTAGACTCACGGTGATGTTCTCATCTGGTGTGTGGTCATCAGGGGAAGAGCATGAGAAATAGTGAGTGTGGGGTAGAAAATGACTTGGGGCAGAACACGGAGGGGGAAGAAGGCTGGTGGAATGGATCCGCAAGAGGCAGTTTTGCTCTTGTTGCCTAGACTGGAGTGCAATGGCGTGATCTAGGCTCACCGCAACCTCCGCCTTCCGGGTTCAAGAGATTCTCCTGCCTCAGCCTCCCGAGTAGCTGGGATTACAGGCATGTACCACCATGCTTGCTGATTTTATATTTTTAGTAGAGACGGGGTTTCTCCACATTGGTCAGGCTGGTCTTGAACTCCTGACCTCAGGTGATTCGCCTGCCTCGGCCTCCCAAAGTGCTGGGATTACAGGTGTGGGCCACTGTGCCTGGCCTCAGTATTTCAATGTCTTAACACTTGGTTCAATTTTACCGGTGTGCCTGAACATCAATTCTGAGCCTAAAGCTTGCTTTCAATTTCAGCAGCTTTGCCATAATGCTTACTCTGTGCAAGGCACTGGGAGTGTGTTGGTGTCGAGAGAGAGCTATCAATGTAACTGGAGTCTCTTACCTTATAGTTGGAGAAGCAAATTATAGTCCCGTTAGTGGAGTAAAAATGCAACACTCAGGCCCAAGCTGCCTAGATAAGCAGGAAGCCCAGCTCTCCCGGGGCTCCTCTCCTGGCCTGCCCAAGGCGCCCTGCCCAAATTGCTGATCCTGTGTGCTCTCACCTTCTTGCACAGCCAGAAATCAGCTGCAGCTCTTTTTCATGGGAGGATTGGTAACTGGCCCCAAAGAGGGTTGCCCCAGAGATGCCGCTGGGAGCAGCTGGGCCCTGGGCAGTCTGAGACTATCCGTTTTGTCACCTTCAACCGGGGGCACCGGAGCATGCTGCTGTGAGCATGCTTGAGGTGATTTGGTGGGAGCTGCGTGCCCAGACTTGGCTGCTGGCCTGCTACCAAGGGTAGAGCCTTGCCCAGACCACAGAGCAAAGTGTGAGGGTGATGGGTTCCTCCTGGGGCTTCTTCAGGCCACAGACGATCAGAAATCCTGAAGTTCCAGTTGCTCCCAGGGTCACTTTGTAAGGGGCATCCATGTTTTTGGAGGATTGGGTTGGGATTGATTCTTCTGGAGCAGGGACAAGGCTGGCCTAGCTGCCCCATGGGGCCTGGGTTGGCTGTGCTGTGGCTACATCACAGCCTCGAATGCCAATATGAGGTCTTTATATTTGTTCAAGGAGGAACTATGAGTCAGTCTCTGTGGGTTGCAAATGACAGAAACCCAACTCAAACCAGCTACAGCAAAAAGTAGAATTTATTGGTGGAGAGACCTGAAATGTTCAACAAAGAGCTTCAGACATAGCTGGATTTAAGGGCTCAAACACTAATTTTAGGGCTCTGTCACTTCATTTCCCAGCCAGCCTCAAGCCACATGGTGGAAAAGATGGCTGTTGGCAGCTGCAGGCCTCATCCTACCCTGGTGGTAACAGTTCTCATCTCTGGGAGAAAAATCCCAAAGAGGGCTCTGATTGGCTGACCTAGTGTCAAATACCCAATAACTGTGCCCGGGTATTGGAGTATGCTGATTGGTCAGCCAGGGCTGAGTCCTGGAGTCTAGTGTACCCGGCAGGTCGGGAGGCCGTGGAAGGCTCCGATCATTTAATGGAATTGGTTGCCCACAAGGAAGAAAGGTTCTTTCACTAGAAGATGGGGTGCTAGGCAGATAATTGCAGTAGTTATCTACTACCGGTTACCAATTCAGCTTTCTTAACTATTGGCGGAGTTACTAAGTTACTAAGGCGGCTTCAGAAGCTTCTTCCGAATGCAGGCTGGCCTTTCAGACTGCTCTGTGGAGGTGCCTGGGGCTGCCAGCCAAGGGGGCTGCCTCCCTTCTTCACCCCCGCCGCCCCGACTCTACCCAGCTGCATCCATGTAGCCGGGCCATTTGGATTAGGAACAAGGGCTCTCCTTTGACTGTCTGAGGCATTCAGGACGGCCTCGTGCTTGGCCAAAGGGCTGCGCCTTGTCCAGATGTCCAGAGGGGCTGGTTTCATGTCTTTGACAAGGCTGCCTTTCTGGGCAGGAGGATCTTAAGGAGGGAGATGTCTGCAGCCTGGGCACCGGGTGATAAATGTCCCCACTGGAATGCAGAGATGAATTCTTAAAAAGAAAAAAAAAGGCTTTCATCGGTTATTGCAAAGACCTCAAACAAGAGGGTTTTCTCATCCTAAACTGCAGGACGGGGTGGAGGAGGGGTGCTGGGGAAACAGGGAGTTGGGGGAGGATGGCCAGTGCTGGTGACACAGACACTTGACTGTGAAACTCGGGACGCTCACCAGAGCAGCAACCTCTTTTCCTCTTGAGCAGCCCACAGGTGATGGCCGTTCCAGCCTGAGCCTGGCCTCCCGCTGGGTGCGCAGTGGCTGTCTGTTACCCAGCTCTGGAGAAAGGGGGTTGTGTTTGCCTCACTCCCCACAACCCCCATCCCCTGCACAGCCCCAGAGCTGCACCCGAACAAATGGCATTGTCCAGCAGGGGACAAAAAACGCTGTTCATTCCCCATCCATGTCTAGGGACAAAAAGCTGAGTGTGGCTCAGTTTGCTCTGGTTTAGGAAAGATGGAACTGGTGGTGGCAGAGAAGGCTGGGAACTAGGGATAAGGCAGGGAAGACTAGAAGACACAAATTAGCTCTGACCACGTGAAGGGACTGTGTGACCCAGATCCACCCAGCAAAGAGGGCTGTCCCTTTGGTGCCCCTTGACCTGCTGGCACAAGACAAGTCACCCATGGTGGGGACTGATGGCTATGTCTCTGACAGTTCCCCGTTAGGCCTCCTCCCCTGGAGAGAGCCCTCTGGCCTTTACGGATCTCAGAGGTTTTTGTTTACTCAAATGGTATTTATGGGGTCAGTGCACTGTGGTTAGTTAAGCATGGGCCTGGGGATCAGACAGACTTGGTTTCTAAATTTGGGTCATAGTTCCATCTGCATGTCTTTTGGCTTATCAATTGCCTTCTCTAAGTCTCACTTCCTCCATCTGTAAAAAGGAAATAACCGTAGCATCCATCGAATGTTGGGAGGATCCAATGACACAATCCACGTAGCATAGAGCCTAGCACCTAGGAAGTGCTCAATCAGCATGGAGCATTAAGAAGTAATATTGGTAGCAGTGTTCACAGTATTAGACATTTGGAGGGGGAAATGAGAATTCAGGAAGTCCCACCTTATAAATAAGTTCTGTTCCAAAGTGAACTTGTAAGTCTGTTATTTGGACCTGAAAACAGTTCCCATAGAAACACTGCTAAGAAAAGTCCTGAGGTTCCTGGTTAACCCACAAAAGCCTGTTTAACTGTCAGTGTACCAGAAATTGCGGAGTGGTGGCTTTAAAACATGGCCGAACATTCTTTCATGCTTCTCCCATTGAGAAGTGGGGTCTGTATCCCCTCCCTTTGAGTCTAGTAGGTTTGTGGCTGCTTCAGTCACGGGAAGATGGCAGAAGTGATATAATGTGACTTCAGAGGCTGTCACAAAAGGCCATGTGGGTTCCACCATGTTTGTGGAACACTCATTCTTGGAGGCCTGAGCCACCATGTAAAATGCCTGGCGACCCTGAGGCCACCATGCTGAAGAGGCCATGTGGAGAGGCCCTGTGACCACAGGGTGGTGGGGGGCAGAGAGGAGAGAGGATAGAGGTGTGCCCTGTGAGTCCACAGTCATTCAAATCACTCCTCACCATTGGAATCTTCTCAGCTGAGGCCCCCAGACAACGTGGAACAGAGTCTGGCCACCTGTACTGTGCCCTGTCGGAATTCCTGACCCGTGGCATCTGTGAACTTAATACAATGGCAGTTTTTTTTAACCACTATATTTTGGGGTAGTTTCTTATGCAGCAGTGGCTATCCACAGCATTATGCTCTTGTAATGAAGACTCTGGCTACACTAACAGTGGCTAACAGTGGTGAGATATGGCTGTGTCCTGGGCGCTGTGCCAAGTGCATTCTGTGGCTAAACTCAGCCACTCCTCCAGAGCACCCTAAGAGAGAAGCTAGTAGAAAGTAATCATTGTCCTTAAATACAAGTACCACCAACCGTAACTTTAAATGGAGAAAGTTTCTTATAGCTCAATACTGGGGCTTGAAGAGAAACAGATATTAATTAACTCGGTCTGAGGAGGCACATGGAAACTTTGCAGTGATTACGGATGGCACTTCTAGACAATTTCAAGGGTTTTTAGAGATTGATGACATTGACTCTTTATTTTATCTAATTTCACTTCAAAACTAATAACCTTTCTTTTCTTGGTTCAGTTGTATCTGTTGCAGAATTTCATGTGGCATCACATGGTTTTTGGCTCAAAAATGAAATGAAGAAAAAGAAAAAGAGATTTTTTCCCCCTGTGATTACCAGACAAGATTTGAAAGAGAGAAAGGTAGAAGGACAGGGATAAAAGAATGAGACAGATGTAGCCTGAGATTCATCAACTGAGCAGTCAAAGTTGAAGAAAGGTAGCAGAAAGCATGCACTCTCCTTGGTTTGGTGATGGGATGGCAGGATAGATGTATCTAGATGGAGGGAATGTTTCCCTTGGGGTGGGCTGAGTCATTGGCTTTGATTCCTTACCCCTCCCTGCATTCACTTCCTGACCATGGTTCCATCACAGGGGGCGTTGTATGTTTCTATCACTTGACTTTGGCCTTGGCCATGTGACTTGCTTGGCCAATGGAAAGGAGCAGAAGGGATGATGTTCTGGCTCGGGGCCTAGGCCTTAAAAGGCTTCATGAGTTTCTGCCTGTCCTCTTGGGTCTCTGCCATTGCCCCAGCTTGCACTGGTCCTAGGAGGAGGATGAGAGACTTGCGGAACCAAGCCTCCCAGCTGACCCACAGTCTTGTGAATAAGAAATAAATGCTCATTGTTGGATGCTGCTATGATTTTGAGATTGTTACATAGCAACAGTTGACCGATACACCAGTAATCCAGCTTATTTACTATCTGGAGCAAATGTGAGTTACTGGAGGGGGGGCATTGAATAGATGGGGAAGTAATTATCCAGTTGATGGCTTTGTCCTGTGTGAACCTAACTGGACTGAATTATGTTTCCCAGAATTCCTTTCCTTTTTCTTTCTGTTTGGGGTTGGCTAGAAGTGAAATTTGTGTGCGATTTGTGGGTGAAAGCGAAGCAGCAGCCATTCCTATACTCTCACAGTTGGAGGAGGGCTGGCAGGCGCTGTCACAGCTCACACATGTTGTCACTGATCTGTGGACTTACCTTGCTGGTGTGGGCGGCAGCAGGGCCCACAGCCCCTCTAGTGCCTGCCAGACCTCCTCCTTCAGCTTCTCGGAGTCCTGGGGCTGGCGTGTGTGTGGCTACATGGTGGATGGCACTGACCTAGCCTGCAGGTTACCCATGCCTTTGAGGTTGGAGGTATTGAGAGATAGATGCAGGTCCTAGTTTGTCCTCGAAGGCTCAGTCTGTCCTTGGTACCCTCCATTTCACATCCATCTTCTCTTCCTGAGTGCTGCCCATGCTGCCTTGAGAGCCATCACCAGGCACAGAAGCAGCAGCCTTCCCTAGACTGCTGAAGCAGCTCCTCACTGCGGCAGGGCTGATGTCTATGATAACTCCCGACTCTTTAGAGTACCTAGAGTGGTTCTGCTTCCCTGGTCAAACTCCAGCTGATACAACCAGTTAGGCGACTGAACACAGAAAACATTTGCAAGTCTGGTGTCCCTAACCACCAAGGTGCCACATCCCTGCATTTAAAGAAGTCTTACTGAAGGAAAAAGACAGAGCCTGATGTGAGGTGTTAGGCCCTTGAACTATGTTCCACAGCCCCTGCAGTGGTCTAGCCCAGCCCTCCACCCCATGGACTGCAGAGGAGGACAGGCAGGTGGAGGGAAATTACCGCTTGGAGTGGGGAGAAATTGGAGATGGATTTTGCCTCTAGCAGCCTTAGAATTGGTCTCTCTAGGCTTCAAAGACAAGATAAAGTCAGGGAGAGGAATGTGGAAAGGAGAGAGAACTGCGTTCACTCCCTCTCACGTGGAACCTGGATGTAAAACTTGTTTGGTCCTTCCCATCTTCCTGTGGACTAAGAACTTCTGCCCCACAGCTCATGCCAGGGCCAGACTGTGAACCAGGCAGCCAACAAACACCACTGGTCTTGGCCTTCCCTCTCAGGGGGCTTCTCTTCTGTTTGTTACACTGTCAGTGTTCACGCTGCCTGCCTTTCAAATAGGTGCACGTTCAGCCACAGCTAATTTGGAATTTGTTTCTCCAAAAGCATTTAGAATTGTTTTTGCCTAATGCATCAGACTTAAATCCTGGGGCTAATTAATACCAAGGCATGAGAAAGAAAGGACAAAGTCAGTTAAAATGCTGAGTGGAAATGAACTGGAATAACCTTGTCTTCAGCCTGGCCCTTTTCCAGTCCGCATGTGTTGATGAGATCATAGCTGGTGCCATGCTTGCTTCAGATATTGCCTCCTGCCCAGGTGGGCAAGGGACAGGAAGAAAAGAAGTGGTGTGTGTGTATGTGGACACGTGTGTGGTATAAGTGTGTTGTGTTTGTTTTGTGGGTTGCATGTGCCCTGTGTGTTGTGCATGTTATGTTTGTATGTTGTATATGTCACATTTGTGTGCATTGTATATGTCATGTGCACTACCTGTGTTGTATGTGTGTTGTATTGGTGGGATTTGGGTGTCGTATGCATTCCAGATTTGCATTGTGTGTATTGTATGTTGTGTGCGTGTTGCCCATGTGCATTGTGTTTATGTATTTTTTGTGTTGTATGTGTATGTTGTATTAATGAAAGATTTTTACTGTCGGTTCTCCAGAGCTCTAGGGGCTTGAAATGAGCTTTCAAATATAAGACTCATTGTATTTGGCTTGGAATTTGTCATCTTCATTGAAATCAGTGGGGTGTTCCTATACACTTCAGCCTGAAATGGAAAGGGGTGGGGACGAGGCCTGGGCTGGGTGTGAAGCTGGAACATTTTGGGGTTCTCCAAATGCTATGGTCTGAATGTTTGTGTCCCCCTAGAATTCATGTGTTGAAACCCAACCCCCAACGTGAATGGGATTAGGAGGTGAGGACTTTGAGATGTCAGTAGATCTTGAGGGTGGAGCCCTTAGAAACCTCAGTACCCTTAGAAACCTCAGGGAGGTTCTGTGTCCTCTTCTTTGATGTGAGGACACAGCAAGAAGACACCGTCTATAAACTAAGGAGCGGGTCTTCATCAGATAGCAAATATGCCTGTGCCTTAATCTTAGACTTCCCAGCCTCCAGAATGGTGAGAAATACATTTCTGCTGTTCATAAGCCACCCAGTGTATAGTATTTTGTTATAGTAGCCCGGTCCGACTAACACACAAAAGAAAGTCTCTTTCAGCTGGAATTGTCTCTATTGGGAGGTGAACGTTTGGGGCTCCAAAGGGAGGTGGTGAGAAGTGGTTTAGAAGTAATGTCCCAGGGCTGGGCAGTGCTAATGCAAGGACCCAGTAATGGGGTGAAGCACAGTGGTGAAGGAAAAGAAAGGGGCCCTAGTCCTGGCACCCACATTGCAGGCTTGGCCCAGCCCCTCACTAAGGGTAAGGGGGCCTGTTTCCTTGGATCTCACAGGGAAAGGCTCTCATGCAAACCTGGGCCTGGGATTACCATGAAAGTTCTCTGTGCTGGGCAGTAAGATGAGCTGTTGGCAGGAGGAGTCAGGAGTCAGCACATAGACCCAGTTTTGGCATTGAACAGCAGTGTGACCTTGGTCATATTCTTTGTCCTTTCTAGACTTTAGTCTCTGTCTTAGCTTGGATTCCTCTAGAAGACACCTGGAAACAAGAATTCAAATGCAAACAATTTATTTGGGAAGTAATCCCAGGATGGCAGGGAAGAAAAGGAAATTAATAAAGGAGGAATTGTCAAACTAGTTTCTACTGTGGGAAACTGGAGGTCAGTCCTGCTGGGCATCTTTGGAAGACAGTGCAGAACATGCCACAGTGACATTTTGATGAAGGGGTGAGGGAGCTGGGGTATTCATACACCAACACCTGTCAGTCACTGGTTGTGGGCTGCTCCTGGGGCAGCAGCAGACATTAATTCCCAGCATTTCTGGCCTGCTGCAAGTATAGGCAAGGCAGGTGCCAGGGGCCAGAGAAAGCCCCCAGGCAGAGATGAGCCTGGCAATGGGAACTCAGGCTGATCTTCACCAGAACAGGAAAGCAGAAGAATGGAAGGGTGGAGTGTTGATGGTCACTACATTTTTCTTTTCTGTAAAATACAGAACTTGAACCATATTATCTTTAATGTTTCTTTCTATAGTAATACTTGGTGACCTATGAAATAATAATTCTGTATTCCTTCTTTCCCTTGTTGATTTAGTAAATATGTGAGCATCTACCATGTGCCAGACACTGTTTTTTTTTTTTTTTTTTTTTTGAGACAAGGTCTTGCTGTGTCACCCGCTAGAGTGTGGTACTATGATCATGGCTCAAGTTCTGGACTCAAATGATCCTCACACCTGGGCCTCTCAAAGTGCTGAGATTACAGGCATGAGCCATGAGTTTGGCCCAGACTCTGGTCTTGATGCTGGGGATACATAGGGGAGCAGGCAGACAGGTGGAGGACAAACCTGATACAAGTCTGTGCCACAGAAGAAGTTAGAAGCCAGGTTGGCGTCATGACAAACAGGGAGGTGGAATTGACTCTGGCTGCAGCAGTCAAGGGTGAGGCAGGAACCATTGTTAGAGGAGCAGGGATTTGTCAGGGGGACAGCAGGGAGAAAGGCATTTGAGGAGGCAGGAATAGTATTGCAGTGGCAGAGAGATGATATAGTTGGGAAGCTAAAATAAATAAAGAAATGGCATGTTTGATTGAGGTGGCCAGAATACTGAGAGCAAGCCAGAAAATGTTAAGAACAAGGTTGGATAAGTGCACAAGGCATGGAGGACATTGGGCCAATGTCAAAGATCTCTGTTGTTTGTTTTTTAAATTAGAGATAGGGTTTTGCTATGTTGGCCAGGTTGGTCTTGAACTCCTGGCCTCAAGCAGTTCCCCAGCCTCAGCCTCCCAAGTGCTAGGATTATAGGCATAAACCACCATACCCAGCCAAGGATCTCTGTTTGATCTGGAGGTGCTGAGGAGCTCTCAAAAATGTTTGCTCTAGGGAGAGACAGGGTCAGGTTTGCCTTTCAGAAAGATCACTCTGATCACAGTGGGAGGGAGTAAAATCAGAGGTGGGGTGATCAGTAGATGATGTATTGATCAGCTGCCTTAACAAAACACTACAGGTGGTTAAACAACAAACATTTATTCTTTCACAGTTCTGGAGGCTGGAAGTCCAAGATGAAAGTGCTGGCAGGGGTGGTTTAGGGTGAGGCCTCTCTTCCTGGCTTGTAGATAGCTGCCTCCTTGCTGTGTCCTCACATGGCTGTGTGTCTGTGGGGAGAGAGAGAGTGAGCTTTAGCGTCTCTTCCTGTTCTTATAAGGACACCAATCCTATTGAATTTGGGCACCACCCTTATGATCTCAGTTAACCTTAATTGCCTCCTTAAAGGCCCATCTCCAAAGTCACACTGGGGCTCAGGGCTTCAGCATATGACTTTTAGGGGCAGAGGGGACAAAATTCAGTCCATAACAGTAAGTTATTGTTTCCAAGAGAGAGATAATGAGGGACTGAGCTACAGCAGTGGCTGAAAATGAGAAGGCAGGAACAATGATAGCAGATGCCCAGGAGTTAGGTAGGAGAGAGGGAATGAAAGGGATAAGGGGGAGGAGGAGCTTGCAGAGCTTGAGGCTTTTCTAGAGATGCCATTGGCGCTCACCCCACATCCCTGTGGCCTATCTCTGAGTTCACCTGCAGCTCTGCCCCGTGCACACTGACAGTTTCCCACCTGGACTGCCCACGCCTCCCAAGTGCTCTGTCTGAGGCTTTCTCTGGCACTGTGGGAGCTGCTCAGCAGAGGGAATGGTTAATCTCAAAGTTTCAGGGATTAACGCTCCCCAGAGCAATTATCAACCCATGAGCGACAGTGTGTAAAACCTTACCTTCTCATGCTTTGGCTGGGAAATTCTTTTTTTTTTCTTTTAGACAGAGTCTCACTCTGTCACCCAGGCTGGAGTGCAGTGGTGGTGCAATCACGGCTCACTGAAGCCTCGACCTCCCAAGCTCATGTGATCCTCCCACCTCAGCCTCTGGAGTAGCTGAGACCACAGGCATGCACCACCACGCCTGGCTAATTAAAAAAAAAAATTGTTTTTTAGAGACAGGGTCTCACTATGTTGCCCAGGCTGGTCTCAAACTCCTGGCCTCAAGCGATCCTCCTGCCTCGGCCTCCCAAAGTTGGTGGATTACAGGCGTGAGTCACTGCACCAACCTGGTGGGAAATTCTGAGGCATGTTCTATGCACTTCTTCAGAGGTCCTCCAACAAGATAGAGGCCCAGTTGCACACACATTCTCTAGGTTAGCCTCTTTTCCCAGTCTCACTCCCTAACCCCTCCTCTGAGATCACCTCCCAAATGAACTACCTGCACCCAAGTCCTTGTTTCACAATCTGCTTTGGGAGAAACCTGAACTGCCACAGTTTTTGAATGGGCAGTGGGAGTACTGGAGTCTAGGCACCCTGTAGTGGGGTGGGGCTTGGGAGGAGAGATGGTGAGTTCAGACAAGGCCATGCTGAGACTGACACGTGGCCTGTGGGCTGCCTGTGTAGCCTGCCAATCCGCAGCTGGCATATGCCACCAGAACCTGGAATGACATCTGGGTGTCCTCTTCCCCTGCTCCTGGATGGCCAAGAACAGGAGCCTGGTTTTCCTAAATGCTGCTCCTACGGGCAACTGTGCATACAGTTGACTTTCTGAGGTTCGAGCTCATGCCGATTGGGGTGGAGATTACATCAGAGACACGTAAGCAGATAACTTGGCAGAACAAGGATGGCTGACAGTCCGTGTTCTCCTTTCACCACAACACTGTGCATTCCTTGCCAGTCACCTTCCTCGATGGGTGCCTGTTGACTGCTTCCTCTCCCAGCCTACCTCTCCTCTCCTCTCTTCCTGTTCATTCCTTATGCACGGGTATTTTATTGACCTCATTATGGTCTTCCTCTAAAGCATACCTTTAGAGCCTCCCCTGCCCATTCAAGGTATTTTCCTAAACAAAGACTATTTCCTCCCTGAAAAGAACTCCATTACCAGCCAGTCAGATAATCACCTCACTCTGCTACCCTGCTATTTAAGGAGGAGGGCAGAGGCAGAGCTGCACATCAGGGAATTCACGCGGGGGGCTACTTGGCAGTTCCAAAGTGCCATCACATACATCGTCTCACCTGATTCTTCCTTCATCCGACAGAGGGAGGTCAGAGAGGGAAAGGGGTAAAGGATTGCTTGAGGTGAGGCTCCCAGGGGAGACTGGTGAGGGGGTTGGGGAAGCAGGGCAGGGAAATCTAGGGAACCAGGCAAGGCACAATCTGGGGCCAAGTCTCAGCCTTAACCTGATCCCACAGGGCAGCACTGGAGCATGAGTTATACCTCTGAGTTTAGCCCAACTTGAGGCAGGGAAGCTGGATTTTATGCTCCCATACCATTTGCTCTTTGACTAAGTGTCTCCCTGGGGGAGCATAAACTCCCAGGCACTTCCAGCTCCGCACAAACTGGGTAAAGCGGCTCTAGAAGCCCCAGGCCAGCTGGCTAAAGAGAATCGCAGGTGTGGGCTGTTAGAACTAAAAGCACACAGAAGATGGGGGAGGACACACAGATGTCAGCAAAGGGATCTGAGGGGGTCAGAGCCAAGCATGGGCAGTGTCTGCTGCCCTGGCAGACTCTGGTATCCTGTGTATTAATTTTCCATTGCTGCTTAACAAAGTGCCACCAACTTAGATGCTTAAAACACCTCCAATTTATTATCTCAAAGTTCTGTAGATCTGAAGTCCTGGCATGATGTCACTGGATTTTCTGCTCAAGGTCTTATTGGGCTGACATCAAGGTGTTGGCTGGGGCTGTGGTTCTCATCTGAGGCTTGGGATCCTCTTCCAAGCTCACTGGTTGCTGGCAGAATTCAGTTCCTTGGGGTTGTAGGGCTGGGGCTCCATTTTCTGGAAAGCTATTGACTAGGGACTGCTTTCAGCTTCCAGAGGCCACTCGTAGTTCCCTGTCATGTGACCTCCACAGAGTTGCTTGCTTTCTTCTAGGCCTCCTGGAGCATGTCACTCTGCCTTCCTCTTCTGCCACTAGCCAGAGAAAACTCTCGGCTTTTACAGGGCTCACATAATAAGGTCAAGCCCACCCACGATGATCTCACTTTTGCCATATAATGTAACATGATTATGGAGTGATATTTCATCATATTCAGAGGTTCTCAGAGGAGACGGGATTATACAAAGGCAAGAGTCACTGGGAGCGGGGGTTCATCTGAAATTCTGCCTACCAGGCCCTGCATTTTGTTGCAGATGTTTCTGAGCTAGTCTAGTAAGGCCAGTAGCATGATAGTATCTGTTTCAGACCCAGTGTTCATGGGCACTGGAAAATTTCCTGGACCTTGTCCTGGTCTGCCAGTAGCAGTGGTTATATCGCTGGATAGTCAGCTGACATTGGCAGATGGTCCTTGGCATCTGTCTTGTTTCCTGTGAAAATCATTCATGTGAGACTGGCAGAGGATCCCAGGGAGTTACATTCATTCAGCGTTAGCCATGTCTCTTACTCTTCCTGGTGATGCTTGAGGCCTGCTGGTTTGAGCAGCATGATCCACCATTGTGACCTCTACATTCTGATCTTTGACTCCCACTGTTGCCACCACTAACTGTAGCTATATTAAGACACTTCTGTACCCCCTCTTAAGTGGCAGGAAACCAGTGATATTCAGCACTCCCCCCATATTGCAATTGTGTTTGGGATAGGTTTGGACTTCCAGGCTGTATTAATGTAACACTAGCTGCTGTAACCATAAAACCCTCAAGTTTCAGGGTCTTAACACAACCAAATTTTATTTATATTTCATAGAAAAGTCTGATGCAGATCTTTCTGGGTGGTATATGGCTGTCTTCTGTGTGGTGATTCAGGAACTCAGAGTTCTCTCTTGTAGCTCTGCTATCACTAGCGACAGTGGTTCTCAAACTTAGTGAGCAATGGACTCCCCTGGAGGGCTTTTAAAACAGATTGTTGGGCCCCACCCCTGGAATATTTGATTTAGTAAGTCTGGAGTGGGATGTAAGAATGTGCATTTCTAATGAATTACCAGATGTTGCAGACACTGCTGGTCCAGGGACCACACTGAGAACCACTGCCTTAGGGTTTGAGTGTCCTCAGTTTCCAGTCTAAAAGAAAAGGAAAGAGAGAACAGAGATGAGGCAAGCAGGTGTACTTCTTAAACGCCTTAGTTTGGAAGTGATAAACATCATTTTCTCTCTCATTCAATAGATGAGAGAACTAGTTGCATGGCTGGGAAATGTAGTCTCTGGTTGCACAACTGTGTATCAATGATAACTGTATACTATGCAAAGCGGGGAACGCAAATTTTGGTGAATAGCTAGCTCTCTGTATTACCTTACAGGTTAGGGCTGTTGTGAATGGATTGGTTTTTGTGGCCTAAAAGTCTCAAGTGGACACGGTTGAGGTTCAAGGCTCAAGGAAGAAATAATTTATTTTGTGCCAGGGACCTCCATGGCACAGCTATTTCCATATGACATGGTCTGATGATGAGCTGCCAGACCCAGTCCAATCCTATGGGGTCCCACATTTCAGCTCCAAGTTTTGAAGAACACACTGCCCTTCACTTTAGAGGAAGGTCCACCTGATTTCAGGACATCACCCCAAACCAATGGCTAGACCAAACCCATCACTCAGACCTCAAAGATGCGTCAGTGTTGGTGCCCACTACCGTCCACCTAGATCACCAGAGCTGATGGGCCTTGTACCTTCCTGCTGCCATGTTCTGTAACAGTGATGCTGTTCCCAAAGTCTAGGACACATGCTTTCACTCACCCTCAGCCTCCTATTCTGCTCAAGACTGTTGCAGGATCTGGCTGAGCTCCAGGAGACTATACATCTCTGTCTACATCCAGCACATTCCCGACCCACTGTTGGTAAGATAAAACATTTGAATTTTCTCATAGAAGTAATGGATCTCAACTGAGCCTCCCCCTCTACCCCTGCCCTGGCCTGTTTTCTTGTTGACAAATGGCATTCATCACTCAACTGGGTGGTCACCACTTTAGAGTACAGTCTGGAGACGACCACTCATCATGGAAAGGTTGCCAATTTCCTGTGTCTGAGTGGGATTAACCACCCAGTAATGAAAGAAGGCATGTTTTCAGGTCTTGAGTGGGGAAAATTAAAAAAAACATATACAAATAGCAATGCCAGGAGAATAATAAGGACCACTACTAATAGAAATCCAGAATATAAAAGGGTTCTTTTCAGGCTTAGAATTCATGGCACATAATGTCAGATAGTTCTTCATTATTTCATTGAGCACAGTTATTCAACTCTACTGTGTACGCTGAGTGGTAAGGCTCTCTGGAAAACTACAATTGATAGGTTTACAGAGCCACAGAAACAAAGTGGAAAGGGAATTTAACAGTGATGATCTGGCTTGCTTCCAGATGACAAAATGATCCAACTGAAAGGTTAGTTGCAAATTCTGTTGTTTGGTCATGAAAATGACTCCAGTTAGAGCCCTGGTCCTGGCATCAGAAAGTCTGACTTTTGTTCTCAGCTCTGTTGCTCAGTGGTTGGGTGACCCTGGGAAGTTCAGCTTTCTTCACTGTCCCTTAGACTCCTCATTTTGGAGATTTCTAAGATCCCTTTCAGCTCTGACAGCCTCCGGATCAGGTATATTCCAACTAGATACTTACATCTGACCTTGCCTTTCCTACTTATATCATCCCAGCAACAAACATGCAGATAAAGCCATGATCAACTTTATGGCTGAAACAAGGCACATTTATTGGGTATAGAGGTTTTGTTAAGGCAGTTCAAGTTAACGTGACTGCTCCTTAAATGATCAAAAACATATAAAAAGGAGAATTTTGTTAATGTTAAGAAAATGAAATAAGTGGTGACCAGTGAGATAAAGGAACCCATAGTTGAAGGAATACCCTCTTAGTCATTGTGGATGATGCCAAAGTGGCATACTTATGTAGTTAAAAGAAAAGAACTCAAAAGTGGACTAAATAATACTTGAAGAACCTATTTTGTGAAGGGTACTTTATAGACATTATCTTTCTAATTCTAACCTCAACCCTTTTGTGATGGTTAATTTTTAGTGTCAACCTAACTCATTTCAGAGATACTTACAAAGCTGGTAAGGCATTATTTTTGAGTGTTTCTGTGAGGGTATTTCTGGAGGAGATGGGCATGTGAATGGTGAACTGAGTAAGGAAGATCTGCCCTCAACATGGGCAGGCACCATCTAATCAGCTGGGGGCCCACTTGGAATAAACAGGCAGAGGAAGGTGAATTTGCCCTGTCTCTCTCCTGGAATTGGAAACACCCTTCTTCTCCTACCCTTGGACATCAGAACTCCAGGCTCTCTGACCTTTGGACCCTAGGACTTGCACCATGGGCCTCCCCTATTCAGGCCTTAGGCCTTGGACTGAGAGTTATACCATAAGCTTCCCTAGTTCTGAGGGAACTAGGGAAGTCCTTTGGACTTGGACTGAGCCATGTTACAAGCCTCTCTGTTTCTCCAGCTTGCAGATGGCCTATTATGGGATTTTGCTTCCTCTCCTCCATAATTGTGTGAGCCATTTCCCCTAATAGATATCTTCTTATCTATATCTATCTATCTATCTATCTATCTATCTATCTATTTATCTATCTTCTATCTATCTATTCTCTCTCTACGTGTCTATCTGTCTATCTATCTATCCTTTTGGTTCTGTCTTTCTGGAGAACCCTGACTAATATACCGTTAAAACAGGTATCATCACCTCAGTTTACAGATGGGGAAATTGAGGCTCAGATAGAACTAATTGCCCAGGACACCCAGCTGGAAGTAAAACAGAGCCATATCTTCCTGATTCCAAAGCCCTTATATGTTTTTCTCATACTCAGCATTATCTTTCTGGTTAATGACTCAATAGTACTACTAAAATGTAAAGGCAAGAGTATTTTAGATAGAGACCAACAGAAGATATACTAAGACAGAGTCCTAATTATGAAGGAACAATTCCATTCAGCAGGCCAAATATTCTGCCAGGAGTTTTACTACTGCATGTATTGAAACTTAGGGCAGTGGCTAGCCCTTATGATTGCAATGTTTAAAAATATGTGCACAAATGTAAACCAGTATATTTATCTGTCAGAGATACTTAAGTAAGAAATCAGTATCACGGCCAGAAATCTCAGAAACTGGTGGATTTCATATTTGCTTATATAAATACATTTTGCTTCTAGTTCTGGAAATACTGTGATCAAGATAACCTGAAAACCCATTTTCCTCAGTTATCTAGAAATAAACAAATATTTATTTGAATGAATAGATGAGCACACAGGAAATTGACAGGGACTGTGAATGAAAAAGGTACTGAAAACTAGGGCAGTGAGCTTGTGAATGATTATGTGACTGCTTTAGGGTGGGGACAAATGGGGAGAGACATTGATTCAGTACTCTAGGTCCTTAGACCATTTAATGCCCACTTGAGGTTGTGGTAGGGGTGGGCGGGGGGGGATGACAAAGAGTTGATGCTTTGGGTCCCTGTAAGGCAAAAAAGTTGGACATGTGATACATACATGCTATAAAAGTTGGACATGTGATACATACATGCTATAAAAGTTGGAAACCTCTGTGTGTGGGTAGATTAGAAAAAAATCTGCCCATTGACCCAGAGGGGTTTGTCTGTCATGGTCTAGGCTCTAAGTGGGAAAAAAAAAAACATCTCCCGAGAAAATTTTGAACTATATCTTATGAGGGTTTGGAATTAAATGTATATTCCTTATGTGGTCCTGGAGCCTTGAGCTCAGAAATTTTATTTTATTTATTAATTTTTTTTGAGACAGTCTCGCTCTGTCACCCAGGCTGGAGTGCAGTGGCGCGATCTCAGCTCACTGCAAACTTTGCCTCCCGGATTCAAGCAATTCTCTGCCTCAGCCTCCCAAGTAGCTGGGATTACAGGCACCACCACCACGTCTGGCTAATTTTTGTATTTTTAGTAGAGACATGGTTTCTCCATCCTGGTCAGGCTGGTCTTGAACTCCTGACTTTGTGATCCACCTGCCTTGGCCTCCCAAAGTGCTGGGATTACAGGTGTGAGCCATCGTGCCCAGCCGTAAATTATCATAAAAATGGTAGTGAAACCTCTGGACAGCTTGGCAAAAACAAAAACAGAACTTCACAGAAGGAGACCCCATTAACTAGGCCTCACAAAATTCCTACAGATAAAGCCATGTTTATGATGAGCTCACAATTCAAAAATATAAAACAGTTGAAAAAAGATTTCACTGTGAGCAAGAGACAGCAGGATTAGACACTCAATAACTTCAGATAATGAAACAATCTATTAGAGACCATAAAATTTGCTTTTTTTTTTTTTTTTTTTTTGAGACAGGGGCTCAAAACAGAAAAGGGTGGAGTGCAGTGGCTCAATCATGGCTCACTGCAGCCTCAACTCCCCCAGCTCAAGCAATCCTCCCACCTCATCTTTTTATTTTTTTGTAGAGATGGGGGTGTCCCTTTGTTGTCCAGGTTGGTCTTGAACTCCTGGGCTCAAGCAATCCACCCGCCTTGGCTTCCCAGAGTGTTGGGATTATAGGCATGAGCCACTGTGCCTGGCCCAAAATTAGCATGTTTAAAATGATTAAAAGCCTATGTTTTTAAATAATGAAAACATAAAGGAAAAAACAGACACTATGAAAATGAACATGCATATATATTTTTAAAAGAAACTAAATAGAACTTCTAGAAATAAAAAAATATAGTCATTGAGGTTGGGCATGGTGGCTTACACCTATATTCCTGGAGCATTGGGAGGCTGAGATGGGAAACTGCTTGAAGATAGAAGTTTAAGACAAGTGTGGGCAACATAGCAAGACTGTCTCTACAAAAAAAAAAAAAAAAAAAAAAAAAATAGCTGAGTGTGGTAGTGTGTGTCTGTAGTCCTAGCTACTTAGGAGGCTGAGGCAAGAGGACCACTTGAGCCAAGAACTTGAGGCTGCAATGAGATATGATTGCACCACTGCACTTCAGCCTGGGCAGCAGAGCAAGACTCTGTCTCAAGAAAAAAAAAAAAAAAACCAAAAAAACAAAACAAGCACACACACACACACAAACACACACACAGTCATTGAAATAAAAAATCTCGGTATATAAGTTAAACAGAAATTATTGAACCAGAGAGCAATGTCAGAGAATTACCCAGAACGCAGCACAGAGAAATAAAAATAAGGGAGGTGAAAGGATACGGAGAATAGAATAAAAAATTCTCATATATAACTAATTGGAGTTCCAGAGGGAAAGAACAAAGACAATGTGGGAGAAGCAGCGTTCAATGACATAATAGCTAGGAATTTTTCAGAATTTATGATACATAGATTCAGAATCCTCAGCAGGATAGATTTCATAACTTAGTATGTATATTGCTCTATAAAAAGGTAAAAGTGGGCTGGGAGTAGGGGCTCATGCCTGTAATCCCAGCACTTTGGGAGACCAAGGCAGGAGGATTGCTTGAGCTCAGGAGTTCAAGATCAGCCTGGGCAACATAGGGAGACCTTGTCTCTACAAACAACAAAACAAAACAAAACAAAACAACAAAAAAGCTAGCCTTGTGTGGTGGCCTGTGCCTGTGGTCCCAGCTACTCAGGAGACTGAGGTGGGAGGATTGCTTGAGCTCAGGACTTTGAGGCTGCAGTAAGGTATAATCTTGCCACTGCACTCCAGCCTGGGTGATAGAGTAAGACCCTGTTGCTAAAAGATAAATAAACAAAAAGTTAACAGACACCGTTCTACCAAGTACATTCATATCAATCTACAGCAAAATTCTAGGGACATCAACACAGTAGCAGTGTGGGTAGAAACGAGAAGGATGCTAGAGCATGCTATATAGTACTTTTCTTGTTCTAAGGCAAATGTATCTATTTCAGTTGTTACGTCCATATAAACATTACTCTAAAATTTAGTGGCTTAAAATAACCACAATCATTTTATTATCTCTCGTGATTTCTGTGGGTCAGGAATTCTGGAAGGGCTTAGCTGAATTGTTCTGGTTTGGAGTCTCTCATGTGGTTACAATTAGACTATGGCTGAAGCAATGTGGGAGAAGCACATTGAGATGCCCATCCAGCCCCCCGTTGCCACAGCCCCCTGTTGTTGTTGAGCTGAAACAACAGGGGGCTGTAGCAACTGAGGGCTGGCTGGGCATTTTTCTCTCTTCACATGGTCTCAGGCCTCTCCAGGTGACCTCTCTATGTGGGCTATTTGGGCTATTTATAGCATGGCAGCCTCAGGATAGTTGGATTTTAAAAACGGTGGTTCAGGGCTCCAGCATCATGATCCAACAAGCAAGGTAGAAGTTGCGTTGCCTTTTTGGACCTAGCCTTAGAAGTAATTGAGTGTCACTTACAATGCATTCAAGTTACACTCAGATCACAAGCCTGCCCAGAGTTAAGGCAGAGGATATAGACCCTCCACCCCTAACTCTGTCTAGATGGGAGGAGTGTCAAGATGCCATTGTAGAATACAATTGTGGGACAGAATAGTATTGACACGGGGGATATTGTTGGGACCATCTTTGGAAAATATAAGCTGCCACAGTATAGGTATTGGTAAGTTTAACAAATTGATTGATGGTACAGGTAATCACCAGAAGAATAAACTTAGAATGTGTAGCTTATAACTAGCAGAGAAACGTTTGATATTGTCAATAGTCCGAAAAAGGAAAACAAGAAGAAATTACAGTTAGTAGAAAATGGGAAATAAGATGGCAAAATGAATTCCTAATGGTAGTTACAACAAATATAAGTGAGCCAAACTCACCGATCAGGACCCAGACTGCTATTGTCTACTTTCAGCTATTTTATATTATTATTATTTTTTTTATTATTATTTTGAGACAGGGTCTTGCTCTGTTGGGCAAGCTGGAGTGCAATGGTGCAATCAAGGCTCACTGTACCCTCAAAGGCTCACTGTACCTCCCAGGCTCAAGTGGTCCTCCTACCTCAGCCTCCCAAGTAACTGTGTCTACAGGCACACACCAACACACCTGGCTAATATTTTTTTTTGTAGAGATGGGGTCTTGCTACGTTGTCTATACTGATCTCAAACTCCTGGGCTCAAGCAATCCTCCTACCTAGGCCTCTCAAAATTGCTGGAATTACAGGCATGAGCCACCATGTCCTTGATCTATTTCGTATTCTTAAAACTAAGGAATACGGAATAGCTGAAAGTAAATGAACGGAGAAAGATGTATCAGGAAAAATGAATTAAATAAAGCTGGGGCAGCAATTTTAATGTCAGACAAAACAGCATTCAAAACTACAGCTATCATAAAGGACAAAGGGGAACGGTACATACGGAGACAAGGAATAATAGTTCTAGAATATATAACAATTATGAAAGCACATTTATTCATGTAGATATATTTGAGACAGAGACTCACTCTGTCACCCAGGTTGGAGTGCAGTGGCGCCATCTCAGCTCACTGCAACCTATGCTTCCTAGGCTCAAGCCATTCTCCCACCTCAGCCTCCTGAGGAGCTGGGCCTACAGGCATGTACCACCACACCCAGCTAATTTCTTTTTGTTGTATTTTTTGTAGAGGTGGGGTTTTGCCATGTTGCCCAGGCTGGTCTCCAACTTTTGAGCTCAAGTGATTCGCCTGCCTCAGCCTCCAAAAGTGCTGGGATTACAGGCGTGAGCCACTGCACCCGGCCAGTGAAATATAGTGAATGCCTATAATATTCTAGGCATTGTTCTAGGTTTGAAGGAGATAGCAGAGACCAAAACAGACAGAAATACTTATCTTCATAAGAATTTGCATTCTATACAATTATCAACAAAACCTCAAGTATTTAAAACAACAATGGGACAGAACTAGAGAATAAAATAGATAAACCAGGAAGTGTAGGTGGAGATGTTAAGATTCCTGCCTCTGAAAACTGATGAATAAAGGAGACAAAAAATAAAGCTATTGAAGATTTGCACCACACAATTAATAAACTTTAACTAGCAGATATAAATAGAATCTGACACTCAACCAACAGATTACATATTCTTTTTGAATGCACATGGCACATTTACAAAATGAGAGAAAGCAACTTACCAAAAGGCAGTCTAAATACATTCCAAAGACTCAATATCATTCAAGGCTGGGACCCTTTTTTTATTTCAGCCCAGGGACACTTCTCTATGAGAACTTTTCAAAGGCAGAGCAGGAGAAGGTTGAATTACTCTGTTCTCTGCAATAATCCACCTCCCACAAGCAAATGCAAAACCCAAACAGCAATAACCATGGCCTATAGCAAAGAACAAGGCTGTCCCTTTTTTTTTTTTTTTTTTTAATGAAACTATCTTCTGTTGGCAGGGTCTGCCCCTGGTTCTCTTCAGCTCTGTTCTTGCCTTTGTTCTGGGTTTCTCCTCAAGAGAAACAAAATGGCGCCCAGCCAGGAAGGAGAGAGGCTTTGCTCTCCTGAGCCCTGAGCAGGACTTCTACCCATAACTGGCTTTCAAAGTGGCTGCTTGGTATAGCAGGGTGGTCACGGTAACAGTGAGAGTTTTCCTTTGCAGTGAGCGGAACTCACCCACTTGAGAACAAGGTCATCTGCTTTGTAAGCTGCCCTAGTTAGAGACCACCCCTCAACTGCCAGGTCTTAGGAGGGAATTCTGCCACTAGCTACTAAAGGTATCATCAGAACTTCACTAACAGAAATCAGAGACTTCTTAAACCAAAGCATCCTAACTTTTATTAGCAGGGAGGCTGTCTCCAGAAAGCCTTCTGGGTTTGATCCCTTCCTCAAAGTGTTGACATAAAAGTTCATCACTGTCATCAATGATTGTTCCACTTAGGGCAAAATTTTAGACCTAAAATTCATCCCCCCAACCTCTTTTTTTTTTTGAGACGGACTCTCACTCTGTCACCAGGTTGGAGTGCAGTGGCGTGATCTCGACTCACTGCAACCTCCGCCTCCTGGGTTCAAGTGATTCTCATGCCTCAGCCTCCTGGGTAGCTGGGATATCAGGCACGTGCCACCACACCCAGCTAAGTTTTTGTATTTTTAGTAGAGACGGGGTTTCACCATGTTGGCCAGGATGGTCTCAATCTCCTGACCTGGTGATCCACCCGCCTTGGCCTCTCAAAGTGCTGGGATTACAGGCGTGAGCCAGCGCGCCCAGCAACCTCTTTTCTTTAATTACGAAGATTCTATCTCCACTCCCTAGATCCACTTTTGATAGATAGGTCTGAGCATTTCTTTTTTCTTTCACCCCAATTTTTGTTTTGAAAAAAAAAAATCACAAATCGATGCTCGTTTATGAAAACTTCAATTAGCAATGCCTCCTCTTCATGTTATTCTAAAACACACACACACACAACACACACACACACACACACACACCCACAGCCCAACTTGCTAAACCAAAGCTGAGGCAGACAAGCATATTCAGAAATCTACAGGATGATTCTGTGCTTATTCCTGGATACTGGCCTTTCAGATGTAATTCTCAACTCTCACCCACATATTTAAAAAATAAATGAGTCTTTTGATTGGCATTTGGAGTATTGGAACCTGAACCTCAGCTTTATTTTGAAAGCCTGTTCCCATTTGTATTCATAGGCAAGCTTTGCTCTCTGGCTGTGTCCTTGCCTTTTGACATTTAGGTGTTACCTTAGGTAATAAGTGGCCCAGGTTTTAGTCTCTGAAGTGGAGGTGGGATACCTCAAACCTGCTTCTGCCTCCTCTTGGTTACCACTCAAGGTTTTCACAGGTGTAGCTCTGTATTTAATGCCATGTAGTAGTTAATTTGATTTCGTGTTTGAAAACCCTATAAAAAATGGTCTGTTTATTTAGAGTGTTCTTGTAAGAATGGACTTCAGCTAATGTACCCATTTTCTTAGCAGCTGTCTACTTACTGTGACCCCCAGTCTCCATTCCAGACCTTTCTGGTGGATGTGGGTAACATTTTCAGGGCCATTTCTGCATAATTCTCTTCTCTTTCAATTTTTATTTTGAAAAGTTTTAAACCTTCAGACAGTAGAAAAAATAATACAACAAGCATCCATATGCCCCATGCTTCGATTCATGAATCATTATTGTGCCATATTTACACATCTGTCTGTCTATCTTTTTCCTGAACCATTTGAAAGTAATTTACCGGCATCATGACACTTCACCTCTACATATTTTGCCCTATATTTCCTAAGAAGATGGACATTCTCCCACATAACCACAAGACCATTTTTATATTCAAGGAATTTATACCGGTAGAAAAATAATGTATAGGCCATAGTCAAATTTTGTCAGTGGTTCCTATACTGTACTTTGTAGCATGTTCTTTTTCTGATTCACAATCCAATCTAGGATCAATATTGCATTTAGTCGTCATGTCTCTTTAGCCTCCTTTAATCTGTTTCTCCAAGGAAGCTGCCTCCTTTTGATGGGAAATGGTATTTAGAAACCAAGGACCAGGTGGGGTCATTTTGAGCAATTTCTTTTAAGCTGGTCTATGAATTGGGTGTTGAGGGAACGATGGTAACTTACACTTTTGCCAGAATTGGCTCATATCTTTCTGCCCCATCTTCTACTGACTCAGGAGGGTGTCTGGGGAGTCCTGGGTGAGGGATGTGATAAATGAGTTTGGAGCCAGACAGACATGGGCCTGACCACGCCCCTCCCCTACCATATGACCTCCGGAAACTTATATAAAGTCACTAAACCTGTTTTTTCATCAATGAAATGGAAATCAATATATGAATTTTACAGCATTGGGGTAAAGCTTCAGTGAGATAACATGGCAAAGTTCTCTGCGTAATCATATTCCACATACATTTACTGAGCATGCCTTCTACTGTGTAATGTGCTAGAGATAGAATAGTGAACAAAACTGGGCATTATCCCAATTCTTACAATGCCTACCATTTGCTGGGGGAGCCCCACACAATGGCTGTCTGGTTCAGGATATAATCATACTCCAGATAAAAAGGCAAACCCTATACATCTTATTCATTTTGATATCCTCCATGCCTACCACAGTGCCTGGGCACACAGTAGGAATTTATAAATGTTGGTTGGATTCTTTTGGAACTGACTTGAGGACAAGCCAACTACAGGGATTTCTTGGAACTTGAACTTTATTTGGACCCTTAATAGCTTTCAGAGACTGAGTGAGATCTGTAATGGATCTCTATTGAGAAGTAGCCAGGCTTACAGGGATTGAAAAGATATGCACCAGAGATTTCCAAAGAAACCATAAGTCAAGTCTCAAGTTTTATTAATCAGCCAACAGCAAGTATTTTCTGAGGGAGTACTATATTCAAGACATTGTAGAATTAGAAATGTAGAGAAGTGGAAGACTCAATTTCCATTCTCAAAAGCTCAGACTGACAAAGGAGAAAAGCACAGATACATATGGAAAGACAAACGCAGGAAGGCATGTGTTAAGTGCCCAATGATGATCTAGAAAAGAGAACTCTCTGTGGGAGAGGTGAGAATGGGTGCTAATGGATTAAATTAAGTCTTGGGGGTATTGGTAGGCTTTAGATAGGTGGAGAAGGGAAGGATGGGGAGTGTAGGTCATGAGAACCACCCAAGCAAAGCTGCGGAGCTGGGACTAGAATTGGGCCATCAGGTTGGAATAAACAAACATTGGGTTGTACTTCTTGTCTTGCTCAGAAAAGGGTACTTAGTCGCTAAGATGAACCATGGGCAGTACGCTCTAAAATACTAAGTCCCTGGCCATTATTAAATCATCTAGCTAGAAGAAAGATGGAGAAAAATGTTCTCGATGGCAGTTTATAAAGAGATAATCAAACAAGAAGGTATGTTCAAACAGAAGCAGCTCAGATTAAAACACATAATGTGTGGTGAAGATCAAAGTTACATATTGAGTTACATAGCGTGGGTTCCAATGTTTTACCTGTGTGACCTTAGGCAGGTTACTTAAGCTTTCTGAGGCTCAGCTTCCTCCCTTGTGAAGTGTGGATAATCATGGTATCTACCGGAGAGGCAGGTGACATCATACATGAAACAGCACCTGGCTCACAGGCCACCGAACACATTATAGGCAGAATTCCTTCCCACTAAGATGTTCCAGAGGCTCCAGTCCCTCTAATGATAGATGCCAGAGCTGAGGGACCTTCACAGCATCTCATCCACATACTGTACTTACCAGGAGGCTGCTGAGCTCAGCATCACTAGGGTCAACCAGATCTAGAGCCTGAGCTTGGACTCTGGGGCTTGCTTCCTCCATCCATGGCTCCTCTCTGCCTGAGAGCAGATGGTAAGGAAAGCAGACAAAGCCAGACAGGAGAAGCAGCAACTTGCTCTTGAAAGGGCTGACAGCCCCCCTCTCCCTTCCCAGCCTCACCCTGGGCCGGGAGCGCGTGCTGGGAAGAGGATTAAATCAATGCCAATTCACATCTCTCCAGAAGCTGGCTCCTGATCTGAACTAATAAGCAAATCATTAGTGAATTAGGGCTGGGGAGGGCTCGGCGCAGCGCTCCTTAACTCCAGCTGTAAGACAAGCGTAAAAGCCCCAATCCCTTTCCTTACCGACCTCAAAATGTTCACACCAATGAGATTTTCTGTGTTAAAGCAACAATCAAGCCCTCCCCCAGCCCCAACTCCGCCAAGCCCCAGAACCCTTGGGAACCAATACAGGCAGGCAACACCATTTTTTTCTTCCTCCGAATGCTGGTTACCAGACCCTGTGCCGCTGGTTACCAGACCCTGTGCCACAAATCCTTCCGTTGCTCCTAACAGGCCTCAAACCCCACGCTGTCTGCAGCACCTGGATCTAGAGGGCTCCGGAGCCCTGCAGGCCAAGATGTCACCCCCATCGCCCCCCTCCCCCCCTCCCTGGGCACAAACTTGGCCCCATTGCTTATTTCCTGGTGAAAGCCCATTATCTCTCATTTACATCTAAACTAGCTTTTCATACTATTTTGAAGGCTGCTCCTCCCCTTCTGTAATCTCCCTGCGAATGAATTAAAAGTTGATTCTTGAAACGCACAAATCTTGGGGGCAGTTTCTTTTTCCTTCTTATTTAAATCATATGCTGTTTTGGACTAACCCTTTTATTTCCTCCCAATTATGATTTCTGGTGTGTTTTCCAGAGCTTTACAACATGGCATCTGATTATACACAAAGCTTCAGAATAAAGCCCTGTTTTTCCCTTCATTAACGACACAAAGGATGGCTGTGTGATCCACACAGCACTTTGTGATTTAATGCAGCTTTACAGTCTAAATCGCACCCGGCTTGGCAAAGCAGATTGGGAGTGAATCAACGCATTTTCTTGCTGCCAGGAGCTCCCTTGCAGATTCCAGCAAATTCTTTCACCACACGGAATTAGCATTTGATTAAGCTCTGCAGACACGTTCAAACTTTTACCACTGAGCGCCGGCAGGGCTGCAGTAATCTCCTGAGAGGGGGAGGCACCAAGCGCAGCCACTGCTACCCCTTCCCCCCATCCCCAGTGGGCACATTTTGCAAAAAAATTGTGGGAATGATGCGCAATGGATGGCAGGTTGAAGGAGGGAGTGCCAGAAAATGTGAGGGTGCCAGAGAGCAGCATGGGGGTGGAGGGGCCGAGGGGAAAGAACATCACATGCATACTTGGGTTATAACCACCCTTTTTGCCCCAAAGTTGCCCTAGACAGGCTCTCTCTGCCAGTGTGCTTACCATAAAGGCGCTTTGATGTTATAGTTCTCTGACCCAGGAGCAATGTGACCTTCAACCAAAACTGGGCCGGGCCTTACATCCGAGGGAGCGGGGAGGATCTTTTCTGGCGCCCCTGCCCTGCCTTGTGGTCTTGTCGGTGGGGTTTGGTGCCTTTTCCAGCCACCTCCACCCAGGAAAGCTCGTGATTCACTTCCAGGAGAGCTGCGAGTTATTCCTCCTAACAGCCTGGGTTTAAAATCTAGTCCGTTTCCATTATGCAAATATGAGAAGCGAAAGTTTATCAAACTGGGGCTTTGTACCTAGAAAGCGGGCGTGCCAGCGTGGGGGGCTATAAAGGCTTTATTGCCATAACTTTGGGGTGATTGCTTTGCTCACAAATGCCAGGAGCACGATTGAATTATGCAGGTCTTCCCAAACAGGTGGCAATAAAAACTTTACAACCTCCCACACCATCACATATTTTGTTTATGCCTCTTAGGTGTCTTATTTGTTAGATTTTTTTTTTGACCCTTCTGTTACTATGGAAACGGAAGTAGGTGGAGATGGTTCCAGGTCCCTGTTAAGGCAAATGGGAGGTAAGTCAATTATCATAAAGGTGCTCCAATTTTATCCTCTGTTTGAGGAAATAGCTGAGGTCCTGTGAGGAGGGGAACCAATTAGTTCTGGAACATCATAGGCATTCCAGAATCCCACAGGGAAGATAGGGAACATGTTGGAAATGTCCATTTTACAGATGGTGAAACAGAGGTATAAAAAACATCTTACCGACAGTCAACAAGTTTGCCCTATAGAAGAAAAGAGAAAGGGCAAAAGGATTCTCTTCTGGGTGCGTGTTTGTCTGTGGTCCTCCTAGGGCTTCACGACCCAAATTAGGAGCTCATTTTGGGTAACCTGAGGTCAGGCTGTAGTGACATCTGCTGGCAAAGTTGGAACTGGCTAAAGCAGGTTTTTCTGATGCTGACAGCTGCCAGGACAGGAGATGGTGGTCTGTCTATAAGCGTGAGCTTGTGGATGGCTTAGATGAGAAAGAGGGGTGGACAGCCCCTTCTCTTCTGAGTGTGATAAGGAAAACAGTCTCAGACAGAGGGATGCAGGAGTAAGGGCTCAGAGGGTCCAGACCTCCATGATTCCAGATGCCTTCTCAATTCCAGAAGGTACAATTCGACAATGGGCGAGAGGAAATGTCTGAGGCGGATCTCCTGGTTCCTGTGGCCAACAAGAAGTGTTTTTGTGATTTAGCATCTTGCTCAACTTTCTCCTTTGGGAGGGGCAGGGATCCCATTCCTTATGAAAGAGGGAATGAGGAAGGCAGATAAGAGGGTTAGGAGGAATCTGAGCAATGCCCACAGAAGCTGTTAGCAACCACAAAGAAGAGGGGCCCCTGCAGAAGAGGACATCTCCCTCAGGGGGCTCCTGTGCAGATAATGGCCTCCTCCCATCAGAATGAGGAAGTTGGTTGAAGAGGTTATTGGAAATGAGGAGGAAGTTCTGGGCTTTGTAAGCTCCCTGTGAACTTGAATAAGTCCCAGAACGGTCCTGAGCCTTGGTTTCCCCATTTAAGGAAGACCAAATGCAATATGGGTCCCTCAGGGAGTTGTCATGAATGAAAGTGTAACAACCACTCACATTTGTAGAATTTTGGTTTCAGCTGAATGTTGCCATGGATTCTTGTCCTGCCAAACCCATTGCCCAGAGATCTTCTCTTTAGGGATGTTTCATCCCCACCTCCAAACCCTCAGGCTGAATAACTAGTTGGGGGCAGGAAGCTCTGCCCAGCTGTTCTGAAGTCTCTTGCAACAGCACTATTTAAAGAGTGGTCTACAGACCAAGGTAGGTTCAAGAACAATTTGTTACCCATAAATGACGAGATAGCACTGAGACTGAGAATAAGCATTATGAAACTTCTATAACAATATGACAGAGTAATTTTACATCTGTTGAATCCAAATACTAAAACTTTGGACTTTTTACTTTTCATTTTTTTCTCTAGTAATTTATTTTTGTTGTATTTTATCAAAGATTTGTCTGTGACAGATTGGGAAAACAAAAAATAAGAAACAACTTGTTCTTCACCACCAATAGTTTGAGAAGCAGTGCTCTGTGGGGTCCCATGGCTACCCTCCTACAGCATTCTGCTGGTAGATGGTAGGAGGATGTGCATAGCTTCTTTCTTTGTAAATTAAATTATGAATTGTCAACAGCAAGGCTTGCTCCATGCAGGCGGCTGTGCTAGCCAGAGCTTGTGTAGGACATCCATTCAGCTGTTGGTGACGACTCAGGCCTCCCAGCTCTCTCAGCTTACTGGGCCACTTCTGCCTCCCTGGGAAGCCCCCTGGGACCTCTCTCCCCATCAATCTTCCCACTCTTTGAAAGCACAAAAAACTAGCCCTTTCCCAGTGCCCCCCCTTTTTCTTTTCGTCCTAAGTGAACCCGAGCGCATGGCAGGAGCTATCAAACACGCAAATGAGATTTCATGATCTAGTTCATTAGGCTGTGAATCCCTGGGCCCACTATCCACAGAGACGCTGCTGCGGCTTGTTTTCTGTCTGAATCTGTCTCAGGGGACACACTCTCTGCACTATACCCATTAGTACTGTCCTTCCTTTCCAGGTGCTTCACCCTACCCCATCCTCTGGCTCACCCACCCCGCTGCCTCGTTCAAATTCTTGGTGCAGCCATGCCATTTCTCTGGGCTGAACAAAGTCCTGGGGATATTTTGGTGGGTGGGGGGCGGGGCGGGGGGGCGATGAGGGATGGCAAGGTGGATCTTATAACTTTGTGTATTAGTCCATTCTCATGCTGCTAATAAAGACATATCAGAGACTGGGTAATTTATAAAGGAAAGAGATTTAATTGACTCACAGTTCAGCAAGGCTGGGGAGGCCTCAGGAAACTTATAATCATGGCAGAAAGGGAAGGAAACACATCCTTCTTCACATGGCGGCAGCAAGGAGAAGTGCTGAGTAAAAAGGGGAAAAGCCTCTTATAAAACCATCAGATCTTGTGAGAATCACTCACTATCATGAGAACAGCATGAAGGTAATGGTTTCCATGATTCAATTACCTCCCACCAGGTCCCTCCCATTACTTGTGGGGATTATGGGAACTACAATTCCAGATGAGATTTGGGTGGGGACACCATAATCAAACCATATCACTTTGGGCCAATTATCTCTCTTAGCCTCTTCTTATCTGTACATTGTGTATAATGATATCCATGTAATGCAAGTTAAGTTGTTAGGAATCCTTACTTGGACCATAGTAAGGGCTCAAAAAATAGTGGTTATTAACATCTGATAATTATTGTTTTCTAATTTTTGATTTTGTGGTCTTGTGAAATTAAACCTGCAGCTTCTGTTTTCTTGGCTGTAATATGGGGATTACAAGCATCTCCTTCATAGGCTTGTTGTAAGGATTAAAGGGCGTGATGCTATCCACGTGAGAGTTCCCAGCATTTTCTCTCCCCCTCCCACTCAAAAGGTTGATCCCTTCAGGCTTTTTCCATCCTGTCTTTCTGGATTTGCCCTTCTCTGGGAGGGGCACATTCCTCTGTGCTCTCTCTGTCCCCACCCCAACCCAGTGACTCACTTTAGTAGGCTGGCATGAGGGCATTTTGTCCAGGCAAGAGGGGTGTGTTTTTTCCTTGCAGGTGATAACAGAGTGTGTGCTTGTGAATGACTGCACATGGAGGGAGATCCCTGTCACTTCCCCTACCCACAACATGACCCACGCTAAGAAGGCAAACGTCACTACTTCTTCCTTGGGTCATCGTCAGGCACTGTAGGAAACACAGGTTGGGTCAGGAGACACCAGCAACCAGTTCATAAAAACACTCCATTGGACCACTTAGGTAATTCAGGCTTTGGTTTCTTCTATGTTTTTTAAAAAATTGACCTTACCTTCAAGATTGCCTAGAGCCAGCTTATTTTTCAAGTACACGGATAGTTGCTTTTCCCTTATGTTACTAATTTTATAAATTATGTTTCGTCTTTTTTTTTCTGGCAGAACATTCTCTATAATCTTTTACCTTAGCCAGCCTGCCTAGGTAATTCAAACATTTTAAAATAATGAAATAAATATGATCCTGAGGAAGAGTAGCAATAAATCAAGCCATTATATTAATTATTGTCATGATTGGGGTTCTCTAGAACTAAAAGGCAAGAGAGATCACACATATTTTAACACCTATTTAATGTCAAACTTAGTGCTTTTAAATCTGCTCTGCATTTTATTTGACTCTTTCTTCTACAAAGTTGCCCAAGTCACTGATAATTCTAGAAAATCCAATTGAGAACTATCTACCAGCTGCTTAATACTAGGCTCACAGTGGATACCAGCTGGTATGTGCCCTGCCCCACAGTGTGCTAAGGGCTAGTGACTTGTGGCAAATGGCTGTTGGTTAGGCCTCACCCCAGTACCCCAGGATGCATTGCAACTGCTGCCCTCTTTTGATAAAGCTGGGATGTTTATGGCCGTACTGTGGATGCTCCAAGTACTAGGGCTGCAAAACAAATAAACTTTAAACTTAGTGGCCTAAAGCAACAATCTATTAAATGCTCACAGATGCCGTGGGTCAGAAATCTGTACAGAGCACTGTGGAAATGATTTGTCCCTGCTTCTTGATGTCTGGAGTCTCAGTTGGAAGGTTCAAAGACTGGGGGCTGGAATGATGATTAATAGAAAGCTTGTACACTCACATGTCTGGCAGCTGAGACTGGCTGTCGGCTGAGACCTTAGCTGGCTGTGGCCTCTCTGTGTAGTCTGGGCTTCCTCATAGCATGGAGACTGGGTTCCAAGAATGAGTATCTTCAGAAAGAGCCAGGTAGAAGCTGCATCCTTTTTATGATCTAGCCTTGGAAGTCCCATACCATCAGTTCTGCTGAGCACCACTGGTGGGAGCAGTCATGAGATATAGACTCCACCTCTTAATGGGAGATACAAGGGGCTGGAAGAATACACAGGACCATAATATGGGCATTTTTGGAAAATACAGTTGGCCACACTGGGACTGTCCTCTGTGAGGTCCTGTTCTCTCCTCTGGTTGAGAGCTGTTGATCATGGTCTTTTGGCTGGAAGGAAAAGAGACTCGAGCGATCACCCTGATAATGTTCTACAGTGGGAGAAATCTGGAATCTCAACCACACAGCCAGACTTAAGGAAATTACCAGAATGATTTTTTTTTTCACAAACTCAGTTTGGATCAGGGCACTTCCCAGCCTAAAATACTTTGATGCTTTCCCATTTGGCTTAGGAAGAAATGCAAGCTTCTCAGTGGGGATTACAAGGTCTACATCTCCAACCCAAGCTCTTGCCACTCTCCTCCTACTCCAAGCTCCAGTTTGTATCTCAAACCCCCCAGGCCTTCTCTTGCCTGTGGGCTTTGAACAAAACATCTTCTCTACAAAATGCTGCCTCTATTTAGGACACTTCTCTACCAACTCTTTCCCTTGCCTATTCTCAGGCTCTGAAGTATTCAGCTCTTTGGACACCCTAAAATCATCCATTATTCCCCAGGGTATTCACTGTGCCAGAACAGTTGGGCCAGGGGAGGCCAAGTTAGAATCAGCCTGTCTTCTGTGACTTTCTAGACCAATAGAAATATAAAATGAGCCATACTGTGAGCCATGTAAGTAATTTAAAATTTTCTAGTTGCCACATTAAAAAGTAAAAAGAAAAAGGTGAAATTAATTTTATTAATACATTTTACCCAATATGCCCAAAATGCTTTCCATATTTTTATTTTCACAAGAAACCTTTGAAATGTAGTGTGTATTTTACATTTACGCACATCTCCATTAGGACTAGCCTCACTTCAAATGCTCGATAGCCACATATGGCTACTGGCTACTGTATTGGACAGTAAAGCTGTCTGTCATTTGATCATCACTGAAACTTCTATTGACAGCCCTGGTGTAGGGTATATTTGCTATAAATGAAAGACGTAAGGAATACAATTCCAGATGTACCTGAGTTTCATGTATCAGAGTTGCCCTCAAAAAGTTGAGGGTAAATTGAATTTTGCAGAATTAAATGATGCTTGGACACACAGGGAAGGCCGACTATTTAAAACAAAACTGGGCTGGGTGTGGTGGCTCATGCCTGTAATCCTAGCACTTTGGGAGGCCAAAGTAAGAGGATTGCTTGAGCTCAGAAATTTAAGACCATCCTGGGCAACATGGTGAGAACTGTTTCTACAAAAAATACAAAAATTAGACAGACATGGTGGTGTGTGCCTATAGTCCCAGCTACTTGAGAGGCTTAGGTGGGAGGATCACTTCACCCCAGGAGGTCAAGGCTGCAGTGAGCCATGTTCACGTCACTGCCCTCCAGCTTGAGCGGCAGAGCAAGCCTCTGTCTCAAAAAATTAAATTAAATTAAATTAAAAAATGAAAATAAAGCCAATTAAAAAAACATTTTATTTGGAAAAACTTTCAAACTTATAGAAATGTTGCAAGAATGATCATATTACAAAGAACAGTCAACCACCCTTTATCCATTTTCACCTGTTTTTCACATTTTACATTTTACCCTGTTTGCATTATCATTCATGCACCCTCTCTCTGTCTCTATCTATATACACATACACCCATATATAATTTTTAAAATACAGTTTGAGGGTAAGTTGCTCTCTTGGTCTCTTCAGGCTACTATAACAAAATATCATAAACTGTGTGGCTTATAAACAGCAGAAATTCGTTGCTCACAGTTCTGGAGACTGGGAAGTCCAAAAACAAGGTGCCAGCAGATTCAGTGTCTGGTGAGGGCCCACTTTCTGATTCACAGATGATGTCTTCCAGCTGTGATCTCACATGGTGGAAAGGGTGAGGGATATCTCTGAGGCCTCTTTTATAAGGGCACTTATCCCATTTATGAGGGCTCCATTCTCATGACCTAACCACCTCCCAAGGGCCCCACTTGCTAAAACCATCACATTGATAGGGTTTTAACATATGGGTTTTGGAGGGACACAAACATTCAGACCACAGCAGTTGCATACATCATGGCCTTTCATTCTTAAATACTTTCATATCTTCTAAGAATAGAATATTCTTTTATAGAACCACAGTACAGTTAGCAGCAGTATAGTTATCAACTTCAGTAAATTTATCATAAGTATAATATTTTAATCTATTCTATCATTCATATTTCAATTTTGTCAATTGTCCTAATAATGCTTTCAATAGCATAAGATATAGTCTAAGATCAGATATTGAATTTAGTTGACGTGTCTCTTTTGTCTCTTACGTGGAACATTTCCAGGCCAATTATTTTAAAATAAAGAATTCTTCATGAAGTGAATTTTCTCTTCCTCCCCCGTCCATCTTATTTATTCTGTAAGTTTGAATTTTCAATGTTTTTGGTTTTCTTAAGGCAGAACACTACTGTTTTAGAAAAGTGCATGTGATACAAAAGGCTTCTCCAAAGCCCTAGGTTGCCCTTTCCAGTTTAGGATAAGGCCTGAAACTCCAGTTCTGAGGGGACCTCATGAATCCAGCTTTTCTTAATCTGGGGGACTGTCTCCCAAGCACATCACCTACTGGGGGGATTGGACCACTGTCCCAGCTTTGTTTCACCAGCCACTGAGGCATGGGGACTTGCTGATCCTCTTATCCTTCCTTGTCTTCTTGAGGCCTTTCGCGTGCAGCACCAGCCAGCCCACCAGGAAGGCAGGCAACCACTGGCTGATGCAGGCTGGAAAGCTGGCTTTCCCACTCTATGATTTAAGATCGGGCTTCTCCACAAGTTCTCACAACCTCCCCTGACTGTCTAGATTGCAAAACCAGGCAAGATTTCCCTAAACTCCCAGGAGACCCAAACAAGTCCTCTCCTTTGCTCAATTACAGCGATAGATCACAATGGAAGGAAACACTAAATTAACTGTGACAGTCATTAATACGACCTGCTCGGTGGCAGCGACTGCATTGGGGGATCGTAGATCCGATGGCTATAACATATTGGTGATAGGGCGGCCCCCATTGGCTCTTTGGCGGGCCTTGAACTTGCTGGAAAAGACCAGGCCTGCACACAGGGCCCCGTAGCCATGGCAACGGGCTCTCGCTCAGCAAAACACATAAAGATGATTCATTTTGTTTTCCTTTCCTTTCTTTCCACCCAAATTTTCATGTGGGTTGGAATCTATTTTTAATTTTTTTTCTTGGAGGAGAGGCTATTTTTAATTTTGTTACCTCCCTCCTGGGGGCCCGCCAGGCCTTGATTTGACTGACTGAGGGAGGTGGGCTGCACCAGGCCTGAAGTCCTGAAACTTTTCTAGGTTTTCCCAGGGTTGGGGAGGGGAGGGGTGAAAAGTGGGGATTGGCGTGGAAGTGGTGCAGGAGTTGCTTTGGTATTAAAGCTGAGATCTCCAGTCTTGGAAACACCCTTAAAATATTCCCCCCAGGCTGGTGTTTCGTCTCTCCAGCTCTCTGCTGGAAGAAGGGCCCCCACCATCTTGTTTGTAGCTTTAATGATATATATATATATTTTTTTTTTTCCTGGAAACGGAGTCTTGCTTTGTCACCAAGGCTGGAGTGCAGTGGTGCAATCTCTGCTCACTGCAACCTCTGACTCCTGGGTTCAAGCAATTCTAGTGCCGCAGCCTCCTCAGTAGCTTGGACAACAGGCACCCGCCACCATACCTGGCTAATTTTTTGTGTTTTAGTAGAGACGGGATTTCGCCATGTTGCCAAGGTGGTCTCAAACTCCTGAGCTCAGGCAATCTGCCCACCTCGGCCTCCCAAAGTGCTGGGATTATAGGCATGAGCCACTGTGCCCAGCCTCTCAAGATAATTTTGTTTTCAATAAATCAAAGTCTTTTTCCGGTGAGGCAGAATGCTTTCATGTCCATTTTCTTATTTGACCTTTGAGGTAGCTAGGTGTGACAGAGACTGAACGTGCCCACCTGTGTCAGGGCGACCATATTTCAGCCTCTCCCACAGTGCTTCCACACCCCCACTCCACCCACTAGTTCTGGCCCTTGGAGTGAGGGCAGAAGTGGTGTACACACTGTCACTTTCAGGTCTGGTCCCTAAAACTTCCCTCGTGGGTCTCTCCCCTCTTTGTGTTTGCTCAGCTTCTACTAGTGGGGTGAAGAGGATCCCTTGGAGGACGGGGGACAGTAAAGCCACTCCACCAGAGGTTCTAAATGCATCAGGCTGTGAACTTGGATGAAAAAAAAATTGCCTCTTTATTTCCACTAATTTTCTAATGAGATTTAGTGTTTCCTTCAATTATGAACGCAGGCAACAAATCACGGCCGTATTAGCAGTACCTGAGACCTTGTCTCCAACAGAAATCACAGATATTTCATATCATATTACCGTTGTTATGCAGATTTCAAAATATCACTTTCACTTATCACTTCTTTGAAATTACAGCGGTTATTAGACCTGCCACTCTATCTTATTAATTACTGTGTTAATAAAGAAGCATATATATTGCAATAGCACAACTGTGTTTTTTTATTTTGGTAACTACATTTCAATGTAATTGGTTTTCTTTGTAATTTTATTTTATTTTATGCATTTACAAGCCTTCTTTTGAGAAGCAGTCCATGAGCTTCACCAGAGTGTCAAAAAAGTCTATGGCAGAAAAGGATAAAATGCCTGGCACTGTGTCTCAACCAGTACATGACAGTGCCACAAGTTTGTAAGTCAGATGCAGAAATTAAAATGTCATCCTCCTGACCTCAGCCCAGGGCTCTTTCAGATGTACCACATGGTCCTATCTTTTCCACAGCTCACCCTCACATGCTTCTGTGTAGAGGTGGCAGTGACTGCGTTGGAGTAGAAACCTTCCTCAGCCTACGTACCTGTTGGCTTTTCCTGTTCATGAAAAAGCCTTGCTGAACAAAGCTCTAGAACTTTCTGTGGCAATGGAAATGTTCTAGATCTGTGCTGTCTAATACGGTAGCCACTAGCCACGTGTGGCTACTGAGCACTTGAAATCGCCTATTGTGACTGAGGAACTGCATTCTAAATCTTATTTTGTTTGAATTAATAGCTCTGCATTCCTGGTTACTGTATGGGACCAGGGTTTCTCATACTTAAGCGTGCATCAGAATCATGCGGAGGGTTGGTTAACATGTAGAATGCTTTCAGATACACACCAGAGTTGTTGATTCTGTAGCTCTGGGATGTGCCTGACAATCCCAGGTGATGCTGCTGCTGTCGGTTGTTCCATTCTCAACGTACTGTTGTTGCCATTTTGAGTCTGATCATTTTTCATTGTGGGGGCTGTCCTGTGCATTACAGGCTGTTTAGCACCATCCTGGCCTCTACCTACTAGATGCCAGTAGCACCCATTCCCCCCTCCCACGTTATGATAACCCAAAGTGTCTGCGGGCATTGTCAAATGTCCCCTGGGGAAGCAACCCCCTCCCCCAACACCCAATTGAGAACCACTAGTCTAGACACACAAAAATATCTTATTTTTTGGTTTTTTGGCTTCGATTTTCTATGTACGGAGCCGAACATATTACATTAAAAAATCTGGAATTTAAATCTGAACTTAATTTCTTCGTACATCTGCTCTAAAAGTGCCAAAAATTTATTATGTTTCAACAACACACCAGACTAGGTTGGAGGGTTTTGTTTTGTTTTGTTTTTTTCCGTTGAAAAGAATCAGTTGTGTCTGTGGTGGGCATGCCTTAGGCACTAAGTGCTTTTGTGGCTGTCCTTTGCTGGTCACTGCCCCTCCTCTGCCACCCCATTCCCCTTCCTTTCTTCCCCTCCCCTCTTCTATTTTCTCCCTCAAATTCTTCCCCCTTTCCTTCTGTTCCTTTTCTCCTTTTTTGTCTTCCAGACTCTTCCCTGCCCCCATCTTTCTCTTCTGCTGTCCTTTTCTCTCTCCTCTTCCTTTCACACCCTTTGCTTCTGGGAGTGGGGGGACGGGGAGGGGGGACCCTCCCTGCTCCTCCTCCTCAGCCTGTACCCCCTCCCCTCTGTTCTGTCTTCACAGCGCTGATCCTTGCTTTTCCAGCCCTCGGTGCTGTTTATTTTCCATCTGTGTTGTTGCTGCCATCTCTGGCTGTGCTTCCTCCTCTCCTCTTTTTATCTCCAGCCCGTGTTTGTCTTGGGTTGGCCAAGTTTGGTCTCTGGCCCCAGACAGTCTCGGGTGCCTCTGTGCGCCCTTGCCCTGCCCCCTCCAACCTCCAGCCTGCTCGCTCACAAAGCAGCTGCTCTGAGGACCACTAAGTGTGATGCAGTTTTGGAAGGTTTTCTAAGTATAGATAAGAAAAACGAACAGAATAGGCTTTCCTGGCCCCTTGCCACAGTCATGTTACGGCACCGATCAGGAGATTATCGAGAATTAGTTAGTGCTTCTTTTAAATGAAGCATTTAGAAATTGTTGGCATCATCATTGTGACGGAGGGTAGGGAACAATCTGTGTCGGTGGGACAACCGCATGTGGCTTGGCATTTGTCCTGTGGAGAAGTCAAACATGTCAGAGGCTGACATTCTCATATGGAGGTGACATTAAACAAACAAGGTGGCGGGGAACTCTTTAAATCACCTGCAATATTGCGAGCAGTCAATCAATAGCTCTGACAAGCTGGGGCCACACACTTGCTGTGACCACTGGGTTTTGCTTCTCACAGAAACAGGCTTGACAGGAACTGTGCTGCTAATTTGGGGCAGGATGTCTGTCTCCCTACTTTGACTTTCCCCCACTACTGGTGCATTTTTTAAAAAGTGACCCTTTAAAAGACCCAGGCTGAAGGCTATTTCTACCTACTGCTAAGTATGTGACATTACTTGGAAATATCAGATTGTTGACCAATATTTTCCGTTTTCCTGGGAGGGTGTCGGAGGCATTAACTCACACATAGAGTAGCCCACTCGATTTTAATCCTTATTTATAAAAGTAAAGACAGGGTCTGGAGGAGCCCAAGTGAGCCTGGCTCCCAAAGGAAAACTGTGAGACTGTCAGTTCCTTGACCAAGATACAAGGCCAGTCATGCTTCGCTCCACGGCAAGAGAACACGTTTCAAATCCAAGTGCTCTTGGAGGGAGGGTAGGGCTTGAGCTTCAATTCCTGCTAAGTTATAAGTCGCTAATATTAGAAAGTCATTCTTAGTGAGGTTTTGGTTGAGGAAGGAAGACCTGCTTGAGGGCTCTGGTTGATCAAGCATGCAGAGGGATGTGGGGGAAGAGAGTGTCACGCTGCAGACAGTGTGGACAGGAACTGGCACAAAACTAGGTCCTCTCTGGTGGGACTAGAGGCCCAGGAAAACCACAGAAGCCGTTCCCCAACATGTAGCCAGGTGTGGTGAGTAGCACCCTGTTTTCATCATTGAAACTGAGAACATAAACCTCAGATGCAGCAGTGGGGAGAGGTGTTGCTGAGGAACCAAAACAACTGAGGAAGGGATGTTGTGTGGCACAGACAGGAAGCCAGAGACCAGCAGGGAGAGTGACAGTAGAACAAACACTTTAGGGTGGACAGCAGTGAGACAAATGTTTTGTGGGGCAGGTGGTGTTCAAAGTATTTCAAGGTCAGGAGGAGGCTTAGAGGACATCTCTCTACTTGAGTATTTCTAGCAAAGAATAATTAACAGCTTCTGAAAACTTATTTTAATTCCAGAGAGCTCTAAAGGTGGAATCTACCTTTGTAATCAGTCTCAAAAGATTTTAGGACTCTCAGTGTTATGAAGAGTAAATCTGAGTCTGTTTGTGCTGCCATAACAAAATACCCAAGACTGAGCAATTTATAAACAATAGAAATTTAGAAATTTATTTCTCACAATTTTGAAGACTGTGAAGTTCAAGATCAAGGCACCAGCATTCAGTGTCTGGTGAAGGTAGTCTTCTTGCTAAAGAGGAGCAGAAGAAAGCAAACCCATTCCTTCAAGCCCTTTTATAAGGGCCCTAATCCCATCTATCAGGGCTCCACCCTCATCATTTAATCACCTCTTAAAGGCTCTGCCTCTCAGTACTATCACATTGGCCATTAAGTTTCAAACATTAATTCTGGGGGTCATATTCAGATCATAGCAAAATCGAATTCCTCTTTCATATGAAAGCTTTTCACATATTTGAAAAACATGTGCTCCCCCTTTCAGCATAAATGATATCAGTGTAACCAACTGCTCCTTATATTCTGTGGCCTTGTGACCCTTCATGGTTCCCACTGCCTTCTAGCTTGTCAATGTCCTTCATCAAATGTGACTCTCAGAACTGCACACAGTTCTTGTTCCAGTTAGCTGGTGCTGTGTAACAACCAACCACAAAAATCCCAGGGGAGTGCAATAGTAAGCATTTATTTAGCTCATGGGTCTCTGGATCAGCTGGGCACCAGGTCATCTAGGCTGCCTAATTGACTAGGAAATTCTGCTGTTCTTGACTGAACTTGCTTACATTTCTGGAGTCAGCTGATCTAGGCTAGGCTTGGCTAGGGTTGTTCAGTCTGCATCATGTGTCTGTCATCCTTTGCTGGGACCAGTGGGCTTACCCAAGAATGTTCTCATGAAGATGGCAGGTGCATAAAAGAGCAAGCCCAATTGTACAAATGCTTTTCCAAACTTTGGTCATGTCAAGCCTGCTAACAAAACAAGTCACATGGCCAAACCTAAAGCCAAGGGGGAAGGGGAAGTCTAACTCTTTTGTGGGAGAGTCTTTTTTTTTTTTTAATTATACTTTAAGTTCTGGGGTACATGTGCACAACGTGCAGGTTTGTTACATATGTATACATGTGCCATGTTGGTGTGCTGCACCCATCAACTCGTCATTTACATTAGGTATATCTCCTAATGCTCCCCTCCCGCCTCCCCCCTCCCCACAATAGGACCCGGTGTGTGATGTTCCCCTTCCTGTGTCCAAGTGATCTCATTGTTCAATTCCCAGCTATGAGTGAGAACATGCGGTATTTGGTTTTCTATTCTTGCGATAGTTTGCTGAGAATGATGGTTTCCAGCTGCATTCATGTCCCTACAAAGGACACGAACTCATCCTTTTTTATGGCTGCATAGTATTCCATGGTGTATATGTGCCACATTTTCTTAATCCAGTCTGTCACTGATGGACATTTGGGTTGATTCCAAGTCTTTGCTATTGTAAATAGTGCCGCAATAAACATACGTGTGCATGTATCTTTATAGCAGCATGACTTATAATCCTTTGGGTATATCCCCAGCAATGGGATGGCTGGGTCAAATGGTATTTCTAGTTCTAGATCCTTGAGGAATCGCCACACTGTTTTCCACAATGGTTGAACTAGTTTACAGTCTGTGGGAGAGTCTTTAAAGTGACATGGCAAAGGGCGTGGACAATGGGAGGGCTTAAGAAATGTAGATTTGACTTGATCAGAGCAAAGGAGAGCTAGATTATTCTCTGTCTTTCTGGAAGATATGTTTCTTTCAATTCAGCCTAAGATTTAATGACCTTTTTGGATAGCCATACTAACGGCTTTCAGTGAATTTGCTGTCAAGTAGAAACCAAGGTTTTTTACATATGCTTGCCAAGCTCTGGATCTGTGCTATTGACTTCTTGGAGCCAAATGCAGGACATTGCCTTTATTCCTATTAAATTTTATCTTGATGGAACCAGGGCCCCAAATATTCAAGTAAGACAGAATTCATACCCCTTCTTTCATGTCTCAAATTATGTGCAACTTTTCTCTTTTTTATCTTTGAAATTATCTTTCAACATGATATAATCAGGACACTTATTGGTGTCAACGATAGTAATGTTGAATTGACTTGATGAAGATAGAGTCCCATGTCCCACTGTCAGAGATTGTCTTCTGGGTTGCCAGGGGTCCATTCTGCATTCCTTGGGTCTGGCATATTAAACATTAGAAATTCATCTCATTTAATCATCATCCAGTCTCCATCGCTCTATCGTGTCCCCAGGGATGTGAAGAGACTTTGTTGCATACCTGTTATGATTACATAAAGGACAGGTAGGATTTAGAAAGGAAATGAGAGAGTTGCCATTCAAGAATGAGGGAGCACATAGAGCAAGGTCTCCAGAAGAGATGAGTATGGGTGTATAGGTGGGTACAGAGTCTTCAGATAGGCACAAGAAACTCATGATAGGGAGCTGTGGAAGGTGAGGCCAGGAAGGGAAGTTGGGTTCATGTTATGAAGCATTTTGCATAGTTGGATAAAGATTTTGGAATTTTTCCAATAAGTATGGATTTTCCAAAACTTACACAGAGTACAACGGCTCTTTAGAGGTTCCTGAAGAGTGGCCTTGCCTTGGGGACTGTGGCAAAGACAACTTGACCCCAGCATCTGTTCTTCTCTTCTTCCTCAGTTATAGTACTCTTGATTTTTTGCAAAAAACAAACACACAAACAAAAGACTACATTTCCCAGCTTCCCTTCCTTCTAGGTGTGGCCATGTTATCATGTTTTTGCCAATAGGGTTTAAGTAGAAGTTGACATAACATTTAGGGATAAGGTACAAACTTCTTCATCCTGTCCAGCTGGCTGTATGCAGATCTTTGATCCTGAAGTGACATTGGAAGCCATTCACATCAGTGTAATAAAATAGGGGTAACCTGGGTCCCAGACCACATGGAGTGCAATATTAATCATGCAATGATTATTACAGATTTCTTTGATGTTAGCAATAAATAAAATTCAATCTATGTATTATGATGGATTTCTCTTACAGGCAATCCAATCCTAAGCAAACAGAGGGATAGGAAACCACGTGGAGATCCTTGTTTATCTGTTTAATCTGTTGGGGTTTTGCTAAGAAGAAAGGACTATAGTGCTGGGTAATGGAGATCCACAAATGGTTTCTGAAGGGGGGAAGGTCACGGTAGCAACTGTGCTTAACAACAACTATAACAACAACAACAACAACAAAGACAAATCTGGTCAAGATGTGCAAAGGAGATCCAATGGTAGTATGAGACCAGTTGGGTCCTGACTGTCTCTGTACTTTGCTGGGAAGGCAGCCATGATGTGGTGATTGAGAACCATGGATATCCCCTCCACCAACAAACCAGTTAAACTTGTACTTATGGGCACGTGGAGTTGTGCCACACTGATCCCTTCTCCTGAGTCACTTCTATGTTCTGGCCCCTGGTCTCCATGGTCCTGTTGGATGGGTCATTACCCCCATTTACAAGATGCTTAAGTCAGCCTGGGGTAGAAGAGTACTGTCCACATGAGCTTGTCTTATTGACACAATGGCCGAACATGCCCAATATGTTAGTAATCAGAATTACTTTCATTTTCATTGCTTATAATCACAATTATAGTTAGTAAACACCCGTTTATTCCCCAGGAATGAAAAAATGGACCTTCTCCCATGTCTAATAGGAGATGGAGGGGGAGACTAAGGAATGAAGAGGTATGCTACAAATTTCACAATCATTGAGTGAGGTATTTAACATTTTTTATTTCTATGACATTGAACTGAAATTGGCTTGGTGTTTGCTCTAGTTTACCAAATTGTAGAAAAGTCAACCTAATCCTCCATATAAACTGAATCACTTAGAGATTTCTTTAAAAAAAAAACCTCAAAAAAGAAACACCCCCCAAAACAAAAAAACCTCCATCAGTTTAGGTTTCTGCCCCCAACTTCCAATGCTTCTAAGCTCTGTTGGGCTGACTGTTGTCCCGGCGTGGGAGCAAGACCTCTGGTAGAAGGCTGGTTTCTGTCCTGCTGTGGTTGGTTGGTGAGGGTGCAGGCTCTGTGGGTATTCAACTAGTACCACCTTCACTGCTTGTGCATGGAAAACATCTGTATCCTTTTTGCATCTAGCTGGCAGGGGACATGCAATCACCCGCAGCTTCCTTGCTTGGCTGTGGAACTTCTCCATGCCCTTCTGACTGCCTCTCAGCTATTCTGGACCAAGCTGAGCTGTGAGCAGCTCTCTGAGATTGTTCTCATTTCCAGGCTCAAGACATCTCCCACCAACACACGTACTCTACCCTTTGGACAGTACCTTGGCTAAACCTATTGCATCTCTGAAAAGCACTTCTGCTCTGGGATTCACCCAAACTCATCTGCTCTTTCTTCTAGCATTCATCTTGTCCCAACCCCAGGGATCAGCAAGGTTGGTTGGGGATGAGCTAGGGCCCCCTTCTGCTGGAGGGCCCATCATCTAAGTTCAAATCTCCTCCCTTCCAGTTCTTTCCTCTTGGTGGCTAGCCTAACTTTGGTTTGCTTTGAGGCAGGAACATGCCTTCTTCCTGCTCTGCTGTTTGCTGCTTCAGTGTCTGTTTCAAACCCCTTAGCTTCCTATGCTCTCAGTGCACAGAAACCTTTACTCTTTCAAGGTCTCTGTGTTGGTCATAGAAAGTCTTGACTTTCAAACTTTGGCTTCTGCTCTGAGTTTTCTATAACTTTTTGCGGAAACTCAAATGGCTTCTTTGTCTCAGGCTGTGTTCTCACCCCTCCTATGTGCATGCACACCATGAATGCCACTGACATCACGCACTAAAGGCTTGTAGAGACAAGAGGAAAAATGTAGGAAGAAAACCCTGTTATCATTTCAAGAATTATACCATCACATTGTTTTTTCTTCTAATTATTAACCAAATTACCAAGCCTCAAAAGAAAGTGGCTGTGGGTATTGTTTCTAGGTAGTCTCTGTGCATTTATTCTACCTTTTTCTTTGTGGGCATCATCAGGAAAAGTCTGCTAGAACATCCCAGTGCTTTGCTGCCTTTCCTCTTTCTAATGAGTACATCATCCATGACTGATAGTATAAACTAGAGCACAACTTGGAGCCAGAACTCTGGTTCCACACTGTATCAGAGTTATGCTTTGCATAACAGACTGTGTTCTCATTCTTACTTCTCCTAGAAAATTTCATGCATTCCAAATATTTAGAGTGAGGGTGGAAATTTGGTTAATTTGATTTTCTGTTTAAAATGAGATCCTGCCTTCCCCCAACACCTCCCCTGACAAATATATGTGGTAGATTGCAAAAATGACCACAAATTCTCCACCTCCCATCGAGAAGTAGAAATGCTTTCTCCACTCCTTGATTCTGACCTTGGCCATGTGATTTGCTTTGGTCAATGGGACCTTTGCAAACGTGACACAAGTAGAGGCTTACAAACTACTATGCACTGTGGTTTGCCCTCTCACGTTCTGTGTTATTCCATTTTGCATCGCTATAAAGTAATACCCAGGGCTGGGTAATTTATAAAGAAAAGAGGTTTATTTGGCTCACAGTTCTGCAGGCTGTACAAAGATGGCATCAGCATCTGCCTGGCTTCTGGCAAGGCCTCAGGAAGATTTTACTCGTGGTGGAAGGCAAAGGGGGAGTAGGTGTGTCACATGGTGAGAGAGGAAGCAAGAGAGAGAGGGTAGGGAGGTCCCACACTCTTTTTCCCCACTCTCTTTTTAACAACCAAATTTCATGGTAACTCATTACCATGGGAAGGGCACAAGCCATTCATGAGGGATCTGCCTCCAAGACCCAAATACCTCACACTAGGCCCCACCTCCAACATTGGAGATCACATTTCAACATGAGATTTGGAGGGGACAAACATCCAAACTATATCACACTCCCAGGGGCCCTGTGGCCACCACCATGTGAATGAGCCCTGGGCTTGCTTACTGGATTATGGGACATCTATAGCCTAGTCACTCCTGTGACCTCAGCTGACTTGGCAGCTGCCCACAGATGCTTAAGTGTACCTGCCTGTGACCAGCAGAACAGCCCAGCTGAGCCCAGCCCATATTGCTACTCTACAGATCCTTGAGCTAAATAAGCGGTTTATTGTTTGAAGCTACTGACTTATGGGGTAGTTTGTTGTACAGAAAAAGCTAACTGTTACATGATACTAAACATAATGGAATGTTTGGTGAATTGGCCTTTTGTATCCTCAGGGTTGTATAGTGGACATCAATTCTTTCCATATAGAACTATAAATTTAAAAGACAGAGGCTGGATTTATACCAAGTCCGGTATATACCTAAATTCTTCTTTTAAAAAGTTAACCAATATACTGTTAGGTTAAAAAGCAAATTCCAGAATAATATGCTAAGTATAATGCCATTAGATCAACTAAATGTATGCTGTGTATATATACTTGTATATACGTGGAAAATTCTAGAGGAACACTGAAGAAGTTGTTAATAGAGGATACCTCTGGGCCTGGGACTAGAGGTGGGATAGGGGTAGGAGGAACTTTTTTTGTTGTTTATATCAAGTTTGAAATTTTCACCAAGATTACATGTTAATTTTATAACTAAAAAAATACTAACATTTAAAAAAATGAAGTATATCACCAAATGGTCTAAGAGTACCAGCTTAGTTCAAGGAACTGTGCTGCTTATTTCATTTGTATTTTTTTTCTTAAAAGCTCAGTGTCCAAAATACATCCTGATTACTGCAGGATTTTCATCAGCGTAGGCACCAGTGAATTGAGTTTTTACTCTGGTAAGCATTTGTTGCATGTCAAAAATACTATCTTTAAAGAAAGAAAATGCTATTTATTTAGTTTTATATTAATTTCCCACCTACTTCCAAGAAATATTTGAAACTCTTAATGTAGTGCATTAATTAAACGCTGCTAGGGCAGAATTTCTAGCCAAGTAAAAAGAACTTGTATTACCATAGCGCTACATTTGCAAATTGGAAAAATAAAACGCCAGAAAATCTGACTTCGTTGAGCGCCCCTAGCTCAGGCCCATTGAACAGAATTTGAATCAAGACTAGGATAGGGTGTCTGAACTGGGAGATTAGGATCTTTAACTAGAATGAAAAAGACTCAGGCCCTGGATACTTGGTTTTTAGTAGCAGTTCACAGACTCGTGGCTACCAGGGCCTGAGAAGCTAGATTGTATGGCTTTGCTTTTGAGTCCCAGGACCTGTCAAACCAATGCAGCAAAGAACCTGCAGGAAACTCTCTCACTTCAAGCCCAGATGGCCCTCTCCGGTTCTCCTGGGATCTGGTTAACCACACGATCATGTGACATCTAAAGACTGTGTCATCAGCCTGCCTGTACCACACTTGCTGCATAGAGGCTGCAGAAATTGACCCTTAATTCAGGCTGTGGAAAAATTCCAGGATCAGGGTTCATGGTGGATTTCTCACATAAGATGCATAATGTGGTGAGAATCTTGGCCTAAGGCATTGTTGTGGTGGGTGGGAGTATTGAGGCAACACTTCTCACAAGGACAGAGAAAAACTTACATTGCAGTGAGATGTGTTGATCTGAGCCAAAAGGCAATGGAACAGGTGAGGGCAGGGGAGAAATGCCTTGTAGAATTCAAGAAAGGGATTAAAAAGGGCATTATGAACAGTCCTATTGCCTTAGAAATCCATATGCCTGTGTACAGGGTATAAACACAAAATAAATTTGAGATGTCAACAGAAGACCTCATAGCTTTTGGTTGGATGGAACATAGGCCTACTTACATTGGTTCAATTAAAGAGACCTTTATTAAATAGGCACGGGGCATCTTATGGGACAAATAACAGTGGTTTGAGGACTGGCATTGCAAACAAGCTGATAGGATCCAAGGCTGCCAACATCTCTTTCTTCTTCTTGCAGCCGCATGTTCTCTTATTTCTCATTTTCCTTTCTTATCCTCCCCATTCTCATCCATGCCATTGTGGGTGGATTTGTTCCTGTTTATTCATTAGCATCCATGTAGCTTAAACAGACTGCTCCATCCCAGTCTGGAGGAGCTTCTCAATTCAAGCAGTCATACTATATAATCATGGTTTCTGTGTCTCTTGGTGCTATGGTTTGAATGCGTCCCCCAAATTCATATGTTGAAACTCAATTGCCAATGTGATGGTTGTAAGAAGTGGGGCCTTTAAAAAGTGATTAAGTCATGAGGACCCCGTTAAGTCATAATCTCATAGATGGGATTAGGGCCCTTATAAAAGGGCTTGAAGGAGTGGATTCATTCCTTTTCAGCTCTTCTGCCATGTGAGGACATAGCATTTATCCCCTTTTGCCTTTTTGCCTTCTGCATGTGAGGATGCAGCAATAAGGTGCCATCTTGGAAGCAGAGAGCAGCCCTCACAGACACCAAATCTGCCAGTGCCTTGATCTTGGACTTCCCAGCCTCCATAACTGTGAGAAAATAAATTTCTGTTCTTTGTAAATTACCCATTGTCTCAGGTATTTTGTTATAGCAGCATAAACAAACTAAGACACGTGGTTCAAGTTTTCAAGTTTTCAGAGACTTTGACATAGGTGTGTGTTTCCCTCAGCCAGGGGATTCATGCTTTGTTGCAGCAGACGCTGGCAGTGCCCTGCCCATAGCTTCTTGCTTTTACCATTTCAGTGCATGCTGGCCACATTTCCAACTGCCAGCCCCTCCCTGCATCTCTTTGCCTGGGGCCTTCTCTGGTCTCTGTTGTGTCCAGATAAGTGTGGTTAGCTAGAAGTACTGGGTATGAATGTCCAGTGACTGACAAGAGTTAGTGTCTAAACACCCAATCCTTTTACCCCTTTACCCCAATTATTTTGCCTCTTTGCCCAAGGCTTGTCTTCTACACTATTCTCCAGCAACACTGAGCTCCAGTTATCCAGAGTGGTAACTTGCTTGACAACACACCCTGTATTGGTTGCCTTCCTTCTCAAATTTCTTCACTCCACTACTGGTCCATCTCAGAATCACCTCCTAAATAAACTGCTTGCATGTGAATCCTTGCCTCAGAGTCTGCTTCTGGGGGAACCCAAATTGAAATACTAATCCAATTAGCTATCACCAAAGTCACTTGAGCAGAAGGGCCATCTTCAGAAAGGGGCTGTGGGTGGAGTAGACATAGGAAATTTGACCTTGTTAAAAAAAAATTAGAAGGGAGGTGAAGCATCTGCACATGATAAAAACATTCACGCCCACATGGAAATTCACAGTCCTGAGGGCAGGGCTGTGTGGGAACCATGTGGGTGGAGATCAAAGGCAAGGAGAACAGAAGTCATATTGTTGTAGAAGCATATTTCAGGCTGCTGGACCAGATGGGGGAAACTGATGATAGTTCCTGACTATGACCACACAACTGGCCCAGAGGTGAGAGACCTACTAATGGGGCGCCACCAATTGGGTGGTTGCTCAGAGTTCTCATCAGTTGCGAGCAGAGCATCTGAACTAACTCTTGACTTGCCTTGCTGACCCTCTCACCTCCTATAAGGTAGAGGAGCGGCCGGTAAGGAATTGCTACTAGAGTTAAATTCAAACCACGAAGTGGGAACTATTTGGTGAGGCAGCAAGACTGGACCTTGGGTGAAGGTGAATTCTTCACCTCAGAAGAGGGTCATGAAGAGTGGGTTGGTCAGACTTCAAAAGTCCTGAAACAGTGGTTCTCAGGCTTGAGTGTGGAAGGGTTTATATACGTGAACAAGGGCTGATACAGATTCCCCTGCGACTCTGTCTCCAAGACTGATTGGGTACTTTGGGAGTGGGGCCAGGAATTTTAGGTGTTCTTAATGCAGGGGGTTCCCAGAAGGCATTTTGAGGAATAGTGCTTTAGAGAAAACAGAGGTAGGAACATGGCTTGAGACATTAAAGAGACCACCCAGAAGGTTAGAAGAACTCAAAAATAAAATTCCAAGTCAGCCACCACAAAGGAGCCCAAGGAGGAAGAAAAGACGAACCTGATGAAGAGCTACTGCTACACAGGGGGCCCTGATGAACACAATGAAAAAAAAATCATGCAGAAGAGCTGGCAGATAGCCAATGAAGAACAGAAAACAGTTGCAAAGAACACTAAGAGTGGTGCCAGGAAGGCTCAGTGGTGAACTGAACCTTAAACAATGTCAGGGCATTAAAAAGGGATTTTTGAGTTAAATTCTGAGTAGGAGGGTGAACCCACAAGGCGTCTGCTCACTGCTTGTGGGTCCAATGAGATAATGTTCACAGACAACAGAGGAAGTGGCTCTCACCCCTGTTTTGTATTGGCCTTCTGAGAATTATAGTGACCATTATTAGACACCTCTCTGTGCACGCATCATCTCATTGAATCTTCACAACCCTCTGCAAGGCAGGCATTCCTTATAATAGTCAGTTGTCTTCTATTTGCGAGTGGGAGAAATCCAGCTCAAACTAACTTAGACAAAGAATTGATTAAGGCAGGTCATAGAAACTAGAAAAAAAAAAAAAAGAGAGAATTGATTGACCCCTGTACCTAGGAAGGAGAGTGATGGGACTGGTCATAGGCATGATTGAATCTAGAGGGGTAGAGGATTCTCTCTCATTCTCTCTCCTTGGTGTGGGTCTCCCTTTCCTCTGGCAGACGGACCTCCCACATGTGGTGGGGAACACAGCCACAGCCCATGTCTGCCTGACATCTTTCCAGCTTTATGGCCCTCAGGCAATGGGCCTTCCTCGCTAGTTCCAGTCAGAACAATCCTGGGCTGGGTGCGATGGCTCAGGCCTGTAATCCCAGTACTTTGGGAGGCTGAGGTGGGTGGATTACTGGAGGTCAGGAGTTTGAGACCAGCCTGGCCAACATGGTGAAACTCCATCTCTACTAAAAATATAAAAATTAGCCAGGTGTGGTGGCATGTGCCTGTCATCTTAGCTGCTCGGGAGGCTGAGGCAGGAAAATAATTTGAACCCGGGAGGCAGAGGTTGCAGTGAGCCAAGATCGTGCCACTGCACTCCAGCCTGGATGACAGAGTGAGACTCTGTCTCAAGAAAAAAAAGAAATCCTGGAGAAGGTCTCTGGCTGGACTCCTTCAGTCACAGTCTTATTTCTGAGGTGTCAGGTGAATGGGATACTCTGATTGGCTAGGTCTGTGTCATTCGCCCCATGGCTGAGCAAGGGGTAAGGGAGGCCTGTTATCAGAACAAGGGAGTTATATTTGGAGAGTCCTGGTTAATTCAAAAGAATAACCACCACAGTCCCATTCCCATTCCCATTTTATAGACGTGGAAGCTGAGATTGAGAGAGATCAATGAAGTTGCCCAGGTGATACACATGGTGTATTCTGGAGCCAGGACTCACACCCGACACTGTTGCTTCTGCTAAACAGAGGTGTCTCTCATCCATCTGTGCAGGACTGGAGACAGAGAACAGAGATCAGAACTTGTTTTCTGGAAGAGTGTATGGAAGAAGCCATTGATGCCTCAGGTTCCCTTTAGCAGGCTGGTGTCCCTATCCCCTGGTTGTTGTGAGTGTCGGGTGTTGACGAGTCATAGCAGCTCCCTTCTCCTGACAATTGACCTCAGTTGGATGAGAGCACCCACTGGGAAATGTCTGGGAGATTACCACCCCCTCTGCCACACAGTGGGCAGTAGTCCATAGCTGACTGAGAGGGAGGTAAAAAAACCTACTTCCTTGCCTCAAGATGGGTGAGCCTGTGGTACCTTCACATTCCAGAGCTCCCCACAGGACCAAGCCAAGGTGAGACTTCAGCTGAACCACATCTCTGTTTCTCCTCTTCTCCTCTTCTCTCCTGCCTCCTTTCTTCCTCTGCAGGTTCCTTCTGAGAGCACTTGCTCATCCGTTCTCTTGCATAAGAATCCCTGTCTCAGCTTCTGCTTCAGGGAGCCTGACCTAAGACAGGTGTTAAGAGTCAAAGTTTGGATCACAAACTGGTTGTCAATTCATGGGTGCAAGGGGAGGAGCAGGAACCCCACCATAGAGCCAAGCCATACGTCTTCAGGAGGCCAGGTACAGTTGCTCATGCTTGTAATATCAGCACCTTGGGAGGTCGAGGTGAGAGAATTGCTTGAGGCCAGGACTTCATGACCAACCTGGGCAACATAGCGAGACCCCATTCCTATTAATAAATGAATAAAATACAATAAAAAGAAATCAGAAAAGCAGGATGCTGAGAAGAAGCAGGGAGGAGGTGGAGGAAGAGGGGATGGGGGGCTGGAGGCATTGATTTTATTTTTAAAATTGTGGTAAAATATACATAAAATTGATATTTAAACCATTTTAATTGTATAATTCAATAGCATTTACTACATACAGACTGTTGTGGGCCATCAGCACCATCCATCTCCAGAGCTTTTTCATCTTACAAAACTAAAACTGTACCCATTAAGTATTAACTCCCCATTCCCCTCTTCTGGCAGCCCCTGGCAAGCACCATTCTACTTTCTGTCTCTAAATTTGACTGCTCTAAGAATGTCAGATAAATGTCTTCAGTATTTGTGTTTTTGTGTCTGACTTCTTTCACTTAGCATAATGTTTTCAACGTCCATCCATGTTGTAGCATGTGTCAGTACGTTATTCTCTTTTAAGGCTGATATTCCATTGTATGGATATACCACCTTTTTAAATTCATTCATCTGTCGATACACACTTTGATTGTTTCTACCTTTTTCTATTGTTAATAATGCTGCTATGAGTGTGGTTGTACAAATGTCTGTCTGCGCCCCTGCCTTCAGTTCTTTTGGGTATATGCCAGAAGCAGGATTGCTGGATCATATGGTAACTATGTTTAATGTTTTGAGGAACCATCATACTGTTTCCACAGTGGCTGTACCATTTTACATTCCCACTAGCAGTGCACAAGTGTTCCAATTTTTCTATATCCTCCCAACACTTGTTATTTTCTGTTTTTTTGGATAATAGTTATCCTAATGGGTGTGAAGTGGAGGTATTTTTGGAGGCAGAAGGCTGAGAAACCATTTCCATATCTCTACAATGGTTGCTGGGATGACCTGGCCAGGTCACCCATTGTCACTAAAAGCAGCCTGGTGATATTCAGGATCGAGGGCCCTGGGCCCATCTCTGCCTTCTCTATGACCATCAACACTGCAGAGGTGAGGCGCTTCATTGTCTCCACCATTTAGATTTTCCTTACTATTTCTCTAAATCTCTTTGCCCATGGGTGCAGACAGAACCCCACTGGGTGGAGGAGGAGGACGATTTTAGTGACAGATTGTTCTGTCTTCAGCTGCAGCTCTGCTCTCTGGCACTGGGCCAGGTGCTGCTTATCATTCTTTCTTTCCTAAGGCTGATTCTTTCCAGGAAGCACCATGGCACCTGGGGTTGAGTATCTCCAGCTGCCTGGGCTGCCTGGGGAGGGGGACCCCAGTGTGGACTCAGCCAAGTTCTGTGAGATCCCCTTCCCCCTCTTGTACTTGGTCTTAGTTTGGGCTCCCCTAAAAACAGACCTAAGGATTCCAATGCAAGTAATTCATTTGGGAGGTGAGCCCAGAAAAAGCACAGTGTGAGAGAAGTGAGACAAGAAGGAAGGAAAGCCAACAAAGGGTGCTTTAAGTGGGTTTCCAATGTGGGCACTAAGGTTCAATCCCTGAAGGTACCTTCTCAGGGAGACAGGTCCTCAAAACTGTCCCCCACTGAGGATGAGGAAGCTGAGACTTTTCTTCACCAACCCGTGGCCTTCACTGTTTGTGGACTGTTCTGGAAGAGTGTAAACTCCCTGGCACTTCTAGGCTGCACCAAATGTGGTCTGAACATGCCACTGCAGCCAGAGAGAGCTCTCAGAAATGCAAATCAAAACCACTTTGTGATAGCACCTCACACCTGTAGATTGGGTCTTATCAAAAGATGAAAGATATCAAATGTTGGTGAGGATGTGGAGAAAAGGAAATCCTTGTGCACTGCTGGTGGGAATGTAAATTAGTATAGCCGTTATGTAAAATAGTAATGAGGTTTGCCGAAAAACTAAAATAGAACTACAATAGGATCCAGCAATCCCACTGCTGGGTATATACCAAAAGGAAATCAGTATGTGGAAGAGATATCTGCACTCCCATGTTTATTGCAGCATCGTTCATAATAGCCAAAATATGGAATCAACCTAAGTGTCCATCAATGGATGAATGGCTAAAGAAAATGTACTCTATATATACTATGAAATACTATGTAACCTTAAAAAAACAGGAAATTCTGTCATTTGTGACATGAATGAACCTGGAGGACATTATGCTAAGAGAAACAGGCCAGGAATAGAGACAAATGCCATATGATCTCACTTATATGTGGAATCTAAAAAAGTCAAACTCAGCCGGGTGCAGTGGTACACACCTATAATCCCAGCACTTTGAGAGGCTGAGGTGGGCAGATCACTTGAGCTCAGGAGTTGGAGACCAGCCTGGGCAACATGGCAAAATCCTGTATCTGCTAAAAAATACCAAAATTAGCCAGGTGTGGTGGTGCATGCCTGTAGTCCCAGCTACTCGTGAGGCTGAGGTGGGAGGATCATCTGAGCACAGGAGGTAGAGGCTGCAGTGAGCCGAGATCATGCCACTACACTCCAGCCTGGGTGACAGAGTGAGACCTTGTCTTTAAAAAAAAAAAAAAAAAAAAAAAAAGGTCCAATTCATAGAAGCAGAGAGTAGAATTGTGGTTACAGAGGCTGGGGAGGGGACTGGAGAAAGGGGAGATGTTAGTCAATGGGTACACAGTTCAGTTAGACATGAGGAATAAGTTCTGGTGATCTATTGCACAATACAGTGTGACAGTTAATAATAATGTATTGCATATTTCATGCATATTTCAAAATTGCTAAAAGAGAAGATTTTAAAAGTTTTCACTACAAAGAAATGATAAATTTTGAGGTGACGGTTAGGCTAATTAGACTGATTTGATCATTCCGTGATGTAAACATGTATCCAAGTATCCAAACCATCACATTGTACCTCATGAATATATACATTATTATTTGTAAGTTAAAAATAAAGTAAAACTCAAAAAAAGACAGAAAGCTCTCAAGCAGAGGGAAAGAAAACACAGCTAGATTGTGACACTTGGGTAGACTGAGGGGCTATAGGTGAGGCACTGACAACACCTTCTGCCTTTTCCTTGGTATTAAAGGGTGTTCATGTCAACCTGGAAGAAGGTGGTGAGGTCAGGATGGAAGGTGTGGCCCTACATTTGCACCTGGTGGACACTTTCAGACTCCTGTTTAGAGTAACATTTACTGAGTCTCTACTTCACATGCAATATCATATTTTATCCTCATGATAACACCATGAAAGAAGGCATTTTCTATGGTTTCAATGTTTGCATTCCAGAATTCATGTTGAAACTTATTCTCCAATGCAATAGTACTTAAGAGGTGGAGCCATTAGGAGGTGATTAGGTCATGAGGGCTCTTTCTCCGTGAATGGGATTGAGGACCTTATAAAAGAGGCTTTATAGAGTGTTAGGCTTTTTTTGTCCTTCCATCCCTTCTGCCACGTAGGACATAGTGTTCATACCTTTTGGAGGATGCAGCAAGAAGGTGCCATCTTGAAGCACAGAGCAGCCCTCACCAGACATCAAACTTGCTGGTGCCTTGAACTTCCCAGCCTCCAAGACTGTAAGAAATAAATTTCTATTATTTATAAATTACCTAGTCTCATATATTTTGTTATAGCAGCATGAAAGGACTAAGACAAAATTTGGTAACAAGAAGTAGGGTCTTGCTCTAACAAATGCCTGGAAATGTGGAAGCAGCTTTGGAACTGGGTAATGGGTGGAAGCTAGAAGAATTTGAAAGAAAAGGCTCGGAAAATCCTGTATTACCACGAATGGTCCATAAAGGTGATTCTTGTGAGAGTACAAAATAAGAGGAGAACTGTAGAAAGAGCCTCAGTTTTATTACAGATTACTTAAGTGGTCATGACCAGAATGTTGATAGAAATATGGACAGTAAAGGCCATTCTGATGAGGTCTTGGAGGTGAGGAACATGCTGTGGACTGGAAACTGGAGGAAAGGCTGTTCTTGTTACAAAGCGGAAAAAAACTTAGCTGAATTATGTCTGTGTCCTAGTGCTTTGTGGAAGTTAGAACTTGAGAACAATGAACAAGGATATTAGCAAAGTACTCAGGGTGCTGCATGGCCTCTCTTGAAGCCTATAGTAAAATGCAAGAAGAGAGAAATGAATTACAGACAGAATTTATAATCAAAAGAGAAGCAGAACTTAAAGATTTGGAAAATTCTCAGCGTGGCCGTGTAAAGAATGAAAAGGGTGTTTGAGAGAGAACACCAAGAATGTGGCCAAGCTACCTGCTGATAAGGAGGTTAGGAGGGATAGGTAGAAGCCAGGTGCTATTTATCAAGACATTGGAAGAATGACCCCAAAGGCATTTTGGAGAATGGTGCTGCCACCCCATCAGAGGCCCAGATTTCCAGGGTCTTGAGGGCAGAATGATTTCAGAAGAGGGGCCCAGGGAACCTCGAGGTTGCTGCTCAGGGCTACCTTAAGCTTCTACTCCATGAATTCTGGCACAGCGCTCCTTAGCCACCTGGCTGTGCTCCAGCAGGTTCAGGTGGGCAGCAATGGCCAACCTGGATACATTCACATGGTGCTAACTCTGCAGGCATGCAGAGTGCAGGAGTCATGGAGGCTACCTATACCTAGATTTAACGGATGCCTTGGAAAGCCTTGGGGCCAAGGCAGAGAACTGCCACAGGACAGGGCCACCACTGAGAGCCCTCACTAGGCAATGCTTAGTGGAGCCACAGGGCTGGGGCCTCCCCAAGACTTGTAACTAACTGTAGAGCCACCAGTGTGCAACACCAGCCTGGGAGAGCTGCAGGTACCTGTTCCTGTGGCATGGGCTGCACCCAGCAAATCCATGGACCCCTGAGTCCAGTGAGTCCCAGCAAGGCCAGAAGGCAAGATATTGAGTAAAAGATTATTCTCCGGCTTTAAGATTTAATGTTGTTTGCTTTGTAGAGTTTTGAACTCATTTGGGACCAGTCACCCCTTTCTTCCTTCTTGTTTCTCCCTTTTGGAAGGGAATGTCTATCCTATGCCTGTCCACCATTGTATTTTGGAAGCACATAAGTTGTTTGAAATCACAGGCTCACAGCTGGAGAGGAATTTTCTTTAGGATGAATCACACCTTGAGTCTCATCCACATCTAATTTAGATGATATTTAGATGAGACGTTGGACTTAAAGTTGATGCTGGAACGAGTTAAGGCTTTTGGAGCTATTGAGATGGAATGAAGATATTTTGTATGTGAGAAGGACATGAATTTTGGGGCAGGGGCAGGGATGGCATGCTAAGCTTTGAATGCTTATATCCCTCCAAAATTCATGTTGAAACTTAATCTCCAATGCAGTATTATTATCTGCAATTTTGCAGATGAAGAGAAGATTCAGAGATGTTAAGAAGCTTCAAGAGGGTGATACAGGCCCAGCGCTGCCTGTCTTAGTGAGTCTAGCACTCCACCACATCCCCGACAAACTCACCCTTACTGGCTGTAAAATTATTCTGGCTGATAGATCCCAGAGCCAACATAGAGACGCACCTGCGTAGAGGGGCAGTAGGAAAGTGTGGCCAGAAGGACACTGCCGTGGGAACTGGCCCTAACCAACTCACTCTCTGCATAGTACATAGGCAAGTTATCTAGCCTTTCTGGTGGCCAGCACTCTCACCTTTAAATGAAGAGCCCAGACCAGGCCTTCTCATCTCTAAGGCCCCTTCTAGCTCTATAAGTCTATGATTCTACATGATGTCTAGTCTTGAGTGCACAAAATTAAAGTGGCATGTGTGGCACAGCAGTGCCAAATTGTGACATGGGGCAGGGCTAGTTGGGCCTCAGGCAGCTTTCTTCAGGGGGACATTTACCTTGGTGACCTGTCTACTACCCGGTGTGGCTCTCAGTTTTGTAGGCTCAGAAACAGAATCTTAGGACGGCCAGGATAAGCCAGCTCTGGATCCAAGTTCATGTGAAGGTGCTAAAATGAGCAGGAAGGTTATTGTGAGCATTTACAATTAGAAACCAGTTGAGTGGATGCTTCCATCAGCTGTCCCCTGGCCCTGCAGGTGAGTACCAGAACTGCCTAGTTGTCTGAGGGTTGTGAGGTGGATACTCCCAACTTCTATTTCTGACTTGGTTTCCCTTAGGGGTCAAACAGCAAACAGTGAGTTCAAACACTCACATTATGATAATCTAAGGAAGGCTTATTATAAAGGTACTGATATGGTTTGGCTGTGTCCCCACCCAAATCTCATATTGAATTATAACTCCACAATTCCCATGTGTCATGGGAGGAACTCAGTGGAAGATGATTGAATTATGGGGGCAGGTCTTTCCTGTGCTGTTCTCATGATAGTGAATGAGTCTCACAAGATCTGATGGCTTTAAAAATGGGAATTTGCCTGCACAAGCTCTCTTCTGTCTGCCACCATGTGAGACATGCCTTTCACCTTCTGCCATGACTGTGAGCCCTCCCAGTCATGTAGAACTGTAAGTCCAATAACCTCTTTCTTTTGTAAATTGCCTAGGTATCTCTTTATCAGCAACATGAAAATGGACTAATACAGTAAATGGTACTGGTAGAGTGGGGTGTTGCTGAAAAGACCGAAAATGTGGAAGTGACTTTGGAGCTGGGTAACAGGCACAGGGTGGAAAAGTTGGAGGGCTCAGAAGAAGACAGGAAAGTGTGGGAAAGTTTGCAACGTCCTTGAGACTTGTTAAATGGCTTTGCCCAAAATGCTGATGGTGATATGGACAATAAAGTTCAGGCTGAGGTGGTCTCAGATGAAATGAGGAACTTATTGGGAACTGGAGCAAAGGTGACTCTTGTTATGTTTTAGAAGAGAGACTGGTGGCATTTTGCCTCTGCCCTAGAGATTTGTGGATTTTGAACTTGAGAGAGATGATTTAGGGTATCCGGTGGAAGAAATTTCTAAGCAGCAAAGCATTAAAGAGGTGACTTGGGTGCTGTTAAAGGCATTCAGTTTTAAAAGGGAAGCGGATCATGAAAGTTTGGAAAATTTGCAGCCTGACAATGTGATAGAGAAGAAAATCCCATTTTCTGAAGAGAAATTCAAGCTAGCTGGATAAATTTGCTTAAGTAATGAGGAGCCAAATGTGAATCCTCAAGAAATGGAAAAATGTCTCCAGGGCATGTCAGAGGTCTTCAGGCAGCCCCTCCCATCACAAGCCTGGAGGCCTAGGAGGAAAAAATGATTTTGTCGGCCAGGCTCAGGATCCCCATGCTGTGTGCAGTCTAGGGACTTGGTGCCCTGCTTCCTAGCTGCTGTAGCTATGACTAAAAGGGGCCAAGGTACAGCTCTGGTTGTGCCTTCAGAGGGTGCAAGGCCCAAGCCCTGGCAGCTTCCATGTGGTATTGAGCCTGCAGGTACACTGAAGTCAAGAATTGAGGTTTGGGAACTTCCACCTAGATTTCAGAGGATGTATGGAAACATCTGGATGTCCAGGCAGAAGTTTACTGCAGGGGCAGGGCTCTCATGGAGAACCTCTGATAGGACACTGTGGAAGGGACATGTAGGGTTGCAGATCCCACACAGAGTCCCTTCTGGGGCACAGCCTAGTGAAGCTATGAGAAGAGGGCCACCATCCTCCAGACCCCAGAATGGTAGATCCACTGACAGCTTGCACCATGCACCTGGAAAATCTATAGACACTCAACGCCAGCCCATGAAAGCAGCCAGAAGGGAGGCTGTACCCTGCAGAGCCATAGGGGTGGAGCTGCCAAAGACCATGGGAACCCACCTCTTGCATCAGCATGACCCAGATGCAAGACATGGAGTCAAAGAAGATAATTTTGGAGCTTTAAGATTTGACTGTCCTGCTGGATTTTGGACTTGCATGTGGCCTGTAGCCCCTTTGTTTTGGACAATTTCTCCCATTTGGAATAGTCTTATTTACCCAATTCCTGTACCCCCATTGTATCTGGGAAGTTGCTAACTTGCTTTTGATTTTACAGGCTTATAGGTGAAAGGGATTTGCCTTGTCTCAGATTAAACATTGGACTGTGGACTTTTGAATTAATGCTGAAATGAGTTAAAACTTTGGGGGACTATTGGGATGGCATGATTGGTTTTGAAATATGAGGACATGAGATTTGGAAAGAGCCAGAGGTGGAATGACACGGTTGGCTGTGTCTCCACCCAAATCTCATCTTGAATGGTAACTCCCACAATTTCCACGTGTTGTGGGAGGAACCCAGTGAGAGGTGATGATTGAATTATGGGGGCAGGTCTTTCCTGCTCTGTTCTCCTGATAGTGAATGAGTCTCACAAGATCTCATGGCTTTAAAAATGGGAATATGCCTGCACAAGGTCTCTTCTCTTGTCTGCTGCCATGTGAGATGTCCCTTTCACCTTCTGCCATGATTGTGAGCCTCCCAGCCACATGGAACTGTAAGTCCAATAAACCTCTTTCTTTTGTAAATTGCCCAGTCTCAGGTATGTCTTTATATCAGCAGCATGGAAACGGACTAATACAGGTACTATTTACAGAAGTGTGTGGGGTAGGGAACCACAGAGGATAGCACAGAAACCTGGGGCTGGCAGCATCCCTAAGCACAAAGCAATGAGGGGTGTAGAGTGGCTACCAGAACCCAAGTATAGAAGAAGAAACCTTAAGGGAGGCAGTGAATGACCTTTGGTGAAGGGTGTAGCCAGCTTGAGGTGCCCTTGTGGGGTGGTGGTGGTGGAGGGGGAGCCAGGGGAAGAAGTAAATGAACCCTACTCCCCTTCTTCCCTCTGATCGTCTTCTGGGCTTCGGTTGGCAGAACTCCAGCAAAGCATGAGGCCAGGTCATCTTATCTGGGCCAGAACAGGCGGAGGAGGAAGGAGAGTGATGCCGGAGGGAAAAATGCAAGGTATCCAGCCAGGACCTCCCCAGCCTGCCATCTGATGGACACATTCTAATTTCCTAACAACTTCGGTCAGGCTGCTGCCAAGTCTCACTGGCCCGGGAATTCCATCCCTTCAAGGTGACTCTGTTCTGACACATTAAATGTTGATGGCTTAGTTTACTGCTCAGGGGCAAACTTATTTCCCTTATCTTAAATTCTGGAGTGAGGAGTTACTTTCCCTCCCATAAACTCTTGTGGCCCAAGTAAACAGGATGGAGAAAGAAAGCTAAACAAAGTGTATTTGAAAAGCCTTGAGGACTTCAAGTACTGCATGCTCGGTGAGTCAACAGTGAAATTAAGTGAGGCTGTGAGCATGTTCAAATGGGAAAGGAAGGGGATAATACAGACAGAAAAGAAATCTATAAGTTAATAGAGTAAAGCATTATCCAGCTGCATAGCATTAATAGAGGTATGTAAGCTAGAACAAGGGAGGTGATAATCTGTCTCTACACTCAACTGGTCACTTTGCACCCGAACCCCTGGATCTAGATGTGGCAGGTACACCTATTAAGGGGCAATATCTGCCTCACAGGGTCCGTCTCCCATGATTGGTCCTAGTTTTCCCCACTAAGTTCCTACAGACACATTTAATTTCTCCTGCACTTAACCACAGTTGAAACAATTGGATATAGCTGATGTGCTTGCTGCCCTCTTTTCCCACAGTGTAAACATCTGTAGTCCTCTAGCACTTTTCTCAGATACCATGGCTCCAGTAGCCCACACCAGTGGCCATATTTGCTCCACGTCTGAAATCTTAGCTTTCTCCACCTCTCCGTCCCTTCTCCTTCTCAAACACCTGTGCTTTGACTGCCTCAACCTAAGGACTCTCTGTTTTCTAGTGGCTTCTGGCTTCAAATGAAGAAGCCAGAATCCCGCCGGGTGCGGTGGCTCACGCCTGTAATCCCAGCACTTTGGGAGGCTGAGGCGGGCAGATCACATGAGATCGGGAGTTCCAGACCAGCCTGACCAACATAGAGAAACCCTGTCTCTACTAAAAACACAAAATCAGCCAGGCGTGGTGGCACATGCCTGTAATCCCAGCTACTCAGAAGGCTGAGGCAGGAGAATTGCTTGAACCCAGGAGGTGGAGGTTGCAGTGAGCTGAAATCACGCCATTGCACTCCAGCCTGGGCAATAAGAGCGAAACTCTGCCTCAGAAAAAGAAAAAAAAAAGCCAGAATCCCATCCTTGACTTTCTGTCCACCTTCTGTTTCCCTTCGTCTGTTCTGCAAAACTCTTAATTCTGGATCAGTGTGACTGCTGGACATCTTTATTCTTAAGCCCATTGTGCTGTTGGAGAAAATGCATCACTGTGGCCTGATAACATGGCAAATCCATGTTCTCCATCCTCATCTGGGCCTTAAATGCTTCTTAACATTCTTTCTTTGTGTCCTTAGTCATGTGACTAAGTCCCTGGCTAATAGTCACATGACTGATAATCTCTGCCTACTTTAAGCTTTGACCTCTGTTTTTGGTCTCTTACTGGTCATCTTCCATTTTATTTGCTACTGATCCTACCCCCCTACTCTTGTTTTCTTTTTTGTTGAAATATAACGACAAACAGTAAAGTGCACAAATCTTAAGTGTCATCCGATGAATATTTACATACATCTGTACTCATGTAAATCACCACCCAAATCAAGATACCAAATGTTCTCATTACCCAGAAACTAGAAAGTTCCCTTGTACCCCTCATAGTCAATAACCTGTCCTTCCCAGGTAACCAGTATTCTGCCGTTTATCACCATAGATGAATTTTGCCTATTTTTGAACTTCACATAAATACAGTATATACTGTGAATGTTTTATATATATACAAATTTACATATATACACTTACATATGTAAATTTCATATCTGTCTTCTTTAGGTCAACATAATATCTGTGAGATTCACCTATGTTGTTGCAATTAGTTTGATCTTTGTCATTGCTGTATGGTATTCCATTGCATGAAATAAACCAGAATTTGTGATTTCATTCTTTGATTAAACAGACTTTTGGGTGGTTTCCAATTTGGAGCTATCATGAGTAAATCTGCTATGAACATTCGGGTGCATGTCTTATTGGAATATGAACTCATTCCTCTTGTTCTTCCCTACTTTGATGTGAAAATAAAAGGTCATCAGGTAAGATGCCCCTCCCTTTCTCACTGTCTACTGAGTTATCTCCTTCTGCCTCGTTCTTGCCTCCCTACTTGAAGGCTTAGTGAAGAGATAGCCTCTTATACCAAGACACTTTCCCAGCCCCTGCCTCCAGAGGCACTTAACCAACTGTCCTCCCACCTGTCCCTCCAATGCATTCTGTCTATGAGGCTTTTCCATTAACTCACCTCCATCTTAAATAAAAAACCAAACCAGACAATACATCACATTCCAGCTACAGATCACAGCTGTCGGCAGAGGCTGTCGGCATGCATGGGAATGGCCCCATAGCTTCAGATGACCTTGCAGGTGGGCTGAAGGGATGAGTGAGCGTCCACGGCGTGGGCTGTCCCTGTCGTTCCTTCCCTCCTTGAAATTCTTTCTTCCCACAGCCTCTGCGAACCAGTCACTCCAGGTTTCCAATTGCTCTGGCTGTTTCTTCTCTGCATACTTCCAGACTCCTCTCTTCGAACAACGTTCTTCCTAAAAGCCAAACTGGCCCCCACCCCAGGCCTTCTAGCCTACTTGCTCTGCTCTATCTTCCAAGGGACCTCGCTTGTACTCAGAGCTTTGATTCCCGCTTCTTTGCTAGTGACTCCTATATCCATGTTTTAGTACAGATCTCTCAGTTGCAATCTAAGCCCTTACATCTTATCTGTCCATGTGCCATCTCTGTTTTTAGACATTTCACAGGCTTCTCAACATGTCCAAGGCTGAACTCAGCAACTGCCACTCCTGCGCCCAGCAAACCTGCTCTTCCTCCGTATTTCTTTTCTCTGTGGATGGTACCACCATCCCCTCACGCTCCCAAGCCTGAAACTCAAAACTCATTTGTGGCAGACGCTGTTGATTGGCTAACCCAACCCTCATTCCTGACAAGGAACCACATCGGAACCATGGGCCACAGTTTAGGCTGATGACTCTAAACAGAAGTTTGCTGTGGGTTTCTGGGGAAGCTTTTGTTCCCCTGATACAGGTGCTGCTCTTTCCTCTTCTTCCTGCTGGAAGGTAGACATGAAGGCAAGAGCAGTAGCAGCCATCTTATAACCATGAGGGAGGGACCAAGAAAATCACAGAGACTAAGGTGCTGACATTCTTGGACAGATATTTGCCTACTTCCTCTCTTCTTGTTGCATGAGCAAACTATATCTTATTTGTTTAAGCCATGATAGTCAGATTCTTAGATCCATGTACCCCATAGCAGATGCACTGCTTGGATTTCCCCTTGTAAGATAGAGACACTCATTTCTCCAGCTGTTGAGAGTGATAAATGTTGGATGTCACCCAGTCCAAAATATTTCATAATTTCCACGATTTCTTCCAAGATTCCATAGCCCGGCTTAGCCTGCTCTTTTCCTGGTGTTTACTTATTTATCTGATTCATTCACTGGGCTGTAAGTTTCTGAACACGGCCATGTATTTTGTGACGTTGTTCCTCTGGTACTTGACACAGGAGCTAGGACATAGTCTATTTCTATGCTTCATGTTTCATGATCATTCACTCTCCAGGGTGCTGTCTTCTGAATATGTCCAGTCTGCTAATGACTTTTTCAAAGTATGACTTTCAGAACTGAGTGGAATGTGCCATCAGTGGTCTTGACAAGAGTGGGACTATCATTTCCCTTTTCATAGACATTTACATCTGACTCTAGCCTACAGCAGTATTCTTTTTTCTCCAGCCACCATCCCCCACTCTTTACTTATACTGAATTTACTGCCCATTATAGCTTCGTTTTCATCCAAGATGTTGCTAAGACACATTCCTCACATCCTATACCTGGACTTCTGCTTCCTGGATCGAGGCTAGGACTTTATATTTTTCCCTATCAAATGTCACCATTCCCATCAGTCTTGACTGCTAATTTTAATTGGTACTGGAACTGAATACGACATTTGCATTCTTATTTAAATATTTGAATGTAATTTACTATAATTTCTGCAAATCGTCTCAAAACCTTTATACAAGAGGATGCAGAGGAAAATAAATAAATGAATGAATAAATAAAAAATACTGATGCGACTATCTCTACTATCTCTATTGTAACAGTCTGTGGGAACATCACTGGAAGCCTAGTAGATTATCCAGTCTTTTAATTGCTCTTCCAGCTTGGGGCAACCAGAAATTTGATAGGTGTGTGTCTTTTTTTTTTTTTTTGAAACAGGATTTCACTCTTCCATCCAGGCTGGAGTGCAGTGGCACGATCTCGGCTCACTGCAACCTCTGCCTCCCTGGTTCAAGAAAGATTCTTGTGCTTCAGCCTCCCGAGTAGCTGGGACTCCAGGCATGCATCACCACGCCCAGCTAATTTTGGTATTTTTAGTAGATATTGGTTTTCACCATGTTGGCCAGGCTGGTCTCGAATTCCTGACCTCAAGTGATCCGCCTGTCTCGGCATCCCAAAGTGTTGGAATTACAGGCATGAGCCACCATGCCCAGCTAGGTGTTTGTCTTACATCGGTCCATCTGCTCCTTGCAAAAAAGTGTTGAACAGGACTGAAGAAAGAGCCTTAGAGGGGCGTCTGGAAGTGTATCACCTACTTCAGATTTGGAAAGTATCTTTCCTGCTTTGGAGCTGTAACTCAAGTTTCCTTCCCTCATCACCACCACCTGGTTCCAGCAGCGCTGACAGTAAGTGAGGGCAAGAGAGTGTCAGATGGGGGCCTAGAAAGGTCCTTATGCCAAATTCAAGTCATTTCTTTTTGGATTACTTGCTCTTTAACATGCTCAGGACTTCTTCTCTCCTCCACTAGTGCAGAAAATGGAGACTGAGCTGGTTCTTGGGCACAGACGGGCTGATCTGGGCCCATGAGGATTGCAGTCACCCTGGTTCCACGGGCGCACTCTCTGCCAGGCATGTCCTCTTGGGTATGATGCAGGATGCCAGGGCACATTTTTTTTATGACCATGAGCTTTCTTTCTCTTTCTTCTTGCATTAGAATGTTTTCACCACATGTCAGCCTGCTTATTAAGAAACTCCCAGGTGCTTTTTACCTCGGCTCCACGCCTGCCCTCAAGCTCTGGCCGCTGCTGTTTTGTCGTCTACCTGTGTGCGTGCCAAAATGTGTTGGTTGGGTCTCAGAAAACACGCGGGAGGAGGAGCCAAAGGTCACAGGACGCAACCTACCCAATGTTCCTGGGAGTGTGGGTGGCACCCGTTTAACCCCATCTCTTCTCTTTCCACCCCTCCCCCTGGGCAAACTGAGCTGTCCGCTGCCTGTGTTTACTCCTAATTTCAACGACCTCCCCGCTAACTCACTCCAAATGTTAATTTCTCTGTCCTCCACTCCAGCAGTAAACCTCAGGGTTAACTCTCCGCTCCCCCTTCCAAATCCGGGACTGGACTTTCCCTCCTCTTTCCTCCCTTTCCTTGTCTGAGATCAGAGTTCTTAACCTTTTCTCTGCCGTGGACCCCTGCGTAGCGCTTCTCAAACTTTAACGTAAATAGGGAATTACCCCAGGATTCATTAAAATGCAGATGCTGATTCAGTAGGTCTAGGCGGGCCCGAGATTTGCATTTCTAACAAGCTCCCAGGTGATGCTGCTGGTCCATAGACCACATTTTGAGTAGCAAGGTCTCAAAGGCTTTCAAACATGTGTGTGTGTGTGTGTGTGTGTGTGTGTGTGTGTGTGTGTGTTTGCGGGGCGGGGAGCGGGGGCGAGAAGCTGCCAGCACCGCCTCCCCTGTCTCCCCAAGCACCAGGGAAAATCTGTGGGCACATTTGATGCATAAACAGACTCCGGCGGGTGCAGGGCATCACAGGTGCGCGTCCTGCCGGCCCCAGCCCCGCCGCAATTCATCAGCTCCCAAAGAATGCTTCTTTATAATCAGGAAATAGGAACCGGCTCTCCCCGAGCAGTGAGCGCAGTCTGCACTCCTCCCACCTTTCCGGCCCGCTGCGCAAGGGGCGGACTTCAGGCGGGGCGGCTTCATAAACCAGAAAAAAAAGAGACGAAACAATTAAACCTAGCGAGCCGGGATTGCTCCAAGGAACAGGATTTCAAAGGCAGAGGAGTCTGGCTCATTTCCAGGCAGTGGGATCAGCCAAAGGGCGCGGGCCGCCCTGCCTCAGCGTGACAGGTGCGCCCCGGGCAGGCCCTGGCCTCCAGGCTTGCCCTCTGCCCATTGCCCCCCGAGTTAGTGAAGAATGACTCAGGTTGGTAGGATAATCGACCCCTGCTAGCCCCGTGGAGTAGGAAAACGCGGAGAAAAGCCACATTCCTTGTAGTCCAGCCGTGGAGCTGTGCTTGCTTTAGAATCACACCTTCCAGAGATGTTCTAGAATCTGGCTTTTCCAACTGCATATATCTTTTTCTTCCTCTCTTCCTCTCTTTCTTCCTCCCTTCCCCTCCCATTCATCCTTCCTCCCTCCCTCCCTCCCTCCCTTCTTTCCTTCCTTCCTTCCTTCTTCTTCCTTCTTCCTTCCTCGGTGAGGTCCTTACCTTTTACCTAGTTATTTTGCTCATTGAATCTAGAGCTGGACACTGGATATTTACAAAGTCAAACAAATAAATGCTATTACCTCCCAATTTCCAGTTTAATACAGACACTAACCACAGCACGAAATTTGTAAATTATTTTAAAAAGAAAAAAAATTGTCTTACTCCAGCTGTGGTCCCTAGACCAACTGCATCAGCATCACCTGGGAGATTCTCTGGCCCCTGCTTAGACCTCCTGACTGAGACACTCTGGGGAGTGGGACGTGGGACCCCACCACTCTGGTTTTTTTTTTTTTTGACAGAGTATCACTCTGTCGCCCAGGCTGGAGTGCAGTGGCACGATCTCAGCTCACTGCAACCTCTGCCTCCCGGGTTCAAGTGATTCTCCTGCCTCAGCCTCCCAAGTAGCTGGGATTACAAGCACGCCACCATGCCCAACTAATTTTTGTATTTTTTAGTAGAGGCAGGGTTTTGCCATGTTGGCTAGGGTGGTCTCCAACTCCTGACCTCAGGTGACCCACCCACCTCGGCCTCCCGAAGTGCTAGGATTACAGGCGTGAGCCACCTGGCCTGGCCGTCACTCTGTTTTAACAAGCCCTCCGGGGCTGAAGTTTGAGAAGCAGCTCTCTAGAGAAATGCAGAGCCCATAATCAAAGTCTGTGTCATGTACAAAAAAGAGAGTTGGAGAGCAAAGGGGAATTCACATGCTCTGGCTCCTGGGATGGGGAAGGGTGGACATCGGTCTAGGAGAGGCAATAGAGTTCTGAGCACACATGTCTCAGATGAGCCCAGGCCTCTGCAAGTGAATAGAGGCGGCGTTGGAGAGGTTCTAGTGCTCCATTGTGTAACCCAGCTGCCCACACTAACTGCCAGGAAACAGGATTGTCTACTTTGTGCTAATAAGCTGCCTTGGTTCTTCTAACATGCCGAACATGATAAGAGCATGGAGGGATGAAATATCTGGAGTAGTTAAGTAATCAAGGCAGGAATAATTAGGTAGACTAAACCCCAACAGAAATAATCCATCTTTTGGAAAGAAATGACATTTTGAAAAATTTAGAAATCTTCATCAAGCTATTATGCTGCTGAAATATATAAGCACTTTGCATTATGTTTTCTTTCCTGCAATACGCAACACATACGAGAGTAATTAAGGGATTTCACTCTGTCCGGAGCACTTCATCTCAATGATGGTGGCGCTGGACACTGGGGACTAATATAAATAATTCATCAATTATCTTTCCTAAATAAATTATCTATTGGTTTAAAGAGCATATTATTTTGTATCCAGGTATTTTAGAGAGTTTTCCTAAATGTTGCAAGCTTTTAGGATGTTTTATTGTTGCATAAACAGGGGAAGCAAAACGGGTCCCATTTCAAAAGTTGTCATGGACCCAGAGGGTTTCTTCTCTTTCCTCTCTTGCTACTTCATCAGTTGATATTTGTGATTAACCTGCTCCATGAAATATGGGAGATCTTACTCTGGAATGCAGGAGAAGATTTTAGCAGATTATATCCCCCTGTGAAAAATGGCCTTTGTCATCAGTGCCTTGGAGAGGACGCTGTGGTGTGCTCAGATATATGGATTAGCAAGGAGCACCATGGTGCGAGATAAGACGGTACTGGGCTGGGCTTGGGGAGTCCAGGGGTGTGCCCTTGAAAAAAGCGTGTAAGGACCGTGAGCCTCGGTTTTCTCATCTGTACAGCGAGTAGGAGATGAAGGGGTCTGCTCAAAGTCATCACAGTGCCTTTCACCCTTGATTCTACAAGGACAAATTTCAGGCATCCAAAAATCTCTCCAATATGGCCAGGAAAAATTGTAGGAACACGGTGGAGTGCTTCTACCGGGATGGCTGTTATGGGGATGTTAGGAGTGGACATTTTTGTGTCTATTGTGACACCCCCTCCACACCATCTTTTAAAAGTTCCACTGTGGCTTTTCTTGGCCTAGGCCTGGCTCTTCCTGCCATGAGTTTGCAATTGCTGCATGAAGATCCACCTGGCTTTAGGAAGCTGCAGTGCTGTGTAGCACATTTATTCCCAGTCAACACTTTGAGCAACTGGAGCACAGAGTTTAAATGACTTCCCCTAAGCTGCTATAGGAATGTGGAGCGGAACAAGCAAGGGGACCGTGGACCTGGATTCTCCACTTTGGGAGGCCACCTGCTGACTCCAGTCTCCTGTTCCCCTTCCCTTCCACCTGCCCGCCCTACACTGCGCCCCGCTGCCGCCCGCCCCCGCCTTCCCCCCCCCCTTCCCCGCCACCTGCAGCTCTAGTGGGTAACAGGAGGTCAGAGATTCTCCTTCCCAGGTGCCTCTCCATGGCTGGTCTCTTCCTGGTGACAGGGAAGAGGCATCTTGCTAAATCCCACACCATCCGTCCACAAGTCTGGCAATTTTCACAAGAGATCTAGTGGTCTCAGCCCACTTTTCAGCAAGATTTAATAGCACAAGACTGTTGTGAGGCCTCAAACTACTGGGAAGAGAAGTGTTTGCAAATCTGTGGTTTGGAGAAAGCTGCACTCAAAACAACAATTCAGATCTTAATTTACAGCCCGCAGATTTTCAGGGAAGAGGATTTCTGGTAAGATAGCAATTAACTGGGGCTTCATCCCAAAGCCTAGTTTGTTTCCTGCCTTTTAACTCTTTTGCTGCTGTCTCTTCAAGCCACTGCCTTGGCTGGCAAAAACAATGCACAAATGATTGAGGTCATTCACTGATTCAACAAACATCTACAAAACAAAGTCCATGTATTGGCATTGTTCTAGGTGTAGGTGCTGGGAATGACGAATGAATAAGATTTGGGTCCCTGACCTTGAGGAATGGTGAGCGTATTGGGGAGAGATGGCCATTATCAACACAGGTGCATGCTATATAGCATGACAGGGACAACAAAAGAAGTAGGGAGGGGGACCGTTGGCTGCAAACTTGTAGTTTAAGGACCAAATTCCAGCCCCAAGACTTGCTTTCCTTGGCCTGCAGAGCATTAAAAAAAATGTATCCAATATTTAAACATTGAAAGAGCTGACAAAATAAGTCATGATTTCTGGCTTCTCTTGAAACATTTGAAAATTAGGCAATTCTGGGCCTGTGTTTGGAGACAACAGTAGCACAACTGATGCCGAGTAGCAGCTGCCCCCTTTTGATGGGACTCGCAATCTCCAGCTGGACGCAGTGCCCGGGACACCCAGGACGTGCCTGTGTACCCTTTCTCACTAGTTGTAGGCATTTGAGTGTGCAACTCCTGGCTTTGAGAACAGTGGAAAGGCAGAGATGGGATCAGCTACCTCACTGGCTGGGTGAATTGGGTGTCTTTGTGGTGTTGTCAGGGCAAGCGAAACCGACATGGCCACAGGCTGCTCTGTGATCTGGCCTCCTTTTTTCTGACTGTATTTCCAGTAGCAGCTCCTGGCCACCCTAAGCTTCTGCCTCATACAACGACTTGCACTTATGGGAATGGGCCCTGCTGTTTTATGCCTCTGGGCTGTGCAGTCCACTCTGGTAACTGCTAACCAAATGTGCATAGTTTGGTTTAAATTAAAATGAATAGAGATTAACTAAAATTAAAAATTGCACTTCTCAGATACACTAGCCACATTTTAAGTGCTTAATAGTACCATTTTGGGTGGTGAAGATATAGAACATTTTCATCACCGTAGAAAGTTCTAGTGGACAGCGCTGCTCTGTGGTTTTGCTTAAACTGATGCTCTCCTTTGGGTGAAATCTAACACCTGGACTTTGAGCAACTGTCCTTTTAAGAGACCGTTTAAGCATCCCCTTTACTTGAAGGCTTTGGAGACATTTCCTTCTGGGCGAACTTGTCTGCATCTACCTCTCTGTCCCTGATACTTTTCTTTCACACAACCACACAGTACAAAGAACACCTAGATTTTATATCTGCGAGCTTCTTGTGGGTGGGAACTGTGTCATTCATGGCTTGTTTGTACCAGAACTTAGCCCAGAGGTAGTTCTGTTGGCACATGATAGATGCTCAGTAAATGTTTGGGGCAGGGTTGCTGGGGCTCGGGCTCAGACTCAGCGGCCCCCAAAGGAACACATGATGTTCCAGACCTGTCAGTGAAGCAAGGATGCTGGAGAACTCTTTTACAAGCTCAGCCTCGGGTAGCACGCACATTCACAGCAATTTCCAGCTCGAGCGAGCTGTTACTGCAAACCTCTAAGAAGTCAGTGTCTTGCAACATTGAGCAATGAGCAGCCAGCCTTGTGGGGATGAACTCGGAATCCTTGTTTATCAACTCATCTTTTTTCTTTCCCCTTCCCTTCTCTGTTTCCTAGTCTGTCTCATGGGCTCATTCCTGCCAACCCATTGACCCTCACTCCCCAGCAAACACGGGTAACTTATATCACCCGTGTTTACACCTCAAGGTATCTGGGCTTTTCAGGTCAAAGAATTATGACAGATAAAACCGAATAGAAATATCTATTAAAAATAAGAATTCATAATTAAAAATAGGAATTCATAATTAAAAATGATGGGAAGTGGTAGGATGTGCCCTGTAACACTGTTTCATGGGAGCAGGGGTTGAGTTATTTTCTTTGTGGGAAGGAATTCCGGTGTTGGGTTCCAGAACTGTGTCGGAGAAGGGTGACAGTGATGGTGGCTGTGATATAAAGCCAGAGAAAGCTTGAAAGGGGTGTGTGTGTGTGTGTGTGTGTGTGTGTGTATGTGTGTGCGTTGGGGCGGGGTGGGGGTGAGCTCTGTATGCTTCAGCAGACTTCGGGGCTTTTCATCTTGAAACTGCAATTTTCTCAAATTTGGCTAGAGATAAAAAGTAATAGACATTTCTGTTAAAATGCAATATATGTTGTCTTTGATTGGGTTCCCTGGAAATAGACTTTGAGATGGAGATATGTATGCTGAAGGATCTTTTTTATTAAACAGCTTTATTGAAATATGATTTACATACTACAGAATTTATCTGTTTTAACATACGGTTCAAAGATTTTTAGTAAATTTACTGAGTCATGCGACCATCACTATAATTCAACTTTAGAACATTTCCATTCCTCCAAGAAGATCCCTCATGCCCATTAGCAGTCACTACCCATTTTCAACCCCAGCCCTACGCAAACATTAATCTACTTTCTGTCTCTATACACTTGCCTTTTCTGGGTGTTTCATGTAAATGGAATTATACTGTATGTGATCTTTGTGTCTGGATTCGTTTACTAGGCATAATGTCGTAGCATGTATTATTAGTACTTCATGCCTTTTTATAGCTGAATAATATTCCATTCTGTGAATATACCACATTTTGTTTATCCATTCATCTGTTGATGGACGTTTAGATAGTTTCCACCTTTTGGCTATTGTGAATAGTACTGCTGAGAACATTCAAGTACAAGTCTTTGGATAGATATATGTTTTCATTCCTCATGGGTATATACCTAGCTGTGGAATTGTTGGATCATATGATAAATATTTATGTTTAGCTTTTGAAGAAACTGCCAGATTGTTTTCCAAAGTACGTGTACCATTTTACATTCCCATCAGCAATTCCAGTTCCTCCATATCCTCACTAATGCTTGTTACTGTCTGTCTTTTTGATTCTAGCCATCCTAGTGGGTGTGAAGTGGTATCTCATTGTGGTTTTAATTTACATTTCCCTGGTGACTAAATGATGTTGGGCATCTTCCCATGTACTTATTGGCCATTTGTGTATATTCTTTGATGAAATAGCTATTCAAAGTTTGTGCCCATCTTTAAAAATTGGGTTGTCTCCTCATTATTGAATTGTAAGCATTTAAATGTCTATATTTCTAGATACAAGACTTCTATCAGATACATGATTTGCAAATATTTTCTCCCAGTTTGTGGCTTGTCTTTTCACTTTCTTAGTGATGTCTTTTGAAGTGCAAAAGTTTTAAAATTTGATATAATCCAATTTATCAGTTTCTCATTTTATGTATTGTACCTTTGGTGTCATAACTAAGAACTTTACCTAATCCAAGGTCACAAAGATTTTCTCATGTTTTCTTCTAAAAGTTTTGTAATTTTGCCCTTAAATTTAGGTCTATGATACATTTTGAGCTAATTTTTGTGTGTAGTGAAGGATAAGGATCTAAATCATGTTTTTGCATATGGCTATCCAATAGTCCCAGCATCATCTATTGAAAAAAATATCCTTTCTCAATGAAAAACATTGGCACCCTTGTTGAAAATTAATTGATCATAAGTGTAAGAGTCTCTTTCTGGACTCCAAATTTTATTCCATTGATCTAAATGTCCACCCTTATACTAGCACCACACTGATTTGATTACTGTAGCTTTGTAGTACGCTTTAAATCAGGAAGTATTGGTCCTCCAACTTTGTTCCTTTTTTCAAAATTATTTTGGTTATTCTGGTTCTGTTACATCTTCACAGAATATTAAGATCAGCTTGTCAATTTCTGCATGTGGGAGGTTTATTTGTAGTATCTCAGGGGACAGGAAGGCAGGCTGGGGGGCTAACCCATAAAGCAGTTGCAATTGAGGCCACAGGAGACATGGGGAACTCTGGAGTTAGGATGGCTCTTCAGGCTCTTCAGACCAAACTGAGGTGAGGTGTCAGGCATTTGTATCCCTGTATCAGCAAGGGATGGCTGGGGGCCATCTCCTGGGAGGGGAACATAAATGTGGGCAGGACAGTTTCTTGTGATCAAGGGCAATAGTGAAGGACTCAGCTGCGAGTGGTCAGCAGCTGATATTCTAGCCACTGGGGCATAGATCCGTTGGCTCTAACATGGACTCTGTCTCCTTGTGTTTTTGAGATCCACTTGCTTCTCAGGTGAGTTTGCCCCATTGGGAAGACCTTCTCCAGAATTTTAAATGGTCTCATTTCCCGAGAAACTTACAAAAGCAGGGTTGTGTGGCCATAACTGATATTCACCATCCCTCTACCTCTATTGTCCATTCTAGATTCCCTTTACACTCAGCTAGTACCTCTGCTGGTCTAGGCAGCTTTCCTGGTGGGGAGAACCAGACTGTCATTGCATATGGGTCTAAGCCTCTGCAGAGTATCTGCCCTTCTATGGCTGCCATATTCATCTATTTACCATTAAAACTGGACATGAGAGCACCAAGATGAGATTGTAGCAGAGGGGACTTAGGCACTGGATTGATCAACTTTTAATCAGCCCCAAGATTCTAAGACATGATGATACTGATCCTTCTGTATGTCTGGGCCCTCTATGGTCATGCTGTCACTGTTGCTGCACTGAACCTTGCTGATCTCTCTAGCCAAGTTCTGTTCTCCCTGGTGAGACAGACTTGAGATAGGCGGTCTCAAGGTCTGGGGAACTGCAGCCAACCATCCGCAACAGGAGCTGAGAATCCAGAACAATCTTCACCAGACCCCAAAGGCTGGCCCTCTGTGGTCACTCAAGTTGAAATCAAATTAAGTAACAACCACAACCAAAACCTTACTTTATTTTTTAATTTTCAAATCAATCAGCTGGGTTTTAGTGGTTGTATGGTACAGGCAAAGTTCTATCCTAGGCCTTAGGTGAAAAAGAAAGAACTCCAAGACATAGTCTTCAGTCTTGAGGGTTATAGTTTAGAATTAGCGGTTGGCAAATTATGATCCACAACACAAATCTGACCAATAGCAGTGACACAGACCATATGGCCCATGAAGCTGAAAATATTTACAATCTGGTCCTCTACAGAATAAGTTCGCCAACTTCTGGTTTAGGAGACTAGGTGTGCAATTATAATAGTCAGACACTGCTGTAACAAACAAATCAAAAAATCTCAGTGGCTTAACACAATAAAGGATTCCTTCTTATTCATATCACATGAAAAGCAGGCTGGGGCTCTGCTCCATGCAGTCCTTCAGGGGCCCATTGTAGCAGAGGCTACTACACCCTTTCTCTGTTCTCCTTTATCAGGCCGGGACATCCATCTTGCAGCTGCTGGAAATGCTAATTGCTCACAGCTGCATCATGATCTAGCTATTTGCCCTGAGTTGACAGCCACTCCACCCAGAGATGCCTGAGAAGACAGGTGGCCCTCGGGGCAGCCTGTAGGCAATGGTGCAGGGGTACAAATGCCTGGCTCTTCTGCCTCAAGTGGATGCAACTCCTTGGAGCCACTCAAGCATCAGAGCTCCCTGTGTTATCAGATGCTGAACTTCATTTCAAACTACCTGTTTGCTTAGATTCTCCCCTTGACTCATCCTGCTTCTCTCAGTCCTTGTAGCTTCTGCTAAGAACATTCTGTCATGAAATCCCTTGGGTGGAAACTCCTTCTTAAGCTCTGCTTTTAGGGGGCTTGACTGAGCACATCAGTCTCCTATGGTGTTGTGCCTCTGCCATCTTAACTATATGCCTTCAAGACCAACCGGGCACATCATCCAACTAGTGGCAGAAGGAGAGAGAGAGAGAGAGAGAGAGAGAGAGACAAAGAGAGAGAGAGAGAGGAGGGGAGGGCAGGAGAGGAGAGGAGGGAAGAGGAGAGAAGAGACGAGAGAGAGAGAATGGAGAAGACACCCTGCCTCTTGACTCCTTAATCCCTTTTGCTCACAGTTGATTGGTGAAAGCTGGTCTCTCATCAAGATAAAAATGAGCTTCAAAACTAGTTTGTGCGCCCAGGAAGAGGAAACAGTTTTGGTGAGCATCTGCCAGTCTCTGCCCCAAGGCATCTGTCTGAAACAATTCCAGAGTAAAATGTCAGATCAAAATGACCCTGCAAGAGCAGGTATCAAGGCAGGACATGATTTCTTTCTCAATGACTGGAAGAGCCATTGAGGATCCCATTTCCTCCAGGCATTCCTTTCCATGTTGATCGTCGTAACTCTTCTTTCAGGGCAGTGACCATCATAGAATCATCTTCCCAGGACCTAGTCAATAGACGGAACTGAATAAATGTTTGGTTAATAAAACCACTGATCATCAGGGCAGTCCAGGGTAGGGGAGGGAATTTACAATGACCTTGGAATGGCAGAGCAGATTTCTAGACGGATGGAAGGTGGGTAGGTGTCATCCCAAGCAGGGGGAATAATGGCAGGGGAGAGACCTGGTTTTCAAACATTGGCTCCTGAAGTCAGAAGAGCCTTCAGGGAATAAATCCGCTCTTTTATTTTTTTATTTTATTTTATTTTATTTTTATTTTTATTTTATTTTTATTTTTTAATGCATGACTTTTTATATTTTTTATTTTATTATACTTTAAGTTCTAGGGTACATGTGCATAACGTGCAGGTTTGTTACATATGTATACTTGTGCCATGTTGGTGTGCTGCACCCATCAACTCGTCAGCATCCATCAATTCATCACTTATATCAGGTATAACTCCCAATGCAATCCCTCCCCACTCCCCCCTCCCCATGATCCCCGGTGTGTGATGTTCCCCTTCCCGAATCCAAGTGATCTCATTGTTCAGTTCCCACCTATGAGTGAGAACATGCGGTGTTTGGTTTTCTGTTCTTGTGATAGTTTGCTAAGAATGATGGTTTCCAGCTGCATCCATGTCCCTACAAAGGATGCAAACTCATCCTTTTTTATGGCTGCATAGTATTCCATGGTGTATATGTGCCACATTTTCTTAATCCAGTCTGTCACTGATGGACATTTGGGTTGATTCCAAGTCTTTGCTATTGTGAATAGTGCCGCAATAAACATACGTGTGCATGTGTCTTTAGCAGCATGATTTATAATCCTTTGGGTATATACCCAGTAGTGGGATGGCTGGGTCATATGGTACATCTAGTTCTAGATCCTTGAGGAATCGCCATACTGTTTTCCATAATGGTTGAACTAGTTTTACACCACACAGTGTAAAAGTGTTCCTATTTCTCCACATCCTCTCCAACACCTGTTGTTTCCTGACTTTTTAATGATTGCCATTCTAACTGGTGTGAGATGGTATCTCATTGTGGTTTTGATTTGCATTTCTCTGATGGCGAGTGATGATGAGCATTTTTTCATGTGTCTGTTGGCTGTATGAATGTCTTCTTTTGAGAAATGTCTGTTCATATCCTTTGCCCCTTTTTGATGGGGTTGTTTGTTTTTTTCTTGTATATTTGTTTGAGTTCTTTGTAGATTCTGGATATTAGCCCTTTGTCAGATGAGTAGATTGCAAAAATTTCTCCCATTCTGTAGGTTGCCTGTTCACTCTGATGGTAGTTTCTTTCGCTGTGTAGAAGCTCTTTAGTTTAATTAGATCCCATTTGTCAATTTTGGCTTTTGTTGCCGTTGCTTTTGGTGTTTTAGACATGAAGCCCTTGCCCATGCCTATGTCCTGAATGGTACTACCTAGGTTTTCTTCTAGGGTTTTTATGGTATTAGGTCTAACATTTAAGTCTCTAATCCATCTTGAATTTTCTCGTATAAGGAGTAAGGAAAGGATCCAGTTTCAGCTTTCTACTTATGGCTAGCCAATTTTCCCAGCACCATTTATTAAATAGGGAATCCTTTCCCCATTTCTTGTTTTTGTCAGGTTTGTCAAAGATCAGATGGCTGTAGATGTGTGGTATTATTTCTGAGGCTCTGTTCTGTTCCATTGGTCTATATCTCTGTTTTGGTACCAGTACCATGCTGTTTTGGTTACTGTAGCCTTGTAGTATAGTTTGAAGTCAGGTAGCGTGACGCCTCCAGCTTTGTCCTTTTGACTTAGGATTGTCTTGGCAATGCGGGCTCTTTTTTGGTTCCATATGAACTTTAAAGCCGTTTTTTTCAATTCTGTGAAGAAACTCATTGGTAGCTTGATGGGGATGGCATTGAATCTATAAATAACCTTGGGCAGTATGGCCATTTTCACGATATTGATTCTTCCTATCCATGAGCATGGTATGTTCTTCCATTTGTTTGTGTCCTTTTTATTTCACTGAGCAGTGGTTTGTAGTTCTCCTTGAAGAGGTCCTTTACATCCCTTGTAAGTTGGATTCCTAGGTATTTTATTCTCTTTGAAGCAATTGTGAATGGAAGTTCATTCATGATTTGGCTCTCTGTTTGTCTGTTACTGGTGTATAAGAATGCTTGTGATTTTTGCACATTAATTTTGTATCCTGAGACTTTGCTGAAGTTGCTTATCAGCTTAAGGAGATTTTGGGCTGAGACAATGGGTTTTCTAAATATACAATCATGTCATCTGCAAACAGGGACAATTTGACTTCTTCTTTTCCTAACTGAATACTCCTGATTTCTTCTCTTGCCTGATTGCCCTAGCCAGAACTTCCAACACTATGTTGAATAGGAGTGGTGAGAGAGGGCATCCCTGTCTTGTGCCAGTTTTCAAAGGGAATTTTTCCAGTTTTTGCCCATTCAGTATGATATTAGCTGTGGGTTTGTCATAAATAGCTCTTATTATTTTGAGATACGTTCCATCAATACCGAATTTATTGAGTGTTTTTAGCATGAAGGGCTGTTGAATTTTGTCAAGGCCTTTTCTGCATCTATTGAGATAATCATGTGGTTCTTGTCTTTGGTTCTGTTTATATGCTGGATTACGTTTATTGATTTGCGAATGTTGAACCAGCCTTGCATCCCAGGGATGAAGCCCACTTGATCATGGTGGATAAGCTTTTTGATGTGCTGCTGAATCCGGTTTGCCAGTATTTTATTGAGGATTTTTGCATCGATGTTCATCAGGGATATTGGTCTAAAATTCTCTTTTTTTGTTGTGTCTCTGCCAGGCTTTGGTATCAGGATGATGTGGCCTCATAAAATGAGTTAGGGAGGATTCCCTCTTTTTCTATTGATTGGAATAGTTTCAGAAGGAATGGTACCAGCTCCTCCTTGTACCTCTGGTAGAATTCAGCTGTGAATCCATCTGGTCCTGGACTTTTTTGGTTGGTAGGCTATAATTATTGCCTCAATTCAGAGCCTGTTATTGGTCTATTCAGGGATTCAACTTCTTCCTGGTTTAGTCTTGGAAGAGTGTAAGTGTCCAGGAAATTATCCATTTCTTCTAGATTTTCTAGTTGATTTGCGTAGAGGTGTTTATAGTATTCTCTGATGGTAGTTTGTATTTCTGTGGGGTCGGTGGTGATATCCCCTTTATCATTTTTTATTGCGTCTATTTGATTCCTCTCTCTTTTCTTCTTTATTAGTCTTGCTATGGTCTGTCAATTTTGTTGATCTTTTCAAAAACCAACTCCTGGATTCATTGATTTTTGGAGGGTTTTTTGTGTCTCTATCTCCTTCAGTTCTGCTCTGATCTTAGTTATTTCTTGCCTTCTGCTAGCTTTTGAATGTGTTTGCTCTTGCTTCTCTAGTTCTTTTAATTGTGATGTTAGGGTGTCAATTTTAGATCTTTCCAGCTTTCTCTTGTGGGCATTTAGTGCTATAAATTTCCCTCTACACACTGCTTTAATGTGTCCCAGAGATTCTGGTATGTTGTATCTTTGTTCTCATTGGTTTCAAAGCATCTTTATTTCTGCCTTCATTTCGTTATGTACCCAGTAGTCATTCAGGAGCAGGTTGTTCAGTTTCCATGTAGTTGAGCGGTTTTGATTGAGTTTCTTAGTCCTGAGTTCTAGTTTGATTGCACTGTGGTCTGAGAGACAGTTTGTTATAATTTCTGTTCTTTTACATTTGCTGAGGAGTGCTTTACTTCCAATTATGTGGTCAATTTTGGAATAGTGTGATGTGGTGCTGAGAAGAATGTATATTCTGTTGATTTGGGGTGGAGAGTTCTATAGATGTCTATTAGGTCCGCTTGGTGCAGAGATGAGTTCAATTCCTGGATATCCTTGTTAACTTTCTGTCTCGTTGATCTGTCTAATGTTGACAGTGGAGTGTTGAAGTCTCCATTATTATTGTATGGGAGTCTAAGTCTCTTTGTAGTCTCTAAGGACTTGCTTTATGAATCTGGGTGCTCCTGTATTGGGTGCATATATATTTAGGATAGTTAGCTCTTCCTGTTGAATTGATCCCTTACCATTATGTAATGGCCTTCTTTGTCTCTTTTGATCTTTGATGGTTTAAAGTCTGTTTTATCAGAGACTAGGATTGCAACCCCTGCTTTTTTTTGTTCTCCATTTGCTTGGTAGATCTTCCTCCATCCCTTTATTTTGAGCCTATGTGTCTCTGCATGTGAGATGGGTCTCCTGAATACAGCAGACTGATGGGTCTTGACTCTTTATCCAGTTTGCCAGTCTGTGTCTTTTAATTGGAGCATTTAGTCCATTTACATTTAAGGTTAATATTGTTATGTGTGAACTTGATCCTGCCATTATGATATTAACTGGTTATTTTGCTCGTTAGTTGATGCAGTTTCTTCCTAGCCTTGATGGTCTTTACATTTTGGCATGTTTTTGCAATGGCTGGTACCAGTTGTTCCTTTCCATGTTTAGTGCTTCCTTCAGGGTCTCTTGTAAGGCAGGCCTGGTGGTGACAAAATCTCTAAGCATTTGCTTATCTGTAAAGGATTTTATTTCTCCTTCACTTATGAAACTTAGTTTGGCTGGATATGAATTCTGGGTTTAAAATTCTTTTCTTTAAGAATGTTGAATATTGGCCCCCACTCTCTTCTGGCTTGTAGAGTTTCTGCCGAGAGATCTGCTGTTAGTCTGATGGGCTTCCCTTTGTGGGTAACCCGACCTTTCTCTCTGGCTGCCCTTAAGATTTTTTCCTTCATTTCAACTTTGGTGAATCTGGCAATTATGTGTCTTGGAGTTGCTCTTCTCGAGGAGTATCTTTGTGGCGTTCTCTGTATTTCCTGAATTTGAATGTTGGCCTGCCCTACTAGGTTGGGGAAGTTCTCCTGGATGATATCCTGAAGAGTGTTTTCCAACTTGGTTCCATTTTTCCCCTCACTTTCAGGCACCCCAATCAGACGTAGATTTGGTCTTTTTACATAATCCCATACTTCTTGCAGGCTTTGTTCATTTCTTTTTCTTCCTTTTTCTTTTGGTTTCTCTTCTCGCTTCATTTCATTCATTTGATCCTCAATCGCTGATACTCTTTCTTCCAGTTGATCGAGTCGGTTACTGAAGCCTGTGCATTTGTCACGTATTTCTCGTGTCATGGTTTTCATCTCTGTCATTTCGTTTATGACCTCTCTGCATTAATTATCTAGCTGTCAATTCTTCCACTCTTTTTCCAAGATTTTTAGTTTCTTTGCACTGGGTACGTAATTCCTCCTTTAGCTCTGAGAAGTTTGATGGACTGAAGCCTTCTTCTCTCATCTCATCAAAGTCATTCTCTGACCAGCTTTGATCCGTTGCTGGCGATGGGCTGCGCTCCTTTGCAGGGGGAGATGTGCTCTTATTTTTTGAATTTCCAGCTTTTCTGCCCTGCTTTTTCCCCATCTTTGTGGTTTTATCTGCCTCTGGTCTTTGATGATGGTGACGTACTGATGGGGTTTTGGTATAGGTGTCCTTCCTGTTTGATAGTTTTCCTTCTAACAGTCAGGACCCTCAGCTGTAGGTCTGTTGGAGATTGCTTGAGGTCCACTCCAGACCCTGTTTGCCTGGGTATCAGCAGCAGAGGTTGCAGAAGATAGAATATTGCTGAACAGCGAGTGTACCTGTCTGATTCTTACTTTGGAAGCTTCCTCTCAGGGGTGTACTTCACCCTGTGAGGTGTGGGGTGTTAGACTGCCCCTAGTGGGGGATGTCTCCCAGTTAGGCTACTCAGGGGTCAGGGACCCACTTGAGCAGGCAGTCTGTCCGTTCTCAGATCTCAACCTCCGTGTTGGGAGATCCACTGCTCTCTTCAAAGCTGTCAGACAGAGTCGTTTGCGTCTGGGCAGGTTTCTGCTGCTTTTTTTGTTGTTGTTGTTAACTGTGCCCTGTCCCCAGAGGTGGAGTCTACAGAGACAGGCAGGTTTCCTTGAGCTGCTGTGAGCTCCACCCAGTTCGAGCTTCCCAGCGGCTTTGTTTACCTACTTAAGCCTCAGCAATGGCGGGTGCCCCTCCCCCAGCCTCGCTGCTGCCTTGCGGTTAGATCGCAGACTGCTGTGTTAGCAATGAGGGAGGCTCTGTGGGTGTGGGACCCTCCCGGCCAGGTGTGGGATATATTCTCCTGGTGTGCCTGTTTGCTTAAAGCGCAGTATTGGGGTGGGAGTTACCTGATTTTCCAGGTGTTGTGTGTCTCAGTTCCCCTGGCTAGGAAAAGGGATTCCGTTCCCCCTTGCGCTTCCCAGGTGAGGGGATGCCTCGCCCTGCTTCAGCTCTTGCTGGTCGGTCTGCAGTAGCTGACCAGCACCGATTGTCCGGCACTCCCTAGTGAGATGACCCCAGTACCTCAGTTGAAAATGCAGAAATCACCGGTCTTCTGTGTCACTTGCGCTGGGAGTTGGAGACTGGAGCTGTTCCTATTCGGCCATCTTCAATCCGCTCTTTTATGTCCCACATGTTTCTTTCCTGATGGTCTGCAGCCAATCTTCAAGCCTCCATAAACAGCTACCTCTGCTCTCACACACAGCTGCTTTGTCTGTTAGCAACCGTATGTTCTGATAGAATTAAAGTTTATCTCCCTCTCCGTCTCCCTCCTAAGGTTGTCTTGGTGGCCTCTCTCTCCGATGCTATGCTCCACATTCTTAGTCTGTTTTGGTCTCTTGCCTGCTCATTAGTTTCTGAGTCTGGCTGTTTCTTGGCTTGATAATCAGTGGCCCCCTTGGCTGGGGCCCTGCCTGGCTCTCATTAGCAGTTGCAGTCCTTGTGGAGATCACAGGGAACCTCCAAAGAAGTCATATTTGTAAGTATCTGCTGGAAAGATAACAATGGCACCTTACAGCAGTGAACAGAACACAGTAATTAAAAACACTGCCTGGTCACCAATGATGGCTTGCCCTTCGTGAAACACATTAAGACAAGATTCAGAGGAGATTTGGATTTGTGTTGACAGCCAGAGGGATAGCAAGGAGGTATGTGGGTTCTTAATGCAAACCAGGCACTTTGGGGTTAAATCTGGCATTATTTCCTTCAGGATCTTGTATTTAATTTTATTAAAACCTCTGCAAACATCATCTTATTCGTGAGAGACAACTCTCCATACCATTCCTGATGTCTGGCACTATAAATTGCATGCTGGGGACCAGCCCGCATTTGCCTAACTCTGGCAAAATGTTTCGAATGCCATTTTTGAAATTCCTGGTGAAGAGTGCCTTCTGCCCTGGAGATGTATCTTCTGGATATTCTTAGAAACAGAACAATAAACAAGGACACTTGGAAGAAAAGGGGCGGCTTTCTCTGATTGCCAAGTGAAATACAACTTTGTTATTGAACTCTCCTGCTCTGCTTTTGGAAAAGCTGGGATTACATGTTCTTTTCTCCAGTGCATTAAGAAAAAAAAAAAAAGGAAGACATTGGCTTCAAATTAATCTGCAGAACTTTGAACTAAAATGAGGGTTCTTTCTCAAATACCACACCAGGAAACAACACAGCAGATTGCCAAGAGCCCCAGCAGGGGAAACCAGAAGGAACATGATGATGGTGTGGAGGAGCTTTACATGGGGATGCTTTCCCATTTCTCGAGTCTGGGTCCCCCAACTGGCCCCCATCTGGCTAGCCAGAGATGGCTCATTTTCCATGATGCCTTGTGGGACCACACGTGGCGTCTCACTGTCAATATACTGCTTGGAGTGCTCGAAGAAGATTCAGATGTGAGTGCCCTCACTTGGTCTCATCCATACGCTGACCTCTGAGCTACAGGTCATGGCTAAGGACTAAGCTAAAGGCCCAACTTGGTGTAGTTTTGAACCAAGCCATCTGCCTGAATGGGGGTTTTGAGGAGAGAATGAGGGAGAAAAAAGTCTCTGTCAAGTTGCATGCTTGTGGGTTATAATGCACTTCTTACTGTTCCCACCCAGGATGAGATCTGGTGGTGCAAGGCTTGTTCTGGGGCCATTGATTGAGGATTATCCTATGGAACAACCTACAGGTGGTACTTGCTTGCCTTAAAAACCCGGGAAAATCACCATCCACCCATCTTACTTCCCCACTCTACAAAAGTAACACATCAATCAGTGAGCCTCTGTCTTTTGTTGGTTGAGGCAGTGGGCTGTGGGACTCTGGATGGCTGGTGCCAGCCTTCAAGGGCTACTTGCAGCCCTGCTGTTGGACATCTCCCTCTGGCCTTGTTCAGCTCTTTGTGAATCCCCTGCCAGCCTTTTATTTCTCCCCAACGATGCCTGTGCTCATCAGCTTCCTCCAATGGAGTGAATATATGAGAAGACGGGAGTCAGCGGGGGTTCAGAAGGCTGGGAGAATGGAGGGGTGAGCCAACTAGCCACATAGAGAAGGCAGCTTCAGATCACATGCCTTCATTTCTTCCCTTCCAGTCTCCCTCCTCCTTGCCAGTGGCAGGATGGCAACATTCTTAATGATAATTTTTAAAAAGTGCCAGGCCTCTGCTCATTTGCAAATCATCATGTCTAATTTGCATAACAGATCCGGGAGGCCCTAACTCCGCATATGGAAAATGGAATACAGTATAAATAAGATAAATGGATTAGGTCAGCTGACTGCATCTGTAGTCACGGCCGACCCACAGGCCCAGCGCACATGAACTACAGAGGAGGTTTGTCAATCAGGCAATTTATTCCGATCCTGGAAGTAGAGAAGCAGGATGTGCACGCACGCTCCCACACAGGCTCACCGGCAATCCCTGCTGGGAAATAGGCCATCAGGCAGTCCCTGTGCTGGGCTGCTGTGGCCTCTAAGCCCCCAGTAGAGGGGAGGGGAAGCTTCTGGAGACCACCTGCATTCAAGGCCTCCCTGTCAGAGAAAAGGTTTTGCCTGCAGACTGTGGGGGGTCAATCAAAAGCCAGTCTCCTTGAACTTGCTGACTCAGTGACCAGCAGCTGAAAGGTTGGAGTGAACAGTTGCCAGCAGGCGGGGGGGCTGGGGGCCTTTGAGGCCTCCCCATCTGTCCTTGTCCTCGGAGGCCCGACCATCCCCGGGCAGTCATCTAGGGCGTCCAGGGCTGAGCAGCAGTATCTGGGGACACAGGAAGTCTCAGATCATGCTCAGTCGGGGAGACAATTATGCTGGCAGCTGGCCACTCGCTCCTGTCCACCTCTCAGCCCCCTCATCACCCTGCCACATGAGTCTCCATGGCTGACCCCCACCCTTTCAGGACATGGGTCATCCATCATGGCAGTGCCATCCAGGGCAGTAGCAGGTGGCTTGTCATTTTTATCAGTGCAGCTCAGGAAGCGAGGCACAGGCAAGGGGGCTGTTTCAGTGGATAAATGTGATATGACACGGGCACCTTTTGCAATTAGTTAATGGGTTGGCTATGTGGGGTAGGCTTCTTTGGCCTTCTGTCTAGGGATTAATGACCTAAGATGACAGATGGGAACCTAAAATCACTCAGGAAAAGAAAACAAGCCTGGGGTTGGGGTGGGAGGAGGGGTGAAAAGAGTGGCCCAACTCCTGAGGGGCTGGGGCAGTGGTGGGGGGAGAAAAAAATGGCATTTGGGCAGTGAGGGGGGAGTTGTAGACAGGTATGTTTGTGTGTATGGTGTGTAGGTGATGTGTGTATGTGGTATGTGTGTGTATGGCATGTATGTGTGGTGCATATGTGGTGTGTGTAGCATGTGGATGTATGCATGTTATGCATGTTCAGTTCTGGGTCTGGACACACAGTGGTTAGGCAGGCTCTGGCTCAGGGCTGAACTCACCAAGCCTCTCCACCAGCCTCTCTGTTTGTCCAGGGTCCCTTTTTGTCCTCATGCCTACCTGTGGTTTCTGGGACTCTCAGGCTTCTGGGGCTCAGCCTGCTGCCCTCTCTCCATGGTGGGGCACCCTCCTTCCCCTGCCCAGGCCAGGCTGCAGATGGGCCACAGTCTCTCCTCTTCCTCCTTCTCTCTCTTAGAAGGTTCACCACAGAAACTTCTGGTGTCAGGGTTTCAAGGCTGATCACTGTCAGGGCAAAGATTGGTGGTAGGCAATTATTGTGTGATGGAGTACTCATGATCGGGGGAAAAGATTGGGGTGGTGGTGCAGAAATAACACAAGTGGGCGCTTGGGAAACCGGCAAGTATCTCTCAAGATTCTAGCAGCAACTGGGCACTTTTGAGGCCAGGATGACACCGGATGCCCTTGAGGGAGGTCTTTAAAATGTGACCTCTCCTGTGTTGTGGTGAACGATGCCAGTTGCCCAGATCATACCATCTTGTTCCAGGACAAAGGAGCCAGAATAACCTCTTGGCTGTGCCGAATAGGGGATTAGATCATAACAGGGTCCCCTGTGACTTGCAGGTACTGCTCTTCTCTGAGAGGGTTGGTTTGCTGAGCTTGGACCAGCAGGACAGGCAGGGTGGGGGATCTGGAGATCTCCTAGCTAGAATGGGGCCAATCTCAAACACTTGCATCCTGAGATGCACACTAGTGGAAACCAGAGAGACCCAACCTGGGCTTTATGATGTTGGCAGTAGTGGTGGGGAATTTTCTGAGTAGGTCACCTGAGGCCTGGAAGCTGTATAGAGGGCTAGTTCAGAATTCCCTCTGTGAATTCTAGACTCCCCACAGCTGGGCTGCAGTGTGAAACTAACATGGCAGAGCCACACCTTGCAGGCCATACATACATTCTGGCTTGGTAGGGGCTGATCAGGCTTCATCTATCTCCCTCCCTGGAATCATGAGAAGACTGATCCCTTTTTGGACTGAGTAAGCATCCCATTTTATGGTGATAGTTGTAAAAAATCCCCATTGGGAAGATATTTTCTCCCAACCTCCATTTCAGTCAGGGTGCTTTAGGTTGTCCGTGGTGGAAAACCCCAATTCCAACTAGCTGATGCAGAACGGGCAATTTTTGTTTCATAAGACTGGGATGGCTTAGAGTCCAGGTATGACTGGATCCTGGGGCACACACAGTATTGGCAGCTCTTTTTCTTTCTCTTTCACTTTGCATTTTCCTTCTCTCTGCATTGCCTTCATTCTCTGCTGCTGCACATAGCTCTCTCCATGCAGCACAAGAAGTTGCTGCCATTGCAGCCTCCCAGTTTAGCAACTTTTTGGAAACAGCTTCTCTTTCTAGTGATATAGTATTTGCTGATTTCCCCACTACACAGATATTCCCACCATGGTCAGTTTCAGGCTACCCAAGAGCTGCACATATTTGGCTTTCATAATCCAGTGGAAGGGGGAGCTCTGGCGCCCTGCTGCTTCTGTCTGCACTCCCATTCTAGGAAATCAGTCTGATTGTCCCTCCCTGGCACTCAGGCCTATCCCTGGCCCAAGCCCTGTGTCCAGGAGAATGAATTAAGCTGATTGGCCAGGACTTGACTCCTTGTTGCCCTGTGGCTGGGGTTAAGGAAGGGGTATAGGATGATGGTAGCAAGAACCAGACTAGAACTGCATGACAATGGGTGGGCGACCCCAAGACAAGGTGCTCACAGGAGACCTTTTCTGCTACTGACACACCCTGGGGCTTCTCATCCATTACTCTAGAGGCTGCTTAGTGAAGCTGGAGGAGAGGGGCTGCTGTTGGAATGGCGTCCTTAAAGCAGGAAGCCGAAGAAAGGGATGGGTCAGATGAGGAGCCAGGGCGAGGACAACAAGAGGAAGAGGAAAGCAGCTTGCTGGTGGGTCTCAGCCCCTGAGGAGACTGAGGATGGGGTACAGTTGCCCCAAGGGTGGCAGGGACCCAGCAGCATTCTGTATTCATTTCCTCTCACACAAAGATGTCAGGGGAAGCCACCACATGGCAGGGCTGCCTACAGACAGGCAATGTCATGTGACCGGGAATCATGACCTCTTGGCCTGAGCACTGGATGTTACAGGGCCCCAAGGAGTGGTTGACTCATCTTCCCCTAGGAAATGGGCCAGGCATCCAGGTACAGCTAATCGGACTGTGTGTTTGTGCCTGTGTGTGTGCCTGTGTGCACACACGTGTGGTGTCAACAGTGGAGAAACCAGGCAGGCAGGCCCTGGAGACTTAACAGGGATCAGGCAGAAGATGAGGCCTGGAGAAGAGGAAGGACAGGGTGAGTGTAGGGTTGGTGGGCCTGTGGCTGTCAGGTGATGGGGGCTACTGATGGCTGGCCATGGAGAGTTCTGAGTTGCCTGTGTTCTGGAAGAAGGGAAGTTGCTTTCTAGGAACCTTGTTTTACAAAGCAGTGGTTCTCAAAATATGGTCCCTAGCTGGGCGTGGTGGCATGTGACTGTAGTCCCAGCTACTCAGGAGGCTGAGGCAGGAGGATTGCTTGAGGTCAGGAGTTTGAGGCCAGCCTGGGCAATATAGCAAGACCTAATCTCTGAAAAAAAAGAAAAAATTAAAAAAAAAATGTGATCCCCAGACTAGCAGCATCAACATCACCTGAGGGCTTGTCAGAAATGCAGATTCTCAGACCTCATATGGAATCAGCCACTCTGGGGATGGAGCCCAGGCATCTGCATTTAACAAGCCCTGCAGGGGGTTCTGGGGCATATTCAAGTGTAAGAACCACTGTTGTAAAGGAACAACTGATGTCGAGTGTTTTCAGAGCAAACACCATGGTACACACGTGTGCTGGTTGTCCTCTGCCCTCCAAGATCCAGTCTCAACTCTTTTCCCCCTTGTTCTATGTCCCAGAGGCTGAGCTCTGTGGACTGCCTCTCTAGGCTCCCTTGCCAGCTAAGCTTTCTTCTTTCTTTCTTTTTTTTCTTTTTTGAGACAGTGTGTTGCTCTGTCTCCCAGGCTGGAGTGCAGTGGCGTAATCTTGGCTCACTGCACTCTCCGCCTCCCAGGTTCAAGCAATTCTCCTGCCTCAGCCTCCCAAGTAGCTGGGATTACAGGCACCTGCCACTGTGCCTGGCCGATTTTTGTATTTTTAGTAGAGATGGGGTTTCACCATGTTGGCCAGGCTGGTCTCAAAGTCTTGACCTCAGGTGATCCGCCCACCTCGGCCTCCCAAAGTGCTGGGATTAGAGGCATGAACCACTGCACCCAGCCCCCTAAGCTTTCAGTTGGGTTTGGCCAGTGGGAGCAATAACCTGGAGGTGGGAGGAGGGAGAGGTCAGGGTATTTCTTCTTTGCTCCCTCCCTGCTATAAGGGAGGCAGTGCCCATCCCTCAGTGTGGTTTCCTCTGGAGGCCTCCAAGGTCCCACCTCTCCCTGGGCTTCCATATAACATGACTCCTTCCCCTTCTCCCTAGGAGTGGTAATGGCTTCCAGCTGTTCCTAGTTTCTGGGTACTCAGCATCCCCTCCTGGTTCTTTTCACCTGTCAGCACCCCTGCATGTATCCCCTACATTCAGGTCTGTTTATCTGAATCTCCTGGGGTGAAGACTGCTGCCTGGCACTGCCTGACTGATACAGGTAAAGCATAAACAGGTGCCACATGTTGATGTAGGAGCTGATGCTGTCACTAGCTGACTTCTGGAGATGACAATCCATTTCTCTGGTGCCTGTAGAGGAGAAGGAACTGTAATTGGCTGTGCTACCACTACACCCAGGGAGTGTGCTCCATGCTGTGCTGCGTATGATTTCCTTCACTCTCTCCTCTGCTGTAGGCACCATCATTTGTAGTTTAACAGCAATGAATCCAAGGCTCCAGGTTTGACAACTGGCAGAAGCAAAGCTAGGATTTGAACTCCTGTCTTTCCGGTTCCCAAGTCTGTGTGTTTCTCATAACCTAGGGTGCTTGCGTATAAATGACAGCAAATGCCTGAAATCTTCTAATGTCAAGATTATGGCCTTACTATAGATATAGACAAAAATGGCCAGCGATATGCTGAAATGCTGCAAGGAAGATGTTTCTTCTGAATACTGGTCAAGTGATTTCTGTTGGCCTCAGCATGTGAAGGGAGGAATAGAGAGGGTTCCGGCACTAAGTCCTTCTTAGGGCCCAGGCGCTATTAGCCACTTTATCTATATTGCCCAGTGTAATCATCAAGGGTGTCCAGTGAGGTGAGATCTTCACAGATAAGGAAGTTGAGGCTCATAAAGGTTAAGTCACATGTCCAATAGAAATCCTCTTCCTAGACCCTATCTCTTTTCTTGGCTTTATTTTTCTCTGTGATACTTATCAGCTTCCAACATATTATATCTTTTACGTGTTTATTGTCTGTCTCTCCCCACTAGAATGTAATTCCACGAAATTGCGGATTTTTGTCTATTTTTCCCCCTTAGCTGTACCCCTGGGGGTACAAGAGTGCTTGGCGCATAGTAGGTGCTCAGTAAGTTGTTATTGGATGTGCCAGTGAAGGTACATTACAGAGCTGGTAGATTGCAATCTGGATGAGTCCAGGCCGATGGGACTTGGAAGTCAAGTTTTCTACATGAGTGCCATCCTGCTTCCCCTCAAATTAATACCTAGAAATGTACACTTATTGAGCACTGACTGTGTGTGCCTGGCTCTGTTGCTGGTGCATCTGCATGCACATTCATGACAAGTGTTCTCTATGTGCTTCTGTAACTTAAAATTTATTTTCTAAAACATTTCAGAGTTTGATATTTTGCCTACTTAATTTTAATCTGGTTCTGCCTGCTGCGCTTGTTGGGCCATGTCACCTTCCACTTCTCTGCCCCTCATAAAAAGCTGGGGTCATCAAGTCATCTAAATGAATGATTTCATTCATTATATTTAACCTACTCTCTCCTAAAGAATTCACCATTTCTTTCCAAAGCGATGCCATATTGGCTGCACAACTTTTTCCAGCAGAGAGGGTAAAGGCACAAAGGTGACAAACATGCTTCTGAACTCCAGCCTGTGACTGCAGGTCTCAGATCTCATGGGGGTCCTCGCTACCCTGCCCATATGTCATGGTGGTGGCCACTGCCCTTAAGGTACTGCTTCAGGCATAACTCAGTTATACCCAGCTCATTTCCTTAAATATCCTTGAGAGCAGGGGTCATGTCTGTAGCAATGCTTGATGTACAGTGTGTGCTCAGTGAATGTAGGTTGAAAAACAAATAATAATCTTATTGAATGATGACAGCAACTCTAGGCTATGTTAATCATCTCCATTTGACAGATGAGACAACTGAGGCTCAGTGCAGCAAACCAGAGAATTGTTGATTTCCTGTCGCCCTCTTCAACTTCAGCCTAGAGTCTCTACATGTTTTGAGTGTCTCAGTATAGGATTTGAACAAAGCATCTCTGCAAATGCCTTCTATCACAGTTGTGGTGTTGGAGCCACCTTCAAATGTGGCTAGTCAGGAACTTTTGCTATACAAAGCTCTCAATTGAGGAACAGCTCATTGTTTGACAACTCATCTCTAGAAACATGTGCCCTTGCCCTGATCACATGCAGGGGGGCAGATCCAGGAGTGGAAAGTTCCCACTTTTGGTCTGATTACTTTGTTGGGAAATCCTGCAGGATGGGCCATCTGACACATGGCAGCACCAGCCATGAATGGTGCACTTAGCCTCTTGGGCTCATAGGTGGGCGATTTGGTCCAGTTTCCTTTTCAGACCACCTGGACAGAAGCCCAGTGAACTGGAAATTCTGGGGCCTAAAGCTGAGTAGAGGGCTAAATTCTTGTCTCTGTCACAAAAGTATGTGTCTCCATCACAGCCCCAGTTATTTGAGGAGGAAAGAAATGTAAAATCACTAAACTGCTCTACTGAGGGCATGAAGGAGACCCAATAAATTAAAGTCAGAACACAAATATTGAGTGAATTAGGATATAACTCCCCACATTCCATTATAGAGGGCCTAACCTCAGGGTTCTCTTAAATGGCAAAGCCCTCTTCTCCAGGACACTGAAAATATCATTGATCATTTATTCATTCAACGTTTACTGAGCTCTTACCATATGAGACACTTATCTAGGTGCTGAGGATTTGGACATAAGATAACATGGAATTTGTGTCAATTAAAAAGATCTCTGTGATGGTTAATTTTATCTGTTGACTAGGTCATGTGGTGCCTACATACTTGATCAAATATTATTCTAGGTGTTTCTGTTGAGGATGTTTTTGGATGAGATTACCATTTGAATCTGTAGAGTGAGTAAAGCAGATTGTCTTTCCTAATGTGGGTGAACCTCATCCAAATAGTTGAAGGTCTGAATAGAATAAAAAGACTGGCCTGCATGAGCAAAAGAAAATTCTATAGCAGACTGTCTTTGGACTTCATCTGCTGTGTTGTGTCTTCCTGCCTGACAGCCTTCAAATTGGAACACTGGCTGTCTCTGGGTCTCCAGCTTGCTGCCTCACCCTGCCATCCTCCATAATTGGTGAACCAATGCCTTACAATAAAATCTCTCTAGTAATAAATCTCTCTATATCTGTATCTGTATCTGTATCTGTATCCATTGAATCTATCTTCTATTGGTCTGTTTCTCCAGAGAACTCTTATACAATATTCAACTAGTATGTTCCTGCTTGTCTTTCTGTCTCTCCCTTAAGCTGTGTTGCTCTGGAAATGACTTCATGTGGCTAACATTAAGATATACGATACACCAAGACAAAATAAAATAGGAGAAAGAGTGGCCAGGCATAGTGGCTCATGCCTGTAATCTCAGCACTTTGGGAGGCCGAGGCAGGTGGATCACAAGGTCAAGAGATTGAGACCATCCTGGCCAATGTGGTGAAACCTTGTCTCTACTAAAAATACAAAAATTAGCCAGGTGTGGTGGTGCACACCTGTAGTCCCAGCTACTCGGGAGGCTGACACAGGAGAATTGCTTGAATCCAGGAAGTGGAGGTTGCAGTGAGCCGAGATCACACAACTGCACTCTAGCCTGCCAATAGAGCGAGACTCAGTTTCAAAAAAAAAAAAAAAGTGAGGTTGGGGTTCCTGTGAGGTTGTCCTCCCAGCATTCCTTTATGAGAACTATAGTCCCTCAAACCAACACCTACTGCAGGAACAGCCATTTTGTACGACATAGACCCTCCCCCCTCCTCACCAGCGCTACTGCCAATTGGCCTGAGGCTATGGCATCTGCCCTGATTTGGGCCAATCAGAGCTGTTCCTTGGGAGTTTTTTGTTTGTTTGTTTGTTTTTTTTTTTAATTGTGAAATGGTCATTTTATTTTCAGAAGACTTTTTTTTTTTATACTTTAAGTTCTAGGGTACATGTGCACAATGTGCAGGTTTGCTACATATGTATACATGTGCCATGTTGGTGTGTTGCACCCATTAACTCGTCATTTACATTAGGTATATCTTCTAATGCTATGCCTCCCCCCTCCCCCTCCCCCCTCCCCACAATAGGACCCGGTGTGTGATATTCCCCTTCCTGTGTCCAGGTGATCTCATTGTTCAGTTCCCACTTATGAGTGAGAACATACGGTGTTTTGTTTTCTGTTCTTGTGATAGTTTGCTGAGAATGATGGTTTCCAGCTGGATCCGTGTCCCTACAAAGGACACGAACTCATCCTTTTTTATGGCTGCATAGTATTCCATGGTGTATATGTGCCACATTTTCTTAATCCAGTCTGTCACTGATGGACATTTGGGTTGATTCCAAGTCTTCGCTATTGTGAATAGTGCCGCAATAAACATATGTGTGCATGTGTCTTTATAGCAGCATGACTTATAATCCTTTGGGTATATCCCCAGTAATGGGATGGCTGGGTCAAATGGTATTTCTAGTTCTAGATCCTTGAGGAATCGCCACACTGTTTTCCACAATGGTTGAACTAGTTTACAGTCCCACCAACTGTGTAAAAGTGTTCCTATTTCTCCACATCCTCTCCAGCACCTGTTGTTTCCTGATTTTTAATGATTGTCATTCTAACTGGTGTGAGATGGCGTCTGATTGTGGTTTTGATTTGCATTTCTCTGATGACCAGTGATGATGAGCATTTTTTCATATGTCTGTTGGCTGCATAAATGTCTTCTTTTGAGAAGTATCTGTTCATATCCTTTGCCCACTGTTTGATGGGGTTGTTTTTTTCTTGTAAATTTGTTTAAGTTCCTTGTAGATTCTGGATATTAGCCCTTTGTCAGATCGCTAGATTGCAAAAATTTTCTCCCATTCTGTAGGTTGCACATTGATTTTGTATCCTGAGACTTTGCTGAAGTTGCTTATCAGCTTAAGGAGATTTTGGGCTGAGACAATGGGGTTTTCTAAATATACAATCATGTCATCTGCAAACAGGGACAATTTGACTTCTTCTTTTCCTAACTGAATATCCTTTATTTCTTTCTCTTGCCTGATTGCCCTAGCCAGAACTTCCAACACTACGTTGAATAGGAGTGGTGAGAGAGGGCATCCCTGTCTTGTGCCAGTTTTCAAAGGGAATGCTTCCAGTTTTTGCCCATTCAGTATGATATTGGCTGTGGGTTGTCATAAATAGCTCCTATTATTTTGAGATACGTTCCATCAGTACCGAATTTATTGAGAGTTTTTAGCAAAAAGGGCTGTTGAATTTTGTCAAAGGCCTTTTCTGCATCTATTGAGATAATCATGTGGTTTTTGTCTTTGGTTCTGTTTATATGCTGGATTATGTTTATTGATTTGTGTATGTTGAACCAGCCTTGCATCCCATGGATGAAGCCCACTTGATCATGGTGGATAAGCTTTTTGATGTGCTGCTGGATTCCGTTTGCCAGTATTTTATTGAGGATTTTTGCATCGATGTATATCAGGGATATTGGTCTAAAATTCTCTCTTTTTTTGTATCTCTGTCAGGCTTTGGTATCAGGATGATGTTGGCCTCATAAAATGAGTTAGGGAGGATTCCCTCTTTTTCTATTGATTGGAATAGTTTCAGAAGGAATGGTACCAACTCCTCCTTGTACCTCTGGTAGAATTCAGCTGTGAATCCGTCTGGTCCTGGACTTTTTTTGGTTGGTAGGCTATTAATTATTGACTCAATGTCAGAGCCTGTTATTGGTCTATTCAGGGATTTAACTTCTTCCTGGTTTAGTCTTGGGAGAGTGTAAGTGTCCAGGAAATTATCCATTTCTTCTAGGTTTTCTAGTTTATTTGCTTAGAGGTGTTTATAGTATTCTCTGATGGTAGTTTGTATTTCTGTGGGGTCAGTGGTGATATCCCCTTTATCATTTTTTATTGCGTCTATTTGATTCTTCTCTCTTGGTAGTGGTCTATCAATTTTGTTGATCTTTTCAAAAAACCAGCTCCCGGATTCATTGATTTTTTGGAGGGATTTTTGTGTCTCTATCTCCTTCAGTTTGCTCTGATCTTAGTTATTTCTTGCCTTCTGCTAGCTTTTGAATGTGTTTGCTCTTGCTTCTCTAGTTCTTTTAATTGTGATGCTAGGGTGTCAATTTTAGATCTTTCTGGCTTTCTCTTGTGGGCATTTAGTGCTATAAATTTCCCTCTACACACCGCTTTAAATGTGTCCCAGAGATTCTGGTATGTTGTATCTTTGGTCTTATTGGTTTCAAAGAGCATCTTTATTTCTGCCTTCATTTCGTTATGTACCCAGTAGTCATTCAGGAGCAGGTTGTTCAGTTTCCATGTAGTTGAGTGGTTTTGATTGAGTTTCTTAGTCCTGAGTTCTAATTTGATTGCACTGTGGTCTGAGAGACAGTTTGTTATAATTTCTGTTCTTTTACATTTCCTGAGGAGTGCTTTACTTCCAACGATGTGGTTAATTTTGGAATAAGTGTGATGTGGTGCTGTGAAGAATGTATATTCTGTTGATTTGGGGTGGAGAGTTCTGTAGATGTCTATTACGTCTGCTTGGTGCAGAGTTGAGTTCAATTCCTGGATATCCTTGTTAACTTTCTGTCTCGTTGATCTGTCTAATGTTTACAGTGGGGGTGTTAAAGTCTCCCATTATTATTGTATGGGAGTCTAAGTCTCTTTGTAAGTCTCTAAGGACTTGCTTTATGAATCTGGGTGCTCCTGTATTGGGTGCATATATATTTAGGATAGTTAGCTCTTCCTGATGAATTGATCCCTTTACCATTATGTAATGAACTTCTTTTCCTCTTTTGATCTTGATGGTTTAAAGTCTGTTTAATCAGAGACTAGGATTGCAGCTCCTGCTTTTTTTTGTTCTCCATTTGCTTGGTAGATCTTCCTCCATCCCTTTATTTTGAGCCTATGTGTGTCTCTGTGTGTGAGATGGATCTCCTGAATACAGCAGACTGATGGGTCTTGACTCTTTATCCAGCTTGCCAGTCTGTGTCTTTTAATTGGACCATTTAGTCCATTTACATTTAAGGTTAATATTGTTATGTGTGAACTTGATCCTGTCATTATTATATTAGCTGGTTATTTTGCTCGTTAGTTGATGCAGTTTCTTCCTAGCATCGATGGACTTTACATTTTGACATGTTTTTGCAATGGCTGGTACCTGTTGCTCCTTTCCATGTTTAGTGCTTCCTTCAGGATCTCTTGTAGGACAGGCCTGGTGGTGACACAATCTGTAAGCATTTGCTTGTCTGTAAAGGATTTTATTTCTCCTTCACTTATGAAACTTAGTTTGGCTGGATATGAAATTCTGGATTGAAAATTCTTTTCTTTAAGAATGTTGAATATCAGCCCCCCCTCTCTTCTGGCTTGGAGAGCTTCTGCCAAGAGATCTGCTGTTAGTCTGATGGTCTTCCCTTTGTGTGTAACCCAACCTTTCTCTCTGGCTGCCCTTAACATTTTTTCCTTCATTTCAACTTTGGTGAATCTGACAATTATGTGTCTGGGAGTTCCTCTTCTTGAGGGGTATCTTTGTGGCATTCTCTGTATTTCCTGCCTTACTAGGCTGCGAAAGTTCTCCTGGATGATATCCTGCAGAGTGTTTTCCAGCTTGGTTCTATTTTCCCCGTCACTTTTAGGTACAACAATCAGACGTAGATTTGGTCTTTTCACATCACCGCATATTTCTTGGGGACTTTGTTCGTTTCTTTTTACTCTTTTTTCTCTACACTTCTCTTCTCGCTTCATTTCATTCATTTGACCTTCAATCGCTGATACTCTTTCTTCCAGTTGATCGAGTCGGTTACTGAAGCTTGTATATTTGTCATGTAGTTCTCGTGTTTGGTTTTCATCTCTATCAGTTCTTTTAAGGTCTTCTCTGCATTGATTATTCTAGTTATCCATTCATCCCTTCTTTTTTCTTTTTTTTTTTTTTTTGAGATGGAGTCTTGCTCTGCCACCCAGGCTGGAGTGCAGTGGCCGGATCTCAGCTCACTGCAAGCTCTGCCTCCTGGGTTTACGCCATTCTCCTGCCTCAGCCTCCCGAGTAGCTGGGACTACAGGCGCCCGCCACATCGCCCGACTAGTTTTTTGTATTTTTTAGTAGAGACGGGGTTTCGCGGTGTTAGCCAGGATGGTCTCGATCTCCTGACCTTGTGATCCACCCGTCTCAGCCTCCCAAAGTGCTGGGATTACAGGCTTGAGCCACTGCGCCGGGCCCATCCCTTCTTTTTTCAAGGTTTTTAGTTTCTTTGCACTGGTTATGTAGTTCCTCCTTTAGCTCTGAGAAGTTTGATCGACTGAAGTCTTCTTCTCTCAACTCGTCAAAGTCGTTCTCCATCCAGCTTTGTTCTGTTGCTCGCGATGAGCTGCTTTCCTTTGGAGGGGGAGATGTGCTCTGATTTTTTGAATTTCCAGCTTTTCTGCACTGCTTTTTCCCCATCTTTGTGGTTTTATCTGCCTTTGGTCTTTGATGATGGTGACGTACTGATGGGGTTACAGTGTGGATGTCCTTTCTGTTTGTTAGTTTTCCTTCTAGCAGTTAGCACCCTCAGCTGTAGGTCTGTTGGAGTTTGCTTGAGGTCCACTCCAGACCCTGATTGCCTGGGTATCAGCAGCAGAGGCTGCAGAAGATAGAATATTGCTGAACAGCGAGTGTTGCTATCTGACTCTTGCTGTGGAAGCTTCATCTCAGAGGTGTACCCCACCATGTGAGGTGTGAGGTGTCAGTCTGCACCTAGTGGGGGATGTCTCCCAGTTAGGCTGCTCAGGGGTCAGGGACCCACTTGTGCAGGCAGTCTGTCTATTCTCAGATCTCAACCTTCATGCTGGGAGATCCACTGCTCTCTTCAAAACTGTCAGATGGGGACATTTACCTCTGCTGAGGTTTCTGCTGCTTTTTGTGTAGCTATGACCTGTCCCCAGAGGAGGAGTCTACAGAGGCAGGCTGGCCTCCTTGAGCTGTGTTGGGCTCCACCCAATTTGAGCTTCCAGGCGGCTTTGTTTACCTACTTAAGCATCAGCAATGGCTGGCGCCCCTCACCCAGCCTCGCTACCACCTTGCAGTTAGATCTCAGACTGCTGTGCTAGCAATGAGGGAGGCTCCATGGGCATGGGACCCTCCGGGCCAGGTGTGAGATATAATCTCCTGGTGTGCAGTTTGCTAAGAGCCTTGGTAAAGCACAGTATTAGGGTGGGAGTTACCCCATTTTCCAGATGTTGTGTGTCTCAATTTCCTTCGGCTAGGAAAAGGAATTCCTTTCCCCCTTGCACTTCTCAGGTGAGGCGATGCCTTGCCCTGCTTCAGCTCTCGCTGGTCGGGCTGCACCTGCGGACCAGCGCCAACAGCCTGACATGCCCCAGTGAGATGAACCTGGTACTTCAGTTGAAAATGCAGAAATCACCTGTCTTCTGTGTTGCTCATGCTGGGAGCTGTAGGCTGGAGCTGTTCCAATTCTGCCATCTTGGGCACACCCCTCCTTTGGGAGTTTTAACCTGGGATAGGGGTAAGCATTAGGTCAGGTGACAGAGGCTTCAAGAGGTAAAGCTCAGGAGCTGCCTGGCAACCATGTTTTGTACCCTGTGGAGAAGGCTGGGCTGTAGTGAGAGAGGGCCATATAGAGGAAATGACAGAGAAGTCATGATAAGAGCTGGGGGAATCAAGTAGACCCTTGTCCCAGCTGTTCTTGGGCTTGACCACATTCCTCCTTCAGGGGACACTCCAGTATCCTTACCATAAATCTGCATCCCCTCTCTTTTTTTTTTTTTGGCTTAACAAAGTTCAAATTGGTTTCTGTCACTTTTAACCAAATCATTTTTTGGACCAAAAGGAAAACAAGCAGGAAAGTAAAAAATGATGGTTGGGTTAAGGTTAGTGGATGAACTTGGGGCTCGGTGGTCCCTTATGCATGATAGAAGTGGGTCACACAGTTCGTTCTGAGCTTTCTAGAAGTCAGCCCAAAGAGAGAGGCATGGTTTATAAGATTCACAGTGTCTACACAAATCAAAATAAACCAGTTGGTCAGAAGCAACACTCACTGTGGTATAATACTGAGACCAGATGGGAACCTTCTATGTGGGTCTTTTTAGAGAGGGCAATGGGCACTATGACAGTGGTTCTTAAAGTGTCTTCTGCATCAGCAGCATCATCATCACCTGGGAACTTGGTAGGAATACAGTCTTATATTTGTACTCTGAGTGTGGGGGCCTGGCAATCTGTGTTTAAAGAAGCCCCCCTCCTGATTCTGAAGCATGCTAATGTTTGAGAGACACTTACAATATGATAAGCTATGTCCCTACAACATCCCATCTCAAGGATCAGCCCAGCAATGAGCTTTATAGGGCTCTTTCTCATGATGGTGTTCAATAATTACAGTGACTGTCTGTTGTTTTGCTTGCCCCACACCAGTCTTCCAATTGCAGAATTCCTCCTCCACCATCCTCTGTGGTCTGGGGGAGATGGTCATGTGACCTAGTCCTGACCAATCATAAGATACTGTCCTCTGATCCAACATGATTGCTTCAAGGGCATCACATGACCCAAGCAGGGCCAATCAGGAGCTCTTCATGAGATCTGAAAGATGAATGCTGGTGGAGAGTGATAGAGGGGTCTTCTTCTTTTCTGATAGCAAATTGAAAGATGGGGGCTCAGGCTGCTAGCTGCCATCATTCCCCCTGTGGAAAGAACCTATCTGTGGCAGGGGAGAATGGGGCCAACATGGGAACAGAAGTAGGGACCAGCAGAGCTGAGAGAGAAAGACTGAAGGGAGGTTGGGGGAGAGAGAGAAAGAGGAGACTAATTTGATATTCTTCATGCTCCTGGTCCAAGAATCCATGCCTTAACTGCTATACTCTACTGCCTCTCACAGCAGAAAAGCCCTAAAGACTTTCCCAACTGGACTGAGGCCAGAAATGAATCATTCTAAATCTGTGGCTCCCTGTGAAAACTGACAATACCATGGCTGATACTCTGTTTCTGGCTTGTGGGAAGGAAGGGATATGAGTTGTAGGCCTTCAGGTACATCTTTGGAGTAGCTAGGATGAGGCCTGAATGGAAGGACAGAAGTTTCTTCCTCAAGGAGTACCCCCTCTTGACTTGGAGTCTAGCCAGGGGTATATTTTGCTATAAGTTGCTCTTGAAAGGTATGCCAGGAAGTTCCGTGGTTCAAAGTTAAACAGCCTATGTGCTCTTTACTGAAATTTGCAGGGCTGAAATGGCCATCTGCTTTACAAATGGTCTAGCCTAAAATTATTATGGCACAACCCTATCACAGATGCTGGACACGCATGGTTTTCTCAACACCCCTATTATTAAATGGAGAATTGTGGGGTGTGTACATTTTTCTGAATGGAGGGTTCTTAACTTTCATGAATTTTCAAAGGATTGTGACTCTAAAAAATGTTCTAAAATATATTACTCCATGGTAGGAAACACTGGGATGTCTTTGCTCTTCTGTACTAAAAAGGACCAAGACAATTTTCTGAGTAAAACCTTGACTTGGCTGATGGTGCTGCCTTAGAACACCTCCCCAGCATCCCTCTCTCCTCATCCCCGGTGACAGAGAGAGAGGCCTTCTTCTCAGGCTGTGTCCTCATCAGCCTCTTCAGCTTCCCCAAATGTCAAAACCCAGCACGGCTAATTGTTAAACCATGTGGCTCCACATCCAAATGGTAACAGTTTACAAACTCTGGATATTTGATTTGGAGTCTATCCTTGAATGTACTGTGCCTTAATGCCTACCAAAGGTGGGAGGAAAAAAATTATGGAGGATTTCCTGAAAGAGACACAGTCTATATATCCCATACTCTTACATTTATCTTTGGATTAAGTCAGAGCTAAGAAGTGAAATGGTAAAGAGGGGTGGGCAAGAGCAGTTGGCCTGAGGTCAAGTTCTGGATACACTAGTTACTAGCTGTGCTACCCTGGGTAAATACCTTCAATTTTCTGTGCTCAGTTTTCTGATGTGTAAAATGGGCTTAATGATAGTACCAGCTTCTTTGTGGTAGATTGCACTATTGGTCCCAATCCTTCAGTCCTCCCTAAATCTATGCCCTTTGCCTTGTAACTTTGAAAAGTTACCCTCAAGTGGCTGGGTGCAGTGGCTCATGCCTGTAATCCCAGCACTTTGGGAGGCTGCAGTGGGTAGATCACTTGAGCTCAGGAGTTCAAGACCAGCCTGGGCAACATGGTGAAATGCCGTCTCTACAAAAAATACAAAAATTAGCTGTGCATGGTGGCTCACGCCTATAGTCCCAGCTACTTGGGAAGCTGAGGTGGGAGGATTGCTTAAGCCACAGGAGGCAGAGGTTGTAGTGAGCCAAGATCATGCCACTGCACTCCAGCCTGGGTGACAGAGTGAGACTCTGTTTAAAAAAACAAACAAAAAAAGTTACCCTCCTCTAGTGGGCAGAGTGGTCTGCCTCACTCCTTCATTCAGGGTTTAGTGATGTGACTTGCCTTGGCCAATGGGATGTGAACAGATGTGATACAAGTGAAATGCTTGAAGTGGGCTTGTGCAACAGGGCTTACTCTCTTGTGCCTCTGCCATTACCATAAGGACACACCTGCTGAACTGTGAGACGTGGAAAGAGCTGAGTCACCCCAGCTGCCACCAGTCTAGATCAGCTCGCTCCTGCCAACCCCCAGGTGCATGAGCAAGTCCAGGCAAGATCAGCAGAGCAGCCCAGCCCATCACAGCCCAGATCAGCTGTACTTACAGATATCAAGAAGTAAATGTTGAGTGCTATATGCCACTAAGATTTTGTGATTATCTGTTATGTAGCAAATGCCTGCTAATACAGTCATGGTGTTATTGTGAAGATTAAACGAGCTCATACATGTAAATGCTTAAGATAGTGACTACTGCCTATGCTTAGAATGTACTGGGCATGCTACACACATCTGCTTTGAATATCCAGGATTTTGTTCTGTCTGCCATGCTGCAGCTATCCCCAGTGCCTGGAAGAAGAGTTTGGGGTTGTGAGTAGCTGAGATGGAATAGACTTCTAACCACCTAATCTAATGCTCAGGACTTCGAACATGTGGTAACCACTCTTCTGGGACAGCCCCTGTTTCCTGCTTGCTCTGGCTTTGGTCTCTTTGGATCAGACATTAGGATGAGAGTGGAGACTTTGTCTTGCTGACTGCTGTATCCCTGGTGTCCAAAATAGTTACTGACACACAGTAGGTTTTTTATAAACATCAGTTGGCTGATTACAGACTTTCACTTCCAGCTTAACCTTAGTCGCATCACTTCTCAATTCCAATGAACTCCTGCTAGCTCTTTGTCCCTATTCCCAAGCATGCTTGAAGCCAGTGGGGTGGTAAAGTCTAGACCCCATGGGAGACAATTAAGATCTGGGAAATGGAGCAAGTCCTGTCAGCTACCTCCTTTCCCCAGAGCCACAGGCAGGGCAGCCCTACTTGTAAGTGGGGTTGAAAGCTGTCAAATGATGCAGTTTGAGGGATATGAAAGAGTTATTTTTTTAAATAGCCATCCGTCCATGGTTCCTAAAATTCTACCCAGAGTTTCTATTTGTGTTATGCTATACTCCTTTCTTACTACTGGCTTAAAAATGCAAGTATTCTCATGAAGCATGCCACTTTTATGACTTAACTCTTTAGTATGAATGCATTTCTAGAAGTATTCGTTTTTATAAACATATATAATTATACTTAGATAATTCATTCAGAAAGCATTTTTCCAGAACCTGCTACCTTGCTGGGTACAAAAGATGCAAAGATATTGTGCCCTCAAGGAGTGTTAGGCTGGTGGGAAGTGTTTCATGTCTATAGCTTTCCATGAAGTGGGATACGATCAGCACCTTCAGAGAAATGATGATGATAATAATTATAGCCATTTGCAAAAGTGGTCACAGATTCTTTCCCTCCTTGAATCTATGTTCTCATAGTGTGGATTTTTGTATCTCGAGGTGAAGCTTTTCTATACCCCTTGAGTCTAAGCTGTTCTCCTGCTGTGGCCAATGGGGGATATTGGCAAATGGGACATAAGTTGAGAGTTGAATGATGCCTGCACTTCAGGGCTTGCCCTCTTGCTACTCTTGGATTCCAGCTGCCGTGTCATAGCTTGGACTAGTCTGCTGGGGGCTGAGCGACACATGACCCTGTTACCACCATTGCCAACAGTCAGCCAATGTCTGGGCATGTGAGCAAGGCCACTCAGGACTAGCCAGTCCCCAGCTGAGCCTCTAACTGACCACAAATGCCTATGTGAGCCTAGCCAAGATCCACAGAACCCAGATTGGATCAGAAGAACTGACCAGTAGAATCATTATTCTTTCAAACCACTAAGTTTTAGAGTATAAATTAATGATCAGCAATAGATAACTGATGATAGTAATAATAGTAATAATGATAGCTTCCATTTACTGGTTGCTTATGATGTACTGAGCATGGTACACACATTAATTTAATATGCATTCACTTAATTGCAACAGCTCTACAAGGAAGGTAAGAATTTACTACTATTCCACCACTATTCCACACTAAGGAAAGAGAGGCACAGAGCAGTTCAACCTCTCACCCAAGGCCACACAGCTAGTTAGTGGAAGAACCTGGATTCAGTTCCAAGTTTCCAAGACTCCATACTGGTGTTTGTAAGATGGCACCAGGCCACCTACTGCAGTATTACAGAGACAGCGTGCCTGGAGTCCAGATGAAAGCTCTTTCCTTCTGGGGGCCTGGGTCACAGGGAGCAGAGGAGGCAGAGGTTCTCCTATGTCTACCTCATAATTGTACCTAGGGCATGCACTTACTGCTGAGACACCCCTTTAAGAGTAGCCCCATCCAGAGGAAAGACACCTGTCTCATCTCTCTCCCAGTGACAAATGTCCTCACCTCCCTCCTTGTTGTGTATAATCAGCCCCTTTCTGAAATTTCACGTGAGCATTCCCCAGTCCCTGGCTATTTTTCTGGGCCCAACATCTCTCAGCTGTCAATCTGTGACAAGCTCCCCACTCCAACCCCCAAGGGCTGTTAGGGTGATTTGTCAATAATAAATTCTGAAGCAAATTGAAATATTTTGCGACAGCATGAAAACAAATGGAAGAAAACGGTTCCCATCCCGAAATGCTGATTGAATCAAATATTGCAATATCGATTGTATGATACATTTTCATATTTAATTCAATGAAAACCATGGGGTTCGAATGCTTTCCATTACCCTACAGAATTTTTCAGTTTGCTGGAGAATTTATTATTGGTGTGCCACCCAAATCGGATTACTATTGAATCAAAACCCTGCCATGTTATTCAATCAAAGACCATGATTCTAACCCCAAGAGTCGATCATTACCACTTTTCCCAAAGTGTATTTCCTTTTCCCTGTTTCACACAGGAATGGCCAGTTCTTTTATCTGTCTGTACATCATCCAGCCCTCCTCCTCATGCTGCAGTTAAAATCTACCAGTGACAAAAACCTAGCCAAAATAACAACTGGCTGTTCAATATCAATAGCAATCTAGGCTTTTCTGGGAATTTATGTTCTTGCTTTCCTATTTTTGTCTTTTCTCCAGGCCGTGATACGGGCATGTGTCTGCCACCTACACTAGGTTACTTATCAGAGGCAGTTAGTCACCATGTCACCACTAGGTAGACATGGAACTTGGGGGCTCACAGCAAATGCTGTCAGTGCTCCCCACATCCCCTTGAGAGCCTTCTCCCATGTTCATGCATGACGCTTTCCAGTTGCTTTAATTCCCAACAGTCAGCACCCTTGTTACCTGTTGTATTAGTCTGTTCTCCTATTGTCATGAAGAAATACCTGAGTCTGGGTAATTTATAAAGAAAAGAGGCTTAATTGGCTCATGGTTCCACAGGCTGTATAGGAAGCATAGTGGCTTCTGCTTCTGGGGAGGCCTCAGGAAACTTACAGTCATGGTGGAAGGCAAAGGGAGATCTGGCACTTCATATGGCCAGAGTAGGAGGAAGAGAGAGAGTTGGGAGGTGCCATACGCTTTTAAATGACCAGATCCCATGAGAATTCAGTATCACAATGACAGCACCAAGGGGGATGGTTTTAAACCACGAGAAACCGCCCCATGATCCAATCACTTCCCACCACGCCCCACCTCCAACACTGGGGATTATAATTCAACATGAGATTTGTGGGTGGGAACACAGATCCAAACCATATACCTGTATTCCAGGAAGGCTGGGAGTGTCTGGGAGTCAAAGTCCCTCTGGGGGCTTTCTTTAAATAATATTCCAGCTCCCTTACTCCCCGTTGGGACACCTCTGAAGGTGACCAGCCTCCCCTGTCTCTAGGAATCCCTTGTGGGATTGGGCCCTTGTTTTCTTTTGTGGGACTTTATTTGACATTGCACCCTTACTTGGCCTCTTCCGGGTCCTTGTATCACCTCCTCACTTCCTGTTAGGGGCTGAATTGTGTCCTTTCTGAATTCATGTGGTGAAGTCCTAAATCCTAGTACCTCAGGCTGTGACCTTATTTTGAAGTAGGGTCTCTTAAAGAGGTAATCAAGTTTAAATCATTTGGGTGGCCTCTAATCCAATATGATTGGTGTCCTTATAAGAAGGGGAAATTTGGACACAGACACAGACTCAAGAGCATGCCATGAAAAGATGAAGGTGGACATGGGGTTGATGCCAAGGCACCCCCAAAACTGCCAGCAAACCATCAGAAGCTAGGAAACAGGCATGGAAAAGATTCCCCTCACAGCGCTCAGAAGGAACCAACCCTCCAACACCTCGATCTCAGACTTCCAGCCTCTAGAACTGAGACAATACATTTCTGATGTTGAAGCCAGCCAGTGTGTGGGTCTTTGTTATAGCAGCCCTAATGAACGAATATGTTCTCCTACCTTTTTCCTGCAGAACTTCTTGATAAAATCACTTCCACATGAACCCAGTCCCAGGGTCTGCCATGGGAACCCGTCCAAAGCAGGACTATACCAAGTCCTCAGAGCTCAGTGCCCCAAATTGTCGCTGTGTTATGCACATGCCTGATTGAGATTGGATTTCCAAAATCCGATTAGAGAACCTCCACTTAAACAAAAGCCAATGCTGGTATCTAACAGTGCACAGCATTCAACTGGGACAGACGTGGCAACCTTGGGCTCTGTGGCCACACATATTCTCACACACATCTTTCTTCTGTGCCCCTCACAGATGTGGCCCTGGCTGCTTCGCCAAAGTTGAATTGAGTGTCCCTGAAAAATATAGCGTAGCATCCTTTCCCTGCCGCGAGACACTAAACCAATAAATTATAAATCAGCCAGCAGCCCGTGACATGAGGATGTAATGAGAAATGCAAAATAAGAAAAGACACAGGGAGGAGGACATGCTCCTCTCTCTCCCCCAGCTCAGCTCCCTTTGGGCTCAGAAAAAACAATTGCTTTATTTTCTCTGTGTGTCTCTGTTGTTACATAGGTGCAGCACACACACACACACATACCCATATACACCCGCACGCGCGCGCGCGCGCACACACACACACACACACACACACACAGAGTGTCATTATTAATCAACCAGAGGCTGCTATCAGGAACCTGGGAACAAAACCAGGACAATAGAATTATCTGGTTCCTGGGGCTTACAAAACTCCTGGGCTAAAGGGCCAAATCTGTTGCCCAGGCCAGTTTCCTCTGGCGAGTGGTCAGCTTTGCTCTGGCCGATTCCACCCCATGGTTGGTGGCCAGGTGAATGCTCACCTTGACTGGCACCTCCCATCCCCTGAGGTCCTCCAGCACACCTTCTGGAATGCCCTGTGTAAAGGGGCGACCAGCTTGTCTGTCTCTCTTAGGGTGCAGGAGCCAGCTGATCTCCTCTCTTCTCTGTTTGTTTATTTATTCATTGCCTTGCATCCATTTATTCAGCTATTCAGTGACTGATAGAGGGGGTCTGGGAATGAATATTTTCGAGGCCTCTAGGGAGCAAAATGATGCTACTAGAAATGCAGGAACAGTCTGTCTTCCTTTCCCACCACTCTCTGCCTGGTGGCCAGTTTCCCATTCGCCTCCATTCTGAGGCCTTTTGCTCAACACTGCCTGCCCCTTTCACTCCTCATCCTGACTCAGGGGCTTCCTTCCCCACACTTAGAGTCAAAATGCCTGCAGTCTACTAATAGAGCCACTTCCCTGCAGTATAAAAATCCCCAAAGCCTCAAAAGCAATGGTTCGGCAAAAAACTCCCTTGATGGCACAACCTGGCCAGAATGGATGTGAGGTTATTTAGGGTCTTATTTAACCCCAGTTCATGTGACTATTCATGCATTTTTGCTGCAGAAATGTTGAAGTGTTTGATTGTGAGGTGCTACCCCAGACCCTGCTGGGGTTTCATGTACAATGTGGTAAATGTACTGTATAACCTTCCTAAAATCTGAAAAATTCAGAATTCTGAAACCTATCTATCTCTATGGTTTGGATAAGGGCTTGTGGACCCACACCAGCTTCCAAATATTGAGTGAATGTCAAGTGCCAGGGGCAGAGCTGACCTCTTTCCAAAGCACATCACATCATATAATAACAACAGTGTGTGTGCGGTGTTATTTCCACTTTACAGATGAAGAAACTGAGGCCCAGAGAGTTAAACAACTTGCCCTAGGTCCCCAGCTAGTAAATGGTGGAGCTAGGAATTGAACTCATCTGTATTTGGCCCCAAGCTTTTAACTTTAACTTTAAACAACTTTTAATCACTGTGTTTGTTATTGCATCCCTCAGTGATCTCCTGACATGTTGTCAGTCCAAACTATCTCGGTAACTAAAGGCTTCAAAAATCCTGGTGCTCACCCCAGGCCCTGGCACTCGTGGGCCCTCGGGAGACACTGTTGAGGTGAGGAGGGGGAGTACTAATGTAGATTATCTCCAGGGCAGGAAGGAGAGTGTAGGGAGGGACGGGAGAAACTAACAGAGCCCAGAGAGAGAAAGACAAGACCCCTCCCTCAATCATGGGGTGGGGCCGGAGAGGAGGAGTATGCATGTTCCCCTAAGAATTCTCTCTCTTGTCTTGCCCTCACTGGGTCATCTGTGTGTGAAGAGGCATAAGCATATTTGTGGTTCTGTCCATTTTCCAGGCATCTACCTGCTCCTCTCTCCTCACTCTCTGGGACACGGTGTGTTCCTATGTCTTATGAAATAATTCTGCTCCTGGAGAACTTCTCTTAGGGTTACTTCTCATCAGCCAAAGTTTTAACTGCGAAAGGAAAAAAAAAAAAAATGGGTGCACTCTTGAATCCCTAAGTGAATACCACCTTAGGCTAAAATAATACCAAAATCCTATTACAGTGGACAAAATAATCTCAGTAGTTCTCATTAGTTATTCTAACAACCTAGTGAGGAGTTTTCTCTTTGTAACTTACTCGCCAGCGTGGCTCTTCCTGGAGTTGCTTCATGGGTAATATGCACAGTACACTTAACATTGCATTTCAAGAACAAAGCATTCATAAAGTACCCAATGCTTTGTTAATTCTAAATTTAGTGACAAAAATTGTAAAGATGGAAGTCATCAATGGAAAATATTCACTTGATATGCTACTCGCTGAGCAAGTTACCATCCATGAGAGGGGTCAGGAGACTTAAGGTGATCATCCCTCAAACCAGCAGGCTGTTGTGTGACTTTCAGTACCTACCTCCCATGAGATTAGGCAGAATATATTTCCCCACCTGTTGACTTTGGGTTTGGCTGGGTGACTTGCTTTGTCCAATGGAACACGGTAGGAGTAACAGGGGGTCAGTTCTGAGCCTAGGCCTTAAGAGACACCTTGTGTTTCTGCTTAGACCCTTGGCACTTCTGCTGTTTATGTGTCCCAGGTAGCTATTGGTCCAAGGAGACTGAGAAGTCATGTGGAACCACTGAAACTCACTCAGAAGTCTGAAGCAGAACCACCCCTATAGTCCTGTGAGCAAGAAAAATAAATGCTTGTTTGGTAAATTACTGAGTTTGTGGATGATTTGTTATGTGGCATTATTACAGAAATATCTGACTAATACACCTAGTAAAATGGAATTATTGAAACTGAAATGGCGTATATACTAGGTACATCTGAAATTTCCTTGCAACAGAGCTTGATTAGGGCCCTTAGTGTCCTTTGACTTACTTACGCTGCTGAGGTCTAGTTAACTCTGAAGAGTTGGAAGACATCCTTTCTTAAATTGGTGGATTGGTTTTAGCCCTGGTTAGGTCTGGGTTGGTTTGCTTTACTGCCCCACCTCCTAATACCCTCTGAGTAACCCAAAAGTCTGCATCTCAGTATTTCAACAGCATGTTTCAGTTTTCAAATCCTTTTGATATAAATTGTTTACACTACTAGTAAAACCAAAGCCTAGAATTCTTGCTATGCTCACAGCTTTCTTCTGAGAAATTCCTTCTGAAATGTCTCCAGATCAGTGCCACAGGCTGCTACCACCCTTGCATGTATTGACTGGACCAAGGGTGGATGAGCACTTGCCCAAAGACAGCCAAGTCACAGACTGGCCAGTGGCCTGTGAGATGGCCTGCCTCCAAAGCTCCACCAAATGGAAGTGTAAGTGACAGCTTTCTCTCTCCATAGTGGGAAGAGTGTTGCCACTGGAGTCTGTAGTTTATTACAGTCAAATCATGGAAGATGTACACAGGCCTATCTAGCCATTTTCTCCTCTCTGACCCTAGTATTAAAGCTGCGACAGCATCATCAGGGAGCGTGGTAGAAATGCAGACTCTCACGTCCCACCCAGATCCACCAAATCAGAATTTGCATTTGAACATGATTCCTGGGAGACTGGGTGGCACAATAGTTTGAGAAGTATTGCTCAGAGATATAGGTCAAGTTGTCCTCTTTCACGAAGACTTTTTAAATGACTCTCTATTACGGGGTGAATTGTGTTTTCCCCAAAAGATACGTTGAAATATTAGCCCCAGTACCTAAAACTGTGCCCTTATTTGGAATAAAGTTGTTCTCAATGTAATTGCTTAAGATGAGGTCATACTGGAGAAGGGTTATTCAGGAGTAGGGTGGGCCCTTAATTCATGTGACTGGCGTCTTTATAAAAGGGGAATAGACACAGACACACACACAGAGGAAAGACAGCTGTGTGATGACAAAGGCAGAGATTGAAGTGATAAATCTAGAAGCCAAAAAACTACTGGGGCCACCAGAAGCTGGAAGCTGCAAGGGCAGATCCTTCCCTAGAGACTTTGGAGGAAGCACGGCTCTGTCAACACCTTAATTTTGAACGTCTAGCCTCCAGAACTGTGAGAAAATCAATTTCTGTTGTTTGAAGCCACTCGGTTTGTGGTACTTTGTCATGGCAGCCCTGGGAAACCAATACACCTGCCTGAGCTGTTGGGGAGCTCCGTTAGAGTTCTCTCCAAAACTAAAGAAGGCATGGAAATAAGGGTAATGGGTACAGGTTGTGGGAAGCACAAAGGAGAGAGAATACAGGTAGGACAAGGGAGAGAGAAAAGCCAACAAAGCTGCTGTGAGCAGCTAGGCTCAATCCCACTGGGATCCTTGGAGTAGAATGTGGAGAATATGCCTCAGAATTGTTCCACTGGAGAACAGGTTGGCATTCATCCACCAACTCCTGCTCCCATTGATTGCGGGTTTCCCCCAGGGCCATCCACTTCCTCATACTTTAGGGATGAACCTACACGTGACTGAGCAAGCTTCCCTGGTCAGGGTCTATCTGTGATCAGTGGAGAAGGGAGTCCTGTGCTTGTGGTTTAATGCCCTGTAGTCACCATATTGCAATTCTTAATAATTTTATCTTTGAAATTGTGTTTTGTAAGAGAAATCTAATGGACAATGGAGCATACTCTGGCAGCTTGGAACCTCTCAGCCTTCCCAGGATGGGTTCTCGGTTGCCTGCTCCACTGCCCCCACCCTGTTGCTGCTCCTGCTCACCACCCCTGTCAGGATCCTGATGGAAGGCACAGAGGGCTTGGTCATGCACCAAGTTGTGGGTTATAGCTCCAATGAGGATTCGAACTTGCCCTAGGAATAACTTCCTGCCAGAGGGAGTTCGACATTAAGAAGCAAATACAAATTACTAGGATGGTTAAGAGAGTGTGCACAAGTGGAAGAGTGGGAAAAGTTTGTGTCTGGCTTTTTGAACAAGGTGTCCCAAAATTTCTTCCTTTCTCTCTCTCTGTGTCTTAGACAGGGTCTTGGTTTGTCACCCAGACTGGAGTGCAGTGGCACAATCATAACTCTCTGCAGGCTCGAACTCCTGGCTCAAGTGATCCTCCTACCCCAGCCTCCAGAATAGCTAGGACTATAGGTGCAAACCACCAGGCTTGGCTCAAATTTTCATTTGTCACTGTGCCCCACAAATTATGTCATCTTCCCTGTCCCTGATTCTGGAGGGAGCCCTGAGAGAGGAGCAGAGGTGGGCAGGCAGTCAAGGTGGAAAGTTGTTAGCATGTGAACTGCCCACCTTGGCTGCAGATGAGCTTGGGTATTCCCAGGGGATATGGGGTGTAGTGTCAACAGGGGCTACAGAAGGGGTCTCCTCCATGTTGAAGCAGTTGCCTTACCCACCTTTATGTTGCCTTCTTGTTGTTTTATGGCTGTCGGTCTCTACCAACCTGGTGCTGGTTTTCACCAGTATATTTGAGCAGGACTCGCAGTTCTCTGTGGGCTCCCGTGGTACCTGGCCTCATCACCTGCTTCTGGAAGAATGAATGGAATCTAAAATCTCTAAAGGATATCACTGTGAAGCCTTGGGAGGATGATGCCCCCTACAATGTGAAAGAGCCAATAGATGTTATTTTTTCTTTCTGTTGGGCACAAAGTCTAGGACCTCCCAAGGCATGGGACAGCATGTGTCTGTCCACCAGGTTGTCACAGCTATGCTTGGCATTGGTCAAGCAGAGCCAGCCAGCTGTCAGTCAGGGCAGGGGAAACTGCACAGTGTCTATGCCTAGGGATGCTGCTCAGTGCAGCCTCCAGCTGGGCCTCAAAGTCAGCAGAGGATACCAAATGTGGAGGGAAGGGCATGGAGGCAAGGGGGCTGAGATAGAGACAAGAGGGACCGGCTGAAGGAAAGGAGGCTAGGGGAGGTGTGAAGGGAAGACAGGAGTGAGATGCGAGAGGAGAGAGAGGAGGGGTAGTCCTTGGACCAACTTGGGGCAGTGGGGAGGGTACTGGGTGCTTTTGTTGGTGGAGCACAGTAGTTATATACTTATGCCTGGAGTCAGGCCTGCCTGGGCTCAATCCTGGCCCTGCCACTTACTAAGTGTAAACTGGTAGGATGCAGAGGATGCTAACAGCATCTACCTCATAGGGGCCTCATGAGGCTGAAATGTGCGTGGCCCTGAACCTGACACCCAGCAGGTGCTCCCCAAAGTCCACACTCACACCAGTGCTCCTCGTCAGAAGGGGAAGCACAAGGTCACCAGACCGGGAATGTGGAGGCTTGTGTCCCTAGCCACCTCCCTACAACTTTGTCCATAGCTTTCATCTTTGGCCTCTTTTAGGCGAAGGCTGATTACACGTGTTGGCTGACTTATGTTCTTGGTAGATGAGCGCCTGGCAAGGTGAAGGCAGTCAAGGCCTGGTTTGCCAGAGGCCACAGTTGCAAGTATTGGCTTCATTTCAACTGTCCCTTCATGGACAGAGTCCCTTCCGTTAATGAGATCTCAGTGCAGCCATCAGTGACACAGGCAGGAGAACAATAAGCCAGGTGGTAGCATAAACTTTGGAGTCAGACTGCTTGGGCACAGCGTTTACTAGCTGTGTGACCTTGGGCAAGTTCCATAATCCCTCTGTGTTCTGTGACTATAAAGTAACAGTAAGAAGATGAATACCTACCTCATGAAATGCTATAGGGCCTCAATTAGTTAACATACGTAAGGTATATAGAACAGTCTACAGTGCCCAGAATATTCTATATTAAAGTGGGAGTATTATTACTGCATGGCACAAGACATAGTGCTAATGAAGGCTCTTGGCCCAGACCTTCCGGGAGGTGGCATAGAAAAGAATTCTCTTTTGCCTGGGTGCCTGGGATTTAAAGGTCCTACATTACCCTTGGTAGCAGGGGCAGGGGACAGAAGGCAAAGGCATAGGGAAGGCTTCCCTGCATGAGTAGGCACTGGCTTGCCCAAAAAGTAGTAGGGCCGGCAGCCACTGCTAAGTGAGCCAGAGTGGGGGCCAACGGCTGTACTCATTCTGTGAGTTATGGATGGAGGGAGGGTCCATGGAAGTCAGATTGTGACCACCACCTGTTCTTGTCCATACCTGAAGGGGTATGGACTTCATCCTCAAGGCAATGCGGAAGCATTGCAGTGACAGTAATGAAATGGTATTTATGAGGCTCAATCACTCATTCATGCATCAAGTGTTCATTGAGCAACAACTACGTGCTATGCACAGTTCTAGACCCTGGAGTGGTGAGCAAGATGGCATGTCTTGGCTTTCAAAGAGTTGACAGGCAGTCTGCTTGGGGAGCTAAGGGCTTTGTAAACCTTCAAATGACAACAAGCCCTGGCCCTGTTTAATGCGGGCCCTAATTCTGAATTCCTGTTCTCAGAGCTGAGCTTTCACTTTTGCATCTGGACCTGCAGGAGAAACCTGTGGACTACGGGTGCTTTGCATTTTTTCACCAAGTTGCCAGAGGCAACGCGTGCCCTGGCTGTTCTGGAAACCTGACTTTGAACCGCTTTCTTCAGAAGGCACACTGGGTTTCACCCTCAGTAGTTGTCAATGGCTAGCCTGGCATTTTCCCTCGGTTGCTAAAATCCCCTAGTGTTCCTGGTACTCAGCATCGCACCTAATATATTTTCATTAGTCACCAAAGGCAGCCGGAAGTTGAGTTCTAAAAAGTCTCGTGGGGAAAAAATCGGTCTCAGGTTGAGTTCTTTAGAAGCAGATGCTGAGATGGAGTTAGTGATCGTGAGAGATGATTTAGTCCTTCAGTGGCTTCCAGGAAGGACCATATCAAATTGGGCACCCATGGAAGGAGGAGGGGAGGAAGCAAGATTGGGCATGGGGAGCTGTCAGGTGGCAATGCAGGTCTGAAAAGTCACTACCAGCCCAGAGGGAGCTCCGAGCAAAGGTGCCATCAAAGGAATCTCTCATGGGACAGAAACAGCTGGCCTGAGTACCACAGCCTGCTTAGCCGCTGGCCAGGGGCCACCCCTAGAGGAACATGACATCAGCTCAAAAGCTGAGGCCCACCCGCTGAAGCCAACAGCTGAAGGCTGTCAGTTAACCACAGTCAAAGCAGCTGGCAGCGAGTTCCTTGCTGAAGGTGCTCTGAGTGATGCCTCTCTGCGTCTGTCATAAGACCCGAAAGGAGAATTGGGAGCAGGCCCTGGCACCGCGTGCATAATTAAGACAAGGTATCTCTCTGCCTTCAAGGTCCTCACTACCCAGTAGCACTTGTAAGAATTCATAATATCCCTGGAAGGAACATCCAGGCAAGAATATCCCAAATCCAGTTTATAGGGCTACAAGGCGCTGTGCAGGAGGCTGCTCAATTTGCCTGATACTCTGAGAATTTCCCCACCCAGACCAATGAAAATGATCCTTATACCAGCAATGGAGAAAATCTTTTCTATTTTCCTTTTTCCTAATTTGGTGGAGAAGATGCAAATGGATATAGACTCCATCAAAATGCTCTCACCAATGATAGATATCCCCTATTTTGTTTCGCTCCCGTTTGGGTTGTTAGAGTGGCAGCAATTAAACTTGACAAAATAGTGATTAAAAAACAATGAGAGGCAAATGTACCAGCACACCAGCGCGCATCTAGACCATTCCAAAAATGATCTCTTAAGTGTTTGAAATCTGCTTTATTTTCCTACCGCAGGAATGAGTTTTCAAAAAACAGCACTTAGGAAGGGCAATTTGCCACAAGCATTCCACGGCCCCAACAAATAGTATTTCTTTCTAATGGACTCTCCCCCTCCAAATTTAACTGCAGTTCCCAAATCAGATTCATTATACAAAAGAATGAACAAATGCCACAAAATGCCCAGAAACTGAGCCTCTTCTTGCCACTTCCAATAATGCAAAAGGCAAACAAAACTTCTCAACAGTAACTTTGCTTGCTGGGTTTCCAGGGCACCAGCTGCTGGGCTGCCCTGGTCTGGGAGGTTACAGCCACCATGGAGCTGGGAGGTCTAGGTGTGATCCATCCCAAAAGTCAGCTGTTGCTGCCTTCTGAGCAGGGGCTTTATAACATCTGGCTGCTCCTTACAGGACTGAATGAAGTGTGTGACTCATAGGGGACCTTTTAGAGAAAGGAATTAACAACACAGGGCATTTTCAGCAGTGAGGTTTTTGTTTGTTTTTTGAGATCCTGATGCATATTTGGCTTTCGTGAAGCCACGGTCATGTCTTTCTCTCTCTCTCTCTTTCTGATGTGCAAGCAGCTTTCTGGGTCTAATTATAGATGTAGTCTGTGCATCCTTGATCAATAGTTCTGAGTGTCCTCCCGCCTGAAGAGCCGTTTAGTTCTTGCTGATGGGCTGTCATTTCAACCTCTAGCTCTGAGTGGCAGTTTTCAGACTCCTCAATCCCATCAGCGAAGCCCCAGCTTCTCCGGGAGCACTCTTTGAATTTTGCGGAGCTTGGATTGACCCCCATCTGAGGAGGCCCCATCTGCAGGGAGGCCTAAGGAGGCTGTGGAGAAGCCTGACAATGTCCGGAACTACAACGGGAGACTGGGGTTCAAAGCACGGCGACAGCCAGAACAGGGAACAGAGTCAAAGAACGTTTCCCCTGAGGTACCCCCTCAAAGGAGGGGCAGAGGAGAGCTGCTGGCAGCAAGAATCCACCTTGGGAGTAAGGCAGCAGCCCATGTGCTCGTTCCCAATTATCTCCGGTAGAGTCATAATCGTGCTGGCTTTCGAGACCCAGAAAGCCACTGTTTGCAGGCTACTGTTTAATAATGAGAGATGCACAGCACAGGGGTAGTAGGGAAATGAAGAGGCAGAGCACAATTTGATCTGCAGGGCACTGGAAACCGTGAAGCCGAGAGACGCTTAGTAACAGGGTTTTACCAGATGAGAGTGAGTGGCTGCCCGTGTGGCTTGGTGCCGTCTCTGAGCACGACCTCAGGCTCTCTAGATCGACTCCATGTCCTCTGCCAGGCGGGTGGATGCTGTGCGAAAGTGAAGCTGGGCACAACGTTGAGTACCCAGTGAAGGAAGGCAGGGAACGGGAGAGAAACAAGGGCTCCAAGCAAGGTGTTGGCTCAGACTCTTGGTGCCCCAGAATAGAGTGTTGGGGGAAGCTCCCAGCTCCCCTATACTTGGGCCCTTTCCAGGGCAGGCCTAGGCACAGGCATGGCAGGGGAGGGGAGGTACACCCGGGGACCACTTGAAAAGCAGCCGGCGTGGGTAACGCTCCCACGGCCGCCAATCCCGGGCCTGCCCGTTCCTATGGAAACAGGCGCCAAGCTAGGAGCCTGCTGCTGGGAGCCAAGTCCCAGGCGGCTGTCAGGCTCAGATGCCGGCTGCCCGCTGGGACCTGGAAGTGCCCTTTTCCAAAAACCATCCCTGCTGGCTCTGAGTCAGAGGGGTCCCCCAGCATCCGCTGAGCTCAGAGCCTGGATGGAAGAGGAGCGGGAGGAGAAGGAGGGGAGCGAATAAAAATATTTACGCTTAACAAACACTTTGATGTTTGAAGACTGTGTGTACAAATGAGGGCTGGGAACATCCTTGGTGAAGGGTTGGTGTTTCCAGGCAAATCTTTTCATGCACACGTGCGCGCACGCGTGTGCACACACACACACACACACACACACACAATCTCCAGCTCTCTTTCTCTCTTGATAGGTTACATTATCACTGAAGCAGAATGCAAAGCTGGACTTGGGAAAGGTGTGAGTGGTGATGGATGAGCACCCAGGGACCACACCTGTGTACCTCTGTGGGCCTCCTCTGTCAGCCCCAATGTGGCCTGCGGTGGCTGGTTGGAGGGTGTAGGAGGCATGTGGGGCTGCATGGCCACTGAGGTGTGTTAGGAAGGCTGCCTGCTGGAGCTGCCACACGGCTGGAGGCTCCCGGTCTGGAGAGGCTTGAGGATCAAGTGCGGTGACACTGAATCATGCCTGGTGTTCTGCACTTGGGTGAATGTGAAGCCCTCTTCAGAGGAAGTGTGCAGTAAAGACCTTGCACCAGGGTTGACCTTTATCTTCAGAGGTCCTGACAGTTGAAAACAATGTGTGACACTTGCATTGTGCCCAGGCAGAGGCAGAGGCAGAGGCAGCGGCAGTGAGGAGCTTGGGCTTTGGAACCAGACAGTGCTGGCTGCGTGGCCTTGGGAAAGTCACTTAACCTTCCTGATCCTAAATTTCTTAACTTAGAGGTAATAATAATAAGCACCTCATTGTGTTATTGTGTGGACTAAATATTTTAAAATATATGTAATTTGTAATATTTGCTTAATAAATGTCAGCAAATATTATTGCATTTACCTGAGAAATGGTGACGGAGCCTGTACAAAATGTACAGGAACCCATGTTAAGTCTTTGGAGTATACAACAGTTACTCGGGCAGGTAATTTGCCCTAAGGGAGTTTATAGTTTGGTGAAGAAGCCAAGAGAGGAACATTAATAATTAAGAATATAGGCAGAAGATACAAAGTGAAAGTTCAACAGTGTCCACTACCTGTCCTCCCTCAAATAGTTCTTTGGAGGTGAAAATAAGGTAGTGTAGGTATGTATTACTCAGGGAAGGCTAGCTGCTGTGACAAACAACCCTCAAGTAGCAGTGGCTAAGCACCTGCAGTGGCTAAGCACCTGCGGTCGCTACCTAACCTCAATGGCTAAGCACCTGCAGTGGCCAAGCACCCACAGTGGCTAAGCACTTACAGTGGCTAAGCACCTGCAGTGGCTAAGTACCTGCAGTGGCTAAGCACCCTCAGTAACTAAGCACCTGCAGTGGCTGAGCACCCTCAGTAGCTAAGCACCTGCAGTGACTAAGGACTCTCAGTAGCTAAGCACCTACAGTGGATAAACACCTGCAGTGGCTAAGTACCTGAAATGGCTAAAAGCACCCTCAGTAGCTTAGCACCTGCAGTGGCTAAACACCTTCAGTAGCTAAGCACCTGCAGTGGCTACGTACCTGCAGGTGTTTGGCATTCAGTTTTCCGTGAGGTGATTCAGAAGCCCAGGTGCCTTCCAGCTTCTCTAGCCTTGGAATCCTCCACTGGCCCTTTCTATCCAGTGGATGGAGGAGGGACAAGAGAGCATATGGGACTGTGTGGAAAGTGTTGGAGACCACATCTCAGTCTGGCTGCATTTTACTGTCCAGAATCCAGTTGTTGGCCCCACCTAACTGCAAAGGTTGCTGGGAAATGTAGTCTTCCCACGTACCCAATGGGTAAGTAAAATAGGGATTGGTGAACACATAGTGTTGTATCTGCCACAGTTGGAAAGGACTTTGAGAACTCAACAACCATACAATTTTCGGGGGCAGGGATGGTTGTTCTGAGTACTTATTGCTGTGTTATAAGCCACTGCAAAACTTAGTTGCTTAAAACAACAGCGTTTATTTAACTCATAAATCTACGATTTGGGCAGGGCTCGCCTGGGACAGCTCTTTCCTGTTCCACTCAGTGTTAGCTGAATTGGCTGGGAAGCTGGGGGCTGGATTATCTGAAGGTCCCTCACTACTATGTCTGGTGGTTGATGCTGGCTGTTGGCTCAGACAGCTGGGGCTGGAACAAGTGGGGCTCCTCAGGTATCTCTCTGTATTTCCATTTTGTTTGTTTATTTTTAAAAATATATTTCAAAATAACTAAAAGAGTGCAATTGGAATGTTTCTAACACAAAGAAATAATAAATGCTTGTGATGATGGATATCTCAATGACCCTGATTTGACTATTCCAGCATTGTATGCTTGCATCAGAATACTCCATGTACCGCATAAATATGTATGACTAGTATGTATTCATAATAATCACAAATAAAAATTATAAAAGCAATTTCTTTATTTTTACTTGTATACATTCAAGGAGTACAAGGGCAGTTTTGTTCCATGGATACATTGTGTAGTAGTGAAGTCTGGGCTTTTGGTATAACCATCACCCAAATATAATGTACATTGTCCCCATTAAGTAGTTTCTCATCCCTGACTCCCTTCCCACCCTGCTGTCCTTCTAAGTCTCCAATGTCTATTATCCCACATTCTATGTCCATGTGTACACATTATTTAACTCCCATTTATAAACGAGAACATGCAGTATTTGATGTTTCCTTTTGAGTTGTTTCACTTAAGATAATGGCTCCAGTTCCATCTGTGTTGCTGCAAAATACATGATTTTATTCTTTTTTTTATGGTTAAGTAGTATTCTATTGTGAAATATGCCTCATTTTCTTTATCTGAACATTCACTGATGGACACTTAAGTTAATTCCATATCTTTGCTATTGTGAATAGTGCTGTGACAAACATATGAGGGCAAGTAAAAATTATATTTATGGTACATAATATAATGCTTTCATACATGTATACATTGTGAAATGGCTAAAGAAAGCTACTTAACATATGCATTACCTCACATACTTATTTTTTCGTAGTGAAAACACTTAAAATCTACTCTTTTAGTAATTGTCAAGTATACAATATGTTATTAACTGTTGTCACCATGATATACAACAGATCTCTTGAACTTACTCCTCCTTTCTAAATGAAATTTTGTGTTCTTTCACCAACATCTTCCCAATCCCCCCACCCCTCTCTATATTTCTGTGTGGTCTTTTCATGTGGCATCTCCAGGATGGAGGTTTCATAGGGTAGCAGGACTCCCTGCATGATAGCTCAGGGCTCCCAAGGCACATGTCCTAACATAAAACAGCACAAGGTCTTTCCCAACCTATCCTTGGAAGCCAATCCCACCAGTGACACCAAGGGATAAATTTGTACAAACATATGGTTCACAACTCTTAAAGGCAAGACATTTTATGTGACTTTATTTTGCTTGGTTCAGAGGCCCCACTTGCCAGGGCCCGTCATTTCTGGGAGGTTCCTTTCCTTCTCTGGAGCCTTATAAGTCCTTGGGACTAGCAGACTAGAAACTGGGGAAAGAGCCATGGTGATGGTCACTGAGCTGCTTATTGTCAAAGCTTCCTGCTAACATTGTCCATGCTCTCAGAGCCCATCATGGTCCCCAAGACCTTCACTGAGGCTCCCAGGGCCATGGAGCTTAGAGTCCAGATCCCAAGGATCCATGCAGCGCCCCCAGCAGAGACTCTGCGATTTCCAGGGTCTATGTGGAAGCCTGGCACTGGTTTCCCACAGCACCTGCCACCTCTAGTGCCATCCTGTTGGTCTTGGATTCCCCTCCTATTCCTCATCCTTGCCTAGTCTCTTCTTCCTAACTAGGCCCTTATATGCTCCTCACTCATGGCACCTGTGGAAATACAACTTCTTGAGGCAGGTTCCCACCCTTGGCCAATTAGTGTGAAGCACCAGAATGATGATTTCTGCAGAAAGACTCTCTTAAGAGGGGGCAGTGTACACTAAAGGCGCTGTGAGGCTTGGTCCATCCAGATTTAATAAGGCATTTATTCTTAGTTAACCCTGGCCTCCAGGCCTCATAGCTCTGCCCTGGTAATTTCTTTACCAGGTTCCCTCCTGCCATCCTTCCAAGTATTTTTTTTACAGGGTATCTCTGTGTTGCCCAGACTGGAGTGCAGTGGTCTGATTATGGCTTACCGCAGCCTTGACCTCCCGGCTCAAATTATCCTCCCACCTCAGATCCCAAGTAGCTGAGACCACAGGTACGTGCCACCACACTTGGTTAACTTTTAATAATTTTTTTTTGTAGAGATGGAGTCTCATTATGCTGTCCCAGCTGGTCTCGAACTCCTTGGCTCAAGCCATCCTCCCTCCTCAGCATCCCAAAGGGCTGGGATTACAGGCATGAGCCACCGTACCCAGCCCTTCCAAGCATTTTAAAGGAGTCTGTCCTGAATCTTCCAGAGCCCAGATGATGTGCCCCAGAGGCTCAGGGGAGGAAGCCCTCACTTCTAATATAGGAATAAGTTATGCTTTCATGGCGGTGGTGACATGTTGTCCTAGATTAACTGCCCCTTAAAGAGACCCTGTGCTTAGGATTTGTGTGAAAGGATTTCATTTGATAGGACATCCTAGCCAACACCAGTTGGAAGTGGGGAAGCCAGACAGGGAAGGGGAGCAAGTCAACACAGGGTGTGGTAAAAAGTGTCTGGGACTTATTCCTACTGGGCATTGCCAGGAGGTAGTCACCCTCAAAGTCATCATACCCGAGGGTGAGGAGCCAGGGTGTTTATTTGCCCACTCCATGCATCCATGGTGCAGAGCTGCTGTGGAGAGTGTAAGATCCTTGGCACCCACTGCTTGCCCTGCATTACAGAATGCCCTAAGGCAGAGAGTGTGCGGGGATGCTGTAGGAATGAGGACATATGGGCAGGACACCAACAATGTCTGTCGCACACAGGAATGGATTTTGTATTTTAGCTTTTTATTATATAAAGTGTCAGATGTACACAAAGTAAACAGAATAGTGTAACAACCAACCATGGACCCATCCCCAGCTTCAACAACGATCAACATTCCTTTTTTCTTGTTTCAACTATGCCTCTGAACTGACTTTTATAGAATGGAGAAAACATGGTAAGAAAAGGAGGGCAAGATTCCAGATAAAAAGAGTCAGCTTACCAAAGGCGCAGGGATGCAAACCAGCAAATAAGCCTGCAGTGCTCTTTGACTTCTATGTCACCTGCATGATGGAGACATGGAATTCAAGTGAAAAGTTGGCCTGGGACCAGCCTTGGAGAGCGTTAGAGAGCAGGCTAAGGAGGGCATGGAGAGACATTCTCTGGCAAGTTGTTGTGCAGGTGAGTAACCTGATTGTCTCAGCTTGGGATCTCGAGAAGCAGACCCTGAGAGAAGGAATCAAGGACAATGAGTTATTTGGAAAATGGTTGTGGGAAATAGCAGAGGAGTAGAGAATTTATTCAGGGAAGGGAAGTCAGAGATAAAGGACGTTATTAAGCCAGCTCCTACCAGGGCGACTAGGGTTCAGTCCCACAGGAACTCTGGGAGACAATGCAGAGCACACGGCTCAGAGTTATCTCCAAAGTGGGGCAGGAGCTGGGGCATTTATCTACCAACTCCCCTTCCATCATTGCCGGAGGGCTGTTTTCTAGGGGCACTGATTCCTTGGCCCTTCCAACTTGTGGTTCTGGAAAAAACCCTCTGAAGCAGAGATATGAATACTGGCAAGTGGAGGTCTCCTGGAGCACACCAGGCTGGAAAGATCTGGAGGAATATGGATGGGGCACTGACAGCCTCTCATACACTGATCTTAGTTGGAGTTCATTAGAAGGCAGATGTCTGAAGGATTGGGGCAGGGACATTCAGGAGACAGGGATACCACGAGGAGGCTTTTGCTGTGGTCCAGGTGGGAGGCAATAGAGTTCTGTGCTGGGAGAATAGGAAAGGAGAAGAGGCAACAGATGGGGGAGAGTGAGATTGGGGAGACATCATCGACAGGATTTGGCAACTGATCTTGCATGTTCACACGTAGGAGGCAAATTACCAGAGATAGATTATAAACAATGCTCAACCATAGTAGCTACATTTTTAAACTTCTGGTAAAGCAATCAAATTCATCAACAATCCTGCTGGGTCTCTCTCAATTCCAGAAGCTCAGCCAGGCACCCAAAGGCTCAGAGGCAGAAGATTAAGTGACTGAAGGGCTGGCATCTTCTCAGATGTGGCCACAGGCCCGGCTCATTCCAGACTCTTCCAGACTGTGCTGCAGCTAGATGAGGGGCAGTGAGAGCAGCCCTGGGTAATGAGTCAGGAAATCTAAGAGCAGGTCTTTTCTCCTCCACTGTACACCTTGGGGCAAGTCACTGGGCCTCAGTTTCCTCAGCTATAAAATGTGAAACATTGTATGCACTCTCCCCATCATGAAATATTTGTTGTGAGGACCCAACATGTTTATGTGTCAGTATGGCTCTTTTGGTTGTTCTAGCAAATGCATTCCTCTTCAATACCTTAGTCTTGAGACTAAATGTCCCTTAGTCTGAGAGTTCTGAGACCACTATGACCTCCTGCTCTGACTCTGCCAACTCAGCAACTTTTCTTGCATGTCTTTGCTTTTGTGCCCTGCTAATAAAAATTTCTCACTGTCAGTGCCCTGCCCATATCCCTTCACCCTTTAAGTCCTCATCCATTTGTGTGACTGTAAAGGAATACCTGAGGCTAGGTAATGTATAAAGAACACAGGCCTATTTGGGTCACAGTTCTGTAGGATGTACAAGAAGCATGGCACCAGCATCTGCCTCTGGTGAAGGCCTCAGGAAGCTTCCAATTATAGTGGAAGGGGAAGGGGAGGAGGCATCACATGGCAAGAAAGGAAGGAAGAGAGAGAGGAGGGAGGCACCAGGCTCTTTTTAACAGCCAGATATCATGGGAACTAATAGTGCGAACTCACTGAATCCCATGAGGATGGCACCAAGCCATTCATGAGGAATTCACTGCCGTGACCCAAACACCTCTCACCAGGACCCACCTGCAACTCTGGGGTTCAAATTTCAACATGAGACTTGGAGGGGTCCAATATCTAAGCTGTCTTTCAGAATATCTACATATCTGTACCTGAGAGCATCCCACACCCAAGAAGGCAGCTCTGCCTCTGTGGGGCAGGCCAGAAAGGCAATTATAATACCTGATGGCAAAAGGGACTTTGCAGATGTGATTGAGTTAAGGATCTTGAGATGCGAGGATGATCCTAGATTATCTGGGTAGGTCTTTATAAGAGGAAGGCAGGAGGATCAGAATCAGAGAGTGTGATGTGACAATGAAAGCAGAGGAGAAGAAGGACATGTGACAAGAGTAGAATAAATCAAAGTGATGCAGGGCCATGAGCCAAGGAATACAGGATGCCTCTCCAAGCTAGAAAGGACAAGGAAATAAGGTCTCCCCTAGAGTCTCCAGAGGAATCCAATCCTGCTGACCCATTTCAGATTCCTGACCTCCAGGAAGTAATACAGTTGTGCTGTTTTAAGCCACAAAATGTGTAGTAATTGGTTACAGCAGCAATAGGAAATTAACACTGCTCTAAGAGTAGCCCTCATTCCGTGCCTGATGGGAGATGGTGAATACATGCCCCAACTCCTTCATCTTTCACACAGACTAATACAGTAACACTAAGGCAATCGGTTTTTTTTTTTTTTTTGAGACAGCATTTTGCTCTGTTGCCCAGGCTGGAGTGTAGTGCCACGATCATGGCTCACTGCAGCTTCAAACTCCTGAGCTCAAGCATCCTCCCACCTCAGCCTCCCAAGTAGCTGGGACCATAGGCTACCACCACATCCAGCTAACTTTTTAATTTTTTATATAGACAGGGTCTCACTATGTTGCCCAGGCTGTTCTCAATTTCCTGGCCTCAAGTGGTCCCCCTGCCTTGGCTTCCCAAAGTGCTGGGATTATAGGAGCAAGCCACCATGTCTGACCAAGAGGCACCTGTTTTATACCATTTTGCAGTTTCCCCTGGGGTTAAGCACCTATAACTGCTGTGATAGCTGGCATAATAATATACCCCCTTTGGCCTTCTTTCCTGTATGACTTTAATACTTCCCTGCCGAGGACTCCTGGGATACTTTCCCAAATAAACCATTTGCACTTAGATCCTTAATCCTTAATGTCAGGGTCTCCTTCTGAGGGAAACTTCTGATATGGTTTGGCTGTGTCCCCACCCAAATCTCATCTTGAATTGTAGCTCCCATAATTCCCACGTGTCATGGGTGGGACCTGGTGGGAAGTAATTGAATCATGGGGGCAAGTATTTTCCGGGCTGTTCTTGTGATAGTGAATAAGTCTCATAAGATTTGATGGTTTTATAAATGGGAGTTCCCCTGCACAAGCTCTCTTGCCTGCCTCCATGTAAGATCTGTGTTTGCTTCTCCTTTGCCTTCCACCATGATCATGAGGCCTCCCCAGTCACATGGAACCTTGAGTCAATTAAACCTCTTTCCTTTATAAATTATCCAGTCTTAGGTATGTCTTTACTAGCAACATGGGAACAGACTAATACAGAAACCAATCCAAGACAGTCCACAGAGAGGGGCCCCTGTGGTCCAGGTCCCTTGTTAGCTACGTTTCATCCTCAATCCTATTAACCCTGTGAAGGCACTTGTGCTCCCATTTTTCAGATGAGGAAGCTCATCCCAGAATCTGGACTAAGTGCCACAGCTGGAAAGTGGAGCATTCCAGATTTGAGACAAGCTGTGCCTGAATCTAACACTGCCTTGTTCATGGGGAAGCTGACGAGAGGGGTCACACAACTCCTCATGCTCAGGGGAGACCACACTAAGGGTTCCTGTCTTCTGCCTTGACCTCTTCGCCTTTTGATGGTTGCCTTGGGCCCGCTGCCCCCCAGTCTTATTGTCTCATGGAACTGCCACACTCAATATTTGCACCTGTGTTAGTCTGCCAGAACTGTCATAACAAAGTACCACAGACTGGGTGGCTTTAATGTATTGTCTTACAATTCTGGAGACCAGAAGTGCAAAATCAAGGTGTTGGCAGGGTTGGTTCCTCTTGAGGGCCATGAGGGAAGGATCTGTTCTAGACCTCGCCTTGGCTTGTGGGTGGCTGTCTTCTACATGTGTCTTTACATTGTCTTCCCTTTGTGTGTGTGTGTGTGTGTGTCTGTGCCCAAATTTTCCCTTCTTAAAAAGACACCAGTCATATTGGATCAGGGCCCACTTCATCTTGATGTGATCATCTTCAAATATGGTTCCAAGGATGGTGACATTCTGAGGCACTGGGGGTCAGAACTTCAACCTATTAATTTGGGGAGGACAAAGCTCAACCTATAGCAGCACGTGAGGGACAGTCTTTCGTAACAGACTTGTGGAGTCACAGGCATTTTCTGGATCCTGATTGTCTTTTTTTGGGGCTGTAGAATCCATCATCTTTTCTTTTTGAGGGGTTGAAATGTCGAAGCTAGCCATGTGTGAAGTAAGGAGGCACCTCTACGTGTCTGGCCAGCTGGTGGAAAGGTGGAGATGATGAGTTGATAGGTTTCTGTTGGTGGGGAAGAAGATCAGGTTGCCAACCTCAGTCTGCACCCTCCTGGATCCTGAAGGAGGAGGCCAGTCAGTTGAGACCTGCCATAGGGCAGACAACAAGCTTTCTTCTTCACTATTATGTCCCAGTGCCTGGCACTGTGCTGGGCACACGGCAGGGCCCCAGTGAGTCTCTGCTGGTTGCTTGACTGGACCTTGGACGTCTGGTCACTTGGTAGAGTTGCACAAACCTTGGGTGTATGGGCAGGATATGAGGTTGTAGTCAGAGGGAATTGAGTGTGAGAGGAGAAAGCACTGAGAGGGGGCCTGAGGCCTGGAGAAGCTAAAGAACCGAATCTGCCTAAGGCCATGTTCACTGAATGCAAGTCGAGTCAGCACTGGGTTGGCTGGGGCAGTCTGTGGAGCTGGTGCAGCAGCTGACCAGCAAGAGCTGTGCGCTTGTATTCATCCGCCTGGGAAAGCCAAAGTCAGGGGCAGGGACAAGGGCAGGGAAAAGGAGACCTCCAGGAGGAAAGGAAAGAGGAAAATGAGAGCTAGAGGGGAGAGAGACAGCTGTGGTTGGTCTTTTATTCGTTTTCACAAACTGAGTGGCTGAAAACAATGGAAATTGATTCTCTCACAGGTCTGGAGGCTGGAAGTCTGAAATCCAGGTGTAGTCAGGGTCGGTTCCTCCTGGAGGCTCTGAAAGAGGTTCTTTTCCATGCTTTTTTTCTGGCTTTGGTGGCTGCCAGGGATCCTTGGCATTCCTTGGCTTGTTGCCACATCACTCCAGTCTCTGTCTCCATCTTTACATCACCCTCTCTGTGTGCCTTCATCCCTTTTCTTTTCTTATAAAGACGCTTGTCATTGGATTTAGGGCTTACCTTGATCCAGGATGATCTCATCTTGAGATCCTTAACTTAATTAACTCTACAAAGACGCTTTTCCCAAATAACGTTACTACATTCATAGGTTCTAGATTGACATATCTTTTGGGGCCATCATTCAACCTGCTACAGTTTTTGATGTTGGCCCCAGGCCCAATCCTTTGCACTTGGGCTGAGGCTTATGGAGAGGTTGCTGTCTGGTCTCCTGAAAGATTCCATTCTGCCATTGCAGGACACCAAATAGGCTTCTCTGGTGCCCGGTCAGAAGTGGGTCCTGGGTGAGAAGGAAGGCACAATCCCTCCCCTTTGCTGAGCCCAGTGTGAGGGTGGCAGTGGGAAGCAGACAGTGCTCTGTCACCTGCCTCCAGAGTTGAGCCTCCGGGCCAGGACCTGAAACTGTACGTTTCACCTGGGGCACCAAAGATAATAGCTAAGAAATTCCAACATGAGACCAAAATGCAGATTTGTTTTTCAAAGGACATATTAAATAACCAGTTAAAGGACTTTAAATCCAGAGGAGGACATAAAAGGTTGAAGAGAGAAGACACTGAAATTTCTGAAAGTAGATTTCTTTGGAGACAACTGATCACTTGCTGGGAGCCCCTGGTCTGGCACACAGAAAAGAGGGCTAAGATATACGTGGGGGTAAAGGGAGGGTGCTCACTGAAAGCCAGAAGGAATGACGTAAGCACTTCACTTGGAAAACCTGAGGATACTTGACTCCTGCAGTTATCTGGGCTCTGTGGACTAGGATGTGGCATGCCTTTTTTCTCTGAGAGGCTATTTGCCTGAGTCAACAAGGGAGGGAGTGAGGAAGGGGGTGAAGAGAGAGAGAACGCTGCTTCTGTAGAGAAAAATGACTGCCCTCCCCTTAAATAGCATGCCAGTTGTGCTTGAATCCTAGGCACTGAGTACTGAATCATGGTAGGAATATTGGTCTGGAAGACTAAACCCAGACCTTCTTTGTCTGCAATCCATGGGCCTAAGGCTTTAGAGGTCCTTGAACCTCCCCCAAATTCTACATGAATATTTACAAGTAGCTGCGAGTGAACATTTTTTTCTAGCGGGAGAGCCCATCGTTTTCATTAGATTCTCAATGGAACTTGGGATTCCCCCAAAAGCTGAGACTGAATTAGACATGATTTAGGGCTGTTTAGCTTGATGTTCCAGGATCTCAGGACCCCTAGACTCTGGGAAGGGTAGAAACTCTGAGGGGTCAGTGGCGGATCCAGATCGACTCACTGTGTCCAGTTCCAGGGTCCACTTGATGAGCAGTGTGTGGTGGGTTGAACTGTGTCCCTACAAAAGTTAGATAGAAGTCCTAATTTTCAATGCCTGTGAATGTGACTACATTTGGAAATAGGGCTTTTGCGGATGTAATCAAGTTAAGATGAGGTCATACTGGAATGAGTTGGGCCCTAAATCCAATGACTGGTGTCCTTATGAAGAGAGAGAAATTTGGAGACACAGAGAGAAGAGGCCATGTGAAGACAGAGGCAGAGATTGGAGTGACGCATCTAGGAGCCAAAAAACCACTGGGGCTACTAGAAGCTCGGAAGAAGCAAGGAAAGATTCTTCCCCGGAGCCTTTGGAGGAAGCTTAACCCTGCAGATCCCTTGATTTAGGATGTCTAGCCTCAGAGCTATGAGAGAATCGATTTCTGTTGTTTTAAGCCACCCAGTTTGTGGTAACCTGTTATGGCAGCCACAGAAAATGAAAGCATAGTGTATCTGCATTTTTGTGTTCTTAGTTCAGGACTGTTTACTTGGCCTTATGTCTTGTCTCCCAGCTTAGAAATGACCCACAGTGACTGGGCTACCTGCAGGAGAGACTCTTGTATCAGCAATTCAAGAGGTATTCATATGCCAGGTGCCTATTTACACGTTTCCACCCTCCTTCTTTGGTTTGCAAAAGGAGATTGACTTCCCCGGACTGTGTTCACCCCAGGGTCAAAGGATCCCCCCCCCGCCATAAGCTCCAAGGGGGCGAGTTTTAGGCTCCAGGGCCTACAGAATCTAGCCCCCTCCTCCCCCAGCACTACATGACACTCTCTTCACCCCCTGGGCCTAGTCACACCTTTGGGACCTGGAATATGCAGACTCCTTCGTGTTCAGGGGCTTCTGCATATGCTCTAAGCTTTGCTAGAGATGTCTTTAAAACAACTTTTAACTATGGAAATTTCAAGCATATACAAAGAAAAGAGAAAAAGAATAATAACATAAATTTCTATGTATTCAACACCTAGCAGTAACAATGACCAACTCACGATCAATCTGTTTCATCTATACCCTTATCCACTCCTTTCTCCTCCAGTCATATGATTTTGAAGCAAATTGCAGTATTGCATCATTTTATCTGTAAATATTTTGGTATCTATCTCTAAGAGATAGGGACTTTTAAAAAAGAGAACTGAAATAACATTATCATATCTAAAAAAATCAACAAATTTTTAATAGTATTAAACATCCAGTAAGTGTTCAGACTTCCGATTGTTTCATAAATGTCATAATTTGCTAATGGCTTGTTTGAATTGGAATCCAAATAATGGCCAAACATAGCAAACAGTTATCTCTAAGTCTCTAAGTTTTCCCTCTTTTTCTCTCTCCTTTTGCAATTTATTTGTGGAAGGAAACCAGACTGTTTGTCTTGTAGAGTTTTTCAGTCTGCTTTTGCCTGCTTATATCCTTGTATAAGGATATTAGCCTCCCTCTGTCACTTGTATTTCCTGTAAATTGGGTAGTTAGATCTAGAGACTCCAATAGATTCAAGTGCATTGGGAGTAGGGGGGTGTTGTGAACATGATCAAGAGGAACATGGTGTCTGGATGGCTCTCCTCCTTTCTTGATGGCCCTCCTTTTGAGTTGATGATATGGTTTCCAAATCTCATGTTGAAAGGTAGCCTCCAGTGTTGGAGGTGGGCCTAGTGGGAGATGTTTGGGTCATGGGGGTGGATCCCTCATGAATGGCTTGGTGCTGTCCTTGGGATAATAAGTGAATTCTTGATCTGTTAGTTCATGTGCAATCTGGTTGTTTGAAAGAGGCTGGCACTTCTTCCTCTCTCTCTCTTGCTTCTTCTCTCACTTTATGACACACTGGCTCCCCTTTGCCTTCTGCCATTTTGAGAGTTTCCTGAGGCCCTCACCAGAAGATGCTGGCACTATGCTTTGTGTATAGCCTGCAGAACCGTGAGCCAAATAAACCTCTTTCTTTATGAATTGCCCGGTCTCAGGTATTCCTTATAGCAATGCGAAATGGACTCACACAGTTGATAATCACTGTCTACATCCCCTACATCAAGGAGATGTGCCCAGAATTCTCCTTACACCTTCTGTACCCAGTCAACTCTTACACAGACCTTGGGTCTCATCTCAATAATTATTTTCTCAGGGAACAGTTTCCTCATCCACCTAGACTAGCTCACATCCTCTTGTTAGAAATGCTCATGGCACCATCATAGCTCATACATTTATTTAGGATTCTTTGCTAAAGGTGTGACTGTCCCACAAGAGTATAAACTCCTTGAGGTTGGAGGCTGTATCTGTTTTCCTCCTCATTGCATTTCCAGTGCCTGGCATGGAGTAGTTGCTTAGTGAGCATTTGTTGAATGAATGAGTGGGTGGGTTCTTTTGCTCTTGGCATCCCGGAAAAGTCCGGAGTGGGGCTGGAAAAGGAGTGAACCTGTGAGGTGGAGCTGATGTCTTACACAACCCAGGTTTTCTACAGAATGTTTCAGTGGACAGAGCACGCTCACTTTGTGGTGTCACCCTCTGAAGGCCTTGATGTCCTGCCATGTCTACCCTGCACTCCTCCAATCTTGCTGTTGAATTACAGAGTGCGGCTTGCCCCTTTAGCACTGAGTGGCATTGAAAGAAATAAATTATTTCTCTCCTCCTCCCCAATCCTTGGAGACACAGAATATCCCAACTTTAATCACTGCCTAAAATGCAGGATTTTTATTTCCTGGATTAGAGAATGTTTCCCTCCCAGAGAGGCCTGATGCACCTTCCGGAGAGCCCTTTCCCTCTTCCTTTGATCTTAGAGTATTCCACCAGCCACTGGCTCCTGATGAATTAAACAAAAGGAGAGAAACTCAGGAATCTGCAAGAAGCAAGCCAAATGGGCCAAATCATGTGTGGAGGGTGCTCAACAGGCTGCTGGCAACAAGCCAGAAAATGACCAGCCTGCCCCTCCAGGTCTGCTCCTGGGGACCATCTCAAGCCAGAGGGCACTGGAAAGTCATGTTGTCCCATAGTCCCCCAGACTCTTTGGAGGATGTGGCTGCAGGAGGATTGGGAACTCCTTGCTTCCCCCTCAGGGGAAGGAGGAAAGGGAAAATCAGGCCTCACCTGGTGGTAACTGCCTTTAGCTCAGGGCAGGCTACATGAGAAAACCCAGAACAACCCCCATGGCACTGATATCAAGGTTGGCACCTGCCAAACCTCAAAGGGGTCGGAGAGCTCCTGGCTCCTGGTACCGGAGGGCCAAGGTCCCTCATAGGCTCGGCCAAGCATCTGAGGATGACCTAGGGTCTGTCAGGCCACTGGATCAATGGCTGGCCTCAGGTAGGTTTGTTTTCTGGACATTCAGTCGAGAGCAACCTTACACCCTTGTAGAGGGTGTCATTCTGGGAAGGAGTCTGCCAGAGTTTGCTCATTGGCTTGGCTTTTTCTAGGACCTTCTGGGGGAACCAAGATGATGTATTCTGTATCTTTTGTCCCGTCTGTTAGATTTAACATCAACAATTTTTTAAAAAGCTGTAATTTCAAGCTAATGAGACCTCGTATTAAAACCCAGCATTCCACAGCTGCTTTTTGTTCATAAGTGTGGCTCTCTGAAGGAGACATCTTGGGAGGTATTTACCTATGGCTGGGTGGCTACTGTCACTCAAAATGTTTTGGGGACACATCTCATGGATGTGCCTTTTGGAACCTATGCCATGTGCTTTTAGGCTTCAGTGGCACAGCAGACCTTGGTCTTTGGGCCACGCCTTGGTGGCCAGTTTGAGGGTGAACTTAATGTGGGGTCTGGGTCTGTCTGGCTCATGCCACTGTGCCAAGCACCCAGCAGAATGCTCAGGAGATATCCGTGGGATTAAAGAATGTTGAACTCTTTTCAGGATCAGAAACGAGACATGATGAATCACAACAGCAGGATGAGCTTGACTCTCTTGCTTGGCTTGTCAGCGGTCCTGGAAGATGTTTTCAGAAAACGATGGAGTGATATGTCACCCCTCTGGCACATCCCCAGAGTTTGTAGAGCTGATCTCCACTGCCAGAGGGAGTATCACATCCCAGAGGGAGCAGATTTTCCAGATTCCTCGATTGTGGGGATCGTCACTGTGGGACTCTGGGAACCTCACCATGGCTTACCCTGCTCTGAATCTCTAACTCCCGGCACAGTGCATTGCACATGGCAAGTGTCCTAGTTTGCATTCTCTTAAGGGTGTGGGTGCAAGTCGTTTACTTGGGAAAAGTTCCCAGAAGCCCAGTAAGGGTGTGCAGAAGTGAGACAAGGAAGGGAGGGAAGCCAATAAACAGTGTGCTAGGGAGCAAGTGGGCAAATGAGGGTCCCTCCTGCTGGGAGCCTTCTGGAAGACTTCGAGGAACATTATCCAGAATTGCCTTCCACTGAAGGGTCATGAAGGTGGGGTGCAAATCTACAAACTACTACCCTCCCCTCCTCTCTTGGTTGATGGTGGTCCCTTGGGTGTTACCTTCGTCACTTCTAGCCTGCCTGCAGTGTGGGCTGAGCACATTTCTGCTGCCAGAGGAAGCCTGAAGGCAGAGAGATGAATGTCTGAGGTAGGAAGTCATTGGGGCATGCAGAACTATCCACCAAGCTGCAGGTGACCTTTGGAGTGGCAGGAGGGGATAAGAACAGGGCAGTGTGTTCTCCAATAAGTGATCAAATGTTTGTTGAATGAATGTTTGTTGAGTGAATGTGTCTGAACTACAGATTCTTATAACACGGGGATAATGACTTTGGCAACTATCACTGTCAATTTCAATTTCTCTCTCTCTCTTCCTCTCTCTCTCTCTCTCTCCCCCATCTCTCTCTTTCACACACATACACACACAAACACACACACACACGTATATATAGATGCCAATCTTACAATATTGAGCATTAAACACATATTAAATGATTCATAATGAGTTCTGCTTGGCTCATAGTATTCATTCCCATGCTCCTGGCAACCCCCTAGCAATGGTGCCTTACGGCCTTACATGTATGCATGTTGAAAAAATGTGGAGTTTGAAGTAAGACAGGACTGAGTTTGAATCCTACTTCCACCTCTTTGTGACCTCGGGCAAATTATTTAGTCTCTCTGAATCTCCTCCTCTGGGAAATGAAGCAATAATGTCATCTCCCAAAGCTATCGTGAGGCTCAAAAGAGGTAACGTCAGTAAAAGCACTCAGCTATGTGTAAAGCACTGTAGAATGTGAGTTATGCTTTTCCTTAATATTCTTACTGCATTCAGATCATTCCTTTATTTAGCAAATATTTATCAGATGAGTACATGAGCTGGGCATGGTTCTAAGTGTTACAGATACAAGGGTGAACAAAATAGTTAGAAACCACTCGTCTTCATGGTGCTTAATTTCTAGTGGAGGAGAGACTACAGACAATGAACAAAATAAATAAGCCCATTTTATAGTATGTTAGGAGGTGATAAATACTATGGAAAAAATAAAGCCGAGAAGGAAAATGAATAATGTACAGAGAGTATGTGGAGTGATGTATTTAGATGGGGGACAGTTCAATGAGGCCTTCCTAAGAAAGTGACATCTGAACTGACCTGACGGAGTTGAGGTTTGAGCCCCACTGGCATCTGGGAGAAGGATATTCCAGGCAGAGGTAATGGCAGGTGCGAAAGCCTTCAGGTAGGAGTGTGTGTGCCTTGTTTGAGGAAAGATAAAGAGGTCAGTCCTCTGTCTCTTGGGAACACTGTGACATATTTCCCCAAACTGGGTGGCTGACAACAGGCATGGATTCTGTTACCTTTCTGGAGGCCAGCAGTCTGAAATCAAGGTGTTGGTGGGGTCACATTCCCTCTGGAGGCTCTTGGGGAGGATTCTTCGTGCCTCTTTCAGCTTCTGGGGGACCCCAGGTGTTCCTCGGCTGTGGCTGCATCACTCCAATCTCTGTCTGTCTTCACAGGGCCTTCTGCTCTCTCCACGTTTCTTTCCTCTATGTGTCTCTTAGTGACATCTGTCACTGGATTTAGGGCCCCACTTGGATAATCCAGGATGATCCCATCTTGAGATCTTTAACTTAAATATATCTGCAAAGACTCTTTTTCCAAATAAGCTTACATTCACAGGTCCTAGAGGGTTAAGATGTGGACATATTTTTGGGGAACCACCATTTAACCTATGACACCATGTAGCTGGAGAGGAGTGAGCCAGACAGAGGCCGAAAGGAACAAGGTTGGAGAGTGTGACAGTATCTGGAGATATTCTTGTGCAGAAGGCAGGCTTCTGGCCCTGACCAGATGGCAAAAATGACCCCTACAGCAACCTATTCCCAAGCTGCCTGGTTCTCACCACCCTAGTAGCTTTCTGGAATTCTGCCTTTTCCTTGCTGCCTTCCTGGATTGATTGGAGGTAAGCTGATGGAGGACAAGGGCTTCTCTGGCTATAGACACAGAACCCTCATCTCTGTGAACACAGGGTCTGATAAGACTTACTGGTCTGTTCACATGGAAAGTTCAAAGTGTCTGACCCAGCTTCTGTGACTCCTGCTGCCAATCTATGGGGGCAGAAGATGCTGCCAGGCGTGGGTTTAAATCTGTACCACCCCCAGCCCAGCCCTGGGCACAAGGTACTTGGTAAAAGCCTTACTAATAAATGGCAATGACTCTATTCATTGTGTTAACTATTTACCGGGTGTTTCCCATCTACAAATCTGTGCTAAGTGAAAATACAAAGAGAAAGAAGGTAGAATTCTTAGCCACAAGGCTCTTAGAGTATCATGGGGGAGAGGAACACATATGTAAATAACTCTATCACTAGTACATGGAGCGGGCACTATTTACTCCCTGCCCTGTTCCCTCTAGGCCACCAGAGTTCCTGGGCAATTGGAGTGGACAGTTTTTAGCACATTAACTGCTTCCCATTTCAAGGGCCACATCTCTAGTTCCATTGCCCACAAGCTTTGTGGGGTAGTAGCGGAGCTTGCTTGGGTTGATGCAGGAGTAACAAGCAAGTGCAGGGAGCTAATGTCCAAGGAATACCCTTGGCTAAGCAGGGATGGAGTTGCCCTCCTTGCCCTGCTGGGGTTCCTGAGATCACCTTGCAAATATACAACTAGAACCCAGATCCTTGTCTTAGCCTCTGCTTTGGGGGGAAACCAAAACTGCGACTGAAGGCAAAATGTGACAGTATACCTTCAGACAATCTGCTGAGGAATAAGGAAAGAGGAGGCAGGAAATCTATGGGAAGATTTTGGAAAATCTCTTAAATAGATGTCATTGTCTCTGGGTTTTGAAAGATGTGTAGGAGTTTGACTGGCAGTGAAAACGGGAAGGGCAATCCAGGAAGAGCAGATAGTGTGAGCAAAGAAAGAGGTGAGGGAACGCAGGATGGACCTAGGGAATGGCGAGAGAAAACTGCGGGGCAGGGTGCTTGGATCATCCGTAGAAGATAAGGCTGTAAAAGGAGGTCAAATACACACTGTGATGGACTTTGCATGCCAATGTGAGAAGTTTTCACTTTATTCTACAAATTTATTCACTTTGTTCTTTAGGTGTCCAGGTCAGAGAAATGCAATGGAGTCCTCAGGCAGGGACAGGATGGGATCTGCTCTCCTGGAATCAACTGGGGTTGCTGGAAAGAGGGACAGAGAACATCCTGTTTTTTCATCCCATGGGACACAGTGATTCTGTTAGTATTGTTTCTTTTTTTGAGTCTTTTCTACCATTTTATCTCCTTGGCAGCCTGGCTCCTGGCAACAGGGTGGGGTCCTGAGTGAAAATGTGAAGAAAGCTAGGTTTGTCTTTAGGACACCTTTCTTTTCTCTATTCCCTCCTTGAACCTCTCTGCCTATCCTTTATCTTTCCTCCTTCCCCTCAGCCCAATGCCCTTATGTGCTGTTTCTCCCTCTTCCCTCATACAGTCGACTTTTAAATATATTCATTTATACTAAAGTGTAAATGACTGATAGGAAACCAATATATTAACGCACTTCAGGGAAAGGCATAATTACCACCTAAAAGGGGACAAAACCCTGTTTGGTTTGAGCCATGAGAATGACTCTAATTGTAGAATTTTAAGTATGGAATGAGCTGAATAGTTTGCTGGTCTTTCCTACCTCCATGAAACTGCACACGTCTCTTTTTGAGAACTTCAAACTTCGATTCTGCTCTTCAGTTACTTGGGTTTCTCGACATGTCTTGACGACTGCTTTCCCCTTTCTCTTGTGTGAACTTGTTACTGAGGTGTTTTCCCCTGTTCCAGAGGCCAAGTGTGGTATCACAAGGCAGCCGGGATCAGAACGGCTCCTTTGCTCTTCCCCAGGGTGTATAGCACAGTCCTTCTTTCCTGCTGAGGACTGACTGGCTGAGGCACTTACCTTGGCTTTGGCAGGACTATCTTTTTAGTAAAAAAGGGGAACTTTTTTTTAAAAAAAGGTGAAAACTGCCTTGAGTCTGAAATTACCGCAAAGTCACCTTTTTCAGTGCTCACAGACATACAAGCACTCTGCCTCCACTCTCAGCAAACCATATGCTGCCGCCGCTGCTGGCTGCGTCCTGGGGGATGGCTTTTTTCCCCTTCAGCAAGCCTCCAAAAATGTCACAGAAATTTATATGCTTATTCACAGAACCGATAAAGCAGAAAACCGGCGTTTCAGCTATTTTTGTTTTGCTTTGCAGATGGAGAGTAAGAAGCATAAATCTCTCCCTCGTTGGACTTCGTGGCCCCCACTCTCTGTTTTGCATCAGACACTGCTCAGTCCATGGGGGTGACACTATGTGGTTTGGGACCCACCCCTCCCATGCTGCCACCCACATAGAGGAGCTGACTGAAAGAAAAAGATAAAAAACTCAGCAATGTTTACTGTTCCTCAGGGCCCAGGACACCAAGGCCCCATCACCCTGGGTGCCAATGGGGGTTATCCTGGAGGAGAAAAGAACCCCACGGTGGCACAATGTTGTTCTTGTGACAGCTGCATCTCTGCATGTGAGTGGGGAACATGCGTCATCCGTTCTAGCCTACCTACGGCTCCTCGGCAGCAGGGCTCCAAAATCAATGGTGTTTCAATTACTATTGCTACGTGACAACTTATTTCCAAACTTCAAGGCTTTGCTTTGCTGACAATGTTGTGCACCAGGAATTTGAGAAGGGCTCTGCTGAGCAGTTCTTAGGGGTGCAGTCAGATGCCAGGTGTGGCTGCAGTTATCCGAAGGCTTGACTAGGCTGGATGTCCAAGATGGTGCATGCACGCATGGGGCAGTTGGAGTTCAGCTGATACTGTTGACAGGTGAACTTACAGGTGGACCTTCTAGCATGGTGGTCTCAGGGTGGCTGGACTTACTGCATGACAACTGGCATTGCTTGGGGTGAGTGTTCTGAGAGCCAGGTGGAAGCCACATAACCTATCCTCAGATGTCCTGCAGTGTCACTTCTGCTACATTCTATGGGTTAGCACAGAGTCACTAAGGTCAGCCCAGGTTCAAAAAGAGGAGGATATAGACCCCATCTCAACCCAAGGCATCACAGGAGGGCTCTGAACAGAGAGGGAATATGTCTGACTTAGGTTTAAGGAGCCCTCTGCCTGTTGGTCTTGGAAACAGCTCTGGGCTCCACTGGAACTTTTCAGTGAGTAAATAGGGAGGAGGCTACAGGGAGAATCTTTTCCATCTTCACTAACTGCTGACCTCCCTTTGGTGAGAACAGATACTTTCCCCTCTTCAGTGAGGCTCACATAGATAATTTCTGACAGAGTGGACTTCCAGGGCAGTAAATCCCTACTGGGCCGGGCATCCAGAAATGGCTTTAGGGCACATCATCCCCATTTGACGAACAGCAGGGGAAAGTGCAAAAGTGGGTAAACCTACTCATCTTCCCATTCCTGGAACAAGCACTCCTGCCTGTTGGTTCTACCCTGGAGGCATTCATAGTCTGACTGCTTCTTCCACCCTCTTCTGTGCTTCCTGGTCTGAGCCACCCTCACCTCTCACCTGGATTATGACTGGCCTCCCTGCAGCTCTCCCTCATATCTATAGTTCGTTCCCACACAGCAGACAGAGGGCTCCTTGAACTGAAGTCAGGTATGCCCCTCCTTTGCTCAGAGCCCTACTGTGATACCCCACTTGTTTCAGAATCCTTGCAATGCCCACCAAGGCCCTCTGGGGTCTGGCTTCCCACAGCCATCCTAGCTTCAACTCCTACTTCTCTCTCCCTCACCCCCTCTGCTCCAGCCACACTAGCTTTCTTATGTGTCTCTAATACACCAGCTGCATCCCTGCCTCAGGATCTTTGCACTTGCTGTTGCCTCTGCCTGGAATGCCGTTACCTCTTATATCTGCATGGCTTGTTCTTGCAGCTCCCTCAGATCTCTACTATAATGCTACCTCATCAGAAGAGCCTTTTCCTACCCCCTGACTTAAAATCACAGCCCTGTCCCACCTCACTCCCAGTGTCCCATGTCCTGCTTTAATTTTCTCCACAGAACTTCTTGCCCCTGTGGCATATACTTACTAGTTTTTTTTACTGTCTCTCTCCTTGTCTTAGTTCATTTTCTGCTGCTATAAAAGAATACCACAGACTAGGTAATTTATTTTACAAATAAGTTTATGTGGCTCATGGTTCTGGGGGTTGGAAGTCCAAGAGCATGGTGCTAGCATCTGGCAAGGGTCATCCCATGGCAGAGGGAAGAAGGTGGAAGGGGAAGAGAGTGAGAGAAAGAGAGGAAATGGGGGCTGAAATCCTTTTATCAGGAGCCCATTCCTGAGATAATGGCATTAATCCACTCATGAGGGTGGAGTCCTCATTGTCCAATCACCTCTTAAATGCCCCACCTCTGAATACTGTTACAATGGCAATTAAATTTTTAACACATGAAATTTTGGAGGACACACTCAAACCATAGCACTCCTTCACTGGAAGGTAGGTACTAGGAGCAGGGACTGGGCCTACTTTTTTCACGACTGCAGCCCCAGTGTCTACAACAGGGCCTTGCACCTAGTAGATGCTCAATAAATATTGAATGAACAGAAAGACTGTTGTCCTAACTTTTGAGGCAACAGACATCATAGTCCCTTAATTTGTTTAGACCACGGTCAGCAAACTTTTTCTGCAAAGGGCCAGTTAGCAAATATTTTAGGCTTTGAAAACCAGTGTCTGTTACAACTATTCAACTCTGCTGCTGTAGCACAAAAACAGCCATAGTCAATATGTCAACAAATGGAAGTGACTGTGTTTCAGCAAAACTTTATTCTCAAAAACAGATGATAGACCAGATTTGGCCCAGGAGCCTACAGTTTTCCAACCCCTGGTTTAGCTACAAAAATGTCCTCTAAAATCCAAATTATGGTTTTTGCTTCCTGGTTCAAGCATTTGAAGCACAGAGAAGTTGAGTGGCTGACCTGAGGTCACACAGCATGCTGGAGACAAAGGTGGGTAAGGAATTCGGGTTTCCTGATTTCTACTCAGGGCTCAGTTTCCTCATGTTGCCTCCCTGTGGGCCACTTGGAGAAGGCCAGAAGGAACCTGGCTTAGGGCTCAGCTGAGAGGCTTCTAGTAGCATTACAGAAAGCTCATATTAAGTTCTAATTGCATTAGGTGCTAATTGTTAGGTGTTGATGTTACTGGCTGTAAATTGCTATTAAGAGATGAGAGAGAAGTAGAGGCTAAACAATTGAGACAGAGTCCAGGAGCCAAGAAAACAGGGATTGTTGCAGGTTGGGTCTAGGAAGTCTGGAAGGCAGATTCTGAGATGGAGTTTAAAGTACAGCACAGTAAAATGAAGGCAAGATGGAGTTTCAAGTGCAGCATAGTAAAATGAAGGATTGAGCCTGGGGGAAGGCAAAAGAAAGCAGGAATGGGCAGAAGGCAAAGTTGAGCTGCCAGGCAGCCCAAATGACAGCCGTGGCTGACCTGATGGGGAGCTCTGGAACTAGGGGCAGGCCCCTCAGACTGTCCTTGAGTTGGGCTGAAATGGCCAGGCCTCTTCCCCACCCCATGCATCAGTTGGTAATTGATAGGGTTACATTGAGAGGAAGGATGACTTTAGATATGATGCCCCCAAGGGCCTAACAGCTAAGGGCTATTTGCTGACACCACCCTCAACAGCTGGGGTGCCAAGTCCTGTATTCCCAAAAAGAGCTCTGGTCAGTTTACCCTGGCATCTACTACAGGGAATAAGAAGAGAAAAAGCAGAAGAGCTCACGGGAAATTGGAGGGGGAAAGAAAATTACCCACACAAGCCAAAGCCAGAGCCAAAGTCATCCACAGCCCGAGAGTTTGGAATGGAATTGCTCTGCCCTAACTTCTTTGCCTGTTAGGATTCAGTTTGGCAGTGAGTGACAGAAAATCCGAAATAACAGCGGCTTAGACACAATAGAGTATATTTCTCTGTAAACGAAGCTGCAGTCACACAGCCCAAGGCTGTTCAGGCAATTTCACAAAGTGTCAGGGACCTAGGCTTCTTCCATGTTGTTTTTCCACCATCTTCAGAACATAAATTATCTCATGGTCCAGAATGGTTCCTCAAGCTCCAGCCATTACTTCTGCAGTTCAACAACCAGCAGGAAGGAGTCAGAGATGAAAAGGGCTTGGCTCTTCTCTTTAAGGACACTTCCTGGAATCACTTAATCATGTTAGCCAGAAAACTTAGTCATATGGCTATGTCTAGCTGCTTAGGAGTCTAGGAAATGTCATTTTATTCTGGATGTCCTTTAGCTTGACCAAAAATCAGAAAAAGGAGAGAACAGATATTGGAGAAGCAGTTTCTGTTTCAATCTGACAAACTCCTCATCTTTAAGTCAGACTCTCAGGGAAAGCTGCAAGTCCCCCTTGCCATATAGTGCTTCTATAATTCCCTAGCATTTTCATTGGAATTTGTCCACTGGATTGTGAACTGAGGGTAGGAACTTGTGCTATTCAATTTATCTTCTACCCATGGCACCCAGCACAGAGCCAACTGGTGCATACTAGGTGCTCAATAAATGCTTGCTGAGCAAACTCCTGAGAAACCTAATATAACCCTTAGGAATGTGTTGCATTTCATACCTCTATTCATTCCAGAAAAGCTTTACTTTTAAAAGCATTAACTAATAACTTTTGTCGAAGTTGATACACCACTAAGGAGTCCGAAGGAGCCCTTGCATTCTGAAAAAAGTAATGACAGATGATTGGTGGTTATGGATGGCTGAACATTTTCTCATTTTTATCAAAGCTCAGTTAAATGTAGAATGTGGTTAGAGTGTATAAATATGAGTTATTATGCTCTGTGCTGTTGATGGTTAACAGAACCACAAATTAACCTGGAGCCGTTCACTCACTTGCATCGAAGAGGCACTGGTGAAAGCCTTGAATGATGACATCAGCACCTGTGTGAGGCAAAAGACTGAGCCAGTTTACTCACAAACAGCCCCCAACAGAATCCTTCTGGCACACGCCTGTCTGTCAATAAGGGCTGGAGTCACTCTGCTGCCTCTCAAGGGAGATGAGGGGGCAGGATGCGAGCTCATAGGGTGTGGGCAGTGGGAGGAGGTTGTTCTTCAGAGACTACATTCTTCATGCAGCAGACGGTGTTGATCCTCTTTATCTGGACGATGCACCCGTCTGTCTGCCAGACTGGGTGTTGGCTAGCATCAGCTTGCAGCTTGCATCCTACTCGGGGGAATTGCCTTTGGTCAACAGGATTCACTTTACTCAGAGATATCTGGAGATTGCACACCCCACCCAGGAGGTTGGTGGGGAGGCATAGCCAGTGGCCTCTGCAAGGGACACAAATGCCTGGACCCTTTACTTCAAGGAGAAGTGGTGATGATCTGCAGTAATTGGCTTGTTCCAGTTTTCTTGGGACTGTCAGTTTTAGGAAAACGCTTTGTCCTGAGCAAACTGGAACAGGAGGTCAGCTGGTCACCCTCAACTTCAGTAGCACCATGTCTCCATCTGGCTGTTTGTCCTGCCCTCTTCTGCTTCCCTCACTCCTCTTCAGGTTCCTCATGTGAGCCCTTCCTCCAGAAATCACTGGTAAAGGCATCTCTGTCTCAGTTCAGCCCTGCTTCTAGGGAACCAGACCTGAGACACCTGGGAGAGCATTTTCTGGTTTTTCTTCATCTCCCAATGTGATCCAGCTCTTACGAGAGTGCTTGTCAACAGGGTTCACAGGTAAATCCAGCTTTCTGGTTCTCAGCGACTCAGTGCAGGCTTGAGTCAGCACGCCTCGGCTCTTTGTAGGGGCTCCGTGCAGTCGACCTAATGTTCCAGTGTGGAGGTCCCCCTTTAAGTTCTCCATCTTTGGCAGCCCTGTGCTATTGGCTCATCTCTCCCACTCCTGCCCTTTGGTCTTAACACCAAGGCCATTTCTCTCAGGCTGCTGCTGGTCTCTAGAGGACCAGGCTCTTTTCTCCAGGAGAGGTGGCACAGCATGGAGGAAACAGCATGGATTAAATAGGCAGACTGGCTTCTGGTCCTGGCTTGGGGAAAATCCCTGAACCTCTCTGTGCCAACTTACATAATCCTAGAAAAATGGAACATTGGGTTATTGGGAGGACTTGAAGTGAGAGGCAATAAAGGGGTGGGCCTGGCCTGGTACTCAATAAAGTCACTTCTTCTGGACCTCTGGTCTCAGTTTCCTCACTGTGACAAAAGATGGCTGGGATCGATGTTCCCTGAGGCTATGTCACCTTTGGCACATCTATAGTTCTGGTCCATGTGGGCTTCAAGAGGAAACCATTGCCTTGGCTTCTTCTTCTTCTTTACATATACATATATATTATTTATTATTAAGTATATATATATATGTATGTGTGTGTGTATATATATATTTTAGTTCTGGGATACATGTGCAGAACATGCAGGTTTGTTACATAGGTATACACATGCTATGGTGGTTTGCTGCACCCATCAACCCGTCATCTACATTAGGTATTTCTCCTAATGCTATCGGTCCCCTAGCTCCCCACTCCCTGACAGGCCCCAGTGTGTGATATTCCCCTCCCTGTGTCCATGTATTCTCGTTGTTCAACTCCCGCTTATGAGTGAGAACATGCAGTGTTTGGTTTTCTGTTCTTGTGTTAGTTTGCTGAGAATGATGGTTTCCAGCTTCATCTATGTCCCTGCAAAGGACATTAACTCATCCTTTTTTATGGCTGCATAGTATCCCACAGTGTATATGTGCCACATTTTCTTTCTTTTTTTTATTATTTAGTTTTTATTTCATAATCATAAACTTAACTCAACTCTGCAATCCAACTAGGCATGAGAGAGAACAAGGAAAACATGGAACCCAAAGGGAACTGCAGCGAGAGCACAAAGATTCTAGGATACTGTGAGTAAATGGGGTAGAGGGGTGCTCTCCTGAGCTACAGAAGGAATGGTCTGGTGGTTAAGATAAAACACAAGTCAAATTTATTCGTGTTGTCCACAGTCAGCAATGGTGATCTTCTTGCTAGTCTTGCCATTCCTGGACCCAAAGTGCTCCATGGCCTCCACAATATTCATGCCTTCTTACACTTTGCCAAAGACCACATGCTTGCCATCCACCACTCAGTCTTGGCAGTGCAGATGAAAAACTGGGAACCATTTGTGTTGGGTCCAGCATTTGCCATGGACAAGATGCCAGGACCTGTATGCTTTAGGATGAAGTTCTCATCTTCAAATTTCTCCCCATAGATGGACTTGCCACCAGTGCCATTATGGCATGTGAAGTCACCACCCTGACACATAAACCCTGGAATAATTCTGTGAAAGCAGGAACCCTTATAACCAAATCCTTTCTCTCCAGTGCTCAGAGCATGAAAATTTTCTGCTGTCTTTGGAACCTTGTCTGCAAACAGCTTGAAGGAGATGCGGCCCAAGGGCTCGCTGTCGACGGCAATGTCAAAGAACAAGATGGGGTTGACCATGGCTAGTAGTATAGGATTTTCCTTGGCGGCAGCATCTGCAAAGCCTTGCCACATTTTCTTAATCCAGTCTATCATTGATGGGCATTTGGGTTGGTTCCAAGTCTTTGCTATTGTGAATAGTGCTGCAATAAGCATACATGTGCATGTGTCTTTATAGTAGAATGATTTATAATCCTTTGAGTATATACCCAGTAATGGGATTGCTGGGTCAAATGGTATTCTGGTTCTAGGTCCCTGAGGAATCGTCAACACTGTCTTCCACAATGTTGAACTAATTGACACTTCCACGAACAGTGTAAAAGCATTCCTATTTCTCCATATCCTCTCCAGCATCTATTGTTTCCTGACTTTTTTTCTGATTTTTTTTTCTTTATTATACTTTAAGTTCTAGGGTACATGTGCACAACATGCAGGTTTGTTACATACGTATACATGTGCCATGTTGGTGTGCTGTACCCATTAACTCGTCATTTACATTAGGTATATCTCCTAATGCTATCCCTCCCCCCTCCCCCCCCCCACAATAGGACCCGGTGTGTGATATTCCCTTTCCTGTGTCCAAGTGATCTCATTGTTCAATTCCCACCTATGAGCGAGAACATGCGGTATTTGGTTTTCTGTTCTTGTGATAGTTTGCTAAGAATGATGGTTTCCAGCTGGATCCACGTCCCTACAAAGGACATGAACTCATCCTTTTTATGGCTGCACAGTATTCCATGGTGTATATGTGCCACATTTTCTTAATCCAGTCTGTCACTGATGGACATTTGGGTTGATTCCAAGTCTTTGCTATTGTGAACAGTGCTGCAGTAAACATACATGTGCATGTGTCTTTATGGCAGCACGACTTATAATCCTTTGGTATATCGCCAGTAATGGGATGGCTGGGTCAAATGGTATTTCTAGTTCTAGATCCTTGAGGAATTGCCACACTGTTTTCCACAATAGTTGAACTAGTTTACAGTCCCACCAACAGTGTAAAAGTGTTCCTGTTTCTCCACATCCTCTCCAGCACCTGTTGTCTCCTGATTTTTTAATGATTGCCGTTCTTACTGGTGTGAGATGGTATCTCATTGTGGTTTTGATTTGCATTTCTCTGATGGCGAGTGATGATGAGCATTTTTTCATGTGTCTGTTGGCTGTATGAATGTCTTCTTTTGAGAAGTATCTGTTCATATCCTTGCCCACTTTTTGATGGGTTGTTTTTTTTTTCTTGTATATTTGTTTGAGTTCTTATAGGTTCTGGATATTAGCCCTTTGTCAGATGAGTAGATTGCAAAACTTTTCTCCCATTCAGTAGGTTGCCTGTTCACTCTGATGGTAGTTTCTTTTGCTGTGCAGAAGCTCTTTAGTTTAATTAGATCCCATTTGTCAATTTTGGCTTTTGTTGCCGTTGCTTTTGGTGTTTTAGACATGAAGTCCTTGCCCATGCCTATGTCCTGAATGGTATTACCTAGGTTTTCTTCTAGGGTTTTATGGTTTTAGGTCTAACATTTAAGTCTCTAATCCATCTTGAATTAATTTTTGTCTAAGAAGTAAGGAAAGGATCTAGTTTCAGCTTTCTCCTTATGGCTAGCCATTTTCCCAGCACCATTTATTAATAGGGAATCTTTTCCCCATTTCTTGTTTTTGTCAGGTTTGTCGAAGATCAGTGCTGTAGGTATTATTTCTGAGGGCTCTGTTCTGTTCCATTGGTCTATATCTCTGTTTTGGTACCAGTACCATGCTGTTTTGGTTACTGTAGCCTTGTAGTATAGTTTGAAGTCAGGTAACGTGATGCCTCCAGCTCTGCTCTTTTGGCTTAGAATTGTCTTGGCAATGCAGGGTCTTTTGTGGTTTCATATGAACTTTAAAGCAGTTTTTTCCAATTCTGTGAAGAAAGTCATTGGTAGCTTGTTGGGGATGGCATTGAATCTATAAATTACCTTGGGCAGTATGGCCATTTTCACAATATTGATGATTCTTCTATCCATGAGCGTGGTATGTTCTTCCATTTGTTTGTGTCGTCTTTTATTTCACTGAGCAGTGTTTTGTAGTTCTCCTTGAAGAGGTCCTTTACATCCATTGTAAGTTGGATTCCTAGTATTTTATTCTCTTTGAAGCTACTGTGAATGGGAGTTCATTCTTGATTTGGCTCTCTGTTTGTCTGTTACTGGTGTATAAGAATGCTTGTGATTTTTGCACATTGATTTTGTATCCTGAGACTTTGCTGAAGTTGCTTATCAGCTTAAGAGATTTTGGCTGAGACAATGGGGTTTTCTAAATATACATCATGTCACCTGCAAACAGGGACAATTTGACTTCTTCTCTTCCTAACTGAATATCTTTTATTTCTTTCTCTTGCCTGATTGCCCTAGCCAGAACTTCCAACACTACGTTGAACAGGAGTGGTGAGAGAGGGCATCCCTGTCTTGTGCCAGTTTTCAAAGGGAATTTTTCCCAGTTTTTGCCCATTCAGTATGATATTGGCTATGGGTTTGTCATAAATAGCTCTTATTATTTTGAGATACGTTCCATCAGTACCGAATTTATTGAGAGTTTTTAGCAAAAAGGCTGTTGAATTTTGTCAAAGGCCTTTTCTGCATCTATTGAGATAATCATTTGGTTTTTGTCTTTGGTTCTGTTTATATGCTGGATTATGTTATTGATTTGTGTGTGTTGAACCAGCCTTGCATCCCATGGATGAAGCCCACTTGATCATGGTGGATAAGCTTTTTGATGTGCTGCTGGATTCCGTTTGCCAGTATTTTATTGAGGATTTTTGCATCGACGTTCATCAGGGATATTGGTCTAAAATTCTCTTTTTTTTTGTATCTCTGTCAGGCTTTGGTATCAGGATGATATTGGCCTCATAAAATGAGTTAGGGAGGATTCCCTCTTTTTCTATTGATTGGAATAGTTTCAGAAGGAATGGCACCAACTCCTCCTTGTACCTCTGGTAGAATTCGGCTGTGAATCCGTCTGGTCCTGGACTTTTTTTGGTTGGTAGGCTATTAATTATTGCCTCAATGTCAGAGCCTGTTATTGGTCTATTCAGGGATTCACTTCTTCCTGGTTTAGTCTTGGGAGAGTGTAAGTGTCCAGGAAATTATCCATTTCTTCTAGGTTTTCTAGTTTATTTGCTTAGAGGTGTTTATAGTATTCTCTGATGGTAGTTTGTATTCTGTGGGTTGGTGGTGATATCCCCTTTGTCATTTTTTTATTGCGTCTATTTGATTCTTCTCTCTTTTCTTCTTTATTAGTCTTGCCAGTGGTCTATCAGTTTTGTTAATCTTTTCAAAAAACCAGTTCCCGGATTCATTGATTTTTTTGGAGGACTTTTTGTGTCTCTATCTCCTTCAGTTCTGCTCTGATCTTAGTTATTTCTTGCCTTCTGCTAGCTTTTGAATGTGTTTGCTCTTGCTTCTCTAGTTCTTTTAATTGTGATGTTAGGGTGTCAATTTTAGATCTTTCCTGCTTTCTCTTGTGGGCATTTAGTGCTATAAATTTCCCTCTACACACTGCTTTAAATGTGTCCCAGAGATTCTGGTATGTTGTATCTTTGGTCTCATTGGTTTCAGAGAACATCTTTATTTCTGCCTTCATTTCATTATGTACCCAGTAGTCATTCAGGAGCAGGTTGTTCAGTTTCCATGTAGTTGAGCAGTTTTGATTGAGTTTCTTAGTCCTGAGTTCTAGTTTGATTGCACTGTGGTCTGAGAGACAGTTTGTTATAATTTCTGTTCTTTTACATTTCCTGAGGAGTGCTTTACTTCCAACTGTGTGGTCAATTTTGGAATAAGTGCGATGTGGTGCTGAGAAGAATGTATATTCTGTTGATTTGGGGTGGAGAGTTCTGTAGATGTCTATTAGGTCTGCTTGGTGCAGAGTTGAGTTCAATTCCTGGATATCCTTGTTAACTTTCTGTCTCGTTGATCTGTCTAATGTTGACAGTGGGGGTGTTAAAGTCTCCCATTATTATTGTATGGGAGTCTAAGTCTCTTTGTAAGTCTCTAAGGACTTGCTGTATGAATCTGGGTGCTCCTGTAGTGGGTGCATATATATTTAGGAGAGTTAGCTCTTCCTGATGAATTGATCCCTTTACCATTATGTAATGAGCTTCTTTTCCTCTTTTGATCTTTGATGGTTTAAAGTCTGTTTTATCAGAGACTAGGATTGCAGCTCCTGCTTTTTATTGTTTTCCATTTGCTTGGTAGATCTTCCTCCATCCCTTTATTTTGAGCCTATGTGTGTCTCTGCATGTGAGATGGGTCTCCTGAATACAGCAGACTGATGGTCTTGACTCTTTATCCAGTTTGCCAGTCTGTGTCTTTTAATTGGAGCATTTAGTCCATTTACATTTAAGGTTAATATTGTTATGTGTGAACTTGATCCTGTCATTATTATATTAGCTGGTTATTTTGCTCGTTAGTTGATGCAGTTTCTTCCTAGCATCGATGGACTTTACATTTTGACATGTTTTTGCAATGGCTGGTACTTGTTGTTCCTTTCCATGTTTAGTGCTTCCTTCAGGATCTCTTGTAGGACAGGCCTGGTGGTGACACAATCTGTAAGCATTTGCTTGTCTGTAAAGGATTTTATTTCTCCTTCACTTATGAAACTTAGTTTGGCTGGATATGAAATTCTGGATTGAAAATTCTTTTCTTTAAGAATGTTGAATATCAGCCCCCACTCTCTTCTGGCTTGGAGAGTTTCTGCCAAGAGATCTGCTGTTAGTCTGATGGTCTTCCCTTTGTGTGTAACCCAACCTTTCTCTCTGGCTGCCCTTAACATTTTTTCCTTCATTTCAACTTTGGTGAATCTGACAATTATGTGTCTTGTAGTTGCTCTTCTCGAGGAGTATCTTTGTGGCATTCTCTGTTTTTCCTGAATTTGAATGTTGGTCTGCCTTACTAGGTTGGGGAAGTTCTCCTGGATGATATCCTGCAGAGTGTTTTCCAGCTTGGTTCTATTTTCCCCGTCACTTTCAGGCACACCAATCAGACGTAGATTTGGTCTTTTCACATAATCCCGTATTTCTTGGGGCTTTGTTTGTTACTTTTTACTGTTTTTTCTCTACACTTCTCTTCTCACTTCATTTCATTCATTTGATCTTCAATCGCTGATACTCTTTCTTCCAGTTGATCGAGTCAGTTACTGAAGCTTGTGCATTTGTCACATAGTTCTCGTGTTATGGTTTTCATCTCTATCAGTTTTTTTAAGGTCTTCTCTGAATTGATTATTCTAATTATCCATTCATCCTTTCTTTTTTCAAGGTTTTTAGTTTCTTTGTGCTGGTTATGTAGTTCCTCCTTTAGCTCTGAGAAGTTTGATCGACTGAAGTCTTCTTCTCTCAACTCGTCAAAGTCATTCTCTGTCCTGCTTTGTTCCATTGCTGGCAACGAGCTGCGTTTCTTTGGAGGGGGAGATGCGCTCTGATATTTTGAATTTCCAGCTTTTCTGCACTGCTTTTTCCCCATCTTTGTGGTTTTATCTACCTTTGGTCTTTGATGATGGTGACGTACTGATGTGGTTTTGGTGTGGGTGTCCTTTCTGTTTGTTAGTTTTCCTTCCAACAGTCAGCACCCTCAGCTGTAGGTCTGTTGGAGTTTGCTTGAGGTCCAGTCCAGACCCTGATTGCCTGAGTATCAGCAGCAGAAGCTGCAGAAGATAGAATATTGCTGAACAGCGCATGTTGCTATCTGATTCTTGCTCTGGAAGCTTTGTCTCAGGGGTGTACCTTGCCGTTTGAGGTTTCAGGTTTCAGTCTGCACCTAATGGGGATGTCTCCCAGTATGGCTACTCAGGGGTCAGGGACCCACTTGACTAGGCAGTCTGTCAATTCTCAGATCTCAACCTCCGTGCTGAGAGATCCACTGCTCTCTTCAAATCTGTCAGACAGGGGCATTTACCTCTGCCGAGGTTTCTGCTGCTTTTTGTTTAGCTGTGCCCTGTCCCCAGAGGAGGAGTCTACAGAGTCAGGCTGGCCTCCTTGAGCTGTGGTGGGCTCCACCCAATTCGAGCTTCCGGCAGCTTTGTTTACCTACTAAAGCCTCAGCAATGGCGGGCGCCCCTCCCCCAGCCTCGCTGCTGCCTTGCAGTTAGATCTCAGACTGCTGTGCTAGCAATGAGGGAGGCTCCGTGGGCTTGGGACCCTCTGGGCCAGGTGTGGGATATAATCTCCTGGTGTGCCGTTTGCTAAGACCCTTGGTAAAGCGTAGTATTAGAGTGGGAGTTACCTGATTTTCCAGGTGTTGTGTGTCTCAATTTCCTTTGGCTAGGAAAAGGAATTCCTTTCCCCCTTGCACTTCTCAGGTGAGGCGATGCCTTGCCCTGCTTCAGCTCTCGCTGATCGGGCTGCACCTGCGGACCAGAGCCAACAGCCTGACATGCCCCAGTGAGATGAACCCGGTACCTCAGTTGAAAATGCAGAAATCACCCGTCTTCTGGGTCGCTCACGCTGGAAGCTGGAGCAGTTCCTATTCAGCCATCTTGGGCGCGCCCTCTGTTTCCTGACTTTTTAATGATTGCCATTCTAACTGGCATGATTTGCATTTCTCTAATGACCAGAGATGATGAGCTTTTTTTTTCATATGTTTGTTGGCCGCATAAATGTCTTCTTTTGAGAAGTGTCTGTTCATATCCTTTGCCCACTTTTTGATGGGGTTGTTTGGTTTTTCTCTTGTAAATTTGTTTAAGTTCCTTGTAGATTCTGGATATTAGCCCTTTGTCAAATTGATAGATTGCAAAATTTTTCTCCCATTCTGTAGGTTGCCTGTTCACTCTGATGATAGTTTCTTTGGCTGTGCAGAAGCTCTCTAGTTTAATTTGATTCCATTTGTCAATTTTGGCTTTTGTTGCCATTGCTTTTGGTGTTTTATTCATGAAGTCTTTGCCCATGCATATGTCCTGAATGATATTGCCTAGATTTTCTCCTAGGGTTTTTATGGTTTTAAGTCTTACATTTAAGTCTTGTCTTTTTCTTTTTTTTAATTATTATACTTTAAGTTCTAGGGTACATGTGCACAATGTGCAGATTTGTTACATAGGTATATATGTGCCATATTGTTTTGTTGCACCCATCAACTCGTCATTTACATTAGGTATTTCTCCTAATGCTATGCCTCCCCCAGTCCTTCACCCGCCAACAGGCCCCAGTGTATGATGTTCCCCTCCCTGTGTCCATGTGTTCTCTTTGTTCAGCTCCCACTTATGAGTGAGAATATGTGGTGTTTGGTTTTCTGTCCTTGTGATATTTTGCTGAGAAGGATGGTTTCCAGCTTCATCCATGTCCCTGCAAAGGACATGAACTCATCCTTTTTTGTGGCTGCGTAGTATTCCATGGTGTACCTGTGCCCCTTTTCTTCATCCAGCCTATGTTTGATGGATATTTGGGTTGGATCCAAGTCTTTACTATTGTGAATAGTGCTGCAATAAACATATGTGTGCATGTGTCTTTATAGTAGCATGATTTATAATCCTTTGGGTATATACCCAGTAATGGGATTGCTGGGTCAAATGGTATTGCTAGTTCTAGATCTTTGAGGAGTCGCCACACTGTCTTGCACAATGGTTGAACTATTTTACACTCTCACCAACAGTGTAAAAGCATTTCTATTTCTCCACATCCTCTCTAGCATCTGTTGTTTCCTCACTTTTTAATGATCGCCATTCTACCTGGTGTGAGATGGTATCTGATTGTGGTTTTGATTTGCGTTTCTCTGATGACCAGTGATGATGAGCATTTTTTCATATGTCTGTTGGCTGCATAAATGTCTTCTTTTGAGAAGTATCTGTTCATATCCTTTGCCCACTTTGTGATGGGGTTGTTTTTTTCTTGTAAATTTGTTTAAGTTCCTTGTAGATTCTGGATATTAGCCCTTTGTCAGATCGCTAGATTGCAAAATTTTTCTCCCATTCTGTAGGTTGCCTGTTCACTCTGATGATAGTTTCTTTTGCTGTGCAGAGGCTCTTCAGTTTAATTAGATCCCATTTGTCTGTTTTGGCTTTTGCTGGCATTGCTTTTGATGTTTTAGTCATGAAGTCTTTGCCCATGTCTATGTCCTGAATGGTATTGCCTAGGTTTTCTTCTGGGCTTTTTATGGTTTTAGGTCTTACATTTAAGTCTTTAATCCATCTTGAGTTAATTTTTGTATAAGTGTAAGGAAGGGATCTAGTTTCAGCTTTCTACATATGGCTAACCAGTTTTCCCAGCATGATTTATTAAATAGGGAGCCCTTTCCCCATTGCTTGTTTTTGTCAGGTTTGTCAAAGATCAGATGGTTGCAGATGTATGGTGTTATTTCTGAGGCCTCTGTTCTGTTCCATTGATCTATATATCTGTTTTGGTACTAGTACCATGCTGTTTTGGTTACTGTGGCCTTGTAGTATCATTTGAAGTCAGGTAGCCTGATGCCTCCAGCTTTGTTCTTTTTGCTTAGGATTGTCTTGGCTATATGGGCTCTTTTTTGGTTCCATATGAAATTTAAAGTAGTTTTTTCTAATGCTGTGAAGAAAGTCAATGGTAGCTTGATGGGGATAGCATTGAATCTATGAATTACTTTGGGCAGTATGGCCATTTTCACAATATTGATTCTTCCTATCTATGAGCATGGAATGCTTTTCCATTTGTCTGTGTCCTATTTCCTTGAGCAGTGGTTTGTAGTTCTCCTTGAAGAGGTCCTTCATATACCTTGTAGGTTGTATTCTTAGATATTTTATTCTCTTTGTAGCAATTGTGAATGGGGGTTCACTCATGATTTGGCTCTCTGTCTATTATTGGGGTATAGGAATGCTTGTGATTTTTGCACATTGATTTTGTATCCTGAGACTTTGCTGAAGTTGATTATCAGCTTAAGGAGATTTTGGCTGAGACAATGCGGTTTTCTAAACATATAACCATGTCATCTGCAAACAGAGACAATTTGACTTCCTCTCTTTCTATTGGAATACGGTTTATTTCTTTTTCTTGTCTGATTGCCCTGGCCAGAACTTCCAATACTATGTTGAATAAGAGTGGTGAGAGAGGGCATCCTTGTCTTGTGCTGGTTTTCAAAGGGAATGCTTCCAGCTTTTGCCCATTCAGTATGATATTGGCTGTGAGTTTGTCATAAATAGCTCTTATTATTTTGAGAAACTTTCCATCAATACCTAGTTTATTGAGAGTTTTTAGCATGAAGGGGTGTTGAATTTTACTGAAGGCCTTTTCTGCATCTATTGAGATAATCATGTGGTTTTTGTCCTTGGTTCTGTTTATGTGATGAATTACGTTTATTGATTTGCATATGTTGAACCAGCCTTGCATCCCAGGAATGAAGCCGACTTGATCATGGTGGATAAGCTTTTTGATGTGCTGCTGGATTTGTTTTGCCAGTATTTATTGAGGATTTTCACATCTTGTTCATCAGGGATATTGGCCTGAAATTTTCTTTTTTGTTGTGTCTCTGCCAGGTTTTGGTATCAGGATGATGCTGGCCTCATAAAATGAGTTAGGGAGGAGTCCCTCTTTTTCTATCACTTGGAATAATTTCAGAAAGAACGGTACCAGCTTCTCTTTTTACCTCTGGTAGAATTCAGCTGTGAATCTGTCTGGTCCTGGTTTTTTTTTTTGGTTGGTAGGCTATTAGTTACTGCATCAATTTCAAAACTTGTTATTGGTCTATTCAGTGATAGGACTTCTTCCTGGTTTAGTCCTGGGAGGGTGTATGTGTTCAGGAATTTATCCATTTCTTCTAGATTTTCTAGTCTTTTTTGCATAGAGGTGTTTGTAGTATTCTCTGATGGTAGTTTGTATTTCTATGGGATTGGTGGTGATATCCCCTTTATCATTTTTTATTGTGTCTATTTGATTCTTCTCTCTTTTCTTCTTTATTAGTCTGGCTAACAGTCTATCTATTTTGTTAATCTTTTAAAAAAATCAGCCCCTGGATTCATTGATTTTTTTGAAGGGCTTTTCACATCTCTATCTCCTTCAATTCTGCTCTGCTCTTAGTTATTTCTTGTCTTCTGCTAGCTTTTAAATTTGTTTGCTCTTGCTTCTCTAGTTCTTTTAATTGTGATGTTAGGGTGTCAATTTTAGATCTTTCCTGCTTTCTCCTGTGGGCATTTAGTGCTAGAAATTTGCCTTTAAACACTGCTTTAGTTGTGTCCCAGAGCTTCTAGTACCTTGTGTCTTTGTTCTCGTTGGTTTCAAAGAACTTATTTATTTCTGCCTTAATTTTGTTATTTACTCAGTAGTCATTCAGGAGCAGGTTGTTCAGTTTCCATGTAGTTGTGCGGTTTTGAGTGAGTTTCTTAATCCTGAGTTCTAATTTGATTGCACCCTGGTCCAAGAGACTGTTATAATGTCCATTCTTTTGCATTTGTTGAGGAGTGTTTTACTTCCAATTATGTGGTCAATTTTAGAATAAGTGCGATGTGGTACTGAGAAGAATGTACATTCTGTTGATTTGGGATGGGGAGTTCTGTAGACATCTATTAGATCTGCTTGGTCCAGAGCTGATTTCAAGTCCTGAATATCCTTGTTAATTTTCTGTCTCATTGATTCATCTAATATTGACAGTGGGGTGTTAAATTTTCCCACTATTATTGTGTGGGAGTCTAAGCCTCTTCGTAGTTCTCTAAGAACTTGCTTTATGAATCTGGGTGCTCCTGTATTGGGTGCATATATATTTAGGATAGTTAGCTTTACTTGTTGCATTGATCCCTATACCATTATGTAATGCCCTTCTTTGTCTTTTCTGATCTTTGTTGGTTTAGTCTGTTTTATCAGAGACTAGGATTGCAACTCTTGCTTTTGTTTTTCTTTCCATTTGCTTGGTAAATATTCCTCCATCCCTTTATTTTGAGCCTATGTGTGTCTTTGCACGTGAGATGGGTCTCCTGAATACAGCACACCAGTGGGTCTTGACTCTATCCAATTTGCCATTTTGTGTCTTTTAATTGGGGCATTTAGCCCTTTTACATTTAACATTAATATTGTTATGTGTGAATTTGATCCTGTCATTATGATGCTAGCTGGTTGTTTTGCCCGTTGGTCGATGCAGTTTCTTCATAGTGTCTATGGTCTTTATAATTTGGTATGTTTTTGCAGTGGCTAGTCCAGTTTTTCCTTTCCACATTGAGTGCTTCCTTCAGGAGCTCTTGTAAGGCAGGCCTGGTGGTGACAAAATCTCTCAGCATTTGCTTGTCTGTAAATGATTTTATTTCTCCTTGGCTTATGAGCTTAGTTTGGCTGGATATGAAATTCTGGGTTGAAAATTATTTTCTTTAAGAATGTTGAATATTGGCCCCCACTCTCTTGTGGCTTGTAGGGTTTCTGCAGAGATATCTGCTGTTAGTCTGATGGGCTTCCCTTTGTGGTAACCCAACCTTTCTCTCTGGCTAACTTTAACCTTTTTTTTTTTTTTTTTTTTTCTGACAGGGTCTCGTTCTGTCACCCAGGCTGGAATGCAGTGGTGCAATCTTGGCCCACTGCAAGCTCTACCTTCTGGGTTCACATCATTCTCCTGCCTCAGCCTCCCAAGTCGCTGGGACTACAGGCACCTGCCACCACGCCTGGCTAATTTTTTGTATTTTTGGTAGAGACAGGATTTCACCATGTGAGCCAGGATGGTCTCAATCTTCTGACCTCGTGATCGGCCCACCTTGGCCTCCCAAAGTGCTGGGATTACATGCATGAGCCACCACACCCAGCCACTCTTAACATTTTTTCCTTCATTTCAACCTTGGTGAGTCTGATGATTATGTGTCTTGGGGTTGCTCTTCTTGAGGAGTATTTTTGTGATGTTCTCTATATTTCCTGAATCTGAATGTTGCCTGTCTTGCTAGGTTGGGAGAGTTTTCCTGGATAGTATCCTGAAGAGTGTTTTCCAACTTGGTTCCATTCTCCCCATTGCTTTCAGGTACACCAATCAGACATAGGTTTGGTCGTTTCACATAGGCCCATATTTCTTGGAGGCTTTGTTCATTCCTTTTCATTCTTTTTTCTCTAATCTTGTCTTCATACTTTATTCATTAAATTGATCTTCAATCTCTGATATCCTTTCTTCTGCTTGATTGATCCTACTATTGATACTTGTGTATGCTTCACGAAGGTCTTGTGCTGTGTTTTTCAGCTCCATCAGGTCATTTATGTTCTTCTCTAAACTGGTTATTCTAGTTAGCATTTTTTCTAACCTTTTTTCAAGGTTTTTAGCTTCCTTGCATTGGGTTAGAACATGCTCCTTTAGCTTGGAGGAGTTTGTTATTACCCACCTTCTGAAGCCTACTTTTGTCAATTTGTCAAACTTATTCTCTTACCAGTGTTGTTCCCTTGCTGGTGAGGAGTTGTGATTCTTTGGAGGAGAAGAGGCATTCCGGTTTTGGGAATTTTCAGCCTTTTGCGCTGGTTTTTCCTCATCTTCATGGATTTATCTACCTGTGGTCTTTGATGTTGGTGACCTTTGGATGGGGTTTCTGTGTGGATGTCCTTTTTGTTGATGTTGATGCTATTCCTTTCTGCTTTTTAGCTTTCCTTCTAACAGGCCCCTCTGCTGCAGTTCTGCTGGAGTTTGCTGGAGGTCCACTCCAGACCCAGTTTGCCTGGTGTCACCAGTGAGGCTACAGAACAGCAAAGATTGCTGCCTGTTCCTTCCTCTGGAAGCTTCATCCTAGAGGAGCATCTGCCAGATGCCAGCTGGAGCTCTCCTGTATGAGGTGTCTGTTGACCCCTGCTTGGAGGTTTCTCCCAGTCAGGAGGCGTGGGGTTCAGGGACCCATTTTAGGAGGCAGTCTGTCCCTTAGCAGAGCTCTAGCACTGTGCTGGGAGATCCACTGCTCTCTTCAGACCTGGAAGGTAGGAACGTTTAAGTCTGCTGAAGCTGTGCCCACTGCTGTTCCTTTCCCCAGGTGCTCTGTACCAGGGAGATGGGAGTTTTATCTATCAGCCCCTGACTGGGGCTGCTGCCTTTCTTTCAGAGATGCCCTGCCCAGGGAAGAGGAATCTAGAGAGGCAGTCTGGCTACAGTGGCTTTGCGGAGCTGCAGTGGGCTCCACCCAGTTAGAACATCCCAGTGGCTTTGTTTACACTGTGAGGGGAAAATCGCCTACTCAAGCCTCAGTAATGGCAAACGCCCCTGCCCCCACCAAGTTTGAGTGTCCCAGGTTGACTTCAGACTGTGCAGGCAGCGAGAACTTCCAGTCAGTTGATCTTAGCTTGCTGGGCTCCTTGGGGGTGGGATCCGCTGAGCTAGACCACTTAGCTTCCCGCTTCAACCCCCTTTCCAGATGAATGAACAGTTCTCTCTCGCTGGCATTCCAGGCACCACTTGGGTATGAAAAAAAAAAAACCTCCTGTAGCTAGCTCTGTGTCTGCCCAAACAGCCACCCAGTTTTGTGCTTGAAACCCAGGGCCCTGGTGGTGTAGGCACCTGAGGGAATCTCCTGGTCTGCTGATTGCGAAGACTGTGGGAAAAGCATAGTGTCTGGACGGGAATGCACTGTCCCTCACGGCACAGTCCCTCAGGGCTTCCCTTGGCTAGGGGAGGGAGTACCCCAACCCCTTGCACTTCCCGGGGGAGGCGACATCCCACTCTGCTTTGGCTCACCCTATGTGGGCCGCATCCACTCTCTAACCAGTCCCAGTGAGATGAGCTGGGTACCTCAATTGGAATGCAGAAATCACCTGCCTTCTGTGTTGATCTCCCTGGGACCTGCAGATCAGAGCTGTTCCTATTTGGCCATCTTACCAAATCTTCACGCCTTGGCTTCTTTGCATGCTGAACCTTATGTCTTGCCCCTACCTCTTGGAACTTTTTGGATTTTTGCTGTGAGTAGGTCCTTCTCCTCTCTCTTCTGAGCTATTGCAGAACTTCTAACCAGCCCTCTATCTCGAAACTTTTTTCTTGCATGCCTTGCCAAAATATCACTCTGCTTATATACTCCCTTCTTCAAGAACTTTCAAGGGCTCCCAATTAGAAACAAATCAAAGCCCCAATGTACTGGTATGATGCTAAATGCTTTCTGGGAGCCAGCTCCACGTGTGGGCCCTTGCCCAGATCATGGCTTGACCTCACTTATCACTTCTTCTTAATTGCACCCTTCCTAGTGACTTTAAGAAAGATATTCAGTTTTGAGAAGTGTGATACTGCCTCAAGGGCAGAAAATGTCTGGTGCTCTGCTTCTGGGGACAATTACCCCTCTGCCCCCTTTTGCATCAGCAATCTGCTCACTTTTGGGACATTCAGTCTGGAGAGAGGGTCTGAGGCTTGGGATTCATTCTACAATCTCAGAACAAATGGCTGAAAGGATCTGGGTCTAAAATCAGAAAATGAAATTGAATGCAAGTTTGCAAAGTCCTTAGAAGTTTTTTCCGGTCCAGTTCTGGGCTGCAGCAGGAGGGTGGGGATAAGGGGGAGGAAAGGGGTGTCCCCAAGGAGCTGAGTGAGGAATGGAGGGCTAAGTGGAGGCAGATGAGCTGGCATACCGCAGTCACCTCAGGGAGCAGGCAGCGCTGCGATGAATAGAGATGGGGCTTGACATGCCAAGAGCGCAGTTGGGTTAAATGCAGGGTTAACAGTGACCTAGTCACCATTTCACCCTCCCCATAGGAGAGGAAGGCTCTGTCTGCCACTTCAGCCATGGGGAAAAAAGCCATTTTGATGGTTGGATCTGAGCCACGGGGTACATCAGCAACTGACCTGGGAGACACGTTGTGGCTGCGTGTGGCTGTCAATCCTCCCAGGGTAGGGAGGTGATAATAGATGGCTGTCTGCAGGCTCTTCGGCAACTCCCCGAACTGCCTGCAGCCAAGCTTCAGAATCTGTTGGGGTTGCAGAAGAGGCCTGGGGGCCTGATTCTCCCAGTCTGGGAAGCCGGACACAGCAAACAACAGTGGAATGGGAGACACAGCTCTGTTTCCTTTATTGCTGGGCGGATTGATCCTGGCCTACAGACTGATGACTCTTCCCAGGGTCCTCTGCCCTCCCCCAGGGAGCAAGCTGTGGCAACCTTTCCCACAGTCACTTGTGGACAGAGCTGCCATGCCCACAGTTCCAGATAAAGCAAATCTCAAAACATACAATGGGAATGGTGTCTCCATGTGCAATACGGCAGCCCTATCCTTTGGTAACCTGTTCCTTCAGTAATGTTCTCCACGCAGGAGAGGCATTATTTTTTTACCTTTAAGGAGTCAGTTGGCCTCAGCATCCTGCCATGGTCTAGCTTGTGCACAATTATAAAACAGAAGTTCCCAGCTTCTTCCTCTTCCCACTTGTCCCTATTATGGGATAAGAGTGCATGCACCTGGTTGCTGATGTAGGTCCCGCTGCCCACTATGTAACTGTAACAATAGTTCAGAAGAATACCATAGGACCACAGAAAGACAACATCTGCCTTCTGAAATAAAAATCACATATGTTTACCATTCAAATTAAGAATAAATCTATACTTCGAACCCAGAGTAATCACAGTGTGTTGCGCTAAGTCTAACTGCTCTTCATCACACAATTAATAAGACCCCCACTACTTGCTTAGCCCAGTAACCCCGGGAAGAGTCTCTCCTCTCTGCTAGACCTTCTTCTTCCAGGCTTCCCAGAGGGTGTGGAGAGGGCTGTGAGGTCCTGTCTCTTAGGTATAAGGGCCTCATTGATTCGTGATTGTCTGCCAGGTGCTTGGCAGGGAGGTGGGAGGCATATGCACTATATATGGCCCTTTTCATCTCTTGGGGCTGCATGCTTTGGCTTGCTCTTGCTTAGGCCCCTGCTCAAGGTCCTGCTAGACCCAGGCTTTTGTCAGTGGGTGAGGTCTGAGGAAGTCTGTTTCTCAAAGACTTGGAAGGCGGCTTTTTCTTTAGCTGTTCAGCAGTGCCTCCTCTCACTTGGGCACTTGATTCCCACTGTGCTGGTCCAGTGTAGGGAGGGGTGTTTTAGTTTCCTTTGGGGGCAGGATGAATTCTTTTCTGATGGGGTCAGGGCTAAAAATGGACATTCCATTGGAAGGATGAAGAGATGCAATATACTTCCTGTGAAATACCATTAACACAACCTCTCACCCACCACCCCCCATTACTGTGGCAATTAGAGGCTATTCCAGGTCGATAATTCATGTCCGATATTGAGTAGTTACAACAGTGGTGATCAATAGATTAATCCGAGCTGAGAAATTAATGGTGGCGATGGCCTTCATGTGATAGTCGGTCAGACAGATTATATTGCCGTAAATTTTACTTTGAAAAAAAAGTTAATGTAGATTTTATTCAAATACCACATACAATGAAAAAGTTCATATAACACACGCCCATGATGAATGTCACAAATGAGCTGCCCACAAATGACATCTAGATGGAGAAAGAGACTGTGACAGCACTCGAGACCTTGTCCCTTTCTAGTCCTACCTGCCTCGGGGAGTAAGCACGATCCTGACTTCTAAAACAGAAGTATTGAAAAAAGTTTCTGCTCTCAAAGTACATCTAAATGGAGCCATACACTATGAACTCTTTTCATGTCTGATTCGTTTTTATTTTTTTATTTTTTATTTTTATTTTTATATACTTTAAGTTCTAGGGTACATGTGCATGACGTTTATATCCGTATAACTCCCAATGCAATCCCTCCCTCCTCCCCCTCCCATGATAGGCCCAGTGTGTGATGTTCCCCTTCCCGAGTCCAAGTGATCTCATGTTCAGTTCCCACCTATGAGTGAGAACATGCGTGTTTGGTTTCTCTTCTTGTGATAGTTTGCTAAGAATGATGGTTTCCAGCTGCATCCATGTCCCTACAAAGGACGCAAACTCATCCTTTTTATGGCTGCATAGTATTCCATGGTGTATATGTGCCACATTTTCTTAATCCAGTCTGTCACAGATGGACATTTGGGTTGATTCCAAGTCTTTGCTATTGTGAATAGTGCCGCAATAAACATACGTGTGCATGTGTCTTTGTAGTAGAGTAATTTATAATCCTTTGGGTATATACCCAGTAGTGGGATGGCTGGGTCATATGGTACATCTAGTTCTAGATCCTTGAGGAATCGCCATACTGTTTTCCATAATGGTTGAACTAGTTTACAATCCCACCAACAGTGTAAAAGTGTTCCTATTTCTCCACATCCTCTCCAACACCTGTTGTTTCCTGACTTCTTAATGATTGCCATTCTAACTGGTGTGAGATGGTATCTCATTGTGGTTTTGATTTGCATTTCTCTGATGGCGAGTGATGATGAGCATTTTCATGTGTTGTTGGCTGTATGATGTCTTCTTTTGAGAAATGTCTGTTCATATCCTTTGCCCACTTTTGATGGGGTTGTTTGTTTTTTTCTTGTAATTTGTTTGAGTTCTTTGTAGATCTGGATATTAGCCCTTTGTCAGATGAGTAGGTTGCAAAAATTTTTTCCATTCTGTAGGTTGCCTGTTCACTCTGATGGTAGTTTCTTTTGCTGTGCAAGCTCTTTAGTTTAATTAGATCCCATGTGTCAATTTTTGCTTTTGCTGCCATGCTTTTGGTGTTTTAGACATGAAGTCCTTGCCCATGCCTATGTCCTGAATGGTACTACCTAGATTTTCTTCTAGGGTTTTTATGGTATTAGGTCTAACATTAAGTCTCTAATCCATCTTGAATTAATTTTCGTATAAGGGTAAGGAAAGGATCCAGTTTCAGCTTTCTACTTATGGCTAGCCAATTTTCCCAGCACCATTTATTAAATAGGGAATCCTTTCCCCATTTCTTGTTTCTCTCAGGTTTGTCAAAGATCAGATGGCTGTAGATGTGTGGTATTATTTCTGAGGACTCTGTTCTGTTCCATTGGTCTATATCTCTGTTGTGGTACCAGTACCATGCTGTTTTGGTTACTGTAGCCTTGTAGTATAGTTTGAAGTCAGGTAGCGTGACGCCTCCAGCTTTGTCCTTTTGACTTAGGATTGTCTTGGCAATGCGGGCTTTTTTTGGTTCCATATGAACTTTAAAGGTTTTTTCCAATTCTGTGAAGAAGTCATTGGTAGCTTGATGGGGATGGCATTGAATCTATAAATAACCTTGGGCAGTATGGCCATTTTCACGATATTGATCTTCCTATCCATGAGCATGGTATGTTCTTCATTTGTGTTCCTCTTTGATTTCACTGAGCAGTGGTTTGTAGTTCTCCTTGAAGAGGTCCTTTACATCCCTTGTAAGCTGGATTCCTAGGTATTTTATTCTCTTTGAAGCAATTGTGAATGGAAGTTCATCCTGATTTGGCTCTCTGCTTGTCTGTTACTGGTGTATAAGAATGCTTGTGATTTTTGCACATTAATTTTGTATCCTGAGACTTTGCTGAAGTTGCTTATCAGCTTAAGGAGATTTTGGGCTGAGACGATGGGGTTTTCTAAATATACAATCATGTCATCTGCAAACAGGGACAATTTGACTTCTTCTTTTCCTAACTGGATACCCTTGATTTCTTTCTCTTGCCTGATTGCCCTAGCCAGAACTTCCAACACTATGTTGAATAGGAGTGGTGAGAGAGGGCATCCCTGTCTTGTGCCAGTTTTCAAAGGGAATTTTTCCAGTTTTTGCCCATTCAGTATGATATTAGCTGTGGGTTTGTCATAAATAGCTCTTATTATTTTGAGGTACGTTCCATCAATACCGAATTTATTGAGCGTTTTTAGCATAAAGGGCTGTTGAATTTTGTCAAAAGCCTTTTCTGCATCTATTGAGATAATCATGTGGTTCTTGTCTTTGGTTCTGTTTATATGCTGGATTACGTTTATTGATTTGCGAATGTTGAACCAGCCTTGCATCCCAGGGATGAAGCCCACTTGATCATGGTGGATAAGCTTTTTGATGTGCTGCTGAATCCGGTTTGCCAGTATTTTATTGAGGATTTTTGCATCGATGTTCATCAGGGATATTGGTCTAAAATTCTCTTTTTTTGTTGTGTCTCTGCCAGGCTTTGGTATCAGGATGATGTTGGCCTCAAAATGAGTTAGGGAGGATTCCCTCTTTTTCTATTGATTGGAATAGTTTCAGAAGGAATGGTACCAGCTCCTCCTTGTACCTCTGGTAGAATTCAGCTGTGAATCCATCTGGTCCTGGACTTTTTTTGGTGGGTAGGCTATTAATTGTTGCCTCAATTTCAGAGCCTGCTATTGGTCTATTCAGGGATTCAACTTCTTCCTGGTTTAGTCTTGGAAGAGTGTAAGTGTCCAGGAAATTATCCATTTCTTCTAGATTTTCTAGTTGATTTGCGTAGAGGCATTTATAGTATTCTCTGATGGTTGTTTGTATTTCTGTGGGGTCGGTGGTGATATCCCCTTTATCTTTTATTGCGTCTATTTGATTCCTCTCTCTTTTCTTCTTTATTAGTCTTGCTAGCGGTCTGTCAATTTTGTTGATCTTTTCAAAAAACCAACTCCTGGATTCATTGATTTTTTGGAGGGGTTTTTGTGTCTCTATCTCCTTCAGTTCTGCTCTGATCTTAGTTATTTCTTGCCTTCTGCTAGCTTTTGAATGTGTTTGCTCTTGCCTCTAGTTCTTTTATTGTGATGTTAGAGTGTCAATTTTAGATCTTCTGCTTTCTCTTGTGGGCATTTAGTGCTATAAATTTCCCTCTACACACTGCTTTAAATGTGTCCCAGAGATTCTGGTATGTTGTATCTTTGTTCTCATTGGTTTCAAAGAACATCTTTATTTCTGCTTTCATTTCGTTATGTACCCAGTAGTCATTCAGGAGCAGGTTGTTCAGTTTCCATGTAGTTGAGCGGTTTTGATTGAGTTTCTTAGTCCTGAGTTCTAGTTTGATTGCACTGTGGTCTGAGAGACAGTTTGTTATAATTTCTGTTCTTGTACATTTGCTGAGGAGTGCTTTACTTCCAATTATGTGGTCAATTTTGGAATAAGTGCGATGTGGTGCTGAGAAGAATGTATATTCTGTTGATTTGGGGTGGAGAGTTCTATAGATGTCTATTAGGTCCGCTTGGTGCAGAGATGAGTTCAATTCCTGGATATCCTTGTTAACTTTCTGTCTCGTTGATCTGTCTAATGTTGACAGTGGAGTGTTGAAGTCTCCCTATTATTGTATGGGAGTCTAAGTCTCTTTGTAGGTCTCTAAGGACTTGCTTTATGAATCTGGGTGCTCCTGTATTGGGTGCATATATATTAGGAGAGTTAGCTCTTCCTGTTGAATTGATCCCTTACCATTATGTAATGGCCTTCTTTGTCTCTTTTGATCTTTGATGGTTTAAAGTCTGTTTTATCAGAGACTAGGATTGCAAACCCTGCTTTTTTTTGTTCTCCATTTGCTTGGTAGATCTTCCTCCATCCCTTTATTTTGAGCCTATGTATGTCTCTGCATGTGAGATGGGTCTCCTGAATACAGCAGACTGATGGGTCTTGACTCTTTATCCAGTTTGCCAGTCTGTGTCTTTTAATTGGAGCATTTAGTCCATTGACATTTAAGGTTAATATTGTTATGTGTGAACTTGATCCTGTCATTATGATATTAACTGGTTATTTTGCTCGTTAGTTGATGCAGTTCTTCCTAGCCTCGATGGTCTTTACATTTTGGCATGTTTTTGCAATGGCTGGTACCGGTTGTTCCTTTCCATGTTTAGGGCTTCCTTCAGGGTCTCTTGTAAGGCAGGCCTGGTGGTGACAAAATCTCTAAGCATTTGCTTATCTGTAAAGGATTTTATTTCTCCTTCACTGATGAAGCTTAGTTTGGCTGGATATGAAATTCTGGGTTGAAAATTCTTTTCTTTAAGAACGTTGAATATTGGCCCCCACTCTCTTCTGGCTTGTAGAGTTTCTGCCGAGAGGTCTGCTGTTAGTCTGATGGGCTTCCCTTTGTGGGTAACCCGACCTTTCTCTCTGGCTGCCCTTAAGATTTTTTCCTTCATTTCAACTTTGGTGAATCTGGCAATTATGTGTCTTGGAGTTGCTCTCTGAGGAGTATCTTTGTGGCGTTCTCTGTATTTCCTGAATTTGAATGTTGGCCTGCCCTACTAGGTTGGGGAAGTTCTCCTGGATGATATCCTGAAGAGTGTTTTCCAACTTGGTTCCATTTTCCCCCTCACTTTCAGGCACCCCATCAGACGTAGATTTGGTCTTTTTACATAATCCCATACTTCTTGCAGGCTTTGTTCATTTCTTTTCTTCTTTTTTCTTTTGGTTTCTCTTCTCGCTTCATTTCATTCATTTGATCCTCAATCGCTGATACTCTTTCTTCCAGTTGATCGAGTCGGTTACTGAAGCTTGTGCATTTGTCACGTATTTCTCGTGTCATGGTTTTCATCTCTGTCATTTCGTTTATGATCTTCTCTGCATTAATTAGTCTAGCTGTCAATTCTTCCACTTTTTTTTCAAGATTTTTAGTTTCTTTGCGCTGGGTACGTAATCCTCCTTTAGCTCTGAGAGGTTTGATGGACTGAAGCCTTCTTCTCTCATCTCGTCAAAGTCATTCTCTGACCAGCTTTGATCCGTTGCTGGCGATGGGCTGCGCTCCTTTGCAGGGGGAGATGCGCTCTTATTTTTGAATTTCCAGCTTTTCTGCCCTGCTTCTTCCCCATCTTTGTGGTTTTATCTGTCTCTGGTCTTTGATGATGGTGACGTACTGATGGGGTTTTGGTATAGGTGTCCTTCCTGTTTGATAGTTTTCCGTCTGACAGTCAGAAGGACTGTCTGTTGGTCTGTTGGAGATTGCTTGAGGTCCACTCCAGACCCTGTTTGCCTGGGTATCAGCAGCAGAGGTTGCCGAAGATAGAATATTGCTGAACAGCGAGTGTACCTGTCTGATTCTTCTTTGGAAGTTTCTCTCAGGGGTGACTCCACCCTGTGAGGTGTGGGGTGTCAGACTGCCCCTAGTGGGGGATGTCTCCCAGCTAGGCTACTCAGGGGTCAGGGACCCACCTGAGCAGGCAGTCTGTCCGTTCTCAGATCTCAACCTCCGCGTTGGGAGATCCACGGCTCTCCCCAAAGCTGTCAGACAGAGTCGTTCGCGTCTGCACCGGGCCCGCTCTTTCCTATTGGACTGCAGCTGTGCGCTGTCCCCAGAGGTAGAGTCTACAGAGACAGGCAGGCTTCCTTGAGCTGCTGTGAGCTCCACCCAGTTCGAGCTTCCCAGCGGCTTTGTTTACCTTAAGCCTCAGCAATGGCGGGCGCCCTCCCCCAGCCTCGCTGCTGCCTTGCGGATAGATCGCCGCAGACTGCTGTGTTAGCAGTGAGGGAGGCTCCGTGGGCGTGGGACCCTCCCGGCCAGGTGTGGGATATTTCCTGGTGTGCCTGTTTCCTTAAAGCGCAGTATTGGGGTGGGAGTTACCCGATTTTCCAGGTGTGTGTGTCTCAGTTCCCCTGGCTAGGAAAAGGGATTCCCTTCCCCCTTGCGCTTCCAGGTGAGGCGATGCCTCGCCCTGCTTCAGCTCACGCTGGTCAGGCTGCAGCAGCTGACCAGCACCGATTGTCCGGCACTCCCTAGAGAGATGACCCCAGTACCTCAGTTGAAAATGCAGAAATCACCGGTCTTCTGTGTCGCTCGCGCTGGGAGTTGGAGACTGGAGCTGTTCCTATTCGGCCATCTTGCTCCGCCCCTCAGTCTGATCTTTGGCTACAGAATAAGGTGTGCGAGTCCATTCATGGTGCTGAGCATTGTGTGGCATCATTCTCTGGCGGTATAGGATTCTCTCGCATGAACACACCATGATTTATTTACCCTTTCACTGTTCATGGGCACTGGGGTGGTTTGCAGATATCTGAGTGGGGGGCACTATTACAAATAGCCCTGGGCTGAATATTTTTTGTGCATGTCTTTTGGTAAGCTCGTGAACACATCCCACTTAGTACATACTTAGGAGTAGAGTGGTGGGGTCATAGGGTATACCAACATTCAGTTTTAGTTGAACTTTTAAAAATCATGAAAACATTGTTTAAGATTAAGAAGCATTGTGAAGATAGAAAATTATGTACCGGCATAGTACAAAATACCCACGAACCTACCATGGAGGTTAGACAAGTGTTCACATTTTGCCAAATTTGCTCTTTCACATATTAAAAAAATATAAAATTTCAAATATAGCTAAAACTCCATCTCCTCTTCCCTTTTCCTAGATCAGTATCCTTTCTTTAGATCAGTATCATCCTGGGGCTGGTGTATCATCCTCTGCTTGGTTTAGACTTGGACTATATCTGTATGAATCCAGAAACCATATACACTACGCTTTTAGTTTTAAAAAGTAGCATCCTGTTCATGGTCTTTTGTAATTTGCGCTTTTTTTTTCACTTGACATTATTTGTTTGTAACAGCAGAGCAGCGGAAACCTCCTTAGTGCCCCACCATAGACGGTTGATTCCACTGACGGCTATTGACACCTATCAACATGTAGAAATATGGAACATGTAAATGTGTGTTTTGATTTGATTTTTTCTTTTTTCTGTTCTTTGGCAGGCTAGCTGGGAGAGGTGTGTGTGTGTGTGAGAGAGAGATAGAGGAAGAGAGCTTGGATTATGAGTGTAGGATTGTGTGTGTGTGTGTGTGTGTGTGTGTGGCTCTGCCCTCAGGCTCCTGGCTGCCTTTGCTTGCACATGCTGTCAGCTAAGCAGTGGCTGCAAGTCTAGAGGACCTGTCAGGACCTGCCCCACCTCTGAGGCACAGTTCTTAGTGAGACCATCTGCTTGGTTGTTGGCTAAATTGGGTCAAGAGCCCATGCTTCATTCCCTCAGCCCTGGCCAGGTTGGTCTGTATCTCGGGCTCCTGTTGTTAGGGGCAGGCTATTGACAGTTATGTCCAGGACAGAATGGCCCAGTCCCAGGGTTTTTCAATCCACCATAAATATGGGGTGAGAGGAGGGTCACATGCTGAAGAATGGGAGCCTTATCCACATCTTGACTATGCAGGTGGATCTTTGTTGGTGAGGTTGCCAAGTGTTGCACACATTGCTGGATTCCTTGTGCCAGGCCTGTGGGCCCATTCCCAACATCAGGGGGCTCTGCTGCCGATAGCTGCAACCTCCTCAAAGGTATGGAGAGCTGGGGGTGTCTAGGAATTTTCTGTCCCCCTTCCTACCCCTGCGCCCCACCCCAGGGTACCCATAGCCAGTGACTGATGGGGAGTTAAAAACCCAGCTCCATTGCCTGGAGGCAGGACAAACTCTGGGGTGCAATTTACCCTCCAGAGGCCCCCTGCCAGATGAGGATGGGGTGGGACTTTGAGTTTGCACCCATGATTGCCTTGCTCCATTTTCCTGTTCTACTCGTCCATCCCTTACTGGTTCCTCCTGGGAGTGCTTCCTTACTAACTCACCTGCCCCCAAACCCTTGACTCAGCACCACTTCTGGGAGAACGTGATGCATGCGGCCATACTCTGTCCTCCTCTCCTATCTCTCCCCTCCCCTCCTTCACAGGGCAAACTAGGGTCCCGGAGCCAGGCAGACCCAGGTTCTAGCCTGCTTCCACCTGCGAGAGTTTTCTCATGTTTCTTAGCCTCTCTAAGCCTCAATGTCCTCATCTGAAACATGGGGCCACTAAAAGAACTCACATCAGAGGACTTCGTGAGGATTTAATGAGGTAATGCATCGAAAGCACTTAGCAGACACACGGTAATCACTTAAATGGTAGCTCCCGGGGTTGTAATGAGAATTAAGAATATAATGTGTATCAGATGCGCCTGGCACTTAGGAGATGCTCAATGTATTTTCACGCCTTTTCTCTCTCTCTTTCAGGGCATCCAGTACAGGTACTTACGGTTAATTTTTTATGCGATGAACAGGCAACATAGCAGGACTGATCAGGCTGCAACCATCCAGACGGCAAAAGAATAAAAAGACAAATGCTAAAGAAATGTAAGATGGTGACCCTCCACACAACTCACTTCAGGGAGTCATTTGTTGACTCTTTATTTGTATGTTTCCCCCAATAAAAGTTTTAATAAAAAATATCCAGACCCTGGGGACTCAATGATAAATTTGAGCACAAAGCTCCTTGGAGAACATGTCTTGGCTAAATACACAGAGCAGATTATTATTATTTATTATTATTTCCATTCCAAGAAATGGTGAACATTCTTCTGCACTTTGCTTAGTGATTTGTGGCTTCTGCAACTCTGGTCCCTGCTATCGGGAGAGAAGAGTGATGCCTTTTAGCTTTTAGAGATGCCCCGGGTTTGTGCTAATGGAGGGGAAGCGGGCCTGCTCTGCACAGCTGTCTCTGCTCCTCATTTATTACTGCGGCGCTTTACCTCCCTAGGGCCTCTTCCATTTCCAACCAAATAATTCAGACCCTGTTGTTTATGTCGGCAGAGGGATCAAGGTACACCCATAGTAACATGGAGAAAAGCAACCCAGAAGCTTTGCCCCAAGTCCTGCTCTGACTTGGAAGCAGCTTGCCAAGTTATTCTGAATCCTGGGAATTACCTTCCGGGCTTGGGAGCTCCAGGCCTCTGAGCTGCGGAGTGATTTACGTGCCCAAGAGACCCCTCTCCTATTTCGGATGGTTCCTGGAGTCCTCCTCTACCCTGGCCAGATGGAATCCTCAAGCAGTGGGGAAATTGAGGCTGGGAGAGAGAGGCAGGAGAGACATGTTAGAGACAGGAGAGAGAAAGCGAGAAGAAAGACTTGTCAGAGAGGGAGGAGAGACATGAGAGAGGCAGAGAGAGAGGAGAGATGTGAGAGAGACAGGGGAAGAAAAGACATGAGAGAAAGAGACAGGAGAGATGTGTTAGACACAAAGACATGAGAGAGAAAGAAGAGATAGAGAGAGAGAGAGACAGAAAAGACAAGAGAGAAAGAGGAGAGATGTGAGAGAGACAGGGAAAGAAAAGACGAGAGAGGGAGACAGGAGAGATATGTTAGAGAAAGACAGACAGACAGAAAAGACATGAGACAGGAGAGACATGTTAGAGAAAGAGAGAAAGAAAATACCTGAGAGAGAGGAGAGACTTGTTAGAAACAGACAGGAGACACAGAAAGAGAGAGATAGGAGAGGTGTTAGAGTGAGACTGACAAACAGAAAGAAGAGACCTGTGAGAGAGAGATAGGAGAGACATGAGAGAGAGAGAGAGAGAGAAGCCATGGTCACTCAGGGCAGATGAGAGGCAGTGAGGATGGCTGCATCAAGGAGCAGGAAGATGAGGAGGAGCAGGAGCAGGGTGCACCCAGGCCTGCCCTTGCTACACACCCCTCTTCTCTCTCTCCCTCCTTCTTCTTTAGCTCCATCAGAGACATCCTCTTCCTTTCCGCTCAAGCCCCGATATCCCAGAGAAAGCTCCTCAGACCACTGCTGTGGTTTGGGTCCCCCAGAAGCAGAGCATGGAGAAGGATTTGAATGTAAATTATTGTTCAGCAGAGATGGCAGGAAAAGCCAGTAGGGGAGTGAAGAATTGAGGCAGGGAAGGGAAGGAGCCAACAAAGGGTGTGTTATCAAGTCAGTTAGCAGTGTGGGCAAATGGGGCTTGATCCCGCTTAGAGCTCTGGGAGACTGTAGGCGATACACCTTAGAGTTATCTCAACTGATGGAGGAGCTGGGCTGTCAGTCATTGGTTGAAAGCTGCTCCCAGGGAGAGGTAATTAGGCTTCTAGAAATTCTAGCCTGCTGCAGACAGAGGCATGGTGGCACTAATAGCCACAAGGCTCTCAGACAGATGTCCAGTGCTGACGATTGGAAGTTAGGGCCAGAATACAAGGATATGTAAAGCCTGGGTGAGTGTATGCAAGACATGATGGCTTCTGTACCAACTCAGAATTATATTTCTTGCCTGTGTGCTCATAATCGGATTTTAAAACTGTCCTTTTTTAAAGAGTTCTCTGAGGAACAGCGGCTCCAGGAAATGCTCCATGAGCAGAGTCAAGTCCTGGATCAAGAGATTTGGGGATCTGCAGTATTCTATATCACCTTTTGGGCAGTCATGGTGTACATGAGCTCTGTGTTAGTCTGTCTTCATGCTGTTGATAAAGACATACCCGAGACTGGGCGATTTAAAAAAGAAAGAGATTTAATTGGACTTATAGTTCCACATGACTGGGGAAACCTCACAATCACGGTGGAAGGCAAGGAGGAGCAAGATACATCTTATGTGGATGGCAGCAGGCAAAGAGAGAGAATGAGAGCCAAGTGAAATGGATTTCCCCTTATCAAACTATCAGATCTCGTGAGACTTATTCACTACCATGAGAACAGCATGGGAGAAACTGCGCCCACAATCCAACCATCTCCCATTGGGTTCTTCCCACAACATGCAGGAATTATGGAAGTACAATTTAAGATGAGATTTAGGTGGGGACCCAGAGCAAGCCATATCAAGCCCTTTCAAAGCTTTATGATGTTTTTCAGTAACAGAACCTGGTTGGTTTTGCTTACCTATAGTTTCTCAACTGGAATGGCCAATGAACACTCATTTTGCTGGAGCCTGCAACTTACTTAAGTTCTGTGGACCTAGTGTTCTGCGAACACCCAAGAAAGCACAGGTTTAGCAAACTGGTCAATGTCATGTCTTGTGAATTTCCCTATGTTGTCACTTTACACAAAATGGGTGTTGTGGGAAGGAGTTGGCACCTAGTGAGGTTTCATCCGAGGAGCCATTTAGGGAACTCAAATGTCTGGCTCAAGGAATAGAAGGCTCAGGGGAGATGGGACAACTGCCTGCGAATGTTCCAAACATCACAGGAAGCTACGTTTCAGCTCCAAGTCAGACAGAGATGTTTTCTCACATAGAGAACTGAAAAGACATGGTTGCCTGCATGGTCAGGCTCTGAGTCCCCGGTCACTGGGCTTGCTTCAGCAGAGGCTGGATCTGTTGAGAATAGAGCAGGGGCCCTCTGGCCTTGGGTGGGAGTTGAGCCAGGAACCTTTAGGCTCTTCCATCTCTTAGATTCACTGTGCTAGCTTGAAGGCACTGATGCCCTGCTAGACGGGGAGCTACTTGAGAGATGGGTTGTGTTCTACATTTCTTCACATTTCCCCAGTGTCTGGATTGATTCTAGGCATCTAGTGGGCCACCAACAAAAATTATTGAAGTGATAGATGAATAGGTGGATGGATGGATGCAGAGATGGATAAATGGATGAATCAGAGATGGATGGATGGATTCATGGATTGATGGATGAATAATTAGCTTCTGGGGGCCCATTGGCAAAGCTGCACTTTGGCAGGGCTGATGTTGAAATCTTCCACACCCACAGACTGTGTCTGCATAGATTTAAAATGAGGTTCAGTCCAAGCATCATAAGTCTAGGAGACATTGATGATAATAGCTATGAGTTTCAGAGTATAATTTTGTTCCAGCCACTGTCCAGTTCTTTCTCATGCAACCCTTGCAGCATTTCTGTGAGGTGGGTATCACCATGGGGATCATTTCCTTGATGAGAAAATTGAGGCTTAGAGAGGTCACCAGGCTGGACAGTGGTGGGGATGGATTTGGTTCAGGCCTGCCGGACTCCAAGGCAGAGACCAGAACCATCCTCATCGCCACCTCAGAAACACTTTACTGCCTCACGCAGCCCACATGGCTCCTATTTCCTGGGCAGGGCATGAGGAGGATTTTTACCAGTAGTTACAAGTGGGGAAAGAGGCCTGAGAGAGAGCGAGTGGCTTGTTTGTTTGGGAAGATAGGAGGCAGTGAGAAAGACAACACACCTGGGGCAGGAAGAGCTCAGCTGACTCATTGACTTCATTTCCCAGTCCTGTATTGGTGGAATTTCCACCCTGCTAGCTCAAGAGGGAGAAGGGGAGATGGAGGAGCTGCAGAAACATTAGGGAGGAGAGGTGCCATCAAAACAGGCAGCATGACCATCTGGTTATCATTTCAGGTGCATGGAGGTGTCTGGGCTGTCTGCATTTGACCTCCTGCTTCCCTGTAAGCTCCCTGGAAGTGCCACAGCTCTTCATGACACACAAGTGGCAAGCCGAATGCAACTCTGATTTGATGGCAATAATTGCTGTACTAATCAGTCTGGGAATACACTTCAGGAAGTCGCTTGTTCCTATGTCCCCTGTTCAGTCCAGAAGCCTCCCTGCATCTTTCAGCCCTCCATGGAAACCTCGGACCTGAATTCAAAATGAACTGAGAAATCTTGTCCTAGCATTTGAAATAAAGGTGACACTCACTGGTTCCTTTCCTTCCTCCTCCCTTCTCCCCCAGTCTTCACAAAATAGAAACATGCTGATGCTCTTATCTTTTTAAAAGCTTTAAATGACCCCATGCACTACATTGCATAACTGTTTCCAATTTCCGATTCCTCTTTCTATCCATGAGAATTGCCATTCCTCCCATTAGAGATGAGCCTATTTCCCATCCCACTGATGCTAGGCTTAGCTGTATAACTTGCTATGGCCACTGGAATGTAGGGAGAAGTGATGGCCTGCCAATCCCAAGCCTAACCCTTAAGTAGTATCCTTGATTTCTACTTGTCATCTTGCATGTCTGTCATCGTCATAAGAAAAGTATCCCAGGGAGCCAGCTGGTCTCAGAAGAATGAGGAGACATGTGGGGAGGCTTAATCTGAACCCACAGCTTGGAGTCCAGTCCAGCCTAGACCACTTGATCTGCAGACATACAGCTGACTTTCAGGCCTGTGGGCATGAGAGCAAATGCTTACTGTCATATGCTGCTGAGTGCTGGGGTGGTTTTTGTTACCCACCAGTAGCTGACTGATACAACCTATATCTTCTATAATCCACTTCTTTGAACATGCACATTGCCTACCCAGCAAGTCATCATAAAAAAGAAGAGAAAAAGTTATAGCACAGAAATGCTCAGCCCACACTTTGCTATGTCAACTTGTTTGTGCTAAATGCATCAGTCTGTCTGGGAATGTTGACTTAATTTGAGAGGATGTGTTGATAACATTCTGATAGGAGGGGCTGGTATGCAATTTGGTTTCTGGAGCTGCAATCACAACACCACATTGGATCAGAGCCTCATTCTACCACTTACCACCTGGGTACCTTTGGGAAAGTTACTTTGCCTTTCTAAGCCTCAGCTTTGTCATCTGTAAAATGGGTACTTTTTCATAGCATTGTTTGGAGGTTTAAATGAGAAAAGTGTGTTGTGCTTAGTGCAATGTCTAGCCAGGGGCAGGAATTCACTAAATCCATTAGCTGGTGTTATTTTTATGTGTTGTTATAGCAAAAGCCCCAAGTGATACTTTAAAGAGATAGGAATCATCCCCTCTCTCAAATTTCCATCCAACACTTGCTGGTTCTCACTTTTATGCCTTTGATAAAGAAATCTCCCCAAATCATACTTTTTGTGCAGAAAAATAGTGTAGTGAACCACGACCCCTGAAGTCTGACTCTGGTTCTTCCATTAGCTCACTGAGTGACCCTGAGCAAGCCTTCTCCAGTCTCTTGGCCTCGGTCCCCTCCACGGTGAAAGGTCAGGATTGAACTCATTTCTAAGGGCCTTTGACATCCATCATTTTGTAAGTTCCCTTTTGAAAAGATCTAGAAGAGTTGGAAAGAGTTTTCATAAAGATACCGATTAGGATTCTAGTATAGTAAAGGAAGAACTTTTCTTCGAATAGAGGGTCAAGCATGGAATTGAAGAACTGCAGACTATTTGACTTGGAAGGATCTTAGAAAACTTCTGATCCAATGATCTCACTTTATAGAAGATAAAACAATGTCCCAGGACAGCCAAATGGCTCATCAAAGGGCACTTGTGCATTCAGGAAATATTTGGTGGACACCTTGGTGTGGAGGCCCTGGGCTTGGGGCTCTGAGTGCACAGGATGCCTTTTACAGCTTCTGAGCCCAGGTGAGGAAAAAGACAATAAACATACATTTGCAGTGCAGTCAGATCCAGGCTACACACAGATAGCTGCATCGAGTGATAAGAAGCACTTGGGAGGAGCACCTAATCCAAACTTAGGCATAGTCAGGATAGAACCTCAATAGCCAACTAATCTTCATTATGAGCCAGGCACTGTTCTAAGCATTTAACATGTGTTATCTTATTTACTCCTCAAATTGACACTGTGAGGTAAGCATTATTACCACCATCCCAATTTATTGGAAGGAAACTGAAGCACAGAGAGGTTAAGTAACTTGTCCAAACTCACACAGTTAGCAAGTGGCAAAGCCAACTTTGAACTCAGGTCATCTGGCTCCAGAGCCTGTGATTTTACACATAATACTGACCTTCTGGGGAGGACAATGTCAGCGCTTTTACCTGAGGAATGAGTAGGAGCTGTCCAGCAGAGAACAGCTGGGCAGAAGGAATGGCAAGCACAAAATGGTAAAATTCTGGAGGTGAGCATGAGTGTGGTGTGCCTGTGGAACTGTAGGTTAAAAAGTATGTATGTGACTGGGCATGGTGGCTCACGCCTGTAATCCCAGCACTTTGGGAGGCCAAGGCAGGTGGATCACTTGAGGTCAGGAGTTGGAGACCAGCCTGGGCAACATGGTGAAACCCCGTCCCTGCTAAAAAATACAAAATTAACTGGGCGTGGTGGCATGAGCCTATAATCCCAGCTACTCAGGACGCCGAGGCAGGAGAATCGCTTGAGTCTGGGAGGTGAAGTTTGCAGGGAGCAGAGACTATGCCACTTCACTCCAGCCTGGGCGACAAAGGAGACTCAGTCTCCAAAAAAAAAAAAAAAAAAAAGATAGTACATTAGTATGCGTGTGTATACACGTATCATTGTATATCTGTGTGTATATGTGTATCTGTGTGTTTATGCATGTGTATATCCATTTCTGTGTGAGTCTGTCCCTGTTAATGTGTGTCGCTGTGTGTGTTTGTGTGTATGTATATGTCTATCCATCCTGTTGTACCTGTGTATATGTCTATATATGTTCCTGTGTGTGTGCATGTGTATTCGTGTGTGTTCATGTGTATGTATTTGTGTCTGTCTGTATATACATGTCTGTGTGTCTTTGTGTAAGTCCATGTATATTTTTGTGTGTTTCATGAGTGCGCATACTTGTTATCTGTGTGTGTGGGTGCATATGAATGCATACGTGTCTGTGTATCTCAGTGTGTGCATCTGTGTGTGTGTGTGTGTGAGTGGTGGGGGTAGATGGGGTTGGGAGGTAACCAGAGCTATGCAGAGGCCAGATGTTGAGGGCTCTGGAAGACTTTACTCATAGGGCAAAGGGGAATCATTCAATGAACTGAAGCCTTTTGGAAGGCCATTTGCTCATTACAAGTATTTATTGAGCACCTACTATGTATCAGTTACTATTCCAGATGCTGGGGATGAAATGATGACTAAAAACAAAGTCCCTGTCCTTAGGGGGCTCATATTCTAGGGAAGAAAGACAGACAATAAGCATATAAGCAAACAGATGAGTAATAAATGTCAGGATAAGCACCCTAAAGAAAAAGAAAAGCATATTAAGAGGAGAGTGGTGGAGAAGGCTTTGAGCAGAGGCCTTAATACCTGAGAGTGCACCCAGGGATATTGTTGGGGAGAGCATTCCAGGCAGAGTGAACAGCAAGGGCAAAGGTCTGGAGGCAAGTGAGGGCTTGGCACATTTAGGGAATGGCACAGAGGTCCAGATAGCTGGGATGAAATGAGGGAGGGGAGCGTGGTGGGTGCTGAGGTTAGGTACGTGGCTGGGACCAATTCCTACAGAGCTCAGTGACCATGGTGAGGACATTGGATTGTCTCACCTGCATAATGGAAAGCTACTGGAGGACCCCACTTCTGTGGCTGCTGTGGGGAAAGTGTAGGAGAACCCAGGTCGGCATGCTTTTAATTCAGTGCTCCCTCCATGCTGCCACCTCAAGAACCAAAACAAGGGTTGATTCCCTTTCTGATGTTATGTGCATCTTTCTTTCACAGGACAAAGAAAACAAATCTGTTTACAAGGTATTTTCCTGTCCCAATTGATTAGCCACTGTTTCAAGACCTTTCAGTATAGTTAATGTTGATCATAATCAAATAATTTGCCCAGTTTCTAGGCTTATGGTGGTAGAAGTTTATCACAGGCTTCCAGACTGAAGGAAGTAATACTACATGTGGAGGGTGTGGTGCAGTTTCTAGAGCGTAGTGAGACCTCGATAAGCATGCCTTATTATCTCATTTAATTCATTCATGAAATCTTTGAGGTAGGGGCTAGGCATATTTTACACATAAGGAGCGTGAGGCTTTGAGAGTTGACATGATTAGCCCAAAGTCACACAGCTAGTTAGTAGCATCCCAGCTCCCAAGCAAAAAGCAATTTCAAAAGGAGTTAGAGATTTTGCTTGCTACTGCAGGATCATGGAGCTTTTTGCTCCTAGCATTCATTGCTGGAGGAAGCCTAAGGGAGCAGGTTTACATGACCATGCCCTTCGCCAGGTGCCTGTGGGGAGGGGTAATGGGTTAGGATGCTCAACATCAGTGTCACTGTCAGCGTCACCACTAAAGCACCATCTGTCCACAAGGCTGGGCTGGACTCAGGGCTAAACATTGCTGATTTAAGAGAGTTTCCAGCGTGAGTGGGCCACGCAGATGGAAAGAGCCAAAAGGGAGATTAAAAACATCTGAATGAGCCCAAGAGAGGCCTGACTTATAGATATGAGCAACTAAATAAATAAATTCTGCAGACACTTGCTGTCCAGCAATGCCACTTTGCTTCTGTAGATATGGAGGACTCCCTGAACTGGACAAGTGGGCTGTGGGGTGTTATGGATCAGGCAGGAGGAGGGAAAACTGCCTTCCTGATCATGAGTCCTGGACGGTATTGTTCTGAGGTTACTGTCAAAAGGAAAGAAGAGACATGGCGAGACTGTAAGGAGTGGCTATGAATTAGCAGCATCAGGCCATCATGGTCTGATAGCAGACAGATTGCTGTCCCCATCTCCTTTGGAAGAATGTCACCGTAGAAACACTAGGCATGTGCCTTTCAGACCTGCGAGTCAAGTGATAGTGTTAGGAAAAGAGTGCAGGGGCCAGGACCCTGACACAGAGGATATCTTCCTGGAGGTATCCTCAAAGTGACAGACAAATGTCAAACCCAACCCAACCCAACCCAATTCTGGGAATTTGGGAAGCTGGTGTTTTAGTTACTATGATTATATAACACATCATTCCCAAACTTAGTGGATTAAAACACAGGACTTGTTCCTTACACTCGGATTCTGTGGATCAAAAATTTGGACAGGATATGCAGGGACAGCTTGTCTCTGCTCCATGATGTCTGGGGTCTCTGCTGGAAGCCCCGAAGGCTGGGGACTGGGACCTTCTGAAGGCTTGTGCACTCAAATGTCTGGCAGCTGATGCTGGCTGTTGGCCAGGGGGGCTTCAGTTCTCTCCCTGTGCCTGCCTGTGTGGACTCTCCCCATAAGCTGATTTGGGCTTCCTAATAACATAGTGTCTGGGTTCCCAGAGTGAGCTTCTGAGAAAGAGAGAAGCAGTTGGAAACTGGCTCATTTGAATGACCTGGCCTTAGAAGTTACATCTCCACTATAATCTGTTGATCAAAATAATCATCAGCCCTACTCAGATTCAAGAGGAGGAACAGAGACTGCTCCCTCTGTGGGAGAAGCATTAGTCACAGTGTCAGAAGAGCATGGCGGATGGGATACTTATGTTTCTGTGGCTACCTTTGGAAAATACTATTGGCCACACTGTTTTAGTCTCTTTGGGCTGTTATAACATAAAGCCATAGTGGGTGGCTTATAAACAACAGAAATCTTTTGCTCACAGTTCTGGAGACTGGGGAGTACAAAATCAAGGTGCTGACAGATTTGGTATCCAGTCAGGGCCTGGTCAGGGTCATCCTGGTTCACAGATGGTGTCATCTCATTGTGTCCTCACATGGTGGAAGGGACTAGTGAATTCTCTGGGGTCTCTTTTATAAGAACACTAATCCCATTCAGGAGTATGGAGCCCTCATGACCTGATCACCTCCTAAAGGCTCCATCTCTTAATACCATCACCTCGGGTGGTAGGATTTCAACATGTGAATTTTGCAGGATTTCAACATGTGAATTTTGCAGGGGGGACACAAACATTCAATCTATGGCACAGACCATGGTCACATTAGGCCCCATGGAGGACTCTCTTGGGGGAGAGCAAGGGATAAGCCCCTCACCCCTCAAGGACCCCAGAGCAAAATCCTTCCATTTACGTAATAAAAGAAAGCCTCCTTCCTGCCCATGAAGTGGGCCCCTGTAGGTCCCAGCTGTGAGGGCAGTGATAGGAGGAGGGACAGGAATTTGGCAGTGGCCAACTTTTATGGTATTTTCCCAGTGACCTTTGCTGGAGGGAGTAAAGGCAAGTTTCCACTTCAAACAGAGCTTAGAAGCTCTGTGGCCTTTGCAGAGGCAGCTTGGCCACCTGGCAATGCTTGGCCCTCAGGGCTGGCTGAGGCTTGGTGTAGGAATAAGGTGAAGATTCTGACAAGGCAGGGGGACTGAGGACAGGAGTCCCACAGCCTAAACGAATGACGGCCAGTTACTTCACACCCTCCGCCTCACTTGGAATAATACCTGCCTCCCACCTGCCTCACATGGAAATTATACCTTTCTTCAGTCACACCTCTTCTGACATGGATTTCAGTGAAAGTAATTTATGTGGGAGGCGATCCTAGGAAGCACTGGTAAGGGGTGGGATATAGGACAGGGGAGGGAAGACAACAATTCAGGGTGTCTAGCAAGCAAATTGCTGTGAGTGGCTGAGGCTCGATTCCACAGGGTAACTCCAGGAATTATTGTAGAACATGTGCCTCACAGTTATCCCATTCACAGGCAAGGGAGCAGAGGTATTTATCCTCCACCTCCCATCAGTCTCTGGTTGGGGGGCTGCTCCTGGGTTGCCAGTAATTCCATGGCACGTCTGGCCTTCTGATAGGTGGACAGAGCTGCCTTTGACCAGAGAAGCCCTCAGGCAAAGAGGTACAGGTACTGTCAGCTGGGAGTTAGGACCATGTACACTGATGGGGAAAGGGTGAGGTGCAGAATCGGCTATAAACCCCGTTAGCATATTTCAACTGTTTCACTCATTCACTATTTACTGAACTCTGCCTTCTTTAATTTAAGCAATCAAAATATTTCTTAATCATATTTTGATGTTTAACAACACTTCCATGAGGTCCTCACCATGACAGTCAAAGTCCTCTGCCACACAGCCCAAACCTCACTTACTTAATCTCTCTGTGCCTCAGTTTCCTCATCTGAAAACAGGGATACTAACAGCATAGTGTCCTGAGGATGAAATGAGTTAACTGTTAAAAAATACTTCAACCAGTGCCCGGCACATAGTAGGCATGAGGTAAGTGGTAACTATACTCTAACTTCTGGGTGTGCGTACCTCTCAATGGTGCCCAGACAGGCTGTTCTCAGCAGCTGAGCTCACTCTTGACCAGCCATACACTGCATCCATGTTCTTACACATGATGAGAATGCCTTCCCTGCATTGCACTGAATCTTCTGTTCATCCTTCAAATCTCCAGCCACATGCACATGCCATGCTCATACATGCCATTCTCCCTCTCTGGAAGTTCTCACTCACTCTCTTCAACAAACTAACTTCTTTACCTTCAGCCATTTCCTTAGGCAAACCCTGACCTTCCAGATTGGGTCATGTTCTCCATCATATCACTCTATACTTCCTTTTCTAGGTACTCATCCCAATTCTCCTTAGATTATTAATCAGGTAACTGGAGGTTTAATGTTCATCTCCTCAGCTAGAACATAAACTCACCGAAGGAGGGATCAGCTCTGTCTTGATTATCATTTATGGCAAATACAGTGGATTGCTTGTGTGATAGGTAGCCAGGGTTCTGGAGGTGATTTTGGTTTCATCAATTGGAGGACTCAGCAAGTCTTGGACTTGGACACTGATTCATGTGCCTATGATGAGAGGCAGCACGCTAGGCATCTGTTTTGTTGGGAAGGTCTTGGTAGAGGCAGTGTGGCCCAACAGCAAAGACAGTGGCTTTTTGACCATGGAGAGGTTCTTCTCACAGCAGAGCCTGCAGTCCATTAACAGCCCAGTCCCGCTGTGTGATTTGGGAGTTAGTTGTTCCAGAAACCTCAATCTAGAACTTGTTTCTATAGCACTGCCAAAGATTCTGCAACTGATAATTTTCTGTTCAAATTAGCAAAAGTGGGTTCTGTTTTCTGCAACTGGCCACTGACCCCAACATCACTGCTGCATCTCAGGATCTAAGATGGTGCCTGGTGCATAGTTGGTGCTCAATATGAATAAATAAATGATTGAAAGGATCAAATGTTATTTACGTTTCAATCTGCCAACTGTCCTCTAGAACAGTCATCTAAAATTTTTAGAAAATTCAAGTCCACCTAGAGCCCTTGGGCCCTTTAACTTTGTTCTCTTGTCACCATAAGTGACCTCTTGACAGAGGTGTTGGCATTTGCCTGAATGACATCTTGGTTTGTTTCCCCAAGTTGAGGTAATAAGAACTCCTAGGCTTTGCAGCCTTGAATCAGCTGTGGGAACATCTGTTCTTAACCTTGGGAGATGCTTAAGAGCTCAGAAGCAGACAGTTTCAGCTATTCTAGAGGAGGAAGCCCCAGGCTCAGTCAGTGACATCAATGGTGTGATTCCTGGGTTTGCCAGACTGTGCCAATGACACTCCCCACTTCTCCTTCCTAACTGCTCCAGTAGCTGACTTCAACAGTGTGATGGTTAATTTTATATGTCAACTTGACTGGACTATGGAATGCCCAGATAGCTGGTTAAACACTATTTCTGGGTGTTCCTGTAAGGGTATTCCTGGATGAGATGAGCATTTGAATTGGTGGACCGAGTCAAGCAGATGGCCCTCTGCAGAGTATGTGGGCATCATCCAACCTGTTGAGGACTTGAATAGAACAAAAAGGTGGAGGGAGGTTGGATTCAAGCTCCCTGTCCTGACTGCTTGAGCTAGGACACCGATCTTCTTCTGCCTTCAGTGCTCCTGGTTGTTAGGCCTTCAGATCCACACTGGAATCTACACCACTGCCTGTCCAGCTGTCAGGCTTCAAACTACACCATCAGCTTTCCTTGGTCTCCAGCTGGCAGACAGCAGATTGTGGGACTTCATAGTCTCCATAATTGCATGGGCCAGTATCTTATGAAATCTCTCTCTCTCTCTCTCTCTCTCTCTTTTCATATATATATATCTCAGCATATATTGATCATCTATTTTCATTTGCCTATCATCTCCTATTCTGTTTTTCTGGAGAACCCTGACTAACAGAATCAGGAAGATAATGCATTCTGCCAGGTATCTGGCCTCCACCTGGGCCTTTGAGTGGCCAAAGATCTTGCCCACCTCTGTCCCAAGAGGGGCCTGACCAGAGTGTACTGGATTTCAGCCTCCAGAGCTGTGGTATGACCATCTTGCTCTAAGAGGATGCCAGAGCCAGCCTATTCATCCCAAGGTCTCTCTCTTCAGGAAGCCAGGTCTGGTCGAGTGAGAGTGAGAAGGTGACTGTCTCTGAGGAGGCAGGAAGACCCTAACTTGAGCAGCTCTGTCCTCAACAGTAGACCTGCCCCAGCTGTGACTCACCTAAGGAGGCCCAGATGCTGGGCTGGCCTTGAACTCAATCACTTTCCCTGAGCACACTCTTTTTACCATCTGCTATGCCTCAAACATCCAGGACCATCAAGTAGATGCCTTTGGTCAGGGATTGCAGGGAGATACTCCAATTGACATGAACTAAAGGATCCTTCTCTCCTACAAAGTAGAACGGATTCTCCCCAGGGAGGTGGCAGCAGGCAGAGCTGGGCCTGCTGATGACAGATGTGCTGGCTGAAATTTCTCAGCTTGTGCAAGACACCCCAATGCCTGCAGGTGACTGAAGGAGATTGATGGTCATTGCTCAAATACTTTTAGTGTTTGGCCCATGATTTAGATCAGTGGCTGTATGAAAAACTAGGCATGCCATGTGATGTTTATCACCATCTTACAGAAACATCAAGGTTAAAGTTAGAAAATTAAGTCCCAATTAGGTCAAGATCCAAAAATCTAGTTGGGGCTGAGACCAGGGTGGGTTGGGGAGGCTTGAAGGGAAGTGGCATGGAGATCCCTGGTCACCATGAGTTTGGTAGGCCTGCTGGGTTCCTTTAGAGGGAGTGGGATGGAGAAGACCCCATTCTGCTCATATTAGTGGTTGGGGAAGGGCATAGCTGTTGCAAATGCCAGGCCAATGACTAACTGGACAGGTTGCCACACTTGGCATTTGCCATATACTCAGACGGCATGTTCAAAACATTTAACAACTAGGAGGGCACAGCTCCTGACCAATTAGGATGGACACAGGCGCCTGCTCTGCGGGTCTTAACTGTTTACTTGCTGGTTTCTTTGGAGGTCCCTGGGTCTTAGGGGAGGATCTGGGGAGGGCTGGGTCAGTGGGAAGAACTTGGGGTAGGGTGCTCAGGACTGTAATTACCTGTTAATCAGTCTGAAAACATGGTCAAGAGCCGAATAGCCAGGACATCTGTACCTGTGAGTACTAGATGCCTATGTCCCAACTGTTGTTGTTTTTAAGGGGCAGTCCTGAGAAGAGCTTGCTGGGAAACTGGGACCTGGGTGTGAAGCAGCCAGAGGATGAGGTTAGCCTCGCCTGGGCTGTGATGAATGGTGAGCTTTACCTCCAGGTTCAGTCCTGGACCTCAGCCGGGCAAAACAGCTGCAGCCATCTCCCCACCAGCTAGCAGGTTTGTGGAAAGTTCTCTCTGAGTTTCCACCTGGGCATTAGATAGCTTATGAATATGACCTTACTGTCTCCTTCCCATGCTGGCCTCAAGATGCCACTGACTCTCTTTCTACCTGAGTCTTGGAGCTTCTGGCATGGCCCACTGTTCTGGCGCTCTGGGGCCTGGGCCGGAGCTGATGCTGGGCTCCTGCCCAGGTTTTTGACTGCCTTTCCCCAGGACAAATCGAGCTAGCTCCAGTCCTGGCCCTGCGTTGTCCTCATCCTGCCCCTTGAGATCTGGACACTTTTGAATACTGAGGCCTGTTCAGAAGTGTCCTGGCATTTTGTCATTGTCTCCACTCCATTTGCTGTGACTCACCAGAACTTCCCAGGATGGGAGCTGCTGAGTGCAAGATTTCCCCAGCCTTCTGCCTTCCTCTCTAGAGGCTCTTGGCTTGCAGTAGACTTGGTGGACATGCATGGCCATTGGGCGTAGACTTCTCTTTCAATCAGCCATTTGGACTGTCAGGTTGGATGGATTTTGAAGGCCTGGTTTAGGGATGGTTCAAGCAGTGGTCCCCATCATCTTGAATAATTGGCATAGCCCCTGCTTGTGGGAAGGCTCTTGGGTGAAGACTATCTTGGAGGACTTATTTTATTGGTGGCCCACATGGGGCGTGTCACATCACCTGGAGACTTGGGCAAAACCTTGTGATTCATTGAAAACAAAGATTCCTGGCATCTTCCCAATATCTTTTTTTTTTTTTTTGAGATGGAGTCTCGCTCTGTCACCCAGGCTGGAGTGCGGCAGCACGATACTGGCCCACTGCAACCTCCTGCTTCCAAGTTCAAGCGATTCTCCTGCCTCAGCCTTCCGAGTAGCTGGGATTACAGACGTGTACCACTACACTCGGCTAATTTTTGTATTTATAGTAGAGACAGGATTTTGCCATGTTGGCCAGGCTGGTCTTGAACTCCTGACCTCAGGTGATCTGGCAGCCTCAGCCTCCCAAAGTGCTGGGATTACAGGCCTGAACCACCACGCCTGGCCTATTCTCTGCTTTAATCCCCAAAGTTGTGTTAAGCATCTCTGTGCTCTCAACAGACAGTGGACTTAGAGCACAATAGAGAATGAATTTCCCTTGTATACAACACACACTTTCTTTTCACATTTTACCATTTCTGAAATTAGGATGCCATCATTTACATTTGATGTATTCCTTTAAAATGGTGTCCTGCTTACCTCCTTCACTTCCTTTTCTTTTTCTTTTCTTCCTTGTCTTAACTTAGTCAATGACATCTTACATCTGAAGAAATCAGAACTAATGTGTTGATGGATCAGCTGATCATGGATGTATTCTTCCTTTTCCGGTATTCTTGACCAGTTTTCTCAGGTTAACTCAGTGACTGGTGCAGAGATTTGGAAACTGCTCTGCTTTAAGGAAGCCAAGCTGTTCTCCCTATTTGATCATCCTCCTTTTATTGGAGGATGGCATTGTCATGGCCTGGCAGCCCATATTTCTTTCTGGGGGTGCCTGGCCCAGCTTTCAGCACGTAGTAGGTGCTCAGTAAATATAAGTGGTGAATGAATGAATAATTAGGTGTTAATACCCCTTCCCCAGATAGGGCAGCAGTGGAATTTAACAGACATCTTTCAAGATTGCTTCAGTGAGTACCTTCTTTTTAAAATGTCAAATATAGGCAGCCACCAGTGGGAGGTGGGATGTCATTACCCTAAAGGTCATTTGTAAATTGAGTCTGCTCCACATGTATTCATTTGGGGCTCAGGCTAAGGGGCAGCAGTCACTCAGAAGAAGCTCTTTTCATTGAATGACAGGGACACAAGAGGGTGAGCAAAACTCACCATGACTCTTGAGGTCTGGACTTGGTGGGTGTATTGTTTTTTCTGGATCTTTCCATTGGCCAAAGCAGGTCATATGGTTGAATCCAGAATCAAGGGGTGAGAAAATATGAGAAGAGCTGAAAAGTCTCATGGCCAGTGGCATGGCTACAAGGAAGGATGAGGAATGGGGACCAGTAATGCAATCTACCCCCATGAGGCAATGTTTTGAGCAACATTTGCCTGTCTCATAGTGCAGGTATCTAACCTGAGAATGATACTAGCTCCAAGGAAAGCAGAACAGAACACATGTATGGAGCCGAACACAGTGCCTGGTACACTGTTACTAGGGGCAGACTTGGAATTGGAACCCAGGTCTCCTGGCTCCCAGGCCTGGGACACTTTCCAACACATCATGTGGCTTCTTCTCTCCAAGTCTCATCACTCTGTGAGGCAGCCTGTCAAACCCAGACAAGTCCTGTGGCTATTTTTTTCTGCTGACTTTTCACCAGGGGGACGCCAGCCAAACAGAGCTAGTGTCACGGGCCTGACGGGTGTCAAACCTTGTGTGTGAAGAACGTCCCCCATCCTCTCTCCTCCCTCATCCCCCAAACACTTATCTCATTACCGAGGCGGGGGCAGGGAGCCGGGAGGAGGGAGGCAGCGTGGAAGTGTTTATTCTCTTCAGGAGCAAGTCTCTCTCCTAATTAGTAGGTGATTCTGTGAGATGAAGCCCAGGTGGGGAATCAACTTGGGGGTCTGGAGTGGTGCTCCAGACGTCCCTGATTACCCAAATCCCCAGCTGGGGTGAGGACCCCTCACGTGGGGAGGGAAAGCGGGGGAATATTAGTTTCTGATACAACGAGAGACAAGAGAATAATTCTACGAGGCCGTGTAGAACAAGCAGAGAGAGAAAAGCTCTTTGAGTGCAACAAGGAACGGGGTTTTAAAATTTCATTTGCACAGCGGCAGGTCTTGCCAATTGGATCCTTTCCAGAAAGCAATCTGCTAAGTTGACAGTCGGAAGAAATGCCGGGCTGCTGAGCGAGGAGAGGCTGGGTTTTTTTAAGGGTTTATTTTTCATCCAGGTCCTTTGTGAGCAATGGCTTTTTTTTTTATTCCATTTTAAAAGAAAAAGACACGCAGCGATCCTCTTTGTGAGGCGGGAAAGGGCTTCCCTGACCATCTGGGCCTCAGAGGACTCGGGGAGAGGCGGCCTTTTGTGTCGGGGCATTCAATGCCCGCGCGGCCGCCGTTTATCTTTGCTGCCACTCACATCAGGCTGGCCTCGCTGCCGGCTGGCCCAGGGCACACACAGAAGCTCAGAGCAGTCCTCCAGGTCCTTATCTGTGTCACGGGCAGGAGGTCGGGGGATTGGGGGGTCTCTCTGAGCCCACCCAGAGGTCCATTGTGTTGGCTGCTCAGAGCGACAGACCAGCACCGCAGACATCTCTTTGCCCAGACCTATTCTTCGATGCACAGCGCGCTCGCTCTCTCAGCCTCTCTACCCTTCCTTGAATCCATTCCCTTCCGCCAGTGGGGCTGGGGGCTTTAGGGTGAGCATGGTTCTTGGCCCACACCAGCTGTTATAAGAACATTTCACGCGTGGGCATGTGTGCATGTGCGCGCGTGCAAACACACACTCATGCACACATGCACACCCCTCTCAGCCCCGCCTGTCAGCCAGGCTCCAGAGTCTGAGCAATCTTTTTATAGAAATGCTGAGGTGACGAGGCTGTCTTGCGTTGGGTCCTTGCCCGAGTGCTGGGGCTGTTTGTCCTCAGACAATTGCACTCGAGCAATACTGGCCAAGAAAACACAGGCATAGTGGGCTGGCCTAGGGCAGACTTGGTAGAGAGAGCATTTCAGCTGTGCAGGGATTTCAGCTATTTAGAAGCTCATTTGGGATGTTATTTTCATAGCTTACAAGGCTCACTTTCACACATACCATTCGGTCCTTATAGTAGCCCTGTGATATTGGCAGGGTGCTTATTCATCCCATCTTCTGGATGAGTAAGCTGAGGCACACAGAAGCTATACTGGCCTGATTTTACTGGCAGGGAAATTGAGTAAGAGTGAAGTGAAGTGAATTATATACACTTCATTTGTTTTCATCCCAGCCCATGAGATTTCAGCATACAGTACCTGTCACTGTAGACAGCTATTTATGAGTTCAGTATCTGTTGCTTTAAAAACAGTGTGAGACCAGGCATGGTGGCTCATGCCTGTAATCCCAGCACTTTAGGAGGCCGAGGTGGGTGGATCACCTGATCTGAGGAGTTTGAGATCAGCCTGGCCAACATGGCTAAAACCCGTCTAAGACAAAAATTTGCCAGGCATGGTGGTGCGTGCCTGTAATCCCAGCTACTCGGGAGGTTGAGGCAGGAGAATTGCTTGAATCCAGGAGGCGGAGGTTGCAGTGAGTCTAGATCATGCCGTTGCACTCCAGTCTGGGCGACAAGAGCAAAATTCCATCTCCAAAAAACAAAACAAAACAAAACAAGGTGACTGCTGGGTGGAGATTGCTTTATCCTGTTGAACGTCTCAAGGTCCCTCATGACAAAGCTGCCTTATACCAAAAAGGTAAAGATTTGGAGACTCAATGTCCCTGACTGACTTTGGCCTCTAAGACCCCCATAGATATATAAGGCTAAGCCAGGAGGAGGACGGGACTGGGAGCATGGTGTTGTAGAGACAGAGACAAGGCTGGGGGGATCTAACCCTTTCTTCCTGACTAGGACAATGCTGTGGCAATGAGAAGATGTGAGGGACAAGAATTTGAGGTAGTAAGAAGTATTGACAGGGCCATTGCTTGTGTATTTGTCAGAGGTCGTTGGGTGTGTCTAAGGACGCTCAGCATTTAAAATCCAGCCATGGTGAAACATGCTGGGAGCCTTGAGTTGTAAGTTTCTGCTTCAGGTGGGCACAGGCCTTGAAAGACTCAATCATGTAGTCCTGGCTCTACAAGGGCATGGCCCTGTGTCTGGAAGCTTTTGGCTGAGGAGGAGTGGCTCAGGGCTGTCATGGGCCCAAAGAATGAGATGCCGTGAGCAGGTACCCCCTAGCATGGCTCAGGAGGGGCTTCTGGACCAGGGTTCATCCCAATAGCCCTACCAGTTGCTATAGTATTGAAATGCTTCTCTGTCATTGTCCCAGGTGTCCCTTCCACCTGCACCCATGTTCCTGCCCCAGGGCTGAGGCTGGGGCTCATTCTGAATGGCAGAGGCCCAGGCTGTCTCCATTGTTAAATATTTAGAATGTCACCCCTGTGGAACCCCACAGCTCACTCCCGCAACCAGCATGGGTTTTTGTTCCCACCCGTTCAAGGCCTCTGAGCTCAGAAATGCCAAACGCTCAGCGAATTCGGGTTAAGCTGGCCTTGCTGCGTTCTGTGAGCTGCACCGCCCGGAGAATAATAGCATCTCTCAGGATGTTAGGAAAGCAGCCCTGTTGATTTTGCAGCCCGAATAGCAGCTTCGTGGAAAACGTTTGATTTGTGCTGAGGCTCTCCCCTAGCCCCGGCCCCCGAGAGGCTGGTGTAATGCTTCTTTCATGTGGCAGGATCGGATATGACCAGCGTGGGTTCTTTCTGTCAGATATTACGAGTGGTTATTACCGAGGCAGCCCAGCTGCCATGTGGGGCTTGGCCCTCGCTCCGGGTCTGGCAAGGCGCTGCTGTCGTATCTGAATTTCTTCATCTACAAGATCTGAATCCAATCTAGTTGCTGTGAGCCTGTTTGTGTAGCAGAAGGGAGGGGGGCAGTGAGGGAGATGGGGGGAGGCCCACATGAGGTCGTTCATCCTTTCGGGAGGCTTTGCTGGTTAATGAAATCTCTGATTTGTTGGCTGGGGGAGGGCCCTTTTGGCTGACGTTAACAGCTGATGGGGACATCGGTGTGTCAGGATGCCAAATGGTGACAGTTTGGACCTGCACCGATGGAACGGGGTATTTTCCACCCTGATTGCCTCCAGTTCAAATGAGGGTGGGTTTATTTGAGTCAGGTGGATCTGGGAAACAATCAGAGAAAAGCAGAGGTGGCCTTCAGGGCTGTGTGCACGTGTGTGTATGTGGTGGCGGGCCATCATTTGTAATTCCACTTATAGAATTTGCAGGGCTGCGTGCATTTTTAAGCTTTATTTGAATCCTGATGCTCTATAGACAGGCCAATTATTTCTCCCTGAGGAATGCAGGCCCAGAAGGATGGGGGCCCAAGACCCCATCCTTCTGCTGCAGAGCTTTGTGCAGGAGGAATATTTCTCCAGCAGGGAGCCTGTCTTCCGGGGGGGTTTCCCTAGTACAGTGCACACTGAAACCAGGCTAGGAGTTGATGGTTCTTTCATTTGCTGGGGGGAGAGAGAACTGGGGAGGGGGTTTAAAAAATAAGGTTTCCAAAAACACACGCTCGTCTGAAAGGCCCTTCAGAGGACGGGCACGTTTGGCTGCCTCAGCTGCGGTTTTAAGAGAGAGGATTAGCAAGGATCTGGCCGTGCCTCATTCCTCCCACCTTTCATGCCTTCCCTGGAGACCCTCCCCAAGGATGGGAAGGGAGCGGGTTAAGGGGCTGCAGTGGGGGCAGGGAAAGCTCCTTCAGCAAGGTGAGCCTTTCTGCTTAGGCTTATTTCCGGTGAAAATCGGTGGCTTTTCCCCCAGGTTAACACCTGCTCCGAACACCTATCAAACTGTATGTTGATAACTTGATCAGTTCTAATCACGCATTGCTCCATCAGTCCAAAGTGGTGATGCCTGTCACTAGCTGTGTAGCTAACCAGTCCAGAAAGAGTGATGGAATAGAGGTCTGGGGCACCCCTCTTTCACATTGGGTTGGGGTGGGGGCAGCTGTTCTCCAGCCTTTTCCCAGGTTCTGGGGAAACCAGATACTTTGCATGGTGGGTCACTAACCAAGTGTGGGGTGGGGCTAGGTGTGGCACAGGAGGGGCGGGTCTGTTCCTTTTTGAATGCTGGGAATCTTACAGCTCCAGGAAACCTCTATGGGCAGCACCCCCAGACACCTGGTTAGGGTGCTTTCTCTGGGGGCATGACCAGAATCCATGGCTTCTCCCCCAGCCTCATTTTTCATTCATTGGTCTGGATTAATCACCCCTCTGTAATCAGCACTGAGGGGAAGAGCGGCCACTGCCCCTGCCCTCAAGGAGATTGAGTTGTGGGGTGGAGAGTAGATGCTGAGGATGGTGAGTGTAACTCACAAGTGCCAGGGTTGCAGCTGAGGGAGAGACTGGCTCCAGTCTGGGGGATGGGGAGCTGTGATTGGGTGGGGGAAGTGCATCAGAAGCCGACTTTGGCACTAGGCCTTGAAGAATAAGGATTTCACAGTGGAAAATGACATTCCAGGCATTAAGCATGAAGGAATCGTTCTGCGATGAAGAAGGGAGAATCTCTCTAATTATAACTGACACACTGATTTAAACATTTATTCACTCCAACTACACAAATACACACACAAATACACACTCACAGCACAAACAGCAGGGAAAGGGCATCCTGGGGGCTCCAACTTTAGCTGCAGCTGGAGTCCTTCTATTGAAGAGGACTCTATTTTTTTTCTGATCGAGTCTAGCATCTGATGTCACACAATACACTACCACACCACACAGTCCAACGACCTGTGGTCTGTGGCCAGTGGCTAAGATTTGTTGGCTGGAGGAGGGCCCCTTTGGCTTACGGGCCCTGGGGTTTCCAAGATGGTCTCTGATTTAGGGTGAAATGCCCTCAGTCTTGTCTGGAAAGAACTCTGTGACTATTCCTCATGGTGTGTTGTCCTAGGTCTGGTTCTCCACAAAGCAGGCTCTGGTTGGAGATTTGCAGGGATGGAGAGTGTATCAGGGAGAATGGGATCAATACCTATAAGGGATATAGGAGGCTGAACTGGGCAGAGAAGTTGAACTGGGATGGGATTGCACTGGAAGGTCAGCTGATCCCACAAGGACCACTGGGACTGGGATATCCCTGCCGAGTTGTCCTGAAATTGAATAAGGAGGCAGTGTCTTTATACTCCAGCATCCATCTATCATCAGAAGCTGGATGTCCATGGGAAGGGAGGTGACCTTGGTTGAAACTAACTCTGTTGCAATCCCAAGAAGGGGAGACGTTCAGCATCTCAGAATCTCAAGGATGCTCACATCTTCAGCAGCTGACACTGGCAGCTAGGGAAATGAAAGCCTCAGCTGGGAAGGAGAGGTGGGGAGGTGCTTCATAGACTTGTAGATGACTCAACAGAATCTGCTGCCTTAGGTCAAGGCTCCAGGTTGACGAGGGCAGACTCTCACTAGCCTTCCAGGCCATGCCAGGCTGAGAGATGCTGGCTCAAGGCCCTGCCTCAGGCTCTTGACTCACCTTCAAACACCTTTAGGAACTCCAAATTACACACATAGACATGTACACAGAACATTCACTGTGTCCCTGACTTTTGATTCAACTCTTTTATATGTTGCAGTGGTCTTTCTCACTGAACCTAGGCAGAGAGAAAGCAGTGTGTTCTCACATGGCACTCATTTACGTTTCCCCTTTCTCCTGCCCTTTGATAGAGGTGGTTAGGAATTACCATCCCCATTTTACACATGAAAGACCAAGGATGAGGGAGGTTAAATGACTTGCTCGTGGTACCAGGTAATAAGTGGGGAACCCGAACCCCGTAAATAGCAGGATCTCTTTACAGAAATCACTTGGGAGAAGAATGAATCCTTAGCCTGTAGGCTAATGGCTCCCAACTGTGATAGATGAGCTTACTATTTCCAATTCTGACCCCCTCCCTGTTAGGAAATGATACATCCATAGCCTTTGCCATGTAACTTTGTGGTTCTTCCTACTGGAGTCAGCTATATTTCCTACCTCATTGATGCTAGACTTGGCCATGAGACTCACTTTGGCTAGTGGAAAGTTAATGGCTGTGATGCACACTGAGGCTTTCCATGTGCTTGCATGTTTGGCTTGGCCTCTTGTGCTCCACCCATCACCCTGGGGAGAACTTCTGCATAGCCTTTTGTCTGGATGACCAAAGTAGAGCAGATCTAAACCCAGTTTACAATCTGGAGAGGAGTCCAACAGTGCCAGCTGAAATCAGCTAAACTGCAGCTGATCTGCAAATCTGTGAGTGAGAAAAACAAGTATCTGTGGTTGTAAGCTACTGGGGATTGGGAGTTTGTTCTGTGGGAGTATCATGACATAGCTGACTAATACACTACTCAGGTTGTCCTATAGAATGATTGGGGAGTTTAAAAATATACCTATTCTCAGGTATTACCCCCTGAGATTCTGATTTATTGGTCTGGGGTGGGGTCCAGGCATCTTTTTTTTTGTTTGTTTGTTTAATGCTCCCTAGAGGATTGTAGAGTATGGCCATGTTTGAGAACCATGAGTCCAGGCCAACAAGGTCACATTAGATTGTACCTCTCTGTATTAATCAGGGCTAAGACTAGGCAAAATAATGGCTTTTAATCTATCACAGCTGTTCTATTCAGCACTCCTCTGCCTTATTACTCCTCTCCCCTCCCTCTATCAGTGCCCCTTCCTTTTTCCTTTAGACACTCTTCTTTCTATTGTCCTTTATACCTTGGTGCAAATTCAGATAAAGGAGTTACCTCCCCTGGGATTATTTGCAATTCAAGTTTCATGTCTATATTGTGCAATAAAAGACTTATCTCCCGTTAAAAGGTTTGTGGGTAAAACTGAGCAGAAGAGGTTTTTTGGGCAGAGACGTTATCTCAATCCCTCTCAAACCAAGAAACCAGACCTACCAGGGACAGGGAGGTGTGGGATGGAATGAGAGGGGCTTGATACTGTGACTGAGGAGCAACCAGCCTGTGACTTCCAGGCAATGAAGATTTGCTTGTTCATAGGACTTATTTTTAAGCATAGACATGGGTGGGATCTAGCTGTGGTGATGGCCTGCCTGCTTGAGGGTCTTGTGGAATGTTCTGGGGGAAATGCAGCTACTGTTCAGGGCAGCCTCATGATCCCTGCTCCCATCTCTACAGGCCTCCCAGTCTCCTATGCCGCAAACCAAGCCTGAAACAAGCTACAATAGGCTCCTCCACTACCTTTGGGGCCCAAAGTCCCCCTCCCCAGCTGTTCTCCTTCCCCGTCTATTGCTCCTGAGGGTCCAGACACTCCTCCTTTAGGTCCTCTAACCCCAAAGGGTTGATCTTTCTCTTTTCAGGCAACAGAGCTTGATCATCTACAACTGGACCCACGCCTTTAAATCACAAAAATCCCTTTACACGCTGGCTTCAGGGATGCCCACATTGACCTGGTGGCTTTCCACTTTTGATCCTTAAACACAGAAGGCCCATTCCACTTACACTGGTAGGATGTCATGCTTCTGCCAGGACTCTCGTTCTCAAAGGGAACCCGAGAGATTCCCTTGTACTTCTCTAAATAAAGCAGAGGTGAAGACACAAGTTTGATCTCTGACAGAATATTCAGCTACAACCTTTTGTTCCTGAAGGTTAAGATGTTACAGGAGACATTTGTGGCATATAAGGATGTAGTAAAAGCACTGTTTCTGTTACATCTCTAGTATTTTCTCTGGGGATTGGTGCGAATGATAGCACTTAGGGTGGCACTGTGATGAACCCCCCAGGTCCCCTTTAGGGAAGGACTGGTGGGCTCAGCTGCTGGGAGTGGTATTGAGCCTTCAGCATCTTCATTGGTAGGGGCCCTAAGTCACACCCCTACTGGGGCAGCTCATGTCTGATGACTAATCAATGTGATGGTATAAAGGCCTGGTCACATCAGCTCTACGGGGACAACTCTGAAGGGACATTCCAATTCCAGAGCTCCCCATGGGGAGTTTCGGGGACCAAAGTCTTAACTTTCTGAGCAGAATGGGCCAACCTCCCTTTTGCTAGCAATGCTCTGAGCCCCTCACTTTGTGATGATCTTGTGATGAACTCACACATTCTTTGTTTCTAGTTTTCCTTATCTCCCATCCTGCTCTAAGAGGGTATTGGTCTAGCACCAGCTGAAGAAAAGTGTCATGTCCTTGACTTCCTGGAGTTTCCTGCTAGGCTACAATGTGCTTCAGTCCTGCTTAACGTTGTAGGCAACAGTTCACAGAACTTGTGGCCCTAGGTTCCCTGTCATCAGCAGGAAATTTCCCCACTTCTCAGCATTTCATATGGATACATTGCGGTGTTCTCCATCATTAGAAAGAGAGCATGTGTAATCCTGGGAAGAATTAATTCTTGATAACGGGTGGTCTCAGAAATGACTAGATAGCACACTCAGAATCACCAGATGATGATGATAATAATAATAATTAAAACAAAACAATTGTGCTGCATTTATTTTAAATAGTTGTTTACCTTTCTCGTTATAGAACTTGGAAGCAGCGTTGTTAGCAAATAGGAAAATTTCCTGATTTGAGCTTTGCTTCTTATATCTCTCCCTGTGGGAAGACTTTTTCTGAGCACTGAAATGGTCAAAAACATGCCTACATGAGAGAGCACATGCAAGGAGGCAGAGCAGGCCCAGGAGTTGGTTTTGTTAGCTTGGCTATTTATTTTGTAACCTGAAAGGATGTTTGTGTTTTGGCCTCCCCTTTATATGGTAATGGCATCTTGATTGTTATTTGAGAAATGAGCTCTCTCCTGTTTCAGTGCATGCGGTTTGGTTGGGGCAGATGTGCACACCCTTAGCTCTAGGGGTGAGCATGCGACCCAGGTTTGACCCATCAGCAGAAGCCAACCACTAGCCATACAGTGATTTATTCATAGATAGGCATGTGACACAAGCCTGGCCAATGGAACCTAATTTTGGGACATGGTTGGAACTGTTTGAGAAGGGAAGCACTCTTTTGGCTGTTATTTCCAAGGTAATAGGTTATAGGATACAAGCCTGGAGTTGCAATGGAATATCTGTGTCACTGCTTCAGAGAAGCTTTCCTGACAACGAACACAGAGGAAAGCAGAACCAATAAATGAGAAGGAGATTAGAGACAGGATGAATATTAATGATATCATTTGAACACTAGATCTAGCCATATCTGAAGCCAATGCTTCTGACTTTTGGTTACATGAACCAATAAATTCTCTCTTTTAAGATAGTTTGAAATGAGTTTCTGTGGCTTTCAACAGAAGAATCCTAACTGATCCAGTAACTCACAGGCTTTTTCACCAAATATGTGAGGCTGAGTGGGTCAGCTCCATCAGGGAAAAGGTACATGGGGAAATAGTGAGGGAATACCTCTGGTTTCTTTGATTCTCTGTTCTAGGAGGTCGACACTGTGCGAGTGATTGGCTGAGGAGGCCTTGAGAAGCTTGTGCCCTCTGTGGTAACTGTTACATTGCTGGCTCCCAATGAACCACTATGCCCAGTACTCGTGCCCTTATATAATGCCTTGGCACACTGAGTGTGCAGGTGCATCCATGTAACTTGCTTTGGCCAGAGGAACATTAGCAAGCATCATGCGGAGGCTTCATAAGTGGTCCTGCATTGGAGTTTGTCTTCCTAGAATGCTCCCTTGTGCTACTCAGTAGCCATGCTGTGAGGAAGCCCAAGTCAGCCACGTGGAGAGGTCACAGGGAAGAGAACCTCAGCAACCCTGCTAACAGCAGCAACAGCCAATATGACTATGAATGAGATCATTGTGCACATTCATCCAGCCCCAGTAGAGCCTCCAGGTGGCTGCAGCTGGGTGAGTGATCCCAGCTCACAAAACATCTCCCTAGTCAGCTCCCAGACTCCTCAGAGAAATAATCAGTTGTGGTTGTTTTAAGTCACTAAGTTTTGCCATGGTTTGTTATGTGGCAATAGATTACCGAAACACCCTTCCAACTGAGTGATAGCTAGAGTGTTAATGAGGATAAGTGATTAAGAGCTCTACTGGGGTTGGTGACATGTGCCTGGCCCATTAAAAGGGCCAGTGGGTTTGTACCCCTCTCCCGGTACCAAAAAAAAAAAAAAAAAAATGGTTGGGAGAACTAGAACTCTGGGGGAGGCAGAGATGTGTATGCACTAAAGCTGCCTTAGGCTGTATAGTTTGGTGAGGGGGTGGTGAAGTTTAGAACTCTGATGGGGCTCCATAGAACTCAGCACCACCCTTCAGAGCTTATGTTTTCCTGCTGTCCAGGACTCTGCTGGCTTCTGGGGATATGCAGGACACAAAAGCATTGAAAGGCAGGACTTCCAAGTCTCAGAGAGTTTTGCAAAACAGTTCTTTATTCTTCCAGTGAATAAGTGAGAGGTGGTGGTCTTCATGCATCCTTCCTAGAGGTGCAAGCTTGGAGGTGCTAGGGAACCACAGGGAAAACATGTGGCATCTAGGGAACCTCCCATCTCATTATTTGGACTAGAGAAATAGCCCTCCAAAAGATGAAGTCAGGAGGGCTAGTCCCTATAATATCTCAAAGCAATCTAACATTTATTTTTGTCTTTTTGTGTGTGAAGTATAAATGAATGAATAAACAAGACTCTGAATTGGGTTGGTGGGGACTGTAAGGGGAGGACTTTGAGACTGGAAAGAAGTTTTTGGATTATTAAGTCTATTTGCTAATAGTATTAATTTTTGAAACTACGGAGTGTTTCCTCTATGCCAAGCACTGTACTAAGTCCTTACATGCCTCTTCCCATTCAATCTTCATTACAATTCCTATAAGCATGGTACCGTGATTGCCTCCATTTTATAGGTAAGTCAATGCAGAAATGACTTAGGTGGAGTTTCCCCAGAAGCAGACCTTGATCCAAGATTTGCAAGTGATACATGAAAAGTGGTGAGCCCAGAAAGCACCAGGAGGAAGTGGGTGGTGAGGGGAAATGATGAGAGCAAGAGAGAGCGATACTAGCAGGTTCCTCCTGCAGGCATTGGAAGCTCAATCCTGCTGGAGAACTCCCGCAGACAGTGTGTAGACTATACCTTGGACTTGCACCCAAGGGTGAGGGAGCTGGGATATTTATCCTCCAACTCCTGACCTCATTAGCTGAAGACTGCTCTTGGGAGTCTCAACTTGCTTGGTACCTCCATCCTGCCCAGTGGAAACTGGCATTTGCTCCCACAGCCAGAGAATGCCCTCTTGGCTTCTTGCAGGTTCTTGCAGTAAGAAGCTGCCAGCTTGAATGGGAATAGTGAGTGCTGAGCACATGCAAGCTGGGTACTGGCGGCATCTGCTACATTAAGTACTTGCCCAGGGTCATCTCAATGGTAAGTGGTGGAGTTGCAATTTGAACCCAGTCGGCCTAATTCCAAGCATATGCCCTTGACTTCCACGTTCCTCAGCTTCTCCCTTGGTGGAAAACAGCAGACATATAGATAGCACCTTTTCTGATGACCCACTTTAAATGGTGTTAAAATAACCATTCATTCTAATAAAGGCAAAACCACAGTTTCAACACCTTGAAAGAACACCAGTGAGTCTATGAAATAAATATATCCTGACACAGCCCTGAGCTGCTGCCGTTTTAGAGAAATACTCCCTGCAGACACTGACTTGTTGCTCAGAAGGCCCTTGGAGGCAGGTTCTGCCCTGGGTGATCTGCATCCCCCAGGAGAGGGCATCATTGACCCCATTCGGGTGAGGGCAGTGTGATCAGAGGTGCTGGGCAGTTTCTCACTTTTGAGAGTTTGGTAAGCTGCCCCATTATAAATGCCTTAAGTAGGCTGCAGTGAGCCAAAGGGGTAAACAGGTGATACATCGAATGTGCCAGGACATGCCGCCTCTGCTTGGGCCCCCATTGTGGATCCTGCCTGCTCCAAGACACTGTATGTTGGCTAGGTGGTGAGCAGCATGGTAGGCAGAATCCACCCATTCAGGGAAAGAAGGGGACAGGGCGGCGATTGAGAAGAGAAGGCCAGCGGGTTCCACCATTTGTTAGAGAAAACCTTGGGCCTCAGGAAAGCACAAAATTCATGGAGGCCGAGATTAACTCCCCTCCTCTGGAGAGAGCCTTTCCAATCCAGCCTCAGGCTATAAGTAATCCCCAAACTGCCTCAGAGCAATCGGCCCTTTGTGGGCAGGGCTTGGAGAATAGCTGCAGTGGAGAGCTTGAGAGAGGCAGCCTCAGGGACACTCAGGGCCTGAGGAACAGCAGAACGTATATGCTGGCAGGTCCCTCGGAAAGCACACAACCCAGCCTTTATTCTCAGACCAAATCTGAGGCTCAGCTGCCTGGCCCATGGCTGATTAGTGGTAGGGGAGACAATTTGCAACCAGTGGCAGAATGGACGGGCCAAGCAGGTACCAGGTGTGGCTTCTGCCCCCTCTTCCCTCATTATCAGCTCTTTTTTTTTTTTTTTTTTTTTTTTGGTTTGTCTTTTACCCTCCTCCTGCCTCCAAGCTGTCAGTTTCCACAGGAGGTGGGTTTCCATAGTGGATGAATTTCAGAGCAGGTAGGAAAAGCCTCACCCGTCTCTCTGGAAATGTATGTTTTTTTGAACCAGTCTCATCAGTATGATGAAGAAATAGAGAGCAGATCTAATCTATTGGCGTGTTTTTCTAATTACCAGATTGATTACAGAGAAATCTCCCCAGGAATTTGACTTCTCTGCAAGGTCTTTGCAAGCTCTAAATTGTTCTCTGAAAAAAGCCCAAATCCTCACAGATTTGGGGGAGCTAGGTCCTTCTAATCAGGGCCCAGAGCTTATTTGTTTTCTAATGGAATCTGAATAGAATTAACACGCAGCCATTCTGCATGGAGTGCATTCATATTTTTAATTAACAAATTAGGAGCTATTTTGCTCCCCTTTGAACGGCAGTCACGTGGCCTGGTTTCTTTTCGGCCAATTTAGTCAACTTGGACGATTTTAATTACAACAGTCACGAGCACCAGAAATTCCTGCATCTGACAGATTCTCGACCTGGTCCATTGACTCTCATTTAAAAGCAAGTTCTCCATGAACAGAGATCTCCAAGGGCACTGGTGGGTGTCGGGAGAGGGGGACGGGCACTGTGCCTCGGGTACAGGTAGAGAAGACCCTCATTTTCCATTTTGAGATCCATTAGTGCTGATTACAAAGTGACCAGTTCTCTCTGGCCCTGCCTTCATATTTTTAAAAAGTGTCCCTCGGTGCAGAACTGCTTCTGAAATGTAGCAAAGTGGCCCTTCCTTTTTCCCTCAGGAGCTTGGCCTTGTTCCCACACTTCTCAAACTTTAATACACACAGGAATCTTCTGGAGATCTTGTTAACAGGCAGATTCTGATTCAGTTGGCTTAGAGTGGGGCCTGAGATTCTGCATTTTCTTTTCTTTTTTTTTAGAAATGGGGTCTTGCTCTGTCACCCAGCCTGGAGTCCGTGGCATGATCATGGCTCACTGCAGCCTCTACCTCCTGGGCTCCAGTGATCCTCCTGCCTCAGCATCATGAGTAGCTGGGATGGCAGGCATGCCCACCACACTCAGCTAATTAAAAAACTTTTTTTTTTGAGAGAGAGGATCTTGCTATGTTGTCCAGGCTGGTCTTGAACTCCTGGGCTCAGGTACTCCTCCTGACTCAGCCTCCTGAGTAGCTGGGCTTATGTGCCTGGCAGATTCTGTGTTTTCAACAAGCATGCCAGTGCTATTGGCCAAGGACCACACTTTCAGGAGCAAGGCTTTGGCTGATTTATTAGTTTCTGGAGGATTCCAGAGTCTAAAAGGGGGCCAGTTGCCTGAAATGTGCTCACGTAAAGCACAGGTGCAGTGACTAGTTTCAGTGCAGGAAGACAGATGGGAAGGGAGAGTCCTTGCTACAGTTGCATATCTCCTTGGGGTGCTGCAGTGCCAGAGATACCTCCTGCAACACTCTCTGGCCCTCCCTCAACATATTCCTCATCCAAGGCAGTTGCCTGAGCCCCAGAGGAATCTCCAGTGGCCCTTGATGACCATTATAGAGCAGTGAACCATGTGTGCAAAGGGTTGAGGAGTGAGCTGGTTGAGCAGGGGTCTGGTAGAGGCCGGGAACTTTGTATGAGTTGAGGGAGCCAGCAAGTCATGTGGGAGACAGAAACCACATGGGAGGTAGAGAGTGTCCATTTTGGAAACAAGTCTGTCCTCCAGCCCTCCCTGTGCCGGCAGAATGGATGCTGAATTAGCAAAGCAGACAGAACCCGGGAACACAATGTTCCCTGAGAGGTTGCAATCAAAAGGGTCCCAGCCCTCCACCCCCTGCTGAGAATTCTGTGAATTTATGATGTGTCGACAGTTTGAGCCCTAGCACATAGCAGTCTGATGGGCTACAATTAAGAGTCTGTGCTAAGCCCCTCCCTTTTCCTCCATGATGTATTCATGGAATTTATGTGGTATCAGCAAAGCGAGCAATGTGCACATTGGGGGCAGGAATTTTAGAACTATGATGTAATCATCCCCAGAGAGGTCGCCGTGAGAGGAGAAAATAATAACTGTAAAGATGAATTAAAAATCCTAAGCTTACTTGGATCTGGATTTCGAGCAAGCAAACTATGTATCATAATTATTTTTATGATGTTTTTGAGACTATTAGAAATTTGAATACTGTATATTTGATGGCATTAAGGAATTTTTGTTAATTTTAGGGTGTGAAAATGCTATTACAGCTGTTAAACAGAGAGGTTGTATCTTTAGTGATGCATACTGAAATATTTATGGATGAAGTAATATGCTGCATATGTTGTTTTAAAATAATACAGGGATAGGAGGAGTGGATGAGAGTATGAAAGATTGATCATGAATTGACAATTGTTGAAATTTTGCGATGGTACATGAGAGTTTATTACATAGTGTTCTATCTATTTTTGTATATGTTTCAATTTCTCCATATTAAAAAGTTAAAAAAAATCCTAGTGCACATTGTTCGTTTTGCTGATACCACATAAATTCCATGAGTACATGGTGGAGAGGAGAGATGGGGAGGTGAAAAAGGAAGGGAAAGGAAGAGAAGAGGAGATCAAGATTGTATACAAGACGCTGCCCACTTCTCCCCTACAGCCTGGGCTGGGAAGGAAGAGAAAATGATCAGAACATAATGAACCACCCAACCACATCTTGGTGATGCACTGCAAAGGAAATGAATGAGACTTTACTTTTGAAGAGTGTGTGGGGGCTTAGCTTTTTACTCTGTCTGGGGAGAAAACTCCAGTTTATTCTGGAATATGTCTCCACAACTCTGATTTATTTCATCCATCTGTCTCTGTGGATCTCCTTCTGGCTTTGCAGGTAAGTAGGACCTTGAGGACTATCTTACTGATTTATTTCATGTCTATCCCCACCCAAGGCTGGTAGTCCAGCTGCCCTAAGCAGACCAGAAACCTGACCTTGAGAGTGTTAGGGATGAGATTCTGAGTTGGGAAGGTGGGCTGCACTGTGCCCATCATAGCCAAAGCTGGTCAAGGGGAAACCTGTTATTTAGCCTCAAACTGAGTTGTCCAGGGAATGGTGAGGAGAGAGATGAATATGTGATTAGGTGGCATAAAACTGGGGTGGGAGAAAGTACAGGTATGAGTTTCAGTAATTTTTGCTGTCACCCCAGTTTCCAACAAAGGCACTGTTTGCAAAAATTAACCTGGCTCTGCTTTAACTGTAACAGTTAAAACTTTACTGTGTATTCACTATGAATTCAGTGCCGGACTATCACTTTACAGGATTAGTACCTCTGAAGTAGATATTTATATTATTCCCATTGTTCAGAGCAGGAAACTATGGTTTAGAGAATTTAAACTACTTGCCCAAGATATACAATTAGTACCAGTCAGGATCAGAGGTACTTAGGGCACCAAAGGCAAGAAGACCCTCACTCTCAGGGTCAAGCAAGGGCTGACCCTTACACTGTGCACCCTAGGCGTCTTGTTGACCTCACCTAGCCTCAGTTGTGGTCAGAGTTCAAACCAGGTCTTTACAACTTCAGCATCTACACTCCAGAATGAGCACCCAGGGATTTTTCTTCTTAGTAGCAGACTGATTGTGTGGCGTGCTTGTGGAGGGGGGCATGATTGAGGGAGCAAGAACTCTAACCTGGAACTGGGAGGATAGAAGGGGAAGGAGAAAATAATTAGTAATCCCTTGTACTTTTTCATGGCAGACTCATCCCTGAACTTGATCCTTAGGATTATAGTCTTCATTGTAGCACTCTGTTCTCTCTATGTAGTAGCACCTTACTTGGGTACTGAAGGGTAGAGATTTTCTCACCTTAGCCTGTCCAGGCCAGGATCTCTGCATTATGATACTGGGGACTTTCACCTCAATTTTTTTTTTTTTTTTTTTTTTTTTTTTTGAGACGGAGTCTCGCTCTGTCGCCCAGGCTGGAGTGCAGTGGCCGGATCTCAGCTCACTGCAAGCTCCGCCTCCCGGTTCACGCCATTCTCCTGCCTCAGCCTCCCGAGCAGCTGGGACTACAGGCGCCCACCACCACGCCCGGCTAGTTTTTTGTATTTTTAGTAGAGACGGGGTTTCACTGTGTTAACCAGGATGGTCTCGATCTCCTGACCTCGTGATCTGCCCGTCTCGGCCTCCCAGTGCTGGGATTACAGGCTTGAGCCACCGCGCCCGGCCAAATTTTTCTTAATCGATATCACTTGTACCAATGATCAGTCCTTGTAGTTGGGGACTTCTTTGCTGTTTGTAGCTACTTTTAAATTAGACAAAATCCTTTGCTAAGGCCTTTTGCCCTATACACAGCTGGTGGGAGTGGAAATTGGTTCAAACCCTTTGGAAGGCTGCTTAGCCATATCTCCTAAAGCTAGCCCTAAGTTTACCCTACAACTCAGCAATCTTGCTTGTAGGTATATGCCACAAAATATTCATGTCAGCAGCTTGATTCATGATAATTCCAAACTAAAGACAGCCCAAATGTCCATCAATATGAGGATGGAGAAGTAAGTTGTGGAAATCTAAATAGCAACAAAAGAGGAAGGACCATGGATGAATCTCATAAGGAATGTTGAGCAAGGAAGCTAGTCACAAAATAATAAATAACATATGATTTATTATATTTATAGCAAGTTCAAAAAACAGGCAAAACTAATCTACAGTGATAAGAATCAAAACAATGGCTGCTTTTAGAGGGTAATTGTTTGGGCATGGGTGCAAGGGAGTTTTCTGGGCTGCTGGTGACGCTGTATCTTAATTCTTATATCAAAAAAAGTATTAGTTTTATCTCTTTTTCATTTGGAGGGTTATTTAAATTGCCTTCCCACAGTACAAGGTTCTCGCTTGCAAACAACAGGCATCTGCTCGAAATAGTTTAAGCAGAAAGAGACTTTTTTTTTTTTTTTTTTTGAGACGGAGTCATGCACCGTTGCCCAGGCTGGAGTGCAGTGGCATGATCTCGGCTCACTGCAAGCTCCGCCTCCTGGGTTCACGCCATTCTCTTGCCTCAGCCTCCTGAGTAGCTGGGACTACAGGCACGAGCCACCATGCCCGGCTAATTTTTTGTACTTTTAGTAGAGACGGGGTTTCACCATGTTAGTCAGGGTGGTCTCGATCTCCTGATCTTGTGATCTACCCGCCTCGGCCTCCCAAAGTGCTGGGATTACAGGAGTGAACCACCGCGCCTGGCTGAGATTTATTAAAATATATTAATTAAGTAGCTAATGAGTCCCCAGGAGGGCCAAAGACCTGGCCTGGGGTGCTTCAGAGCCAGGATAAGGCAGCAAAGACAATGTAGCAGCAGGAAACACCTAACCACACCAAGTGAATGTTGTAGCTGGAACATCCCTGACTCCTCTGCCTACAGCACCATTTGACCCTCAGCACTGGGTGTCAGAAGCTCTGCTTTGGCGGGCCCAAACCAGATGCCTCTGCCACAATTCTTGCCAGAAGATCTGATGTCCTGGCATGGGTCTGATGCCTCACGTTGCTCACATTTGCATCTAGATCTTATGCATGTGACTGATAGGTGGAACGATCATGTGCCTGACCCTTGATGGTGCAGATTCCTGGGAATTGTAGGTTTTAGCTTTTGGGCCCCATAATAGAAAAAATCAAGCTAAAGGTGTAGGAATGGGTGTTAAGTGAGCCCACCACACTCCCCCTCTGCCTTTTTTAATTTTTTTAGGGACAACTGGGCAGTCAGTAGTTGGGAAGTGGTACAGCAAAGTCCTTGTCCCTAGTGGGGAAGTTAGATGCTCATTTTCCATGGTCTTTTCCACATTTAGCCCTGCATGACTGTCTCCCATGCCCTGGAGCAGGCCTCAGTTGGCTCCAAATAAATTCCCTCACACGGTTGGCTAGGAAAGACTGAAGTCACTGATTTGGAAAACACAGTAGAACCACAGGCCAAATTTCACCCACAAGAGAGAAATAAGAATAACTCCCAGGACACCTCAGGAAAATTTCTGTGAGTATGCTCTTCTGTCATTTCCTGAAAAATTCAGAACCTTTTGACTTAGAAACCATACTCGACAATTGCAGCTCATCTTCATCCATGCAATAACATGGATACATTTGTATGCATTAACATGCTTCTTAGGGAGTGGACTGTATTTGTGTGGGAGCATATCAAGAAGCCTTGTGGGATAGAAGCTGAGTTGGGGTGGGAAAGCAACTCTCTATAAGAGGAGAGGAATCTATTTGTGTCTGAGAGGGAGCTAGTTTAAGGGAGAAGAAAGTGTGGAGAGAGCCAACCAGATGGCACAGACTGGAGGCTGCATGATGTAAAGTCATCAGGAACCTTACTAAAGTCATGAAGTTGTTGGTGCAAATGAACAATTTGTGTACTCCCAGTATTCTGATTCTGTAGACTTGAAGGAACCTCAGCATCTGTATTTTTAGCAAACGTCCTTGGTTATTGTAATGTAGTTGGTTTGGGGAAGTCATGGTAAGGAGGTCCTGTAAAAAAATATGGCAGTATTAGAATCCCTGTTAGACTGACCTACTTCTAAGATAACTCCATGTGTATTTACTGACCTTCCAAGGAGTCTTTCAACAGGCCCTCAACTCCCACATTTTGTTCAAGCCTTCTCAATCTTCCACTCTGCAGTAAGGCACTGCTGAGAATGGGGGGTTCTGCAAAAATAGATGTTTCCAGAAAACAGATGCTTTCCCGGTGTGATGTAAGAATGTTTTTGACTGCAAGTAATAGAATAGCAAATGAAATGTGGTTTAAATAGCGAGAACATCTAACAAGATGTCGGATTGCAGAGTCGGTTAATTCAGCTTTTTAGACAGGTCATTGAGAATGGAAGAACTTCCTGTCCTTCTCCTCCATGTTCAGAATATTGGTTTTTAATCTTTAGCTTGTCTCCTCAAGATTGCAAAATGGCTGCAACAGCTGCAGGTATTATACCCTCACCTAATCATGTCTAAGGAAAGGCATAAGAGTTTCTTCTTACACACCCTTTTCAATCAGGGAGGAGGATCTTTCCCAGAGGCTCCACAGAAGCCTCCTCCTCAGGCCCCAAAAGGTTATCTGGTCATAGTCTAGCTACAAGGGATAATGGAAAGTGAATGGTAGTTTCAGTTTTATAGGGTAATTGGGGTGTGACATGAAGAAAGAAGGAGGAGGTAAAGGGCTGATGGAGAGGCAACCAACAGTGTCTGCCCAGGCACTTCTTCAAGTAGTAATGAAAAGGTTCAACAGTTTCTGACGGTTGTGTTTTTCTGCCTTCCTGAACAGAGATATTCAGTCACCTCACTTACTGCATAATGATGTAGGCTCAGCATAGAGCAGAGAAGAGAACACTCAGGGCATGAATTTGTGCTCCACAGAGTTCTTTGATGAGCCACACCTTTACTCTCCTTTGAAGACCTTTCTAGGCTTTAGCATGATATCCTCCATTACAGTGCTGAGGTTTTGCAGCTGTGTGCCTGCTTTTTTGAGTTTTCTTTTTTTTTGTCCCATGTCTTGGTAGCCACATGTCAACTATCACTTTTCTGTTGTTATTATACCTACCATTACCTCCTTTTACCTTTTTATATCTAATTCTGTTCTGGGCTGAGAAACCAGATAATCAAGTTTGTTGAAAGTAGATCTACCATTCCATCCAGCTGGGTATCTACCTAAAGGAAAAGAAGTCATTATATCAAAAAGACACCTGCACATGTATGTTTATCACAGCACAATTCACAATGCAAAGATATGGAATCAATCTAAGTGCCCATTAACAGATGAGTGGCCAAAGAAAATGTGGTACGTATACACCATGGACTACTATTCAGCCATAAGAAAGAACAAAATAATGTCTTTGCAGCAACTTGGATAGAGCTGGAGCCATTATTCTAAGTGAAGAAACTCAGGAATGGAAAACCAAATACCTTTATGTTCTCACTTATAAGTGGGAGCTAAGCTATGGGTATGCAAAGGCTTACAGAGTGGTATAGTGGAAGTTGGAGACTCAGAAGTGGGGAGGATGGGAGGTGTGTGAGGGATAAAAAAAAAAATCACCCTATTGGGTACAAGGTACACTACTAGGGTGACAGGCGCACTAAAATCTCAGACTTCACTGCTATATAATTCATCCATGTAACCAAAACCACTTGTACCCCCAGAACTATGGAAATAAAATATTTTTAAAATAAAATAACCCCCCAAGAAGAAATTAGTGTCAAATATAAGTAAGTAAGCTCTGAATGGATTAGGAAGTACTGTTTCCAGTATTAGTACCAGGTCTAGAGTGGCTCAGAGGCTCAGAGACTTTTTGTTGAGAAGAGAGATAATGACTGATATTTTCAAAATCTTTTTATTTCATAAAAAAATGAGCTTACGGAAAAGTATACATGAATTCCTGTATGTACAGGTCATCGAGATTCATATATATATATATATATATTTTTGGAGACAGGATCTCACTCTGTCACCTAGGTTGAAGTGCGGTGGCGTGATCTTGGCTCACTGCAACCTCTGCCCCCTGAGCTCAGCGTGCTGGGTAGCTGGGACCATAGGTGCGCACCACTATGCCTGGCAAATTTTTTGTATTTTTGGTAGAGATGGGGTTTCACCATGTTGCCTAGGCTGGTCTTGAACTCCTGAACTCAAGATATCCACCTGCCTGTGCCTCCCAAGGGGCTGGGATTACAGGTGTGAACCACAATGCCTAGCTTAAGATTCAGCATATCTTAACATTTTACTACATTTTTCTTTCTCTCTCTCTCTTTCTGTGTGTGTGTGTGTGTGTGTGTGTGTGTGTGTTATTGTTGCTACTATTATCATTGTTATAATTGTATGGTTGAACCGTTTGACAGTAAGTTGCAGGCATCATAACATTTTAATCCTAAATACTTCTGCATGTACCTCTTAGGAGCTTGGACATTCTTCTCTGTAACTAGAGTACAATGAGCAAATTCACCAAATTTGACAGATACAGTATTAATATCTGCTACACAGACTTTTTTCAAATATTGCCAGTTTTCCCAATAATGTGTTTTAGAGTATTAGATTTTTGATCCTGTATCCAAACCAAGGTCTTGCATTGAATTTCATGAGACCCTTTAAAGCCACTACTGAGTTGGGAGTCTGTGTTCTGAGATCTGAGGGTGCCAGACAACTCATCTCTGAATAATTAGTGCCTCTCTGAGTTGACAGCCATATTGGACTCTTAACTTCTCAAAAACTTTTTCCTCGCTTGCATCTCACTTGATCCTTACAACAGTCTTGTGACAGAAACAGGGCGCAGGTTAGCATTTCCATTTTATGGATGAGGAAACAGAGCTGCAGAGAGTCACACTGGGTTTGAGCCAAGAGATCTGTGTTATAGCCCTGGCTTCGCAGTAAATCCCCAGACCTTTCCTCCTCTCCCCAGCAGATGAACGGGCAGATGAGAGCTTAGCCAGGCCTCCCACCTGCGGGGGTCTGGCCTTGCTGCGATGACACCACCTGTCTCCCAGTTGGTGGTTGTCCCTTTGGTGCCAGGAGTAGGCAAGCAGATGTCTAGAAGAAAGCCAAGGTCGGCAAGACAGAGGCAATTGGAGAAAGAGCCCTTCCCTCTGCCCTAGTGCCTGTAGTGGTGTTACTCAATAACCTTTGAGCGCTACGGTGAGGTAACGACTTGCTCAGGAACCAGTTTCTCCATCTCTTGTAGAAGAGGCTGGTTGATGACTTTTGTGGTCCCTTTTTGCAATATGAATCCAGGATGCTGTGACCCCCCCACCCATAGGACTTTAGCCCTTACAACTGTAGTTTGCCACTGCACTTTCCACTGCTAGCACCTCTGCATTTCCTTGTCCAAGGGCTTTTACGGTGCCTACACACATAGTGAGAGAGTAGTACCAGTCCTCTCTCTTCCTGACCTTTCTTCCCCCAGCCACTTCTCCCTGAAAGCAAGCCTCAACCCACTGGCACATAAGTACCTCAGCTCCCTCTCCCCTAACTCTGACATACTGGTTCGAAGTGTGGTCCCTGGACTGGTACCAGTCTGGGAACTATTTATTACTGGTTTGCAATAAGTATAGAAATTGAGCACTTTGGGAGGCCAAGGCGGGCAGATCACCTGAGGTCAAGAGTTCAAGACCAGTCTGGCCAACATGGCTAAACTCCATCTCTACTAAAAAATACAAAAAGTAGCCAGGTGTGGTGGCATGCACCTGTAATCCCAGCTACTCCAAAGGGTAAAGTTGGAGAATCACTTGAACTTGGGAGGTGGAGGTTGCAGTGATGGCACCACTGCACGCCAGCCTGGGCGACAGAGGGAGACTCCATATCAAAAAAAAAAAAAAAGAACTTGGGAGTCAGCATTTGGGAGCTTCACATCTTTTGAACCCAATAATTAAAAATTGGGGCTTGTATTTTGTATGTTTTTTATTTTTCTAGGAATTCATTTTTATTATATATTCAAAAGTATCAGGAGGAGAAAAAAGTATCAGTCTAAAATATCTTAGAAATTAAAAAGAAAAAAATGAATCCTTTGACACAGTTTGAAGAGAACTCTTCTACACTGTTTCCCAATGGGGTTAAGTTCTGGCTGTGCACCATTGCTCAACAATGCATGATTTATTGCCATCTTTCCTTCTCTGTCTTATTTCTCAACTACCCTCAACTACCCTACAAGTGCTTTCTGGGATATCCCCCCAAATACATCATTTACACTCAAATTCTTGTTTCAGGGTCTGCTTGTGGGGAGAACTCAGCCTAAGACAATGGCTTATGTTTTCTTTCCAATTAATTTCAGAACCCAGTTAGTTACATCCTGTGATTTTCAAGTGTTTATACTTTTGAAATGAAATGGCTAAAATTTCTACATGGAAGTACCTTTTACAAATACCTCCAGCCTTTAAGAGCATTTAGAGCAATTCAAGAGGCATTTTTGTTTATTTCCACCATGTCTTAATTCATTTAAGAAATGATTATGAGAGAGACCTCCTGGAATGTGATCACCACACTTATCCATACTTTAATTTCACAAAGGCATTGAATTGTCCACCGCCTTCTCCTCCCTTTACTCTGCTTCGCCCCTAACAAAAGGCTCAAACATTGCACACACTTTGCATCTACGTCCTCAGCCCCAGAGGTCTCAGGATCCTAGGAGAGACTGGGGCTATGAAGCGGGATCATATTCACTCTCAGAGTCTTCTAAATACATGGGATTTCAAAGGAGCTGATCGCAATCAAAGTAAAGAGCCATAGTCTTGGCTTTGTTCCCTGTCTGCTGTTTGTATATTTCATATTATGCATGGGCCGGGAGTGCCCACGGCGGGGCCTGCTGGTTATAACCACAATCAATCAATCCCAACTTATTTTCAGGTCCTGCCAGCCATCGGGACAATTTCCAGAACTATGTGAGTCTTTTTTTCATTATTTAAAGACTGGTGAAAGGATGCAAAATTACTTAATGAAAGGGTCAGGCTGACCAACTGACAGGCCAGCTGAGGGCTTGAGGCTGTCAGAAGGGCATTAGCACCTTGGTCTTTGAGGCAGGGCAGGCACACTTGGCATCTGGGCATCGTTTCATCCCTGGTTTTGGGGTTGGGTGGTGCTGGGTTACCTTACAGCTCTAACATAATGCAGAGGAAGTACCAAAGGGGCCAATGAGACACTTAATACTGGTTTCCCCACTACTTTTGCAGTCTAGAACTTTGACCCTAGCTAAGACACAGAGGTCAAAAACCCCAAATGCTGTGAGCATTGGCCCAGGGCAATACTAATGGATCCACAGAGCACTATGTGCAGCAGCATAACCAGGAAATGAGGAGCAGCAAAGGCCTATATTATCATGCCTGTGCCTTGCACCTCTGTGAACTGCAAAAGTGGCCCACTCTGTTTCTTCTCTGAGCAGGCAAACATGGTCAGAGCTCCACCAGACACCTTCAGGCTAGGGGTGCCAGGTAAAATATAGGATGGCCAGTTACAGTGAATTTCAGATAAAAATATTTTTAGTATAAGTATATCCCAAATAGCACATGGGCTATACTTATACAAAAAAAAAAGATTTGTCATTTACCTGAAATCAAATGTAAACTACCCATCCTGGATTTTTATTTGCTAAATCTGGTAACCTCTCCTTGGATCCTTGCTACCATTTCTGCATGCCCCTCCCTGTAGCTTTGGGGTGATTTTGCTTCCAAGGGACTGTACCTGTGATCCTCCTTCTGCATGCCTGCTCTTGGGCTGCTGGAGCCACTTTGCCTGCAGACATAGAGAGAGGACATGCATAGGAGTTTGCCTCCTTCACCTGGCCACAGGATGGTCCCTTGCTGAGCACCAATGATTTTTGGGCACAGGTGTAGGAAAGGCCAGCTTTCTTGCCTTGGGTCTATCTACTAGGTTCAGGCTGGAGCTCCCCTCTGTGGAGGTGGTTCCAACATTGCACACTCAATTGGCTTAATCTGCTCCCCTGTCCTGCTTCTTTCACTCGCTTACCAGTTTCCCCCGGGAGCACTTCCATCAGAAATCACTCATATCAGAATCTACAGCTCAAGGTCTGCTTCTGGGGAACAGTGCCTAAGATGGCTCAGCAAAAAAAGGGTCTTCAGGGGGTGAGGAGAAGGCTTATCATGAATTTTGAAGAGCTGAGGGAAAGGCAACGGGGAGCCCTTCCAGGGAGAACGGCCTCGCTCCCTGTAGCTTATGCCGGAGAGGAGTAGGGGGCAGGAGGTGAAATTAAGCTTCCAGGACTACCTCCCTTGAGATGGAGGGTGGCCAGCCATTTGGCCTCCAGAGCGGGGCCTGGGCACTTGCCTCCTGGCTGGGAACCCACTGCTGTAAGTGATGCTTCAGTGCTCAAGCTCCCGTGGGGTCCTCTGTGCAGACACAGACCCTCACCTTCCAAGCCTGCTTGGCTTAGTTTTGCAAGTTAAGACTTGCAAGTGCTTAGCACACTGCCTGGCATGTGGAAGGTACTCTGAATATGTTGGAAGAATGAATGACTAACTGAAGTTACTCCATGTCTTTATAGCCAGTGTTCTGTGTTTCCCCAAGCCCTCCCTGGTCAGACTCAGTCTCTTAAACTTGCTGCAAATGCACCAAGTAGTAGGATATCTAACAACCCTTCAGGTTCTGAAGACCTGGGGAAGGAGGCCCATGCATCATGCTTTGCATGGTGGAAAATGAGAGCAGGCAGCTGCCGAGCCAGCCCTGGTCCCTTGAAAGTGGAAAGGCCATTTTCAACCTTGCCTGCACATTGGAATCACCTGGGAAAGCTTTAAACAATTTTGAAGTTTGGGTCTCACCCCAAGAGATTCTGTTTTAATTGGTGTGGGTGTGATCTGAGCATAAGGATTTTTGAAATTTTCTAAGAGATTCTATTATGCAGCTGAAGTTGAGAGCCACTGGACTAGGAAGTTTTGTACCTGGATGGAATGCCTCAGGTCACCTTGATTAAATGGGATGATGGTATTGGAGATGGTCAAGGCATTAGGTTAATCGGGCTTTATCATTTAAAATTCTGGAATGTCTGCATTTCAGGAAATGAACGATTACTAGATTGAAGGAAGCTGTTCTAATTCAGCAGTAACTGCAGAGGTTCTCAAACTTAAGGGTGCATTATTAGAATCACCTCTAGGACTTATATAAATACAGGTTGTTGGGCCCCACCTCTAGAGTTCTGATTCAGTAGGTGTGGGGAGAGGCCCCAGAATTTTCATTTCTTAAAAATCTCCAGGTGACATGAATGCTGCTGGACTGGGATACACATTTTGAGAACCACTGATTTTCTTAAAAATCCCTAGGTGACATGGATGCTGCTGGGCTGGGATACACACTTTGAGAACCACTGATTTACTATGAATTATATTTGGAGCTAAGCTGACTCTCTTGAGAGTAAGTTTTACTTTCACTTACTTGTTCCCCATTGGTCTATCCCTCAAAAGTGTTCCTTAGGGACTGTATATTAATTAGTTTTTTCTGTAATCATGCTGTGTAACAAACAACTCCCAAATGTCAGTGACTTATGACTGCAAACATTTATTTCATACTCACAAATGTGGAGGTTGGCTACAGTTCAAGCCATGCTAGATTTGAATCCAGACTTCAGTTTGGGTTCATACTTGCTCCACATGGATTTATTCTGAGACCCTGGCTGAAATAGCAATGGCTACCTGGAGCATGCTTATTTCATAACAGAGGACAGAAGCTTCAAGAGGGCTGGCAGAAGCTTAAAGCTTTAACTTGTAGCTGACACACTATAATTTCCACCCACATTCCATTGACCAAAGCAATTCCCATGACCAACCTCAGAGTCAGAGGATGGGGAAATATACTTTGTCCACAGTAAAAAGTGTCAGGGACAAGGAGTAAAGAATGATGGACAAACAATATTATCTATCACACTTGTTAGATGTCAGGCCTTGTATGAAGTTTTGAAGAGACATAGAAAGATAAAACAGAATCTCAGCCTCTGAGAAGCACAGGTTGGCAAGAAAGACAAAGATACAAGGAAGTACTAGAAATGAGATGCAGGACGAATAAGCAGCAGGAACATGCAGGTGGGAATGGCCCTAATCGCTGAGATCTCTACTATCCCACACTGTGCAACCAAGGTCCTTGGAACTGGGCCCAGGCTGCAGTTCTGGAAGCCAGGGCTGTGTGTGGGAGCAGCTGAGCCAGCACACAGTTACAGAGCATGGAGCAAAGGGAATTGAGTCTGTGCCTGGGCTGAGGCAAGTTTGTTCCGGAAAGTCCAAAGTACCTAGTCCAAAGCAGAGAATAGCTAAGAGGGAGAACTGGCTTTTTATCAAAGGGCTGTCACAGAAAACAAGAAATATGAGCGCACCATTGGGGAAGTGAAGCCTGTGGGTAATTTGTGGTGGCAAGGGGATGGAGGAGGAAGGGGTGCCTACTGTACTGATGGGGTGCCTACTATACTGAGCTTCAGGCAGCAAAGGTATTACGAAAGCTGTCAAGTTGGAGGACAGGAAAAGGAAAGTGGATCTGGACAGCTTTCCCAGAGGAGCAAGTATTCCACCTGGGGCATAGCTGGTGAGTAGGAGTTTGTTAGCAGATGGAGGCTAGCTGACAGGAAGGGGAGTGTTAGGAGCTTAGGTGACAATTCCAGGGGCACTCAGATTCCTCTCTTTTCTAGTAAGTTCCTGCAGTTACTATCTTTGCCCGGTCCACTCTTCATCCTCACCCCCAAGCTCCAGGCTGTCGTGATGCCCACAGCTGTCTTTGTGTTTCCAGATCACTGAAGTTTTATTGCCTCTGAGGTTCAGGATTTTTTCCTCCTCAAGTAATTACCACTGATATTAGGTGGTTTGATTTCAGAATGATTACAAAACTCTGAGACTCCCAAGAGCATCACTTAGACTGAGTTTTCTGGGGACTGGTGTCCAGAACTGACAGTCCCAGTGCTAGGTTCAAACACAGGATTTGCCACAACTCTCCCTCTTCAGTTACCCTTCTTATGTGGTGAGAGGAGAACTCTGCCTTCTGGGAGTCTTTGCTCTGCTCCCAGAGGCTAGGCCAATTTCCGGCCATCATCTATTATTAGAGAAGCACAGTAAATCCCCTAAGATGGCACGATTAAACACTCTAAGGTCTAGAAGTCGTCTTTCCAGGAATATAGAGGCCTGCATGAAAATTCGACTTCTGGGAGTCTGCCATGACATCCTCAAGCTCCTGAGCTGGGTGAGCTATTGAGGCCAGCAAGACCTCAACTTCATAAAGAAAGGCATTTGAGATGAAGGAAAAGCTAGCTCAAAGGCACAAAGAAGTAAACACTCCGTTGGTGTCAGTAGCGTCTGCTCAGTTAGATATGGCTGAGCCAGGCCAAGCAGGGTGGGTCGAGGAGTTAACTGGGGGCGGGGAGTGGAGAATGAGGCTGCATGGGAGGGAGGAGCTGGTGGGTAAGGGGGTGGGGCTTTATGTAGGCAGTGGAGACCATAAAAGCTGTCCAAAAGGGGAAGTGGCACTTTGCAAACTTTATCACATTTCCTCTGAAAAGTCCCGTTGAATTCGGGAGAGACTGGAGAAAAATTCGAGAGAACCCTGGTTAGGGCCATGTTGGCGGAAAGTTTGGAAAGAGAAAATTCGAGAACTTTTAGTCTTTTCAGCATGAGTTGCAAAGTCAGCCTCCTACAGGGATGGGACAGGGATGTAAGGGAACAAGCAGGTTGGTTTTTCCTTCTTTTCTTATTCCAGAATGGCATCCTAGGCTTTGCTGTGTTCTGTGGGGGAAATGCTTTGCATAGTAATGACATAAGAAGAGTCTCCAATTCCACCAAGATATATGTTCACTCCCATTTTCCTTTAAAGACACAGCCCTTTCTTTTCTGCACCTTTGATAGAGACATGGGTATAGGAAATATTTCATTCTCCTCTTAATAGCACCATACCAGACCCACAAAATGAAAAAAAATGATTTATGGCAACTGATAGCTAGCCTCACTGGAAGTGAGTTATAGGGAGCATTGGGGTTGTGGAAAGCTAAATGGGGATGTCCAGACCCAAAAGGGAGCCATCCGCTTCTTGGCTTTAGTAGGTGAGGCCAGATTTTCTAATTTTGAAGAAGAAATGGACAAAATAGTTAGTAAAAATCTTTCTATTTTTAAACATTGCCCACCAATTTGCTTTTTTTTTTTTTTTTACCATGCTAAAGAGGCCAGACACAGACTGTGGGACTGTGGGACCCTTGATTGTACCTGTTCTCCTAGATCTTTAGTGGGGATAGTGCCCTTAGATGTGAGATTGTCGACTTTTTCCAAGAGTGATACCTTCAAGACAGTCATGGTTCAGATGGCAGGGCTGTTTCAAGGGACTGGGGCATTGAAGTGGGCTTTGGGGCTGACATGGTGGCTCTCTGAAAACTAAAGGGGGAAGAAGATTTGTGGTTTTGGTTCCAGTCATTCCAGTTCTGCGGGGCTACTCCTATGAGGTGAAGCTGCCTGTTCCCCTTGTCTAATGCACTGAAATCCAGATCAGTCAAGAGGCCCCAAGGCCCAGTCAGAATCCACTGGAGCTAGGGATCGGGGGAAGGGGGGTGGGCAGGCAGCCAAACTGGCTGAATTAGTTTCCTGGGGCTGCTGTAACAAAGTATTACAAACTGGATGGCTTAGAACCACAGAGATTGATGCTCTCACAATTCAGGAGACCAGAAATTCAAAATCCAAGTGCTGGCAGGGCCATCCTCTCTCTGAAGACTCTAGGGGAGGATCCTTACTTAACTCTTCCAGCTTCTGGTGGTTGCTGGCAACCCATGGCACTCCTTGGATTACAGACACATCACTCCAATCTCTGCTTCCATCTTCACATGGCGATCTTCCCTCTGTGTGTGTCTGTGTCCAAACTTCTCTCTTCTTACGAGGACTCCCGTCATTGGAGTTAGGGTCCACTTTATCTTAAATTGATTATATCCACAAAGACCCTATTGCAGGAGGACAGGTCCCCAGATGACCTTGGATGACCTAACTCCCCTCCACCCCACAGCTTATAGTTCTCAGAATAATTGGAGAATATGCCAGAATACAATGTCTTCTGATAAGAAAGAACTGTCTGGAACAGCCTGGGCTCTGTCCTCATTCCTTCTAGAACAGGCTCTCCTGTAATGCTCATTCTCAGCAATTCCAGTGACGTTCAGGGTATAAAACCCAGGGCTGAGTGTTTTTGGGGCCCCTCAGCTGCAATGTGACACAGGACACATACAGAAGAGACTCCATCCACCCTGAGCAGCTTTCCTGAGCCTTGGGGGACTGGCTCACCATGGGTCCTAGGTTTTTCCTTTTTCTTTCTGCCTATTACTCTATGAGTAATAAACCTGCTTTGCCTGACTTGTGTGAGTGTTCTGTCTCACTGGACTTACGCCAGTGGGAAAGGACCTTTGCACCCATTTCCAAACAAGACCACATTTTGAGGTTCTGGGTGAGCATGGATTTGGGAGGGACATTATTCAACCCAGCACATCAGCTATCTTGAATTCCTGACTCCTTCATCAGGTGAGTATTCAGCATGGCTGGGCCACAGTCCCATCAGGCCATGCCGAGGCCCACTTCCATGTCTCAGTTAGGTGTGTGCCACTGGTGACATGGAAGGACAGGCAGAAGAAGCCCAAGGCCCTTTAGGGGTTGACAGAGCTGTGGGCAGCCCCAGTCTCTCAGAAGAGGGCTGAGGTCGGAGGCTGGCTAGGGTTCACATGGGAAAGCTGATGATAGAGGGAGTGGGCATTTCCTGCCCCAGCACTGAGCAGGAACATCATCACTTGGCCCTGCAGCTCCTGTGGCTTGAGTTCCACCTGCAGGTCCTTGCTGGCTTAAGAGCTTTGTCCTGACAAAATAAGAACAACTGCTACATGACAAGAGCCCCCGCAGAACTCTGGTGGCTTGCGAATGAATCTCTGGAAAGAGGAGTGGGGGACAAGAAGATATCTTGCATGCTGAAGCTCTGATAGTTCTATGGCAACTTCCCAGACACTGAGAGAGCCTGTGTCTTGGATGTCCCCTCCTTCCCCACCTAGCTTTGAGCCTGTTTGTATATCCTGGCCTTCCACATTTTCAACGTTTAGGGGAACACTTTTCTGCCCTCTGACACTTATATTCTCCCTAACGATGACTTTGTGGCCTCCCTTTGCTTACGTGCCCCTGTGCTGGCCTAAACTGGAGGATCTCTGGTCCCCATAGGCAGAAGGAGCTATGCCTATTTAGGAAAGGCGGCAGAGAGCCCGAGGGGCACATCCACTTCCTTTGGAAGTTCAGAGTCCCCAGAGCAGAGGTTGTGGGATTCCTGAGTTGGAGAGGACATTAACTGTCACCAAATCAACTTCCTTAGAGCTTTGAGTCCCTTCTCTGTGGCTTTTCCTCAGGATTATCCCATGCTTGAAAAAACTGCAGAGACAGGGCACTTGCTACCCCAAGGCAGCCCAATTCATTTTTAGACAACTCTAATCTTTATCAAATTCGTCCTGATGCTGAGTCAGAATCTGCCTCCCTGGGCACTTCACCCCTTAATCCTGGTTTATCCGCTGGGGCCTGGAGCGCAAGTATAATTCATCAAATCATCAGCTATCAGAGCTGGAGGCCACCAAGGCCAACCCTTCATCTTAAGTTCCCTTTCTTGCTCCAGATGCCGCTTCCAGATGTACCAGCCTTGGCCAGAATTGCCTGCAGTTTGTATTTGTCTGCCTCTTCCCTGGATTTTAAGAGTACTTTATTTTGTTTCCTTGCCAGACTTGGGTACCCTTCCTAAAACACCAGTTTGGCCTTCACAGCCTAGGAAGAAAAGGAGGGTGGCAAAGGTGCCCTGCACAAGTATGACAAATGAAAGACTGGTGACTACACTCACGAGCCCAAAGACTGGGGTGGGCAGGAGACAGGCAGGCCTGTCTCCCCACCAACCCGAGGTCTGCACGGAACTGAAGACTGCAGGCAGCTGTTCTCTCTGCCTGCCACCCCCCCACCATCGTCAATATAAAAGCACACCCATCATAGTATTTATAGAACTAGTAAATAAAGAATAAAATAGCAAGTGAAAGTAGGTTTTGATTGCCTACGTGTTGGTAAAACCCAGCTGGAATAATTTGATTCATGCATGGAAAAATGCCTCCGAAGCAGGGCCTTTTTTTAGTGTGCCGAAACTGAATCTCTCCAGCCGCAGATAGAAATTTCTGCTCCTATAGTTTGGCTGTAAGACTAAGAATTAAAATCTAAAATGAGATTCCAAGAGAACTAATTATTTGATCCCTTGAAATATACCAACTAGCCGTTTTCCAATCTCGCAGACAAAGCTGCTGAATGAAGGAAGAGATGATAACGCCCTCTTTGGCACCCAGCTCTTTCTGGGAGGCACATCCTCACCCAGTTGGAAGGGAATGAAGACTGCCTCATCTGTCAGACCTCTGGACATAGCCCCGTGGCACAAAGAGATGTCTCTTTAGGCAAAATCAGGCACCATGTGAATTTGATTTCTGTTCCTAGTATAAAGGGGCTGTGACTAATTTTATATTCTGCGAGTGGTTTTGAGGATGAAAAATCTATTCTTCCCACCCCCAGCCGCCCACTCCCTCAAATAAGGGTTTCCTTTTCCCAAGACGCCAGATTGCTTTGCAGACAATGCCACTCACTTGTTACAGGAGGTTCTGGGAGAAGTTGGCATATAGCATACTTCTGTTCTTGGGCATTCTTTGGCTTAATGGACACTGGACTATCAGTGACCCATGGTGTGGACAGCTGCTGCTTTTCTTGTCTGTGACGCCCCTTCAGATGCACAAAAACACACACAGGAAGCCCCAATATGGTGACCTTAAGAGCTAGTTTGAAAAATACTTTTGTTTTAGAAACTGTGTGGGCTGGTAGAAAGACGAAGTGAAGCTTTCACAAATAAGAACTGTGCTTTGGAGTGTTGATCCCAGGAGACAAACTCCCAGAAAATATTCCTTCACTGCTCTTGACTTTGGCTTTCACTTTAATACATGATCCACCAATTAGGCATCCAATTGGGTTTCTAAGATTTATTTTTTTAAATGTGAGGATGAAGGGATTCCCAGTCACTGAGAACAAAGGTTCCCCAGTCACTCACATTATAGTGAGAATTAGTCCAAGAAAATAGCTTTCCTCTGAACCCCTTTTTACATTCGGCTACTTTGAAACAGTGAGACTTGGAGTGAGAGAGAAGGGTAATTTTAGCAATAGTGCACTTTGGGGACTGAGGACCTGAATTAAGAGATTCCTACATTTGAATTCCAACATTTTCTAATGTTCAGATGCATCTGATAGACCAGTAAATTTTCTAGGGAGATTGACCACCATTTAAAACACTGTCTTCATGGTGGTGGTGGTAGTGGAGGGCGGCGTTTGTTACTAGTTCTGAACAACCAGCTTGCAAATGAATTTTTTCAGTCAGTAATTTAGACTGTGCAAATGATGAAACTGACATTCAGAAAGGCAAAAAGGTCTCACATGTACGGTAGTGAAAAAAGAATTTATTCCTCCAAATGTAGGGCCATGGTGTTACAGATAAAGGAAGGGCTCTTAGTACAAAGAAATCCACGAGGACAAGCCTATAGGGTCATAGTGAAGTGCTTTGTCATTGCATTCTACCACCCCTTCCCCAACTCCCTGCTACCACTTATTTTCAATTCTACCCTGCCAGGGGGTTTCTGAGGTGTTGCCCTAGGAGTGCTCAAACCCCAGTCTGCTGTCAAGGACATCCCTGTAGATGTTCATTCTTCCTCATGGGGAACCTCTGTGGAAATCTAATTATTCATATTCCAATGACTGCTGAGGCTCCAGCGATTGAAATGATGCATGACTTCTTGTCATTAGAACACCACTAGAATGGTCAGAGTTCTGTGTCTGCAATGGTTTCAGGACCGCAGGGCAGAAGCAAGAATGAGGAGAAAGGAAGACTTTATTCCATCTGGTACCTTGGACTGAAGTTGCCCAGCAGGAGCAGTGATGGTTAAGCATCAGTTTTGTATCCTGGAGCGAGTGAACACCTGCGACTGCATGCACAATTTCATGTGGGCATTTTTAGGTAAAGGGAGCTCATAGCTTCATCAAATTTTCCTTTTTTTTTTTTTTTTTTTTTTTGACAGAGTCTTACTCTGTCACCCAGGCTGGAGGGCAATGGCATGATCTTGACAATCTTGACTCACTGCAGCCGCCACCTCCCGGATTCAAGCGATTCTCCTGCTTCAGCCTCCTGAGTTGCAGGGAAACAGGCACGCACCATCACACCAGGCTAATTTTTTGTTTTTTTGTATTTTTTGTAGAGACGGGGTTTCACCATGTTGGCCAGGCTGGTCTCAAACTCCTAACCTCAAGTGATCCACCCACTTTGGCCTCCTAAAGTGCTGGGATTACAGGTGTGAGCCACTGCACCTGGCCCTCATCAGATTTTCAAAGGGATCATGACCCCTCCCATGCAAAATATTAAAAACACCAGCATAGGTAATTTTGACATTGCAGTAAATGATTTATTATTAGAGGAGGTACTAACACTAGGATGATATATGGTAAAACGATTGCATCAGTTCGAATAGGTAAGACTATGTTGCAGTAACAAACTCAGTGGCTTAAATACAGCAAAGCTTATTCTCTATGCTCTGTGCCTGATATGGGCTGGCAGGGAGAATATGCTCACTGCAGCCCCTCAGATGCCCAAGCTGAGAAAGTCTTCACCTCGACAGAAGCTTCCCACATCACCACAGCAGCAGGAAAACCAAGTGGCCTGAAAGCTCACTGGCTGTTACACTTCCACCTAGAAGTGCTCACATTTTTAATTGGCCAAAAACAAGCGACATGGCCATGAGGTATCTCGAAAACAGGAGGAGACGTCCGGTCTATCATGTGCCCACACGGAGAACCGGAATATTTGTGAACATCCCTAATGACTACTGCTGTGATATAAAAATTTTGGAAAGAAAACCATAAAGTGTTCAGCTCATCCACTTTAAAAATTAAGAGCAAGGAACATAAAACTGTATTCAACAAATATAGTACATAATAAAAAGAACTCAGTTCCTTGTTATGGCCAATTAAGATAGAAAAAGTCGGGGGAAAGAGATTGAAAGAGAGTGGGGAAATGAGAGAAGAGGAGAAAGAGGAGGGAAGAAAATGAAAGGGGCTTTTGTGCAGAGAGGAAAAGGGGCAAGGCCGCATGTCAAAGCAAGGTCAGTCTTTTCTGCTAGCTGAGCCCTACATCTCATGGTTCCACCCAGGCTGCTGGCCCAGGAGAACAACCCCCTGGGTACAGGCAGTCTTCCAAGTTTCCCAGCACCCCACTTTCTGCAGGCTGCTCTAAGTAAACAGCACAGCAGGCCCCCCAGTGCTCTGCATGGAGCTCCTTCCAGAAAATCCCCTCCTTTTGCATTTCCTGGGAGCAACACACTAGAGACCATCTGGGTGAAGCTCAAAGCCAGGCGTGGCTTGTGGGCCAGAGTCCCACCCCAGGGCATCCCCCTGCCAGACACCAGGGTTACTTTTATGTGTGAAGGCCACCTGCACAAAAGCTGCAGGCAGACCAAAGTGTGTCAAAAGCAGCAAAGGAAATCTTCCCTAATGCAGTAACTCGATGCAGTGCACATGTTGAAACTATGACATAAATATGCTAAGCACATATTTTATAATAGAAAAGACTCGTTCAGTCTCTCTGTACATCTGCATGTTTTAAAGGCATAAACTAGCCCCAAGGGCTGTGACTTCCTCCACCCCCGCTTCTTCCCTGGCTCCTGGAGCTGAGTCTTCCCTTTGCCCTAGGAAAGCCATGCTTATATGGCTGTCCGCCTGTGGTCACCTGCTCTCCTCACTTACTGCTCACTAAGAGAAGTGGAGAGGCCAGCCTGGAGCCCTCCCCAGACTCCTGGAGATGATATATACCTAGCTAAGAGACGGGCCAGGCTTGGGGGACAGTTAGGCACAGAGAAATCTTGGGAATGGCAAAGGGCTGGGCTGTCTTGTATTTTCCTGATTGGTTTCGGTTCGTTCCTTGCTACCACTGCCCTGGGGTAAGGTGGTGTGAACTTCGCTTTTCAAAAGCCATGTCCCCTGTATCAGTCAGCTATTGCTGACGAGCTACTCCAAGATTTAGTGGTCTAAAACAACAACTGCTTCTTATTTCTCACCAGTCTGTGGCTTAGCCAGATGGTTCTTCTGGTCTGGGCTGGGCTCCTTAGGTCTCCACTAGGCTTGCTCATGTATCTGTCCACGGCCAGCTGATGTGGTGGCTGGAGCTGGCAGGGGCTTCTCTCCTATCATCTGGCATCCTCTGCCAGGCTAGCCCAATCTTGTTCACATGGCCATCATAGGGTTCCAACAGTAACGAGAGGGCAAGTCCCAATGCTCAAATGCTTTTCAGACCTGTGCTTGGGCCATTTTTGTTACTCTGTCATTGGCCAAAGTAAGTCACATGGCCAACCCAGATTAAAGGGTAGAGAAATAGATTCCATCTTGCTGGGAGGAGCTATAAAGTCACATTGTAAAGGTGATGATAAGGAGGTGGGTGGTACTACTTAGTAATCATTTGTGCAATCTGACACTCCCAAATCCCAGCCTTTCTGTGTCACTTCTCTGGTAGATGGTCTCCAAGATGTCCTCTTTCCCCATACCACCGTCTAGGGCACACAGCCAGTAGGGGATCAACGTGCACTACTCTGTGAGAGACTCAGGGCACCATGACACACAGGCAATGGGACCCTCTCTGGGTTAGACTTGGCTGTGAAAATCATCTGAAATAACAGGGTTTAAACAAGGTAGAAAGTTTTCTCTCGGGCTAAACAGTCAGCCTAGGAGCCTTGATAAAATCACCAGGGACCAAAGACTTCTTTCAGCTCACTGATTCACCACCCACAGACAACTTCCTTGTCCTCATGATCTAAGAAGGTTGCTAGAGCTCCAGTCATCACAACTGCAGGCATCTATGTGGAGGAAAGAAAGAAGGACGTATCTCTCTCTTAAAGGAGATCTTCCAGTGGTCTCACTCACCTCTGCTCACATCTCAGTGGCCAGAAATTACCTGTACTCCCTAGTATAGGCACACTTACCCAGAAAGGAGGCTCAGAGAAAGTTGGGCACATTGATGCTTCAAATAAATTTTCTGTGACTAGGGAAAAGGAGCAAAAGGATTGGGGGTCTTTGCCAAATAAGGTCTTTTGCACACATGTTATGTGACTGTGAAATCGTAAGACATCTTTGCACACATTTCATTTGTTTAATCATCACATCTGGGGTAGATTCATGTCATCTAGTTAGTTTGGTTCATGTAAATACATGCAGTCCCCTATTGCAGTCCCCTAGGCAATTTGTCATTCCTTCGTGACTCAGTGGCCTCTTGGGCAATGCTCTGAGAGGGCCCAAGGACTGGCTTACCTACTCAATCCGAGGGTAGGGGCTCATTTTATTTTATTTTCCAATTTTAATTGCTATATGACAACCTTACAGTAAAATTCACAAATCTTAAGCATACAGCTGGAGAACTTTCTATATATGTAGCACCCATGTAATCACCACCCAGATCAAGCTACAGAACATTTCAACCCCTCCACCCTCACCCAGAAGGTCCCCCAGTGCCTCTTCCCCATCATGCCTCTTCCCCATACCCACCCCTAGAAGTAACCTTTTGTGCAAGAAGACCATCTGCATGAAGGCTGCAGTCACCTGTATGGCTGGGATGTCCCTACACTCAGGTTGTAAAATAGCATTGAGTAGTCTCACCCAGGTTTCTGCTCCTCTTCTCTCCTCTCACGCAGCCTTTATTTGCTCTCTGGTTCTGGTCTCTTTCTCTCTTAAGTCTTCTTTATGTTTCAAAAGCAGTACAGTCTTTCTTGTTTGGGGTACCCTTCCTTATCATAGCCCTGACTGATCATGTTCTCCCTGCTGGCACCCGATCAAAGAAACCTGGTAATTTGTAGGACAATTCGACATGTTCTCTGTGGCTGCCATGGGCTGATGGATAGAAGGGATATAGAGACCCACTTTGGTTCAACTGAAATAACTTTATGGCGTCACTACTCAACAGTGCAGCCCCCAACCAGTGGAGTCAGCCTCACTGGGAATGTATTAGAAATGCAGATCCTTTGGCCCCTGAGAGCTGCTCTAAAGTGGCATGGGTACTTGATCAGGAAGTAAGAGGCCCTGGAAGCACCTAGGTCTTGGGGGCCTCCATCAAGTCGCTGTGCCCCAGGTGGGAGCTGAATAGTAATGTCACACCACCAAAGCAGTATCATTCTATGAAGTCATAGTTGCCCTGTTATCTTGAACCTGTCATCCCCTAGATCTAGTTTTTAAAACTCCTTTTCTTACTGCCAATCCACAAACCCTTACCTGCAATGGAAACCCAAAAGTTTTGTGTAAGTTTGGCACAAATATATTTGGCAGCAAAATCTGGTTTCAATTCATATGAGGCTTTTTGGAGTTATTATATATCCCTCTTCAAATGATTATTCATGTCTCAGCACAGAACCATCAACATGTCTGATTACCCATGGGATGTTTCATAAAACATGGTTTCTACAAGTCTTACCTTTCTAATACATGAAAACTTCTTAATTCGAAAACTTATCTGAGCCGAAGTTTTTGGATAAAGGATGTGGACCTTTCTCTCCTTTGCCTCACATAGTTTATGCATTCAATTCCTTTAACTTCTCCCTTCATTTTAAATTATGATTGTGATTATTATTATTAATTACAAAGGTAATACTTATTTGAAAAAATTCAGACTATGGAAATAGACAATCCTGTCCCTGCTTCTGATCACAGCTTAGTGTCCCTGCTTTTCTTTTTCTTTCCCTTTACACACATGCATAGATACACCCCAAAATTCACATGTACTGACACATATTTTAGTAACAAAACTGCAATCATACTCTGCATAGTACTGGGCATCTGTTCTCCCCACTTAAACAATGTATCAGGGGTTTCTTTCCTATGAATATACATATATTTGGCAGATGCTGTTGGTGCCTGACCTGTATCCCTGGAGTCTGACCACTTTGGTGTGTGCCACTCCCTTCTAATTCACATCCCTTGGCTTGAGGGCTTTCTCCAAGCTCTGCCAAAGCAGGGAAGGCTGGAAGTTCCAGGGAATTAACAGCCCAGGGAGCAGTCCTCAACCAGAGTCTCAGGAGTTGATGTCTAATTACACCAGCTCCCTTGCTCCTTGAGTGGGATAACTTGGAGGCATTTCCTAGAGGTCCCCAGCAGGACTGAGCCCCAGTTGCCCACAGCAGTAACTAGCTGATAACATACCTTTTATTGGCTTGCCTTCCCTTCCCCATCTCCCCTCTCCACTCCCCTCTACCTCCCAGCCGTACCCCTCCTGTGTTTCTTCCATCTCCCAGATAATTTGTACCATTATGCTTGTCTCAGGATCTGTTTCTGCAGAAACCCATACTAGGACAATCTAGAAACACTTTTATTTTTATTAACTTCCAAGTGTGCTACTGTATGGCTAGATTATGATTTCTTTAACCATTCCCTTATTACTGTCCTGCTGAACAATTACAGTGCTGTTAATTTTTCCATGTGATAGATGAGACCACAGTAAGCCTCCTTGTACATATATTTTTGGGTGTGAGCATTTCTGAAAGAAAGAGTCCAAGAGGTAGAGTTTCTGGGTCAAAAGGTAAGTACATTTAAAATGTTGAAAGATATGCAGGCATTTTGCTTAAAGTATTTTGGATGTTGCATCATTCTCTCTTTTAGTTTGTTTGCTCCATCTAGGAGGCTCTGCCCTGCTCTTCTGCTCAGAATCTATGTTCTCCTGGGAGCTTGTGTTAAAGCATCTCAGCTAGAGTGACCAACTGTCCCAGTGTGCCTGGGATAGGGGGATTTCTTAGGCCATAGCTCTTTCAGTGATTCAGCTGAGACAATCCAGGCAAATAGAGATGGTCAGTCACCCTAATCTCTGCTCCTTCAGCCGAGCTCTCAGTTTCCAGAGCTCCTGCTTTCAATTCCTCTATCTTAGGCTTCACACCCAGGATCTCCCACCCAAGCTGCCTTGGGATCTCACCTCCTAGCTCACAGGGCACCTTCTCCTCCCATGAGCCAGTTCATCACTAAACACACACATGCACACACCTGCATTTTCACAATCATCCATCAGGATGTGATTGCATTGCTCTCTTATAAATATTTCCTTTCAAGCACAAACATGTCTGCCCCCTCCATGGTATCTCCCAGTGGCCCAGTGCATTTCCGCAAGCCAGGTGCCAACGGGAGAAATGTGGGCACTCTGTCTTTTTCCTAATCTGTTTATTTCTGTCTCTCTTACATTTTTCTGTCTTTTCTTGCCAGCTCTCATTCCAGAGGATGCTCAGTCTGTACCCTGGGGATGGAGTATAATTTTTGTCTATCTTTCTGTAAATATTATGAATATCTCTTCTCCTCATCTGGGATGGGGGTAAGAGGAAGAGAGAGCTGAGCTAAGAGATGGAGAACAACAGATACCTCAGAGCATTGCTTAAGCATCTGGAACTAGCTAAACCTGAAGCCTCACTATTTGGCTTAGTTTGGGTCCCCAAAACCAGATCCTGAGACAAAGATTGATTTTAAGTAGTTTATTTGTAAAATGGGCCCAGGAAGCCACACATAGGGGAGAAAGGAAGTCAGGGAAGGGAAGGAAGCCAATAACGACTGTATGAATAAATAAGCCAATGACTCCTTGGGCAACTGAAGCTCAATCCAGTTAGGGAACTCTGGGAGCTAGTGTGAAACATGCCTTCAAGGCATCTGTCTGAGAACGAGGGAGATGGGGTATTTATCCTTCAGCTTCTTGACCATCCTTGGTCAAAGGTTGCTTCTGGGGGTATTAACTCTCTGGAACTTCTGGCTGGTCCTGCACATGGGCCAAAGGTGCTGCAGTGGCCAGAAGAAAAGTCCTGGTGTTCACCAGCCACCTTCCAGTGCATGTGGGTGGGGCACCGACACCTCTGTTTCAACACCTCTGTCCTCATCCCACCTGTACCATCACATTTGCTTTGCTGCTCATTCCAAGTCTGTTTCTGTCACTTGCAACCACAAGAATCCTGATTAACAGACAGTCCCTGGCTGCACCAGTCCTGGATACTTGCTCCCCACTGGAGCCCCCATTCACCTGTTCCTGTGCCTTTGGCACTGACTGCCTTTGCCCTTGTGAGATTACTTGATTTTGTCCCCTTTCTCCAAGCAGACCAAGGGCCTAACTCACTGGATGCATACTGCATGCCAAGCCTTGTGAAACCCTCACAGCCACCCTATCGAGTGAGGACTGGAAGTAGATTTGCTGGATGAGGTTCACAGAGATCAAGCAACTTGCCCAAGGTCACACAGCTAGGACAGGCCTGAGCAAACACTTGGACTCAGGTCTGCACGGCCTGATGACCTGATGACATGTGTTTTTGTTGCTTCTTGATCCAGGCCTGCGCTGTCCACCCTGGCCTGTCAGTTATCATTTTAACTCTTCAGCATCTTCTCCATCAGGCCGCACTCTCTCAAGCCACTCCCCTTACCACCAAATAAAAACATTTTCCATTAGCTCGTTTCATTTTCCAAGGATCCCTGGCTCATTTAATCCCCTGCATTTTCCCCATTTGCTTAGGGAGTCCTTTCCCACTTCTGACATCTCCACTGTGGCTTCTCCATACACACAATAAGAAAGAAGCCCCATAGGGTCTGAAAAATGTAGGAGCTGTTGTTACCACCCTGTGTCACAGATAGGGAGGCAGAGGCCCAGAGAGGTGGTGCAAGGTGCTGAGACCGCAGAGCTGGTGGTTGACAGAGTCTGGCTTGGAATCTGAGTTTCCCTCTAAACCTTGGGGTGTCTCCTTAAATTCACTCTGTTTACAGAATGCCTGGTGGTCCAAACTACTGTCCAGCTTCCCATGGGCAGGGACCACATGTGACCTCACTTGGGACTGGAGCTGTGGCTTCTGTCTTTACAAAGCATTTGGTAAAATGAATTGTTGTTTCTCTAGATGTAGCTGAGAAGGGGTCTAATGGATCAGTTCCCCCAGGAGAAGGGAGCATGAGAAAGGTCTGGCTCCACTTTCCGGTCCCCCTCAGTGGGTCTGGCCAGAGTGACCCTTTCTCCAGGAGCTGGGCGAGGGCCTGTGCGGCTCCGTGCTGTGGCTTGCGCGGCGTTGACTTGGAAGGGTTGCAAAGCCCGCAGAGGGAAGGCTCCCTCGGGGGCCCAGGGGCCAGGAAAACGCAAGCCCTGTTCAACTGTCGCCCAGCAACGCCACACACAAACATTTGCTGACAGGAAGAGGCGAGCGGCATTAAAGCCGCCTGACAGGGAGGTGATGGGGCAGCAGGGAGAGTGTGTAATTGCCAAGCCGGAAGGCTGGCTTGTGGCCAGCGCATTGAGTTTAACCGCCTGTGTCACTGCCCTCCACATCCAACGAGGAGGATGCCCGCGGCCATGTTTCCAGGCTGAGCGCCCTGTCTTGGTCTGATCTGGCCTGACCCTGGGAGGACATTCGAGGGGTCAGCTTTGGGAGTAGATTCCCACTTCTGCATCACAGCCTGAGCCGCTGAGCCAGGACCCAAGTGCAGAAGGCAAGGGCGGCCCTGGCTCACGGGCGCCCCCTCTGTCAGAGCGGCTCCTGCCTTACAGCTGGCGGGTCCTCGGGTGCGCCTCCTTGGTCTCTGTGTTTCCCCCTGCTGCTGCAAGCTCTCTGTTCTGGAAACAGCCTCTGAAGAAGAAACGGGGCCCACAGAGGGTCTTTTGGTGACCACAGCTCCTGTTGCCTCACTCTCCGATCAGAAGACGTAGAGCTGAGCCGAAGTCAGAAGAGAGGACCCTGACAGGGCTTTTCGGTGGGTTTAGGTGACACTAGGAGAGTCTGGCCCTGGAAGTCTGAAATTCTCTCTAGTCCTCCGTTCCTGCCTACTTTCATTAAGTGAAGCTCCCACTCAGCTCTACATTAGCCCGGAAGCCTCTCCAAAGGTGCCCACAGTGGCTGTGCAGCTGGGACCCAGGAAAGAGCTGGAAGGGGGAAGAGAAGAAGTGAAACTGTCCCCCAAAAAGCAGCCGGCCCCTTGGCCTATAGAAAGTCGACCCGACAGCAAACTATGAAATCTGATAGCAGTCTCACAGCTTCCAAGAAAATTATTCCCAGGAAAGTGTTTTCAATTTTTAGATAAACTGCTGTTAAGAAGCAGAGAGGACGGAACTCGAACAGTGCAAACGTCTGCGGCTTCCCCCGGCTTCCCCAGCGGGCCCGTCATTAACCATTGCTCCCCGAGCTAAAGGCTGCTGCTCTATCCCCAATTAACAGCCACATTCCAGCAAGCTCCCTGTTTATCAAGGCATTAGCGTTGACATCTGGGGACGGTGCCTGCCCAGGCCTGCCAGCAGGGAGGACTGGGCTCCCATCCGTCCACACGCGGACGACGGCACGGGCCCTCCACAAAGGGTGGCCACAGATGAAACCGCCTAGGCCCCCTCCGCAGCCGGCTTCTTCCCACTCCCTTCCCAGCACTGCTGTGTCATTCTACAGCCAGCGGAGTGTGAGCCAAGCAGCCCAGTCCCTGTAGTGACACGTGTGCCTCTGTGTGACTGTGTGTGCACGCGCGCCCGCGTGTGAGAACCTTATGTTTCTGGAGAAGATGGCGTCTGGGGAGGATTCTCTAAGGAATTTTCTGAGAACAGAAGCAATTTCTCTCCCCTTCTCAAGCCTTTGCGTGTGTGCATGCATGTGTGAGTGTGCACGTGTAGGAGGTGCCACAGCTACTCCCGTCTTCCTATTTCTCCCCTTAATGATCTCCCCTTCTTTTTCTTCCTCTCCAGTCACTATCACGAAAACATTGATTCAACAACCCTCTACCTTCTTCTCTAGGCTGAGTACAAATTCTGTTGACCCCAAATATGCTCTCTGGAGTTACATGAGGCAGAGTCCCTCAGCCCTTTTCAGAGCAGGAAGCCCATGAGCTGCCTTATTCCAAGGACTCATGACTACCAGGTTTGGAAAATGTCAATTCTGCACCAATGAACCTCCCTTTCCACACTTTGTCCCTGTATCCGAGCACCATCAGTACACTCCCCTTTTCTGTCTGCCCTTCATTACTTCCGCTGAGCTTTCACTGCCTTCTTTGCAGCACCATTGCCTGATGCCCTAAATGTGGGCACTCTAACTTCCCCCAGGAGCCAGGCCAAGACTCTTGCAGGGGCTCAGTGGTGCCTTCAGGACCCTGGCCTCGGCCTGAGAATGCTTTTGTGAAACTTTCGTTTCAAATGAATAGAATCAAATTCACCCTCTTTCCTTAATGGAGTTCCCCATTTCTGTCTGTCACTATTCTCTCAGCCTACACTTGAGAGTCATGTTCAACCCTTTGAACACCGCTTCCAAATTCAAGCAAGTCATCATCCTATTTCTACATCCACCATCCACCCCTCCCTCCACTTGTCTCTCCTGCCAGGCCACCCCAGGACTTTACTGATGAACTGGAGAGTGATGGATTCCCCCGCATCCCACCCCACCCCCACGGGCGTTGGAAAGAACAGCACCCCCTGCCAAACCTCACCAGGCTCTCGACCTTTGATCCCTCCTACACACAGCTGCTAGATTAATCTTCTCCTGCCGTGAGCCCGCCCCACTTCTCAGCCTTTGCGTGGTCAGTTTTCCTCTGCCTAGAATTGATTTGAGTGAGTGAAGAGATTAAACGGAGTAGGTGCCAGCCCATTGCAATTTGTGGCTTTGAGAAATGCTGGTTACTGTTTAAACAAGAGTAGGAGGGAGTGGGATGGGCTCAAATCTCACCTTCTGAGCAAAGCCTTCTGAAGGTGTATCTGTTATTTTGCCTGACCAGTCAGTATCCATTCCCCATCTTTCTCCAATTTTCCTTTGGGGAGTCACCCTCTCCAGCCAGCCATGCTCCCTGGGTCCTGAAATGGGCTGTGGCCCAAGCTGGTCAATTCTAGCCAGGCAGTGTCAACCTTGGGGATTTTTCTGGAACTGTTGGACAAGAGCATGCTTTCTATCATGGTTGTTCTACTAATAAAATGTAAGTTTGGAACTGCTAGTGCTGCCTGCCAGTGGTCATCTTGTCACCACTTGAAGTAAGTTCCTGAATTCAGTCATACCTGAAGCCAACTACCTTATTGCATTTCAGCTTCCTGAGCCAATGCATTTCATTCTTCCCTTCCTCCCTTCTTTTTTTTTCCTGCCTTTCTGACTGTGCTACCTCCTGGTGATCTCTCTCTGTTTGGAACTGTAGGTCCTTGCTTCTTGTACCCCTCATTGATCTCTGACCATGTTCAGCTTTGTTTTCTTACTTCAGTTTTGATATGGAGACCCATATCCCCAATCTGACTGAGCCCATCCTGAATGGATGGTCTATAATGAACTGCTATAGTCATTTAATATATACACAGACGGCATTACCGTAATTACAGAAAATATGTTATACATCAGGCCCATGGGATGGGGACAATTCACCACGCAGCGGAGCCTGGAATCAGAAGTGAATGAATGTATCTCTTGACCAGATTTCATTCCTGGCTGGGCCCCTTTGTCCATTTTCCCTGCTATTCAGAATGGTCACCTCCTCCTGCCAGTGGGGCTGGTGGTTATTACTGATGGAATTGCAACTGGTCCCCCTACCACCTTGTCCCAGTTCCCAGCCCCTGGGTGCAGTTACCATGTGTCAGTCACTAAGTGCTTTACCCATGCTAACTCAGCCCTCCAAATAACCTGTGAGGTAAGAATTATTACTGTTCCCATTTTGCAGATGGGAAAACTGAGGCACAGAAAGGTTATGTAACCTGAGCAAGGTAACACAGTTAACTAGTTGAAGAGGCAAGATCTGACTCCAGGCAGGCTTGCTCCAGAGATGTTGCTTTTAACCACTCTGACCTGCTGCCTCTTCAATATGTTGCTGATACATCACTGATCTTCCAGGTCCAGGGTGCTTTGAATTCCACCTACATCCCCAGTGCTTCAACTCGGGATCTAAATTCCTCCTCCTGCCAGACTGGTATGAGTGTCTCATGACTGCCCTCCAGATTTATGTTGGGCCCCTCAGCTGGGCATGTTTTGGAACAGCTAGGGGGACCCAGGCTATTATTACCACTCATAGCTGTCCTGTAAGGGTGCCTGACCCTATGCCCGAGTCCTGTATGCATTATGCAGGGGCCTGTCACCACAATGGGTGTGCTGTGAAGTGTTTATGATACCATATCTAACTGCTCTGTTTTAGCATTTGGGCTTCCAGGACTGGGGCCCACTGGAGAGCCTTTACTTAGTGGCCTTTTATAGCCAACAGTTTGCATTTCTAGGCAAGAGAGGCTGGCATTAGGGCTACCCTTGGGATGTGTCAAATTATCCCTGGCCCTACACTTTTGTGGCTGCCTAATTTTGCAGAACTATGTAGCCAGAGCATTATGCACCAAAAACAGTTCCTTAGAGTCACAGACTTAGACTCAACTGATGAAACCCTCCCCTTTTTCCATCTCCAATAATATAATATCTACGTCATGCCTTGCAGTTTTTAAACGAATATGTTGTCTAATTATTGCAACAGCCCCATTTGTTGTTGTTATTATTATTCCCATAATATGGATGAAAATATTGAGGCCCAGGGGGGCTCTAAGTAAGAAATATTAAGATTGGGACTCACAGGAGTTTGAGACAAACCTGGCCAAAACGGTGAAACCCCATCTCTACCGAAAATACAAAAATCAGCTGGGCATGGTAGTGCACACCTGTAGTCCCACCTACTAGGGAGACTGGGGCAGGAGAATTGCTTGAACCCGGGAGGCGGAGGTTGCAGTGAGCCAAGATCACCCACTGCACTCTAGCCTGGGCAACAGAGTGGGACTCCATCTCAAAAAAAAAAAAAAAAAAAAATCAGGACTCAAAGCCATGTTTCCTGGCTTCAGGAATAGTTTTTGTCCTGTTGGCACCACGGGAATTTGGCCCCTTCAGTGAGGCTCATTGATTTGACAACTGTACATCAGCCATTTTCTATGTGTCAGGCACTGTGCTGGTGGCTGGGGATAGAGAGGTGATTGTGGAACTCAGAGTCCCAGGAAAACAGCCACGATCAATGTGATAAGAAAAATGATGATGTTAAGAATAGAGTACTGTAGGAACACAGAAGAAGAGATGGGGAATTCTCCCAGTTGGTGAAGGTGATAGTGTTAGAGAAGGTTCTGGAGAAGTGGCAGTCACCCACTTGTCTTCTATGATGCACAGACAGACCAATTAGTTGAGACACACACATGGGCCCCCAGAGAACATGGGCAAAGTTCTCCAGTCTCCCAGAGGCTGGCTGGCTGTCATTGTTGTTCATCTTTGGGCTGGGTCCCGCACACATTTTTTTTTCTTAACCTCATGACAACTGCAAGGTCAGTAACATATCCATTTTACAGATGAGACAACAAAAGCCCAGAGAGGTTCAAAGGCTCAACTTGCCTCGATTCAAAAGAACTTTGAAGGGCCATCTCCACTCCAGAGGTCCTTGTGGGATCCAGCGATGTCACTGTTGTGACCACATTGCCAGTCAGCTTTTCTTCTTCCCAGTCTTCTTCCCTCACTCCAACTTAAGCGTTAATCTTGAGACCATAGCCCAATGAGCCTCCTCCATGCCGATTTCCATCTCAAAGTCTGCATCTCGCAGAACCTGATCTAAGATATCATGTTACATATCTTTATCTGTTCCATTTAGGTTTTCTGTGAGTAGCAAAAACTCCAAAATAACAGTGATCTAAATATGCCAAAAACTGATCCCTTATCTAAAAGTCCAGAGATCCAAAGTCCTGGGTTGGTAAGATGGTTAGCAGAGGGGTTGTAAGATGTAAGCAGAAGTGACTCAGGGTCCTGTTATCTTGTCACACTGTCCAACACAGCTTCTAGTCCCAAAGTAACCTCATGGTTCAAGATGGCTGCTAGAGCTCCCCATCACATCCCCTTTCTGTTGACCAAGAAAAAGGAGAGGGCAAAGAGGAATATACCCACAATGTTCTAGAACGCATCCCAGAAGGTCAATCTTGATCACATGGCCACACTTGGTTGCAAGCTGACACTGCGTGATGTGGTCTTTACGAGGGGAGAGGAACATGTGCCCAGCCAAAAAATTGGCAGTTCTGTGTCTAAGAGAGAAGAGGAAAATAGATATTTACAACTATCAGGCTTTGAGTGTGTGCTCCCCAGAGTTACCCAGGGTAGTGCAGTCCCCCAGGGGGTCAGAAGCTGTGTGAGGACTGGTTGACATTCAGATGCTCCTGCACATCTTTGGAGATCACCCCTCATCTTCTCACCTTGGTTTGGACTCTTGTGGCCAGTTTGCTGTTGCTTCAGAGGTCCTTTAGTTCTCCTTTAAAGCAAAATCAGTTCACTTCCCCGCCCCAGAAGCTCCCGGGGGAAGAATGAATTTTCCCTTACTTCCCCCCTCCCTTTCTCTTTGATCCTGTGGTTCTTTCACTGGGGCATCTCTCAGTCTCTCCTGGGGCAAAGAGGCATCCCTTGTTTACCCAAAAATAATTAACTGCTATAGTCATTTAACATATACACAGATGGCATCACTGTAATTACAGAAAATATATTACACATCAGGTCCATGGAATGGGGGCAATTCACCACACAGCGGGGCCTGGAATCAGAAGTGAATGGATACATCTCTGGTCCAGATTTTGTTCCTGGCTGGGCCCCTTTGTTCAGTTCCAGCCTATCTCCATGCCCTGTAGGAGGGGCGCTGCGGTCTTTGGCCATGAAGCTGTGATGAGTGGCCCCCTCTGAATGTAGATATATTCTCAGGTTCACCCCCTGCACTCCTCTTTTGGCTGAGGCAGTAGAAACCATGGGTTTGGAGAGTGCTGACTGTGTAATTGAGCAAAGGAGAGGAAGCAACAGAATAAGGTGGAGAGAAGAATTCAGTGCTCTCTGAAACTCAGAGAGCAGGCTTGTCAAACTTGAATGTGTATACGAATCACCCACACCAAAAGGGTTGCTGTGGGTGGGGCCCAAGAGTCTGTACTTCTGACATATTCTCTGGCAGGTCCAAGGACCACATTTTTGCATAGCAAGGCTTTAGAGTAATTTTTAAATTTATTTTCTCCTTTAATCCTTCCAATGACCCTGTGTTACAGATGAGGGAATTGAGGTTCACAGATGCCAAGTAACTTGTGTGAGGTCCCATGGCCAGCCAGTCTGCCGCTTTCTGTTTAGTATGTAGGGCTGTGTCTCTGAGTGAGCTGGAGAACATTTCCGCATATGGGGGCTGGAGAGGATGGATCAAGCTCAGAGGGTCGGAGGATGCCTGGGATGTGTCCTGGATGAGAGCCCAGAGGCCTTGTTTTTCAAGTACCAAGAAGCTGGGACACACAGAGGAAAGAAATGGCTCAAGGGGCATAAAACAGGATAGGATTATAAAGAAGAGTTGAATATATCATCTGTTAGCCCGGGCCAAGCTGGACTTTGTTACTAGGTTGTATGCCTGGAATTTCTCAACCTGGGTATTGGTTGTCTCTTGGAAAACGCTCACACTTTTATAAGATCACATCTTTGTGTTCTGCCTGCAAATGTCTTGATTTGGATTCATGAAGGAAGAGGGGCTGTCGAGGGAGAACAAGCAATAGAGCTGTCATTCGAAGGAGGGTATCCTCTGGGTGGATGGGCAGGTGGTAGGGAGAGCAGTTTTTTTGGTGGTAGGGTATATGCCAAGGGTTAGCCATTAAATGAGATAATGTATGTAAAAAGCTTAGCATCACGCTATGGGTTCATTGCACAATAGTTATTGTTAATTATATTAATAAATCATAGAAGTCTCTTGAAATACGATGTAAGAGTTTGGTAGCAAGTACCACCCTGCCATGGGTCAGAAACACCTCCTGAGAGCCATCAAAGCGAGGAGCCTTTGGGATTGTTGTGAGTTCTTACAGAACTTAGAATCTACCAGGGAGACACCAAATTTATAAAGAGGCTCTCCACGAATAAACCAACTCGGGTGTCTGCAAGAGGTCAATATTGGCTAGAGCCAGGGTGGTCCATCTGGACAGGCTGTTGAGAGGGAGGAGGAGGAGGACATGGCAATGCTTCTGGGTTAGTCTGAGTTCTTCTGGTAGCAGATGCCAGGAGAGAAATAAATGGCAAGGATTTTATTAGGGAAAATACCTGCGAGAGAAAGTGAGGCAAGACCTGGGAAAGGCTGGTGGAGTTTAAAGGCTGTGTCTGACCTCAGGTGAGTGGTTGAGGTCAGGGAGGGTGTGTGGCAGCCTCCTAGACTGCGGTGGGGTCTTTGGAAGGTCCAAGGTTGGCAAGCGGTCCTCATATCAAAGCCAACTGTCAGAAGAGTCCTGTTTCTCCCAGGGTGGGCCTGCCTTCATGCCCTGCCATGCACAGTCATTGGCTGGGAGCCACCTGTGGGGGCTGTAGCCTTTGCCAAATGCTGGCATGGATTTGAGAGCTCACCAGCTGGGGCTCTGTGTTCTTTCTGTCTTAAGCTCTCTGGAGTTGAAGGTCTATGAGGCACATTCTTGTGGATGCCACAATTTCCAGTACAACTATTTTCCAGTAAGTTGCCTGCCGGAAGGGGAAAGACCTTGAGCTCTACTGGGACAGGGGCCCCAAACCAATTGCAGTGCCTAGCACATAGTTGTCCCTCCATAAATATTTGTGAAATGACTGAAAAACTGGAAAGAGAATCCATCTCTGAAGTATTTTTTTTTTTTTCATTTTGCTAAATGTACTCCTCCTCCAAACGAGGTCGATTCCTTTCTTTCCTAAATTTTCCCTCTTGGTGACATTAATCTATTTTGGTAATATCTTGCCAGAGCCTCATGCAACCCACTGTGAAAGTCCTGCAGGGTGAGAGGCCTGGTGGCTGGAACCTGCTGGGCTCCTGAGGCCTTTTCTGCTGTGGACAGCATGCCTTGGGGGATTAGCTGGCTCGGGCAGAGCCTTGGTCCGGCAGAGCCACCTTCGGGTCAGATTTGCCAGGAGAAAGTGATTTGGAAGTTCCTTTTGCTTTTGGAGGGCAAGACTGTGTGTGTCTTTCATTGCAGTGGCTTATTCCTGTCCCTGCCCCTCTGCCTGACATGCAGCACATTTGTCCCCTTGGAGTCTGTGTCCATAGCGGTAAGCCCATGGCAGACACAACAGCAGACAACTGTGAGAGGCTTTGGAACTGGGCAAGCGCTGAAAGACTGGGAAGACTCGGCTTGTGATTAGGAGAAAAGTGGCAGCGACCCACAGCACTGGCCTCTGAGGCCTCCCAGGACTCATGTAGTCAGGACCCCAGGGCCAGCCTCTGCCCTGCTTCTCCGGGGGCTGCGGAGCCATCCCGGATGTGTTGTCCTCTGACAATGCAGGCAGATGCTCTGCATCCATCTTCCACACACAGGCATCTGTCTGGAGAGGAAGATAAAGCAGCTTGTTCCTCCCGCACTAATACATTACCATGGTGTGGCCTGCGGCAAACAAGGACTGATTGTTGAGTGTGGGTGTGTGTGGGTGTGCACGAGCATGTGTGCGTGTGTGTGTGTGCCCACTTGAGAATTATGGAAGGGAGGTGATACCGAAGAGGGGTAGTGTAAGGAAAGCTAAATTTCCCAGTTGGCAGTTATGCCACTGAAAATATTTTAACAGAATCTGTTAGTGCCAATAGATAAAATCCCAAAACAACAACAAGAATAACAGGTAGCACTTCTGTGGCACTTACTATGTGCAGGTCCTGTTCAAAGCTCTTTACATATATTAATTCATTCACCCTTGACTTTGCCTTATGAAGAAAGTCTTACTGTCATACCCATTTTGCGGATCCGCAAACCAAGGCTTGGAGAGACTGAGAAACTTGCTTCAGATAATACATGTAGTAAGTGGCAGACTCATACTCTTAACGCCTTTACTCCCAGGTCTGTAATCACCTTTCTGCCTTTCAGAATGTTCTCTGGTTTGAGTGAGAGGAGAAAAAGAAAGGTATTCCCTAAGTAGCAACGAGCTTCTGTAAACTTCCCATCACAGTGCACTGCAGCAGTGCCCAGACCCTGGAGAAATTCATGCCTCCTGTTTTAAAACAAAACAAAACAAAACAAAACCCTCCCACCCTCTGTTTCCCTCATTATCAATTACCAAAACCTGCTGGTGGTAGAACACACACTTCTTGGCACCAGAGAGGTGTGGAAATGTTGGAATGGATATGCATGGACCATGGGAATTGCTTTCAGGAAGAATTTTTGCCTTTATGTCATTGGCTTGTTCATTACTTCCTAGGAGTTTCAGTGGCCAAACAATTCTGGACACAAGTGCTTTCTAGTTTTCTGGATTGTGAATGAACCCATGTAGGGCCTGGATTTGTTGAGGCTTATTAGACACTTCACTCTGATACCTGGGCACTGTGCATTGTGAATAGATACTCAACATTCTGTGCTCTCCAACTGCCTTTTGATGATTAAAGAAAGACTGGATTGTTTAGCCTTGTTTTTGTATTATTGTATATCTTATTGTATTTTTACTGTATTAAGACTCATTGACTTTTTTTTTTTCTTTGAGATGGAGTCTCGCTCTGTTGCCCAGGCTGGAGTGCAGTGGCATAATCACGACTCACTGCAGCCGCCAAATCCTGGGCTCAGATGATTCTCCCTCTCAGCCTTCTGAGTTGCTGGTACTATAGGTGCATGCCACCATGCCCAACTAATATTTTTATTTTGTAGAGACAGGGTCTTGCTATATTACCCAGACTGGTCTTGAATTCCTGGACTCAAGTGATCCTCCTGCCTTGGCTTACCAAAGAGCTGGTATTACAGGTGAAGGCCACTTGTGCCTGACCTTCACTGACTTTTTTTTTTTTTTTTTTAAGATGGAGTCTCACTCTGTCACCCAGGCTAGAGTGCAGTGGTGCAATTTCAGCTCACTGCAACCTCTGCCTCCCGGGTTCAAGCCATTCTCCTGCCTCAGTCTCCCAAGTGGCTGGAATTACAGGTGCGCACCACTACACCTGGCTAACTTTTGTGTTTTTAGTATAGACAGGATTTCATAATGTTGGCCAGGCTGGTCTCAAACTCCTGACCTCAAATGATCCACCAACCTCGGCCTCCCAAAGTGCTTCATTGACTTTTGAAAACTGGTATTATGGAGATGGATGCTGTTCTGGTTTCTTGTTGTTGTGTGACAAGTCGCCCCAAGCTTAGTGATTTAAAACAAAAACAGTCATATTATTTTCTCCCACAGCTCCTGTGTGTCAGGAACTTAGGAAGGGCTCAGCTGGGTGGTTGTGGCTTGGTGGTGTCTCTGTTGCAGTTGCAGTCAGAAGGGGGCTCGAGCTGAAATAGCAGAAGGGAAGCTAGCCAGGCATTTCTCTCAGGGCCTCTCCATGTGATCTTTTAGCATGGGCTAGTCTGGGCTTCCTGACATGTAGTGAATGAGAGCTCCAAGCCCGAGTGTTCCATTGAACCAGGAACAAGCTGCATTGTTTCTTATTATCTAGTCTCAGAAGTCAGAATCACTTCCACCATAATTAAACTTCAGAGAAGGGAACATAGGTTTGACTCTCCATGGAAGGAGTGTCAGTCACTTCAGAAGAAGAGCTTGTGGGCTCAGAGATATTATCAGAGCCATCTTTGGAAAATACAATCCCCCACAGATGGGGTATGAGAAGGGCTTCATGAGAGTGTAAGAGCCCTGCAGGGGTCTCTTGACCTGGACTGTGCCCCTGATAGTTACACCTTAGCCACCCCTCTGCCTGAGGCTGAATGGAGACTTGCCTGGAGCAGGAGCCCTAGGAAGCGGTGAGTGAGGGGCTGTCAAGGGTCAGGAGGCGATGAGTGGAGGCAGTGAAGTGACAGAGGAGAGAGTCTGAGTGGCAGCCATGCAGGAGACAGTAAAGCCAGTGGCCCAGGCTTACTAGATCAGAGCAGAGGACTAGTGGCTCATGGGGGCCGAACAGCAGGGTGGGACAAGGGGCACTAGGCTCAGACTGCCCTATGGAGACCTCAAATCCAGCTTTGGAGCGTGGAATGGGCTGTAAGTAGGAGGCCAGGCCCAGAGTGGTGAGTTAGCATTAAGGATGGCTGCTCCCCTTACAAGAGGCACTAGGGGAAGTGTGGTAGCAGGAGTGGTTGGGGGGAGGTTGGCAGGTCCTGGACTTCTGTAATTGCTTGTGTTGGCTTGGTGTCAACCCATCCAGCCCCGTGCTGCCAGCACCCCAGGCAAACAGAAACAGTTCCTCTCCGGTAGGGAAGGGGACAAGGACTCTGGGCAGGTGGGTAGAGGGGCTGCGTCCCAAAGCCCTGCCTGGGAGCACATGGCCCACAGCCAGGCCCATATGAGAAATTGATTAAGTGGCCAACTCGATCGCTTAAGGCCTCGGCGAGCAGAGAGCGGCATCCATAAAGTGCCGCCCCCCCATGCCAGGCGCCTCAGCGGCCTCTGTTTGAAGGTAAATCCATCCATAAGCCCGCCGTCACTCCGGGCTTAATGTACATGATTTCTGGCATTTACAGCTGCGCAGCTCTGAACGCTGGAAGAAACTCCAGCAGAATAATTTGCCAGGCGAAGGCGAGCAGAGTGGCAATTGCTCATGGCACATCTGAACAGCTATGGCTCCTGGGAAAACAAGCTCCCTGACAACGCACGTCCCTGCTGGCCCCTCTCTGATGGTAACCTCACTGCTAAGGAGGCTTTTTCTTATATGAAAATTTTGTGCTCTGTGGGCTTTTGCTCAATGTGTAGGTGCTAATGTTGGGTGTCTTTAAGCCCCTGAATTAGGGCTGGAAGCTGGAGGTATGGCTCAGTGGCCCAGCAAGGGCCAGGTTGGACCCAGGGTGTTTCTCAGTTTGATGTCAGCCCAGCAGAGGGATGGGGTTAGTCTTCAGGGCCCTGAAGATTTTCTTGGACACTGGGACCCTCCACTTTGATTCAGGGTGAACCACAATGGTGCAGCTTTGCTTCTTGCCCTCTTGTGGGAGGGGCTGGGGGACAGTCACCCCAGCTCCGGATGTTGCCTGCTCCCACCTGAGCCCCTGAGAGCAGGTCCTGGCATCTGTCTGTGACCTTCTGGCTATCTGTCTGTTCAGCAGCCCTCTTCTCTCCCTTGATTGTCCCCTCTGCTTCTGTTTCTCTGAATCACTCACTCTCCTTTTTGTCTCTTTCACTCTCTCTCTCTCTCTCTCTGAGTCTCTCTCCCTTTGTCTCTCTCTTCCTCACTTTGTCTCTGTGTGTCTACAAATCGCCTGGCTTCTGTGTGTCCTTCTTTCTCTGTCTATCTCTCTTTGTCTCTTATTTCCCATCTCTCTTTGTTCCTGTCTCTCTCCTTCCCTTCTCTGTCTTTCTGTCTCTGTTTCTCCCTATCTCTCTTTCCTCCTTTTTGTCTTCTCTCTCTCTGTCCCTATCTTTCTCTTTCCTTGTCTCTCTCCCCATCTCTCTGTGTTTCTTTACCTGTCTCTCTTTCCCTGTCTCTGTCTCTGTGTATCTCTGTCTCTCTCTGACTCTGTCCCTATCTCTGTGTCTCCATCTCCTTGTCTCTGTCTCCATATCTCTGTCTCTTTCCCGGACCCTGTGGCACGGTGCAACCCAAGAGTGATTCCTGGGTGGACTGTGGGGCCAGCAAGCTCAGCACTGTATTTGGAACTCCTTTTCTTTTCCCTGCCCTGCAGCACCCTCAGCCCCACCCTACCTCCCCTCCCAGTCCTCTTAAGCAGGCAGGGAGTGTGAGGGCTGCAGTCAGACTGGGCAGCCTCATCTCCCAGGCACACGGTCTATTTCTGGTCTATTTTTACCAGTAGTTTTGCTCTGGGTCTGCTGGCTTGGGGCTTTAGCTCTCTGAGCAGGTTGGAGACATGCAAACATGAGCGCATCCCATAAGAAAGGCCTCCTGGTGCTGTCCTAGCTATTTCCCTGCCACTGTGTCTTCTCCTGCTCCTTTAATTTTATGACACAAGGGTGCCCAGTATCTACCCACATAATGCAAATATGATCACCTCAATCCAGGTTCAGATGACACAAAACTCTTGCACCTGTTCCTTCTTCTAAAAAACAATTTTGATGAGATTCCCTCGCAAAACCAAACCCTTAGATGAGAATTCACATGCAAGGGATATCTGAAGAAGTGCTCCCCAGGAAACTGGTAAGGGAATGGGGGAAACTGGACAAGGGAGGGAAAGAATCCAGGCAAAGTTGTAATCTCAGACAAGGTCCTTGGAGAATTGCCTCAGCCTGGTTCTGCAGGAGAGCCCTGGAGGGTGAGTTGTCCCATTTCAGGGAAGGGACCATGGGACCGTCTTATGTTAACAGCTGTGGGGGATAGGGGAGGGGATGTGAAGTCCCAAACATGTTCAATTTCACACGTTTGTAGGAGAAGAGTTCCATAGCCCAGTGACAGTGCTTGGAAGACAGGCTAAGGGTGTGGGACACTGGAAGTGTGCTCCAGAATGGGGGCAAAAAAGCAGTCAAAAGGCATCCCAGGGGCTCTGGGCAGAGCATGACATTGCCTGCTCCCCCAGCCAGGACAGTTTTATATGATTTCTTCTTCACCTTCTCCCATTCTTCTCAAAATTTCCCCTGAAGCCTCCCACTGTTCTTAAAGACAAATAGAAAGCAAAGCCAAACCAGATATGACACATAGAGTCATCCATCAGCCCTTCCCACAGTAAGCCCAATGATCCTCCCCAAAGTCCCATGAATGTGTCTGGTAATGACAATGATGATAATAATGCATTCATTGAACAACTAAATGTATACCAGGCATGAATCCACATATGTTTATTAACTTACCAAATCCCCACAACAACCCTATGAAGTAGTTACTATTATCCCAATTTTGTAGATGGAGAACACTGAGACAGAGAGCGGTTAAGTCTCCCCAGGAGACACTATGAGTAAGTTTCAGAGCCAGGACTTGAACCCAGCAAGACTGGCTCCAGAGCTCACATTCTTAACCATCATGCTGTGCCCAGTCTCCTCTAACATGTGGTCTTGAACACATGGAAGTGATCCCCGTCCTCCAGCCTTAGAAACACTGACTTTCATCCCTCCCCAAACACTCCATCTTTAGAAACCAACTCTCTGTCAACTTGTACTGATTCTTTTACTGGTTTTGATGTTTTCAAAAGCCCACATTTCACAGCTTCTGGTCTTAAACTTGCTACTTTTTGGGACGGGTGCCAAATGGCACGGCACAAAAAGAGACCCCTAAAGGAGAGAGGCTGTGCCTTCTCTGTAAGCCAAGCCTCTGAGAAGAACCTTCACCTCATAGCAACGGCAGCAACAAAAGCTTCTACCTCGATGGGCAGAGGGTAGGGATGTGAGACACAGTTGATTTGTCTGGTGGCGGCAACGGGGTGGACAAAAAACTCATAAGGGCATTTGAAAGCCTGGGCCACCTAACTAGCCTCTTGTTATCCACTCACACCCCTTCTTTGCAATACAGCCAGAGTCATGCAAATATGGCTATAGCACTGACCTGCTTCAAGCTTCAAATGGCTTCTTGGGCTAAAAACTAAATGTGGGGTAGTCTGCCACGCTGTGTGCACAGTCTGGCCTCTGCTGACATCTTCAGTCTTAAACTCCACCTCTGAAGCTCCCCACCTCGCCAGGGCTCCAGCAACTCTGGCCTTACCAAGTTTTATCTTCTCCTGCCTGCCCCAGCATCTTTGCACATGCTGTTCTCGCAGCTCTCCTGAGACTCCCTTTGACCGAGTTCAGTGGTTCTCACAGTGTGGTCCCAGGAACAGCAACATCAACCTCACCTGGAAACTCTTTTTTTTTTTTTTTTTTAAGTTCTAGGGTACATGTGCATAACGTTTATATCATGTATAACTCCCCAATGCAATCCCTCCCTCCTCCCCCCTCCCCATGATAGGCCCCAGTGTGTGATGTTCCCCTTCCTGAGTCCAAGTGATCTCATTGTTCAGTTCCCACCTATGAGTGAGAACATGCGGTGTTTGGTTTTCTCTTCTTGTGATAGTTTGCTAAGAATGATGGTTTCCAGCTGCATCCATGTCCCTACAAAGGACGCAAACTCATCCTTTTTTATGGCTGCATAGTATTCCATGGTGTATATGTGCCACATTTTCTTAATCCAGTCTGTCACAGATGGACATTGGGTTGATTCCAAGTCTTTGCTATTGTGAATAGTGCCGCAATAAACATACGTGTGCATGTGTCTTTGTAGTAGAGTAATTTATAATCCTTTGGGTATATACCCAGTAGTGGGATGGCTGGGTCATAGACAGGGATGCCCTCTCTCACCACTCCTATTCAACATAGTGTTGGAAGTTCTGGAAACTCTTTAGAAATGCACATTTGGGCCAGGCGCGGTGGCTCAAGCCTGTAATCCCAGCACTTGGGAGGCCGAGACGGGGGATCACGAGGTTAGGAGATCGAGACCATCCTGGTCTACACGGTGAAACCCCGTCTCTACTAAAAAATACAAAAAACTAGCCGGGCGAGATGGCGGGCGCCTGTAGTCCCAGCTACTCGGGAGGCTGAGGCAGGAGAATGGCGTAAACCCGGGAGGCGGAGCTTGCAGTGAGCCGAGATCGCGCCACTGCACTCCAGCCTGGGCGGCAGAGCGAGACTCCATCTCAAAAAAAAAAAGAAATGCACATTTGTAGGATACCTCCAGAGTCCCTGAATCAAAGACTCTAATGCAAGCTAACAGCTGAGAATTCTTGGCTTAGTCAGCCCCTCCTTATGTTCCATATCTCAGCCTTAACACCACTTTTTATACTCTTAGGGAGACCGCCCAGTGTAAGCTTTCTTGCAGAGAGGTTGTTTCAGTTTGCAATTACATATTGTTTGTGGAATTATTTGGTTACAGCCTGTCTCTCTGACTAGATTGTAAGCTCCTTGAGGGCAGGGATCATGTCTGTTTTGCTCAGAACATGGACCCCAAGGATTCTGCAGGTTGCCTGGCACACAAATGACACATGATAAGTGATGAGTGAATGAGGGTAGAATCCCAGTACTGACATGATGGACTCTCCTGAATCTTAGTCTCCTTATCTATTTCATGGGGTTGCCAATAATTCCCCCTGGCTGCAGGCACGTGTGATGGGGAGAAAGTACATCACCGGAAGTAACAGCAGCAGCAACAGCATCACCACGTGAACATAGCACTCATTATGGGCCAGGTGCTGCTGTAAGCACTTTGTGGAGTTAAATACAAGGGCACATGTATTGTAAAGTCTGATGTGGCTGTAGAGCAGTTCTTCTCCCAGCAAGCAGGGGAAAGAGATCGGAAGTAAAGTTTAGGTGGGGCCTGAGGCAGCCTGTGGGGTTATTAAGTGACCACAGTACATGGCACCTTAAAAATCACAAGTTCCTGAAAGCAGGAGGCATGCTTACCACTTTACACATTGTCTTAGCTAGCTTGGGCTGCTATAACAAAATACCATAGCCTGGTGGGCTTAAACAACAGACATTGATTTCTTACAATTCTGGAGGCTGGAAGTGCAAGATTAAGGTGCTGGCAGATTCAGTGCTTGGTGAGGGCTCTCTTCATGGCTTGCAGACAGCTGTCTTCTGCTGTGTTCCTACATGAGAGCAGAGAGAAGGTTCTAGTCTCTTCCTCTTCTTATAAGGACACTAAAGCCATCATGGAGGGCCCACTTTTCTGGTCTCATCTAAATATAATTACTGCCCAAAAGTCCCACCTCCTAATATCATCCCAGTAGAGGTTAAGGCTTCAACAGATAAATTTTAGGGAGGCACAAACATTCATTCCTTTAGGGCCCCTGCAACTGTGCTTGGGGCATGTCAAAGGTCTGGCTCAATGATCCCTGGGATGCAGGGTACCTGGATTCTGGGATGATGGGTTTTTTCTTCTCTCCCACCTCTGCAGGATAGGGGTCTCCAGAGTAAAAGCAGTGTTAGTTCGTTTTTTGTTGCTATAAAGGAATATCTGAGACTGGGTAATTTATAAAGAAAAAAGGTTTAATTGGCTTATGGTTCTGCAGGCTGTACATGCATGGTGCCCGCATCTGCTTGGCTTCCGAGGAGGCCTCAGGGAGCTTTTTTACTCATGGCAGAAGGCAAAGTGGGAACAGGCATGTCACATAGCAAAAGCAGAAGCAAGAGGGAGAGTGGGGGAAGGTACCACACTTTAAAACAACCAGATCTCTGGAAAACTCCGGCTCCATGACCCAAACACTTCCCACCAGGCCCCACCTCCAACAGTGGGGATTACATTTCAACATGAGATTTGATGGGGACATATATACAAGTTATAACAAGCAGTTAAACTTCTAAAGCCAGAAACCATTCCAAAGAACCTTGCCCAAGCCACAGAGAGTGGGCAGTGTCCTGATGACACCCTTGATTGCTCTCTGGACCACACACACTGCCACAGCGTCCAGAGGAGTGTGTAACAGGGAGACAGGAAGGAGAATGAGACTGGATCAGAGGTATCATGTCCTCAGGAAGTTAAAGGATGAAAAAGAAGAAAACAACTACAGAAAAATCAGCTCAGGGATTATTGCCCTGTACTTGCTAAATCTGCTCTTAGCAGCTTCTGTGGGACCCTGGGGCTCTCAGGGCCACAGTGGGGAACTCCTGTTTGATAACAACCTGGGATGATCTCAGAGGCCAAACACACTCCAACGAGACTAGGATGAGCACAGGACAGGGGCAGTAGGTGTCTCCTTGGGGACACGGCTCCTCTGGCTCACAGACTCTTGGGAGCACTAGGGCCCTGGAGTCTGCAACCTAAGCATTTGACCAGAAATATGTAAGGCCTCCCTCTACCTGGAAGGAGGGGAATGGGGCTTCCCTGGCAATGTTGGCCTCTGGCCACCTCTTTTTGTACTAGTGTGACAAACCATCCTTTTACTGTTGCCATGCATACCGGCTCTTGATGGGCTTTCCCGGCCAACACCAGGCATCTGTGTCTTTTGTAGGTGGATCGCCCTCAGGCTACTGCAGCTGCTTCTCCTGGGGGCAAACAGAACAAAGTGCCTGGGAGTTTCTATTTCCCTGGGTTAGCCCTGGACCAGTAACGCTAATGGGTATGTGTTGGGGTTGGATAAATACCCCAGCCAAGACTCTTGAGATGTGACCTCCACTGTCCCCATAGTTACCTACCATGGGACTTTGCCTGATTTCACACCTTTGTTGGCCTCCTCTCTTCATTGCCACTTCCTTACTACCTTACTTGGTTTTACTGAGAACATTTAGTACTAAAAGCCACTTTGATGTGAATCCTTGTCTCAAGGTCTCCTGAGGAATCCAACCTAAGACAGTTTTCACCAGCCTGAATCATTCAAACAGCAACAATAACAACAATGACCATTTTTTGAACACTTGCCATGTTCTGACCCTTTTGCAAATAAACTAGCCCATTGAGTCTTCAGAACACCCCCAGTAACGGTAAGGAAACTGAGGTTTAGAGAGAGCAGATAACTGTGGCCAGACTCACATATCTGCAGTTGCGGACTTTAAAACTGGGTGGAATATGCCCCACTGCCATCCACTGCATGCGTGTTCTTCTCCATGTTCCTGCAGGGGACTCTCTAGCTCCTGCAGGAACTTTCACTCAATGAACAAATATTTCTTGAGCACCTCTCAGGAGCGAAGCATTAGATATTGAAGTGTGATGGTTAAAAAAAGTGTTTGCCATTTGCCCTCAGTTAGTAGGAAAGATAGACAAGCAAACGAACAATTGCAACAGGGTGGAACAGGATGGGAAAAGGCTGTGAAAATTCAGTTTGTTATGGGAGTTCCTAAGAGTGGTGCCATACAGCCTGGGGATATTGAGGGCTTGAAGGTGTATCCAAAAGGGAAATCTTCCTCTCTGCACTTCAAATACTTGGAGAAAGTTAAAGTCTTTATCTTAAGGCATCTTCTCTTTGACTGAAGTGTTGTTCCCCATCCTCTTCAGTCTTTTCCTCCTTACACTTGGCTCTCAGCCTCTTCAATACGTTGGTTGCCTCGGTTGTAAGTGTTTCTTCTAAAGCGTGAGACCCAGCCTTGCTCAGAGCCCCAGATGTGGTTGGATCAGGGCAGAAAGCAGTAGGCACATGGGCCATAACCTCCCCAAATGAGACCCCTTGCTCCTATTAATGCATCCACAGTTGTTTCACACAGAACTTAGAGCTAGATTATACTCTTGCAGCAATTTCACATGAAATGTGTCCTATCTAATTTTTATGCAACTGACTTTGTAAACTGAATGCCAACATTTTACATGTATTTCTGGGAATCTTTGCATCAACAATTCTCTTTTTCTACTTTCAGATCCGTTCTCTGCTCTTTGCTGTGTTCTGTGTCTTGGGAGGCTGACCTCTGTAGATGGCATCACTGGTCCTGTGGACCCCTGTTGGGTGTGGTTAATAAGTGGCACCCACAGGAGTTTACAGTGAGGGAGGAGTGTGAGCTTGGGTATTTAACCCATCCCCAAATCTCTCTTATCCAGGTCACAATATTGACAGTGACTGCATTTCTCTACCCACAGCCACAACTCATGTCTGGTGGCATCTCTTCCATGGTTGTTGTGCTGAATTGTGGCAAAACCATTTGTTTCCCTTGCCCTTTCTGACCTAGAAGTGGTAGCAGCTTTCTGCTGTTCTAGCCTCTGGATACTTCACCATTCGTTGTTAGTTTCCTTAACACTGCCTCTACCTCTGTAAATAGCTCCTTAATTAAACTCTCTTAAGTGAAACTTTCTGAGTGTGTGATTTGTTCCGGATGGGTTCCTGACTAAACTGGAGTGATGAGCTTAAGTCAAAAATATTAATTATATTTAACATTTTAATTAAAATGTACCTTAATTTATATTTAATATTTTGAATTCAGCTCATCACTCTAGTCCAGTGAAATCTTTTTGAGGTTTAGTTTTTTATCCGTCATAATAGCTTTTATTTCCAGGTTTGTCTTACATGGAAACTTGCTAAACAAGCCTTCTTTCCTGTCCAAAGCCAGCAAGTCCTACACTGCCCAAATGCCTACAGGGGATCTGGTTGGAAAGCCATGCTTTGCCTAAGCAGGGACCACAACCATTCCCTGGACAAATCAGACATAATTCCTCTCCCACTCAGGAATTTCCATGGAGAAGCAGGATATAGAATTGTTCACCTGGTTGGAGGAGAGGAAGTAGACAGACATATAGAGAGGGGTGAGTTTAAGAGAATAGTTAAGTCACATTTAAGACAGAGCATCATCAAGTGGAGAGCATGAACTCCTGCTGCCTGGGGGAGGGGAGATTGTTTATTTGATAATCTAGACTCTATGGATGTGTTAGATTCTTCCATTTCTGCAATAGTACAGTCGGTGTGAGATCTGGCCATATGGCATTCTCTCTTATAGGAGACTCCCAGTAAACTGCCATTACATAAGATAACCTGAATGAGTTACACCCCAAAGGGATAATAAGGCACATTCTATGTCTTCATCTAAGCCACTGAAAGAAAAGAATGTTGCTTAGGGCAGGGCAAGTGATAGAATTTTGCATGCCACTAGAGACCTTCCTGAAGAGTGACATCAATGTGGATCAACACTTGTGGAAGACATTGCTAGTGCTCAGTGATATCCATATTCTCCTATTCTTTCTGGCCACATGGCTAAACCTCATTTCCCAGCCCCCGTGTACTGTGTGCTCCCATGTGACTGAATTCTTGCCAGTGGAATGTGGGTGGAGATTATGTACACCATTTCTAGTCCTGGCTTGCAGAAATCTCCCACACAAGATTTTCCTCTCTACTCTTTCTCTGGAAGCCTTAGAGGTCATAAATTAAAGATGGTAGTATCATAATATGGAAGGACCCACGTATCTGAATGACTATGTGGGGACAAAGTTTCTCTTGCTGATCATATTTTACTGTGATGTGAGCAAGGAACTTTATTGTCTAAGCCATTCAAATTTTGGGGTGAGTTGTTAAAACAGTTAGTATATCCTGACTAATACAGGAATGGGTACCAGAAGTGGGGTTCAAACCCACATAGGCATACGATTAGTTCAATCAACTTCAATTTAGCAAATTACATTACCAGTCAGTTCACTTTTGTCCATATTTTCCATAAGAACAAGATTTGAGATTTTTGTAAAATGCTCTGCATAAATCAGGTATAATTATGTGCATTGCTTTTCCCTGATCCACCGGTGATTTACTCTGATATATCACTGAAAAAGATACGGAGTCAGTTTGGCCTGACTTGAGTCCTTCATTCGTTTGTTTGTTCTTTCTTTCCTCCCTCTGACCCTCCCCTATTTTGTCTTTCTTTTGCCAGAAGTTAAAAGACTATCACTTTAACAGTCAAATTAATTTTTTTTTTCTGGGAAACATCCTCAACTTCATGGTTCTATAATTCCTCAAAATCTACATTTCTCCTTTTTTGAAAAGCAAGACATTTGTTCTTTTTCAGTAGATTTAGCTTCCATGAATGTATAAAAAATATGTACTTCTGCCACTTCACAGAAAATGCCAGAACCTTACGACAGTTCAACTCCATTTACTCCCTCCTACCATAATAAATTCCATTTACTAAAGCTATGTGCCAGTATTCTAAACACTGCATACATATTAACTCATTTAATCCTCACTGCAACTCTGTGAGGCTGATAATTTATTATCCCCATTGCATAGTTGAGAAAACTGATGCTCATAGAGGTGACATAATTTCCCTGGGATTTTCCAGTTTATAAGTGGCAGCGCTGGGATTCCAATCCCAGCAGTCTTCCCTCAGAGGCCACATGCCCAACCACCAAGCTCTACAAGTATCAGCTGCTAATGTCTTGACTGGGTTTTGTTGTTTTGATTGTGTTTTGGCTCCTTTCCCAAATGTATCATCTCTGCTTTACCGCCCCCCCACCTCCAGCAGTGTCCTGGTGAACACAGAAGGGGCACCCCAGCCCAACAGGATTCAATGAACAGACTGGACAAGGAAATCCAGACCTCTGGGGGGTTTGAACCAAGTCTGCTACTCTCAACAGGGAGGATGAAGGCATCCTTGGCCCTCCTGCCACTGCTCAGCCCCAACGTCAGTGGAGCCCACCAAAGCCATGTTCTTGGACACTCGCTCCGTTACTACCTGGTAACTTCCCTTGGAGCACTTGGGGGGCAAAGGAGAGGGAACATGCCTGCAATATAATTAACACTATAACAACTTGTTTCCCCCTTGGAGAATTACACCATTAGCTGCTTCAATTGTGCATGAAATATAAATTACATTACTCGGAGGCATCATGTCGGAGCAGACACGATGCTAAGTGAGGAGGCTCTCCATGGTGCATCCCACTCCCTAGCCAGCAGGTCAGAAGGAACACGGGCCCTGAAGCCTACAGCGATCTGCCTGTGGTCTCCTTGGCTGTTGCATCCTCAGAGGGCCCAACACGGAGACTCTTTCCTGGGGAGTGGAGACTCTTTCCTGGGCAGTCCAGGAAGCCAGGTCCAGGGAACATCATCTCTAGCACTTTTTGCTGTGTGCATGTATGAATGTGTGTGTGTGTGTGTGTGTGCTTTTTGGAAAGGTGGAGGAGCCAGTCCAGAGTATTAAATATCTGTCCGGGAATGGGCGCAGTGGCTCACACCTATAATCCTAGCATTTTGGGAGGCTGAAGCAAGAGGATTGCTTGAACCCAGGAGTTTGAGACTAGCCTGGGCAACACAGTGAGACTTTGTCTCTACTAAGTCTCTACTGAAAAAAAAATTAGCTGAATGTAGTGGCACACACCTGTAGTCCCTGCTACTCAGGAGGCTGAAGGGGGAGGATCCCTTGAACCCAGAAGTTGGAGGCTGCAGTGAACTATGATTGGGCCACAGCATTCCCATCTGGGTAACAGAGTGAGACCCTGTCTCAAACAAACACACAAACAAATAAATATCTGTCAGGCTGAGTGAGAAGTGAGTGGCCAAATCCGCTTGAGAAGGGAGGGAGGTAATCCTTCACTGGGCAGATCCAACTGGTCCCCAGCATGCATTTTTCCTTACATTCATTCATTTGGCTTGCTGGAAATGCTCTGATCCCCTACCTGGGCTAGGCCTACATAACTCCCTACTTGCTTGCCACACCAGCTTTCTGGCCACTAACTTAAGCCAGCTTGAGACACTCATTCTGTATATAACTGGGATGGGTTCAGAAGGTGCCGAGCGATATGCTGCAGGATTTTGGCCAGTCCTCCTTCTTTGAAGACAGTAAAATAACTTTCCAAATCCTGGTGTCATGAGAAGGTGCCCTTGCTTTTTCAGAAGAGGCACAGATTTCATTTGTACCTGTTTCCATATTGAGAGGGGGAAGTGACACTGGGTACAATTAACAGTGACCACCATTGTGCCTTTTATGAAGCCATCATACCTCCAACCCAGGGGCCCCATTCTTCCCCTCTTCCTGGTCCTGGAATACTGGGTCCAGCCTGGTTCCATGGAAAGAATGGGAAGTGCTGTCCCTGGGTGCTGTTAGCAGCTGCTTGGGAGGCTCAGAGCCAGCTTCTCTCACTAGAGCCCCTGTTAGGGCAGGAAGTTTGGAAACCCATCCTGAAGCTGCAGGAGAAATTTGGGAAAATATCGTGCAATTACCCTAATGACAGCTGTACAAATCACACAGCCACCCCTCAAATCCCCTGCCACTGAGTAGAGCCAAAAACTGGAAGAGCCAAAACCCACATATGGATTCAGGGAGACCTCCGGAAGCTGTCCCTGCGGAAGGCCTGTGTTGGGGTAAGGAGGGAGGGCAGTGAGAGCTGCAAAAGCTCCAGGGTCTCAAGCTCTGCTGGAAGGGAGGGGACCACTTCAAGGCAGCCCCCTCCTGCACAAACCCATTCAGGCCAGACCCACCCCATAGAAGTCCTACCGTCTGCCCTCTCCCTGACCGGCTTCCCACCTCACACTCCCTCCCAGACCAGACCAGCTCAGAAGACTCTTTGAACAGGGTACATGGGATAGGGTGACAGCTGTCAGCTGTTAGTGCCCTGGCTTGGGAAACCTCCTCCCTTCTGCAGATCCAAATATTTTCTTGGACTTCAATCAAGACCCAGATCAAGCCTGTCTTCCCCCTTTTCTCACAGAGCCATCCTAGGTTCCCTCCCACAGGCTGGTCAGAGCCACTAAAAGCACTCAGTTGTGCTATGCAGTCCGCCTCTTAGTCCGGATTCCCATAGAACCATCTGCTGTGAGAAATCACAAAACTGCCAGATGGGGGACAGGGAGGTGCTTCTGTTCCAGCTATCTCTCTCTGGCTATATCATAGTTCAAGGCACACAGTAGGTGTTAAATCACAGATGTGCAGTGCGGTGGGAAAAGATTGTTCTACTAGTCTGACACATAGGCTGGGATTCTAGGTAGGTATTAGCATCTTCATTTTACAGATCCTGAAACTGAGACTTGAGAGGCAAAGAGGTAGCTGACAGGTACTTGGTGTGTGTTGGGCACTTATGCCAGGTTGAAAATTGGGCACTGGGGATACAGATGTAAGTCATCATCCCTGCCTCTCCATGGCGGGATCGGGGAGGTTACTGTTGAAAGACAGGGTGGGAGACTCAGCTTCTTTGCTTTGGTAGATTGCAGGGTTGCAGAGAAGCCCATCCCTGGGGCTCTGCTCCTGGGGAGTTCTGAACCATTTACTGAAAAAGAAAGACAGGAGAAGGAATACCTTGGCTGTGAACTCTTGGTTGGCAGGGCAGTCCCTTGCCTATAGATCGGATGAGAACTGGCAAGACATTAGAGACTGTGTGGTCTAGTGAGGAATCTGAAAAGATGAATGATTTTCTCAAGGATAAGGAGGTTTCTAATATAATTCATAACAACAATAGCACTCTTTTTTCGAAAGGGTTACCCTGTGGCAGGCCTGGTGCTGAATTCCTTCCCCACGTTATCTCTGTAATGGAAAAGGGTACTGGTGGCAACTGTAGCTTCTGTTGCCAGACTGCCCAGGGTTCCAATCCTGGCTTTCTCATCTCCCAGCTCTGTGACTTTGGGCAAGTCCCTGAAGCTCCTTGTGCCTCCAACTCTGTCTGTAGAATGGAAATGTGAATAGGGTTTTTACCTCACTAGGTTGTTGTGGGGATTGAATGAATTAACATATGCAAAGAGCTTAGAATCCTGGTTCTCCAAGTGTGATCTGTGGACCAGCATCGCCTGGGAGCTCCTTAAAAATTCAGGATATCAGCAGACCTGCTGAATCTGCATCTGCATGCCTACAAGACCTCCAGGGGGTTCATGTGGAAGTTGGAAGCACTGGCTGGTAACAGTGCCTGAACTAAGTGCTCTATAACTGTTGGCTGTGATTACTGTTATTATTTATTATCCCATCTAATCCTGAAGCACACCCACTGGGCAGGAAACCATGACTCGGAGTAGGTAACAACTCTGCCTCAGCTCCCACAGCCAGGAGGAGGTAGGAGAGTCAGCAATCAGCCTGGTGTGCCTGTGACTGAGGGGCTTTCAGTGCTAAATCGGGAACAGACAGGGGAACCAGTGTGACTGGTTACCCTCAGTGCAGATCATTCCATGGTTCTGGGGCCTTGGTGACTAAGGGGTGCAGCATCATTACAGCACACAGTTTAAAATTGTGATTACATACACATGACATAAAATTCACCAGTTTAAAGTGCAATTCAGTGGCATTAAGTACATTTCACAATGTTTGGCAACTGTCACCACTACCCAGTTCTGGAACTTTTTTTATACGCCTAATGGAAACCCCATATCCATTAGCAGTCATTCCTTATTCCTTCTTTCTCCCAGCTGTTGGCAACCATGAATCTACTTTCTGTTTCTATAGATTTGCCTATTTTGGACACTTCACATGAATGGAATCATACAATATGTTGCTTTTTGTCTTTCACTTAGCATAATGTTTTGGAGATTCATCCATGTTGTAGCATGTGTCAGCATTTCATCCCTTTTTATGGCTGAATAATATTTCATTGTATATATAAACTATATTTTGTTGATCCATTCATCCATTGATGGACACCTGGGTTGTTTCCACCTTTTAGCTCTTGTGAATAATGCTGCTATGAACATCCATGTAAAAGTATCTGTTTGCATCCCTGTTTTCAATTCTTTGAGGACGTGTATGTAGGCGAGGAATTAGAGGATCATATGGCAATTCTGTGTTGAACTTGTTGACAATCAACATATGTTTTTAAGTCCCCTCATGTGTAAGCACTGAAGAGTCCTTTAAGATCTAGCAAGAAACAACACCTAGATCCTGCCCTTGAGGGTCTCCAGTCCAGGGGTGTGTTGGAGGGCTTGCCTGTTGAGGCCCAGGGTCCCCCACAGTCCCACTCCCCTCTCTGCATCCTCCTTCAGGGAACTGGAGGAGCATTCGCTTTGGGATAAGCCAGCCCCGGAGATTTTTGTTGCTCCCTGACACTTAAGAAAATCAGTGAAAACAGCAGCAGCAACAACAGCAACAACAAAACTAGCGGAGAGCACTGAAGTGTACTGTGACTCTCAAGTGTGGGGCCATAGCAGCAGTGAGTTAAGGGATGTGGGAGGGAAGGTGGTGGGGGGAAAGGAGAGAGAATCAATTTCTGGATCCATCCTTGGGAAAGCAGGAGTCACTTCAAAGCAAAAGGATGAAAATATCTCTCTGCTTTCAGGAGGAACCCCTCAGCTGAGCAACCCCTTGCCCTGAACATGCCGGGTCTGGTCGCGTTTAAGGGCTAGGCGTGGGCGGGCACACAGGAAAGTGTTTGATGCCTGGGTGGTCACCGCTCAGGGGCCTCCTGTGTATTCTGGGCTAATTAATGGTCTTCAGTGATTCCCTGGGGATTCTTTCGCAGTGACCTGTGGCCCCCTGAGGCATGATGCCAGGTGAAAGCTATTGTGGAGAAGCGGGAGGGTGGGCCCGGAGACACCCCTACCCGGGCTGAAGCACGGAGCTGGGCTGGCTCCCTCACCTTGACCTGGAGGGATGAGAAGTTGGCTTTGCTGATTCTCTGGGTTAGAAGTCAAGATTGAGCTAGAGAAGGGGGAGCAGAGGGAGGAAGGAGGAGAAGAAGGAGGATGAGAGAGATTTTCCTAGAGGAAATAATAACCAGAAGGGCTACAAGTCAGGATGAAGGGTGGCGGGCTGGCAGGCAGAAGCTGTGCTGAGGTTGCTGCGTCCTGGAGGAGGGGAGAGTGGAGGGTGAGAGGTCAGTGAAGGCTGGCCTCAAATCTGCCTCGAAGAATGTTTCCACTTCCTAACCCAGCTGCACAGGCTGGTTTTCTGTCTCTCTACTGTAAACACTCCAGCCTTCACCTCCACCGTGCACTGAACCCCAAAGTGGGGCCCTTATCTGCCCGCCCCTCCCACCAACCTGTCCCTGTTGCCATGGAAACTATCTCCGGGGTAAGGTGATCTCTCTCTACTTGCAACCTCCCTGCTTTCAGCACCAATCAATCAAACCCCCCAACCCCATCTCTAAGGGGGAGGTCCTAGGGGAGAGTAAGGAAGGAGAGAATTTAACACAGGAAAAAGAACAACATTAATGAGAAATGAACAAAGAGAGGGGGTGATGTAATTCCGGCTGTTGATCATTCCTTTGTCCCTCCAGCAACCACACCTTTCCCGTGCTTCACTCGTCAGGGAGGAAGGGACTCTCGTGGGGGAGTTTCCAGAGTTGCCCTGGACCCAGGGCAGTATTCTGGCCACGGAGGTCTTCTGAGGATTTGCCTCTCCTCTGAAGGAAGGTCACAGGAATGACAAATCAGCCTGGTCATGGATAATTAGAGATGGACTAGAGCTTACCTGCCAGAGTGAGCAAGGTCATAACTGGGCTGACCACTGAGGATTTATTTCCTGTGGCAGATTGTATTTTGCACAAATGGCTGAAACAATAGTTTCTGTCCTATATGCTCCTCTGGAAAATGGTCTCATTCCCATATAAAGATGGACTCTGTGTCCCCTCTCTTTGGACCTGGGCAGGACTTATGGCTGCCTCTACGAATAGAGTATAGCAGAAGTGATGTTACGTGACTTCCAAGGCTAGGTCAGAAAAGGCAATGCAACTTTTGCCTATATATCTCTCTCTCTCAGGACATGATCCCTGGAGCCCAGTTGCCTTGCTGTGAGGAAGCCCAGATGACACAGAGATGCGTGGAGAGATTCCTGACAACAGCCCCCACCGAGTCCCAGTTAACAGCCAGCATCCATAGCCAGACATGCAAATGATTATGCTTTTTGATATGACTCCAGTATCAGCCACTGTCTGCCTGAAACCACAGGGAGAATCGCCTAGCTGAGCCCAGCCAATCCCAGAACCATAGGAGATAATGATAACTGATTATTGCAGTTTTATGCCATTAGGTTTGGGGTGTCTGGTTTCACAGCAATAGAAAACTAGGATGAAGCTGGACATTAGGAGTTAGAAGTTTGGATTCTATGGCAAGATTTGCCACAACACACCCACTTTAGACTCTCAACTTATCTGCCTCTAAAAACACAGAGGTTCAGTGGTTTCTCATGACCTGTTTGATGGTTGGTTTTACATTCACATATAGTCGTAATCAGTCACTACTCTGTAAAATGCTATGAGAGATCTAGGGGATCCAGATGACAACTTTGTGCTCCAAAAGAAATGAACGTCACATTTCCCCTGGGCACCTGTTATTGAGGTTTGCTCATGGATTACCTATAGATCGTCTATTCTTGTTAATTACAAAACCAGTGGCTACCTGTATGTTTTTCCAATACCTCCTTCTATTTGTGAAGTATTGACCAATTTTCCATCTGAACTCGGCACTGCCTCCTCTGTAAGTAGCTGTCACATTGTTTTCTGCTCACAACCTTCTTTAAAGTTGTGTATATCAGTGGTTCTCAAACTTTAGCATTCATCAGAATCACCTGCAGGCCTTGTTAAAAACAGAGTCCTGGATTTCAGCCTCAGAATTTCTAATTCAGTAGGTCTGAGGTGAGGCTTGAGAATGTGTGTTTCTAACAAGCTTCCATATGATATCAATAGATACTGCTGGTCCATGGACTCTGCTTTTGGTAGCATGGTATATATTGTTACCTCAATTTCTTTTATTTCCTTTTCAGCCTATTACAGTGTGGTTTTCTCCTCTATCATGGTTCCTGTGAAGGTCACAAATGCTTTTGCAATAGTTAAAACTAATGACTTCTGCTCATTCCTGACCCTCTTTTGACATCTATGCATCATCAAATGCCACTGACCACCTTTTTTTTCTTGCAATGTCCTCCTTTGTCTCTTGCTTACACACCTCTCCCAGTTCTGAACCTGTCTATGGCTCTTTCTCTCTCTTTCCCTCGCTCATCTCTCAACGATTGACATTCTCTAGTGTTCTCTTCTTGATCTTTTTTCTGACTCCACCCTTTCTTTCTGGTTCCTATTGTCATCTACCACCTCCACACCAAAGTCTTCTGAATTTATAGCTCCTGCTGTAGCTTCTCTCCTGATGTCCAGGCCCATATTTCTGCCAGCTGGGTATGCTGTAGGCATTTGACGTATCCCAAACCATCCTCCCCACTTTTTTGGTAAACCTGTGCTATATCCCTTATCCCTTTAGACACACAAGCTAGTTATCTCTCCCTCAGAGCCAACAGTCATCAAGTCCTAGCCACAAACATCTCTCTGATGCCCCTCTCTTCCTTCCCCTCACCTTTGTTAGGGTCCCCAGTATGCCTGGACCATTGTCATGGCTTCCTAAGTGCTCTCCTTGCAACCAGCCTGTTTTCTTGCCATTCCATTTTTAACACCATTGTCAGTTAGATTTCTGACATAGAGACCAGATTACTTAATTCCTTCATTAAAACATTTTAATGACTTTCTGCAACAGTAGCAGAGGCTCTCGTTGCCTCACCCTGCAGTCTTTTTGCTATTTTTGTGGACATTGGCTCCCAGTGTGCCTCCACTCCTGAAAGCCAGTGTTTCTTTGTTGAGGGACTGCCCTCAGGCTGCCAGGGCCATGTTACCTGCATTGTGGGCGACTGTGGGCAGCCCAAAGTGCCTGGGGGCAACTCGGAACCAGTGATTGCTGGGTGAGAGGCTATAAGTCCTCCCACTTCCTTTTCCAATCTAGACAACTCCGAGGTAGGACCTATAGTGTCTTCAGAGTTCCCTTACAGGACTGAGCAGAAGTTGCCCTCCATGAGACTTTGCTTAGTACAGTCCATTGGCCTGGCTTTTGACCCTTCCCTACTTCTTTCCTGGCATTTCCAGGTAATACTTCCTAATAAATCCTTTTCACAAGAATCGTTTTCTGCTTCTGGGGACCTTGACCTAAGACGGGTACTTAAAGGATAAAGTGAAACCTCCTTAACCTGGAAGACAAGGCCTTTTGGAATCTGGTTTGGGGTGTCTGGTTTCACAGCAATAGAAAACTAGGATGAAGCTGGACATTAGGAGTTAGAAGTTTGGATTCTATGGCAAGATTTGCCACAACACACCCACTTTAGACTCTCAACTTATCTGCCTCTAAAAACACAGAGGTTCAGTGGTTTCTCATGACCTGTTTGCCATTAGGTCAACATCTTAACAATGTTTCTGGATTTATCTTTCATGAGTCTCATCTGACACTACAGCCATATCAAGAACTTGAGTTCCCAGAAAATGCCATGTGCTTTCAGACTCCTGCATCTCTGATTGTGTGTTTTTCTTTGGAGAATGTCAATACAGCTCACCCTTGAAGGCCCAGCCCACACATACTGAATCTTTCTTCTGGTGCCACCACTCCTGTTCCTTTTGTCCTTGTATTTGTATATTTCCCTGATACAATACTTAATGAGTTAATGCATAAAAATCCACATTCAAATGTGAACCCCTTAGGGCTAGGACTACGTTTTATTAATGTTTGTATCTCAACGCCCTGCAGAATACTTGATCCTTAGTGGGTATTTGTTATGGGTGAATTGTGTCCTCCCAGAGAAGGTGTACTGAAGTCCCAACTCCCAGTGCCTCAGAATGGGATTTTATTTGGAAATAGGGTATTTGCAGATGTCATCATGTTCAGATGAGGTCATTAGGGTGGGCCCTAATCCAATATGACTAGTGTCCTTACAACAGCGGAAATTTGGACACAGAGGCATGCACACAGGGAGAACACCATGTGAACATGAAGGCAGAGATCTGGGTGATGCTTCTATGAACCAAGAAACACCAAAGATTGCCAGTGACCACCAGAAGCTGGGTGAGAGGCAGGGAACAGATTCTCCTCACGGCCTTCAGAAGAAACCAAACCTAGCAATACCTTGATCTCAGATTTCCAACCTCCAGAACCGTTAAGACAAAACATTTCAGTTGTTGTAAGCCACCAGTGCATGCTACGTTGCTGCAGCAGTCCTGGGAAACTAATACAGTGCTCAATAAATGTTGGTTGAGTGAATGAATTTGATGTGACACTTATTTAGCATTTTCCACTTGCCAGGCCCTGTTCTAAGCCCTATACAAATATTAACTCTTTTAATTCTCATAATAGGAAATACTACTATGAGGAAGGTATTGTTATTATCTCCTTTTACAGAGGAGGAAATTGAGACACAGAGAGGTTAAGTAACTTGCCCAAAGTTGCACAGTAAGTGATAGAGTCAGAATTTGAAAGGTAGTCTGACTCCAGAGCCTAGGAGCTTTCCTACTATGCTATGCTGAATTAAGATCATCCTTGTAACAACTGTTACACCTGAGGTTCTCAGGACAGCAGAGGCGGAAACTGAGACGGAGAGGGTGAATGACTGAGGTTTGCATGGATGGTAAGGGGAAGAGATGGAAATTGACCCTTTTTTTTCTTGATTCCTAATCTGCTTCCCTCTCTACAAACCAGAGGAGATGGGCCTTGAGAGGATCTCATGATAAATACTCACATTTGAGAGTCATTGCCACTAGACTGCGTACCAGCCAGTAAAAACAGGGCGGGTAGTTGTTGTCAGGGAGACCTGGCTCCTCGCAGGGGAGGGCGCTCTGTCTCTGGTTATGGGCTAACAGAAGTCGTGTAAATTTTCATTCTCCGTGAGTGTAACTTCCATGACTGATAGTCATAGGTAGAATTGCTTGGGCTTTAGATTTGTGGACCTGTTGCCCATAAGCCACATTTTCATATAGAATACATGTCTGAGGAGAAGTGGGCATGTTTTAATCTCATGAGTTACGGTGCTGCCTCACTCTAAAATCTGTGAGCCAGCCTCCCATGAGTGAAGAGGTTGCTGTAGTGAGGGAAAAACCCACCCAACGCCTGACAACCTCCCTTCCCCGCTCCCCCCTCAGAGGCCAGCATTTATTTACACGGTACGAAGGGAGGATGTTCTAATCGGTTTTTAAGGGCCCTTGCTGCAAGAGTGGCAAGAAGAGATGTGCAATTTTGGCCTCTTCAGTCATGATTCCCAATTGCTATTGGCCACCAAGTGGCTTAGCAATGGATGTGGTTGCAAAAGATGATGGTGGTGATGGGGTGTGTGTGTGTGTGTATGTATGTGTGTGTGTGTGTGTGTGTGTGTGCCTCTCCACAATCAAGTGGGCTCTGCATACCAGGTCTTTTTAATGATACGTTTCTTTGAGGTTAGCCAAGTGTGAGAAAAGAAGATGTGCTTGCTTAAAAGTTTCCAGAAGAATGGTGCTTGCTATACATGGATGGAAACTGTTGGCCAATAAAATGCACAAATTACAACAAGCCTTGTGCCAGAAGGGAGTGCTGTGGTGCACAGACTGGTGATTTGAGGCGGGGTGCAGGCACAAATCTGGGTAGGTGCTGGTTTGAGAGGGGTGGCTGGCAGATCGAGAACTGGGAACTGGGTGGGAACCGGAGTGGAGTTGGGACATGCATATGCATTCTGGGGCTCTGCAGATGTTAGGATGAGGACCTGGCCAGATGCCAGGAGATATGTATGATACAAGAGGGGAGCACAGAAGCCAGGTCTAGACAAGGACAGGAGCTCAAGCAGAAGGATGTTGCAAGAAACAGGGAACAGGCAAGTGGTGGGCTAAGTGCAGTTTTGTCTACAAGGGGAGGCAAAGGAAGCACTGAGCCAGGCAGAAAGACCCCCGAGGACTTCACCCTCTCTGGAAGGATTTTTGTCGTTATTGTTAGGGGAAATTTTGTGGTGGTGTTATCCCCATAGCCCACAATGCTTAATTCTAAAGCCACACCATTCTTTACCTGGCTCCCAGAACATCATCCTCTCTTGGTTTTGTTCATCCCTTTGACCACATCTTCCCAGCCTCCTTGTCTCATTTGCTTTTCGCTTTCTCGACCTCTCAGCCTCACAGTGTCCCAGGACTCCTGGGCATGTCTTTTTCTCGTCTCCCTCTATTCCCTCCCCAAAAGTGGCCCCATGCAGTCATGTGGTGTTGAATGGTATCTATGCACTCAGAACTCCCTGGTTCCTATCCACAGTGCATGCTTTCCCGGTTGCTACTCAATATTTCCCCTCGACACCAAATAACATCTCAGACTCAGCCAAGTTCCCATCATCTCCTTGCTTGAGCCCATTCCTCCTAGTCTTTGGAATCTCAGTTCTGGCAACTCCATTCTTCCAGTTGCTCAGGTCCAAAACCTTACATTCATCCTTCAGTTTTTCCTCTCGCCCGGTCTTGCAGTAAATCCCATTGGCAATACTTTAAAACATAGATGCAGAACCTGGCCACTTTCCACCCTCTCTAGTCCCACCCCACCCTCTCAAGCCTGGATCACTGAGGCAGCCTCTTGAGTGACTGCCCTAAGAGCTTGTTCTTAACATGGCAGCTAAAGTGCTCCCTTATTATTATTATTTTTTTCAGAGACAGCTGTCTTACTTACGTTGCACAGGCTGGTCTTGAACCTTGACCTCAAGTGATCCTCCTGCCTCAGCCTCTGGAGAAGCTGTGATTACAAGCACAAGCCACCATGCTGGGCTTAAAATGCTCCTTGTAGAACATGAGTCAGACCATGTCCATCCACAACTCACTACCTTCCAACGGCCCCCAGCTCATCCCAAGGAAAGCCAATCATCACAGTGGCACACATGACCCTACACAATCTCCCCTTCCCCCATTGCCCCTGTGACTTCATTTCCTACCACCCTCCCCATTGCCCCCCCGGCTTAGTCATGATGGCTTCCTTGCCCTTCCCCCAATAGGCTAGGCACACATCTATCTGAGGACCTTTGCCCTGGCTCTTTCCTCCCTCTTCTTCTTCAGGACTTGACCCCAAAGTCACCTTCTAGTGACACCTTTCCAGACCTATTAAAGGCTGAAACCCTATTACTCTCTCCAACCCTCCCTAGCAACCTTCCCTGATTTGTTGTTATTCATAGCACTTTACAATCTTGCTATATATTTTACTCCCCCACTAGAATGTAGCCTTCATGAAGGCAAGAAATTGGGGCAGTTGGTTCACAACTGAATTTTTAATACCTTGAAGGCCTGGAACAGTGATGTGCCTGATAACAATTTGTTGAGTACATAACATTAATTTTCTTGGATCTTAATCTATGCTGTTAGTGACCAGTATATTCTTTCCTTCCTTCCTTCATTCCTTCCTTCCTTCCTCCTTCCTTCCTCTCTTCGTCCTCTCCTTCTTTCTCCTCCTTCATCCTGTCTTCCTTTCCTCACATCTCCTCACTCCCTCTTCTCCCTTTCTTTCTTAACTAAATAATGCTTACTCTACCTTCATTTCTGCAGTGCCTTGTAGTTTGTAACACTCTTTCACATAATCTTAACCTATCTTGGCAATAACTGTGGGAGGCCAACTGAGCATCTTCCTATAATTGAAGTATCAGCCTGAGGCAAAGGAAAATGAGCAGGTGTTTTAGATGGCCCACAGTTGATTCTCTGGGCTCAGGTGCAGGGTTGCTTACCTCCAGTTGTGGTTCATGGTTTCCAGTCCCCTAACAGCCTTTCAGCTCCAGTGACCACATCTCCCTGCTTCTCTGCCCTGGACATGGTCAGTTGAGCAAAAGTGCAACTCAGAGGTACAGGGGGAGTTAACGTCCCCAGGGCAACCCTGAAACATGGGGGATGAGAGTTGGTAGATGTTGTGGATTGAATGCTTGTGTCCCTCTGAAATTTATACGTCAAAGCCTTAACCTCCAGTGTGATAGTATTTGGAGGTGGGGTCTTTGGGAGATGATTAGATTTAGATGAGGTCATGGGAATGGGGTCCCCATGATGGTATTGGTATGCCTATAAGAAGATGAAGAAATGAGACAGAGTTCTCTCTCTTTCTGCCATGTGAGGACACAGCGAGATGGTGGCTGTCTGCAAGCCAGGAAGAGAGCTCTCACCAACAACCGAATCTGTCCCACCTTGATCTTGGACTTCTAGCTCCCAGAACCGTGAGAAATAAACACCTGTTGTTCAACTCACCCATTTCTTTGGTATTTGTTATGGCAGCCTGACAGACTAATACAGTAGGTAAATACTCAGCCTTCCTGTCCTCAGACAGGACAATTCTAAGGCATGTTGCACTGGGTTTCTGGAAGATTCTCTGGAAGGATTGAGCCCCAGCTGCCCACAGGGGTAATGTCCTCATAATACCTCTTTTATCTGCTTCCCTCACTTCCCTGCCCCACTTCCTGATCCCTTGCTGTGCTTCCTGGGATCACCTCCCAATCAAACCACCTGCATCTAAGTCCTTTCTGAGACACCTAACCTGATGCAGAAGGGGACACCAGGTTTTTCTGATGATACTGAGAGACCCTTCTGCGACCCTGGACAAGGGCTGCCAGATGTACAAATAAATACAGGACTCCCATTTACATGTGAATTTTAGATAAACAACAGATACATTTTTAGTCTAAGTTCTGTGCCATGTTGTGGCATATTATACTAAAAAATTGTTGTTTGAGTACTTTTATACTAAAAAGTCATTGTTTATCTGAAATCCAAATTTACCTGGGCATCTTGTATTTTCTCTGGCAACCTGAATCATGGTTGGAAAGAAGAGTGAACTAATTAGGAAACTGGAAATGATTACAAAGTCCGGATTTTGTGTCATTCTGGACTGGATAAGGTAGATTTGTGAGCCTTTTAAGCTTTATCATACCTAATCTGGGAATGGTTTGCACCCCATCATCCTCTTGGGCACCCTGTACAGCTAACTGCATGTGAGGACAGTCGGGGAGAAACATCACTCAAGGAGGTTAAGGAATGAGCACAATCCAGGGGTCTGTTCCCTGAGGTGAAAACCCTAGTGGCCTTCAAGGCTGTAGTCATACATTTCCCAGGTGGCCATAGAAGGAGTAGCAGTATAGAGTGCCAACAGCAGAAAATGGAAAGTCTTAATCACATTCCTTTCTTTGGCTGCCATCAGCATGACAACAGTGAAATTGTGTTTCAGGGGCAGGGGTCCCAGCCAACCTGCTACTGGTTACTTCCCCAAAGGGCCTGGGACCCAGGACTGCATGAGTGCTGGATACTAACTCTATGCCTCACCCTACTCTAAGCATTTCACAGAGATTAGCACATTTAATATAGCAACAACTCAATGAGAGAGGTAGAACCTCACTTTACAAATGAAGAAACTGAGGCACATTAAATCACTCAGCTCTGAGATGGAAGATCCAGCATCCCAGACCCAAGCAGTGTGACATGGGTGAAGTCACTTCTAGTCACTGTAACACACTCCTCAGAACTGTTCCTGGGACCATGAATAGCGCATATAAAGGACCCAGCCCAAAGTCACTGCCCAGGTGGAGTCTGAAGGTGTCCATTCTTGATATGGTCATTATTTTAATATTACTCTTATCCCCATATTCTCTTACGCCCTGAAAATGAGAGTCAGCCTGAGTGATGCTGACTGTAGAGAGGCCAGGCTCGTCTGTCTTCCCGAGGGCCCCTGGGCAGCCCAGATAAACTTTTCAATCCCTTGATCCCCTTCACCGAGACTGCAGTCGCCTCCTGCCTCCATCTTGCAGGCCATGATTTTATCACACAGTCAGAAATAGCTGCCAGGTCCCCTGGAAAACAAGCCTGCAAAAGAAGCCTGTGAAGCACAAGCTCCAGGCAGGAGCAAACCAAACAACAACCTGCACTGCGGTCAGGCAAAAAAGCCCCTCTGTGTTTGTTATCAATGCTGACACCAGGTGCTGGGATGGTTTTGGTTTTGGTTTTCTTTTAACAGTGCCTTGGCTGTTTTTATAAGAGCTGAATTCTGATGCTAGGCTGGGCAGCTAAAGTAGAATCCGCCCAATATTCTCCCTCCTTTTACACTAGCTATAGGGAAGTCCTGAATTTGGGCTCCAGATCTCCCTGCTTTCAGGGTACTCCCATTTGGCCTCTGCCTTGCCCTCGTCTTAAGTCCTAGAGTGTTGCTAACAGGGGGAAGATAAGGACACCGACAGGGTGGGTGCCTCTGTATACTGTTGGTGCCCTACCCTGTTCCCTCAGCCTGTTCCGGCTGACTCCTAACTGCCAATGTGTGTGTCTCTTTGCCTGATGGCTTTCTAGAAACTGTGGACCACTACACTGCCCGTGCACACGAAAGAATTACATGACTATTGCAAGCTAGTGTATAAACAGCCCAGCTCCATGAATGAGATAACTTGGATAAGGTTGTGCGTTCTCCACCAGTGCTACTTGAAGTGTGGTCTCCAGGCCAGTGACAAGCTGTGAAATGTTCATTGCTTGTACATTTCAAGTAGGTACACAAATGGAAAGTTGTTTAGGAACGTTTATAGCAATTTGACATTGCTGTGACATTTTAATTGCATTTTTACAAAAGTATCCATTTATAACGGATTGATAATAGCAACAACCTGGTACTTTCCCCAGACAGCTTGAGAAGCACTGGTCTTGCTAGTTCCTAGTTTCCCTAGTAGGATTAAACTACAGTTGCCCACCGTGCCAGCTGGCTTGATAATGCACCTTTGACTGGCTCCCTTTCGTTCCCTGTCTCACTTTCCTACCCCGCTACCAGTGTTTCTTGCATTTCTCAAATAAACTATTTGCATTTACTTCTTTGTATTGGGGTTGGCTTCTGGGGCAACCCAAACTCGGACACCCTCCTTGTATAAGGCTGCCCGCGCTGCCATCTGCTGCCTGGGGCATGTCACTGGTGGCTCCTTCATTTTTTTCCCCAAGGAATTACGTAGCCCATTAAGGATGATAAAGTTATCTGCCCACCTCTGCATTTCTTTCTGCATCCATGGCCTAAGGTCATGAAGTCACTGCCCTTGGTGTTCTTTGCTTTTTCAGAATAACACACTGGCCACAGCTGACAGAAGACACACTTTCAGACAGTTGGCAGCCAAAAATCATCAATATTCTGCTTAATATTGAATGCCCCCCACTGCATCTCTAAGATGGGCTCTTACGGGGCAATGTGGCTTCAAGATAAAGGTCTGAAGCATGCCCCGGCAACAGATGGTGGCATTGGTAGCCTTATACAAGAAAGGATGTCTGACTTTGGGTTGCCCCAGAAGCCAAAGCTGAAACAAAATTTATAGGCTAGAAGGGCCAGTTAGAAAAACCTGTTCTTTTTCGGAAGCCACTTTTGCAAGCACGTGGAATGCTTTTGTTCAGATACAAAGCACCCAGGCTCAGTCTGTTATGCCCTGAATCATTTTTCTGTGGCTCAGCGCCTCCCTTGACGTGAGCGCTATTATCCCTCTGCCTGTTAGACCACGCTCTCTATCTCTGGGCTTGCTCCTTGGTTGTTTACGGATTTCTCAATCTGTCTGCTCGGGCTGAAAGAGACCCCGCCGCCCATAAAAACTCTGTGGTTCTAAATCATTTCTCTCTCTCTTTCACTCAACTCAGCCCCCAAAACTCTCAGAGCCCGGAATTAAAACCATCTTGAAATCCAAATTTGTACTTCTCCATCTAGCAAAGTAATTTTACCTTTAGCATTTCGGGGTTGTTTATGTAGGCACTTTAGACATACCTGTTGGCCACTAGTCTTCAGTGCTTGCCCTACTGTAGTGGTCTGGAGTAGAATGATTCTCTTGAAGCTTTTTACATATTTTGCAAATAATGTCTGTCCTCCCAACTCGGCCAGGCTGGGGTCAGCAGGCCACTTGCACAGACATGCACACTGGCTCTTAGGAACGTGTTCAATTCTGGAGTAGGGGCTTGCTGGCACTAATGTACATCCATTTAGAAATCCCTCAGTGAGAATGTGAGTGAGTCTAGCACCGTTTCAGGGACTGTGGCCAAGGAGTGTAGCTGTTTCTGTCTGGCTGGGGGAAAAATGAACTATGATCAGTAAGAGCTACTGAGAGGCAGAATAGGAGGAGGGGCAGAGGTCAGACTGATTGCCTGAGTTCGGATTCTGGCTCTGTGTGACTTTGACAAGTAATCTAACTTCTCTGAGCTTCACATTCTTCAACTATAAAAGGGTGATAATAGCAGCCCCTGTCTTAGGGGATTGTCTTGAGGATTTCAAGAGTTAATTTAAATGAAGTTTTCAATGTCTGAAAACGTTAGCTTTTGAGGAGGGCCACCATCCTCAATTAATACTATTAATACTATGACTGCTCTGTGATGTTAAGTAGAAGTGATAGAGAGAAAATAGGAGTTAAGGTGAACTTTGGTAATCAGAGAAGTCTTCCTGGAGGAGGAGGCTTGACCTCGGCAAGGGAAGTTGGGTAGGATTCTAGGAATTGTGGTCAGAGGTCAGACTAACAGACTATTTTCCAAAGATGACAGCCAACAATATCTCTTGAGCTACAGACTCTTCTATAAGGTAACCTTGACCCTCCTCCCATTGAGAGGTGGGGGTCTATGTCCTTTCTTGAATATGGAGGCTTATGACTGCTTCAATCAATAGAATCCAAGGGAAATAATGCTGAGACTGGGCCCTAAAATGGCCATGCAGCTTCCCCCTTATTTGCTAAATCACTTGCATAGGAGGCCCATGAGCTCTGAGCTGCTATGTAAGAAGCCTAATTATTCTGAGGCCACCATGCTGTGAGGAAGCCCAAGCTATGTGGACTTCCTTCTGTAGGTGTCTGCCTGGCAGTCTTTGAGTCTTCCCAACCCAGGAATCAGACATGGGAATAGGAACCCTCAGGTGATTCCAGATTTCACTCCCCAGCTGCAAGTCACCCTTAGGCTTGAGTCTTCCCAGAGGAGGCTTCAAACATCCTAGAGCAAAACAAACCAACTTTGCCATGCCCTGTCTGATTTCTGACCCGCAGAACCTCTGAGCATAATAAAATGATTGTCGTTTTAAGCCACTCAGTTTTTGAAGGTGATTAGTTACCCACCTGCTTGTTATATGCAGTGAAAAGGCAGTTCTAATGGCAGGGCTGGCATGAGCAAAGTGAGTGAAGAAAGCACAGTGGATAAGGACAGCAAGGAAAGGGGGCAGCAGTGGGGACCATGTCCTGTTCCTTCCCACCCCTACCCAACACCATCTCATCATTCTACAGTAGGTAAACATATGGAAGGTGATTCATGATGGTTCATGAAAACATCTGTGCAACTTTTAAAACATCAACTCTGGTTCAATTCATTCTCTGACAGGGTGAAAGTTGCAAAGAATATTGCAATAAATAACATGAAATGCGTATTGATATGGTTTGGATGTGTCCCCACTGAAATCTCAACTTGAATTTTATCTCCCAGAATTCCCACGTGTTGTGGGAGGAACCCAGGGGGAGGTAATTGAATCATGGGCGCCGGTCTTTCCCATGTTATTCTTGTGATAGTGACTAAGTCTCACGAGATCTAATGGGCTTATCAGGGGTTTCCGCTTTTGCTTCGTCCTCATTTTCTCTTGCCACCGCAATGTAAGAAGAGTCTTTTACCTCCCACCATGATTCTGAGGCCTCCCCAGCCATGTGGAACTATAAGTCCAATTAAACCTTTTTTTTGTTCCCGTTTTGGGTATGCCTTTATTAGCAGCATGAAAATGGACTAACACAGTACATTGGTACCAATAGAGTGGGGGCATTGCTGAAAAGATAGCCGAAAATGTGGAAGCTGGGTAACAGGCAGAGGTTGGAACAGTTTGAAGGGCTCAGAAGAAGACAGGAAAATATGGGAAAATTTGGAACCTCCTAGAGACTCACTGAATGGCTTTGCCCAATATGTTGATAGTATTATGAACAATAAGGTCCAGGCTAAGGTGGTCTTAGATCAGATGAGGAATTTGCTGGGAACTCAAGCAAAGGTGACTCTTGTTATATTTTAGCAAAGAGACTGGAGACATTTTGCCCTTGCCCTAGAGATCTGTGGAAGTTTGAACTTGAGAGAGATGATTTACAGTATCTGGTGGAAGAAATTTCTAAGAAGCAAAACATTCAAAAGGTGACTTGGGTGCTGTTAAAAGCATTCAATCTAAAAAGGGAAACAGCATAAATGTTAAAAAAATTTGCAGCCTGACTATGCAGTAGAAAAGAAAAACCCATTTTCTGAGGAGCAATTCAAGCTGTTTGCAGAAATTTGCATAAGTAGCAAGGAGCCTAATGTTAATCCCCAAGACCATAGGAAAAATGTCTCCAGGCCATGTCAGATACCTTCACAGCAGCCCCTCCTATCACAGGCCCAGAGGCCCAGGAGGAAAAAGTGGTTTTATGAGCCAGGTCCAGGGTCCCAATGCTGTGCGCAGCCTAGGGACTTAGTGCCCTGTGTCCCAGTTGCTCCAGCTATGGCTGAAGGGGACCAACATAGAGTTCGGGCTATGACTGCAGAAGATAGTAGCCCCAAGTCTTGGCAGTTTCCATGTGGCATTGAGCCTGTGAGTGCACAGAAATAAAGAATTCACAGAAGCCTGTGAATTCACAGAAGTCAAGAGGTTTGGGAACGTCTGCCTAGATTTCAGAAGATGTGTGGAAATACCTGGATGCCCAGACGAAAGTTTGCTGCAGGAGTAGGGTCCTCATGGAGAATGTATGCTAGTGTAGTGCAGAAGGGAAATGTGGGGTTGTGGGGTCAGAGGCCCCACGCAGAGTCCCTACTGGGGCACTGCCTAGTGGAGTTGTGAGAAGAGGGCCACCATCCTCAAGACCCCAGAATGGTAGATCCACCAACAGCTTGCACTGTGTGCCTGGAAAAGCCACAGACACTCAACACCAGCCCATGAAAGTAGCCAGGAGAGAGGCTTTACCCTGCAAACCACAGTTGGGGAGCTGCCCACGACCATGGGAACCCACCTCTTGCATCAGCATGACCTGGATAGGAGACTGGAGTCAAAGCAAATCACTTTGGAGTTTTAAAATTTGACTGCCCCACTGGATTTCAGACTTGCATGGGCCCTGTAACCCCTTTATTTTGGTCAATTTCCCCCATTTAGAAAGACTGTATTTACCCAATACCTGTACCCTCATTGTATCTAAGAAGTAACTAGCTTGCTTTTGATTTTACAGCCTCATAGGTGGAAGGCACTTGCCTTGTCTCAGATGAGACTTGGTACTGGACTATTGGGTTAGTACTGACATGAGTTAAGATGTTGGAAGACTGTTGGGAAGACATGATTGGTTTGGAAACTTGAGGACATGAGATTTGGAGGGGCCAGGGGTGGAATGATATGGTTTGGCTGTGGCTCCACCAAAATCGCAACTTGAATTGTATTTCTCAGAATTCCCACATGTTATGGGAGGGACCCAGGGGGAAGTAATTGAACCATGGGGGCTGGTCTTTCCCATGCTATTCTGGTGATAGTGACTAAGTCTCATGAAATCCAATGGGTTTATCAGGGGTTTCTGCTTTCACTTCTTCCTCATTTTCTCTTGCTGCCACCTTGTAAAAAGAGTCTTTCACCTCCTGCCATAATTCTGAGGCTTCCCCAGCTACGTGGAACTGTAAGTCCAATTAAACCCTTTATTTTGTTCCCAGTTTCAGGTATGCCTTTATTAGCAGCGTGAAAATGAACTAATACACATATGAAATAAACTAAAAGACCTTGAGGACTGACACTTAAGGTAACCTATGTCTCTTGGGGAGTCAATAGTTTGTCTTGGGTCAAAGTGTAGAAGTCAATCTTCTTGGGTTCAAAGTCTGCCTCTATCACTAATACCTGTGTGACTATGGATAGATTACTTAACCTCTCTGAGCCATTTAGTCACACTGTATATTGGGGATGGGTCAACAGAGGGTCTTACGGCAGTCCCCTTGATCTGACCGTACTCTGAGGCCATGTTTTACTGGCAGCCTGGAGGCCATTTATTACTTTGATAGTATTTTGCCAGGAAAGATCAGGGGTTAAAAAAAGTTTTATATTTAAGCCCAGCAAGTCCTGGCTCCTTTACATTTTGTCTAAATTCTGCATATAAACTGAATAGTTCTTTCCTTAGCTCTTCTTTACTCTCCTGTACTTCATTGCTATTCATCTGTTGTTTAAATTGCTAGTGACTGGTGGTAGAGATTTTAGATAGAGTGGTGATATGGTTTGGCTGTGTCTCCACCCAAGTCTCATCTTGATTTGTGGCTCCCATAATCTCCATGTGTTGTGGGAGAAACCTGGTGGGAGATAATGGAATCATGGGGACCATTTCCCCCATACTGTTCTCGTAGTAGTGAATAAGTCTCATGAGATCTGATGGTTTTATAAGGGGTTTCCCTTTTTGCTTGGCTTTCATTTTCTCTCTTGTCTCCCGCCATGTAAGATGTACCTTTTGCCTTCCACCATGATCGTGAGGCCTCCCTAGCCACGTGGAACTGTGAGTCCATTAAACCTCTTTTTCTTTATAAATTATCTGGTCTCACCTACGTCTTTATCAGCAGCATGAAAATGGACGAATACAAGTGGAAAGGAGAATGGAATTGCAGCAAAAGGGAGTAACCACGCTGAGTTGGGACATATTAAATCAATAGGTATGAAATTGTGGTACACAGGCTATCAGCTGTAGCATCATCTTTGGTACTTGTTAAAAATTCATATTCCCAGGCCTGTGGTCAGACCCATTGAGTCAGAAGGAGCTATGAGGGAGGAATCTGCATTTTATGGACATGCATAAGTCAACTAAATGTAAAGACATTGCCTTATATCAGGCTTTGTAGATACCTACTTTCTTCCACTTGTGCCCAGACTTTAGTCCTAGGATTGGTCTCTCTACTTCATTTTTTTGTCCCCTGTATGGCTCTAAGTCTGGACAGCAAACAGACGGCTCACTCAAATAAAGTATGCCTTTTATAAAGAGGTGCCAACCTAGGAGAGTGCGGTACGCCAGGCTAAGTAACAGTGGGGAGTTGTCACCACCAGGAGGAAGGGGAGCTACAAGTTATCTGAGCTTGGAGAACCTCAACACCATTTGGCCTATTTCCTGAAGAGTTCCTTTAATGTCCCTGGGTTGTTTAGTGGAAAGGTCCTATGCAGGGGCTCTTAGGCTATGGAGTGGGATCTTCGTGCAGTGGGGCCAGGTTGGGGATGAAGAATCGGGATCTTTAACAGGTGGCCCCAGGGGACTGTGTGGAGAAACACTGGCCCAAATTGTCCTCAGTCTCTCTTGTTGCTGCCTTTTCAGGATTTTTCTGTCTTTTGGCAGCTCTGAGGCCCTCCTATCTAGGCAGGAAGGGGAGCCAATAAATACATTCACACTATGGTGCTAGAGAGTGATAACAGTTAATCCCTTCCAAGGACAATTGCTCTTGGAGAAAAAGGATGGCTCATAGAAAAAAAGAACGGTTTAACTAGAGAAAAAAGGTGCCTCCTGGAAGAATACCACACTTTGGCACTGGAGTAGGAGCAATTTATAGGCAGCCACATCTTAAACTTTTCAAATCAGACCCTCTTCTGTTCTGTGAATCTGATGTTAACCATGTTCCCTAAGAGGCTTTCCAATGCATCCTACTCATGGAAGCTCCATGAGGGAAGGGATATCTTGGTCTCTTTTGTTCACTGATAAATTCCTATAACCTGCCACATAGCGGTGCTCTGTTATGTGTTTGCTGAATGAGTGAAGGAAGGAAGGAATAGATGAAACATCTCTTCAGGAACCGGGTTCCTGTCTCAAGTGAGACACACTTAGTGCCTCCCCTCTCCTTGTGGCCTGCCTCGGATTGAGCTGAAAAATGATTTTCATACACATTGCCCTCATTATAACATCATCCCTCAGAGCGAAGCTCTCTGACCACCCTGAAGACCTGTATTTAATGTGATGAAAGGTGATTTAATGGAGTTGAGGAGAGCGAAGCATAAAGTGGATAGCCATTTCAGAAAAGCAAAGCAGTCTGTCCCTCCAAGAGGAAAGGGAAAAGAAAAGAAAAAAAGAGGAAAAAATTCAACACCCTCCCCCAGAAGAGAGTGGAATAAGAATGTTTTGGTCAGCTCCATAGGAAGGCAAAAATGAAAGCCAGATAAGCCCAGAAGCCTCCCCTCCCCGACAGCAGATAACTAACTTACCATTTATTTACCTTGGAGCTGATTATGTACTGGGTTGAGGCAGGCAGGGAGATTTTATTGACATTTGGTCTCCTTCACACATTTTTGCAACAGCCAGACATCAGGGACTGAGCTGCAGGATATTAAAGGATTTGGAAAAGTTATCAAGGAAGGGGACATATTTATCAAAGCCACAGTGATATTAGAAAGCTGGGCTGTTGCTACACCTGGGTCTGTTACTTGATTAAAAAAATAATAATGATTCATCCTCTGGCTGGCTTTTGCACCTGGGTGAATGCTGAGCGGTTCTGTAGGACCACCCTTGGCCAGGGATTTGCACATAAAGACCAAAGTGGGCCTGGCAAAAATTGTAGGTGATAGATCATACTAGTGGCTGGGGGGTGTGTGTCTGCACCCATGCATGTTCATGTGTGATAAAGTCTTGTGTTTGTCAGGAAGCTTCTATTGGTGTGTTACCAGACCTCCCTGGGCCAGGCCAGTTTACATGATGGTCTTCAAATATGCCTGTGTACTCAGAGCATCTTTTATTTCTAAAAAATAACTGGTAAGAGTTTGTTGAGTGACGGAAGGATTGATGCACAAGGGGCTTCATGAGGGGTCCCTAACCTGCCTCAACCACCGCATTTCTGGTGAATAGCAATTATGTAATACAAGGAATCTCCATCTTTTAACACCAGCAAGTAAGAATATTTCACGAGTCACCAAGTCACCTCTATTGAGCTCTCCCCCCAATGTTTCCACATGAATTATTCAGTGTGTGACTGTTTCAATATGTCTGTCTTTGAAAAAAGTGCTGGATGAACTTAAAGTAGCAAGAGGAAATGCCTGCTTTGCAAAAACGATACCCACCTGCATATTTATCTTAAAAGGAAAGCCTTTAATGCATTCACTCAGGTGAAAATATGGATAGCAAGGACTGACCAATGGCCATGAGGATCCACGGGTTAATCCTGGTTTTGCCATCTGATTCCAATCCATCAGGCCTGGCTATAAATCGCTTGTATGTCTGGGTGATAAAAAGCAAATACAAATTTTCAAAAAGTTTAACCTTGCATGGTATATAACGAGAATACATAATATTCTCAAGCATAAATATGTCTCAAGACAAACTCATTGCATATACCCAGAATACATAATGGAGCTTATCGAGACATATTTTTTCCCTAGCAAGAAAAAGCCAGAAATTCTGCAGTAAACTGTGTAGTTTCTGCAACTCAGAATGGGACCTGTGCCTCTAACTCTTGATATCCTTCTAAAATGGCATGAAGTCCAGCTGAGGGAGAGGATGAAATCTGGCTGAAGCTGGAGGATGGGAGACCTGGGACTCCAGCTGGTTTCTCGGGGAGCTTGGCTAAAATCATTTCATGTGATTGACTTCCAATTTCTGCATCTGGAAATAGAGGAGGCTGATCCAGAAACTGATGTTTTCAAAGGCAGTGCTTCTCAAAATCTACTGGGCAGGAAAATCCCTGGGGAATCTTGACAAAATGGAGATTCTGATTGGATAGGTCTGGGGCGGGGCTTGGAATATGGAATTCTCCTTTTTTCTTTTTTCTCCTTCTTTCTTTTTTCTCCTTTCTTTTTTCTCTTTCTTACTCTCTTTCTTTCCTTCTTTTCCCTTCCTTCCTTCCTTCCTTCCTTCCTTCCTTCCTTCCTTCCTCCTTCTTTCTTTCTTTCGACAGAGTCTTGCTCTGTCACCCAGGCTGGAGTGCAGTGGCACCATCTCGGCTCGGCTCGCTGCGACCTCCATCTTCTGGGCTCAAGTGATTCTCCTGCCTCAGCTTCCCTAGTAGCTGGGATTACAGGTGCACTCCACCATGCCCAGCTAATTTTTGTATTTTTAGTAGAGACGAGGTTTTGCCATGTTGGCCAGGCTGGCCTTGAACTCCCGACCTCAGGTGATCCGCCTGCCTGGGCCTCCCAAAGTGCTGGGATTACAGGTGTGAGTGGAATTCTCCATTTCTAATATGCTGCCTGGTGATGCCGATGCTGCTGGTCTGATCTGAGAACCACACTTTGGGTAACATGGTTCTAGCGTTCTCCCCAGATCAGATGGACTCAGGCAGTGACTCTCACCCTTGGTGCACATTGCAATTGCCTGGGAATCTTTAAAAAAATGTCATTGCCCAGACCACATCTCAGGCTGATTAAATCAGAATAATCTTTGGGGATGTGACCCAGGCAACAATATGTTTTAAAGTTCCCCAGGTGATTCCAAGGTGCAGCCAAGGTTGAGTAGAACTGGTTGAAGGTACCACATGGCTGCACAGACTTTGATGGAGCCAGCTGTCTTGAGGTTTGTGGTATTGTCACCCATACTTGTGATAATCCAACAAATGGAGCAGATACTATTTACTGACATGGTAGTCTACACCATGCAATGGTGTCATAGAATCACGGTCTCTTCCCTGAACAGGTAAGGATGCTGAGCCTGTTTGTCCAGGAGACCAAGGCTGATGGGTTCCATGAACTTCTACAGGTAATGGGATGACAAAGTGAAACTTTTTTTTTTTGTAATGCTTCTTACCAAAGGCCAGATTAGTGGTGCCAATGCAGATGCGTACATGGGCTGGGTGGGCAGCAGAAATCAGAAATCAGAGCTAGATGTTTGTGTATTTAAATATACAAGTGTAGCCTCTGAGAATTATGCTCTTTCACATTTCGTAAAACTTATGGCTGTCTTTTCCTTTATTTTCCTGTTTTTGATAGAGACATGAGTACAACAGAAATGTGTATCTACTCTAAGAAATATAGTAGGGCAAGGCAAGTGCCGGGGTGGAGCCAGGTTTATGTGGGACCTGAGGTTGTACAAATTGGGGGACCCTCTTTAAAAACTGCACAATACTTTAATTTTGGAAATTTACAAAATTGTGTAACTGTGAAAAGATATTGCTATCTATGCCTGAGGATGTGGAACAGGGTCCTTATAGTGAGGGGATCTGAGGTTTAAACTTTGTTAGCTTCATGGGAAATCCACCTCTGGTACAAGTGGGAGGTGAAAGACAACACAGGTGGAATTTTAACACACAGTACTGTACTGTGTACCTTAGACCAAAAATTTACAGTAAAAACAAAAACACACTGATAAAATGGCCGAGAATGTTTAATGCAAATAATTCCACGGAACAGATGAGGCCTTTAATGATGTTGAACTGTGACAGCAGCCATGAATAAGACACAGGTGTACTAGACACATAGACCCTTGATACTCAAAGTGTGGTCTATGGAGCAGCAGAAGCAATAGCATCACCTGGGAGCTGGTTAGATGTGTACAATCTCAGGCCCCAGCCCAGACCTACACAGTCGGAACCTGTGCCCCCTATCTGACAGGTGTGCACATTAGATGTCGAGGGAATGTGGATGATGACTTCGAGAACATAAGAAAAGAAAAGAAGGAAGGTAGCTATGAGTCAGTTTGTTTATTAGTTCATTTGTTTGTTCACTCATTCATTCCTTTATGCTTTCAATCAATATATATTCTCAGAGTGCTTCCTTTATGCCAGGAACTGTGAGATGCTAGTTACATGGATTAGGAAAGAGACTTGCAGCACTCTTTTATCAGTTGGCTTTTCCAATCCCCACATTTTTCTTTCCCTATTTCCCCCAACCCCAGAAGGCACATCTTCACACATGCAGCATGATGGCTAGTGCATGACATTTGGTCCAAACAGAAACTGACTTGTTGGACTGCAAACAGCTAGATGGCTGTGTGTGCTAAATGCCTTAAAGAGCCTGGCACAGTATGTGGGGCTGAGGTGGTGTTGAGTGGACCTCCCTCGAAGTTCATTAAAACTAGACAACAGGAGCGACCTTTTGAGATGGGTTTTTGAGAGTCAAAGGGAATGACTGCCTTACAGTGTCAGCCCTAGGTTTCTACCCTGGCTTTCAGCTTCTAGGTAACTCCCCACTACCTAATTCTTTTGCCTTGAAATGCAGGGGAATGAAGGTTAAGGGTTTGGGCTCTGGCACCTGATTGCTTGAGGCTTAGGATTGCGGTTCCACCATCCACTGGATTTGGGACTGTGGGGGAAGTTAGGGCAATTCTCCATCCTCTTTGCTATAACATGCATGTGGTAATAGTACTTAGTGGTGATGTGAGTCGCGGCGAGGTCATGCACAGACCACAGAGAAAGTGAGCCCCATGGTATACATGAGCTCCTGCTAGGGCCGTATCAGTCACTTGCAAGTTAGTGTGAGTCAGATCTTACAGCAAAACTTTGATCAGGGTGAGGGGAGAGGGGTGAAGCTATAGGGGAAGGGTCCTGAGATAGATGAAAGGGCCAACTCCCTACCAGCAGCACAGTTTAGAGAGGAGCCAGTGCAGAGAGCAGGGTGTGAGGTGCTCCTTGCAAATGTGAGGAAGAAATAGCAATGTGCAGAATTTCAAGGGCTAAAAGCTGTGCTGGTTACCTTCTGGTGAAGGCCAGCTTCTGACGCCTTTGTTCCTAGCTGGCTCTGTGTTTATGCAACAAGACATCAAACTTGTGTCCTCTCATTAACCCTTTGTTTCTTCTTTGTTCCTGATTTAGAACCCCCACACTCTGATTATTTTTAGAGCGGTGAGAAGTCAGAAGTCACCTCTGTTTACAGAGGCCGCTGCCTTCAAAGGCATAAGGGGAGTGCTAACAGCTCTCTCCTCACCCCCTGCCCCGCCCTTTGCAATACATTCTGGGGCGCTTTGCTCAACGGAAGAAAAATCACAAAGGAAAGCAATCTTTTCTTTCTCTTAGATGTTTACTTGCTGCATTTCTCCTGACCTGAGTGGGTTTAAAAAACATACACACACACTTTTATGCTTCCCCTGCAAAGTGGGGAGGAATCAGGCGGACTCCGACATGAGTCAGTGTTTGTGAAGCCTTTGCATTCTACCCTTCCCTCACCACCTTCTAGTTTTCCTTCTGCCTTCTCCCCAACACACCAAATTGGTAGCCTCCAAACCAAGGCCAGAGGGCCCTGAGCAGCCCTCTGTATTAGGGGTACCCTTCAGTGGACAATTCCACCAGATCCTAAGCCCCCCAGTTTGAAAAGCCATGGCCATAGTATTTCCTCATTTCCACGCCTAGAAATTTCTACTTTAGTACTGTAGAATGAAGGAGCTTAGAAATTCTGTAATCTAACCGCCCCATTCCCCCAACGAGGATTCCAAGGCCCAGAGAGTGGAGAGGCTTTTCCTAGGATACAAAACATGACAGTGTCACTGTGGCTCCTGATCCCCACGGGGCTCTTCCCCATGGGGCCTTTCCCATAGAACATAAGGTTTGTAAGTATGAACCCTATATATGCAAATTATGTTGGAGACCTTTTCCCAACGTATTTTTGTTCTTTCCCATTGTTTATGGATTCTTCTGCCGTGGTTTCAAAATTATGTAGTTATGCTTATATTCAGCGATTAGTCTATCTATCTTCCCCATGCAAAGGTTTTGGATTTGCATCTCTTTCCCACGCAGTGGTCTTCCGCATGGTTTTAATGTTGCCTCTGAAGGGTAGTAGAATATGCCACTCACAAATATGCCACTTTGGGATATGCCAAAGTGGCATATTTGAGTTATCCTGAGGGATCCCCCAGGTGTTACTAAATAAAGCTGCTTTGAGCACACAGGGAGTCAGGACAAGTAACAGGACTGATCAGGGTGTGTGAATTAATACTACTTAGAGAGAACATAGGGGCAAGTGTCTGTTCTGGTGTATGGTCAGTTACCCTAGACACCAGTGTCCAGGCTCCCCTGCCATTTTATGTTCAAAGAAGTATGCTCTGCTGAAATTGTGGCCATGCTGGGTACACATCTGCATGGTTCGATGTGACCAGAAGATTCTGTCACTTCTTTTTATGGTGATGTGTTTACACTGCACCAGGGTAGGGTCCCAGAAATATAGTCCTACAGCTCTGAGACCATCTATGCGAAAAGACACACACACAGACACACACCACACACACTCTCTCTCTCTCTCACACACACACACACGCATGCCTTTGAGTACACAATGCTCCTGTTCACATCCACACATACCACCACAGAGCTCACATGGATGATGAAATTGCAACTGCCACACCACTGGATATTCTTTTCCCACCTATCCCATGCATATAATTTGTGCAGGGAAATCTGTCTCCTCTAGATTGGGGATCAATGCCACAAAATGTCAGTCTCTGAAAGGGAATGTGATTAAAAACCTGCCTGGTACACACGGCATTAGCTATCTGTAGAATATTCTGTGAGCTGACCAATGTCATAGGCACCATTGCAAGTGCTTTCCACAGGGGCTCCTTTAAGCAGAGCTGTTTTCTGCATAGTAGCTTTGTGATCTTTGGGACGAAACTTAAATCTCTGTACCTCAGTTTTCTCATTTGTAAAATGACAGTAATCATATCCACCTCTTGATATTGTATGTGTATGGTGGAGGATTCACGTAGAATAATAAGACAATGTGAAGACACTCAAATTACATCTGGCCAAGGGAAGGACAAGAGCAAATATTAGTTCTTTCTTGTCTTTCTGATGAGTTAAGAATGCTTACAAGTATGTTGCTAGGATAATATGGTGAATTCCCCACCTAACTATCTCAATAATTAGCTATGTGACTTTGGGCACGTCACTTTATCTGTGCCTTAGTTTCATTCACTCAGGCAGGTAGGCACTAAATATTTATGGAGTGTCTACTAAGGGCCAATCATTGTTTTAGGTGTTGAGGAAACAGCAATGGACAAAACAGACACAATTTTGGCCCTCATGGAGTATATAAATGAATCTGATGAATTATAAAACAACCAAATATGTCTTTCAACAGAAAATAGGCAGTCTTCATAGAGTCTAAAATGTTAGAATGTGTCAGTCTTAGTGTGTCTAAAAAGGTGCTGAAGTCTGTTCAATTCTCTGTGCTATGATTCATGTTTCCAAGGTATATCTGTTAGGAATCTTTTGATTTTAAATATCAAAAGACTCAACTCAAACCACTTAAACCACAAGAGAATTGGCCCACATAACTGAAAAAAAGTTGAGCAGAAAAGTTGGCTTCAGGCACAGTTTGACCAGCAGCACAAAAATCATGCTACCAAAATCCTGGTTTCTCTTCATCTCTTTTCTCTGCATTATTCCATTTTGACTACAATTACACATGGTGGCCCCCACTTGCCCCAGGTCCCTCATTACGATAACCAAATGCTACCCAGCACCAGATCTTAAACGACGTTCGTGTCACACTACCCAGGGGTTTTCTCAGAAGTCCCACCAAATTGCTTCTCACAATTGACCCCAACCCTGAGTGTGGAGGGGCGGTCTACCTCCACAAACCATACTGGAGAATGGGGAAGCGATCCCCCAAGGGAAAAATCAGAATCCTTTTGCTTGCAAGAATTGAGAAAAGCTGGAGAGACAACCCAAGCTGGTGTATTAGTGCATTCTCACACTGCTATAAAGACATACTGAGACTGGGTAATTTATAAAGAAAAAGCATTTAATGGGCTCATGATTCCACAGAATGTACAGCATGCATGTGTGGGGAGGCCTCAGGAAACTTACAATCATGGCAGAAGGTGAATGGGAAGAAGGCACATCTACATGGCAGGAGCAGGAGATCTTGTGAGAACTCACTCACTATCACACTGACATGAGAACTCCAAGGGGGAAATCCACCCACTTGATCCAATCAGTCAACTCCCACCAGTTTCCTCCCCCAACATTAGTGAATACTATTCAGCATGAGATTTGGGTGGGGACACAGAGCTAAACTATATTGGTTGGACTGTCCCACAAGAAGCCTAAGAATATGCCCAGGGCACAAACAAAGCAGGAGAAACAAAGATGATTTTTAAAAGAAGCAATTTTATTTTTAATATATATATATTAAAAAGCATTGACGTTATCATAATGGGAAAACTTGGAACATTGTTTTCATTGTAATTGTTTCATAGTTGAGCACTATTTTTACTGTGAATAGCACGTGGGATTGTGTACAGCACACTGTAATCTTTTCAGTGCTTGAAGGTCCCTAAAATCTTAATACAACCCTCTGGGCAATCAACAAAGTACACCTCCTCCAGCTGCAGTCATGACCTCCAGCATAGTGTTCTGTGTTCCTTGAGGGCAGAATCACTGGAAAGGGGTAGGAATGAGTAAAGTGGTCTTTGGTTTTATCTATCTGCAGGTTCTTGTGAGTTTGGTTAACATGGATCAGTCCTGCCTAAGCTGATGATCCCTGAGAGAGCTAAAAGTGTTGATTTCTGAGTCAGCCATGATGAGGCCCAGACCTCCACCAAGGGGATCACAGGCAGACACAGACCCTGAGAGAGCCGTCCCTCCCTCTCTCCTCAGCACTCTTGGTGGCCACAGGACTCCTACTTAACTCAGTCAAAATGAGGCTCAATAGAAGAAAGTCTAGAAGGAAATACAACCAGTCGTTAGCAATGGTTATCTTTGAGTGCAGAGATAGTGATTTTTATTCATTATTCTGCAAATATCTATTGACAGCCTACATTGTACCAGGCACTTTTCTAGACACTGAGTATAGCAGAGTACAAAGCAGAAATAAACCACCTGCCTTCATAGAGCTCACATTCGAGTGAAAGGCGACAGATAATAAACCAAATAAATAAGCAAAATCTATAGCATGACAGAGATAAGACTAGGAGAAAAAGAGATCTGGGGAAATGAATGGGGAATTGGAAGAGGAGAGAGATTGCAAATTTAATTAAGTGTCCAGCGAAGACCTCACCAGGAAGGTGGCATTTGAATAAAGGCATGAAAAACACTCAGGAGCGGGCTATATGGCTGTTTAAGGCAAGAGTGCTTCAGTCAGGGGAGAGGACCAGTGCAAAGGCCTTGAGGCAGGCTATGCCAAGCATGGTCCAGGAGCAGCAAAGAGGCCAGTGCAGCTGGGACAAACCTTTGGTGGGAGTGGGAGAGTAATAGATGAAGCCAGAGGTGAGGAAGAGTGGGGCAGACTATGGGACTGCACAGAACCTTGTAAGGACTTCAGCTTTTGCACCGAGGAGGGGGGTATTGGAGAGTTATGGGCAAGGAGTGCCTCTATATGGTTTAGGGTTTAAAGAATCCCCTGGCCACTCTGTTGAGGATGGACTATGTATCAGCAAGGGAGGAACAGGAAGACTGATGGGGCTATTGTAAAGCAGGTACAATGACAGTTTGACTAGGGTGGCAGTGGTGGAGGCTGCAAGAAGGAGTCATATTCTAGATAGATTTCCTTCTTTATTCATGTTTCACTACTTTCTACAGTTCCCCCAATGAAAGTGTAGGAAAGAAGACAAATCAAAGCTACATGCATTAATTAACTGGGGCGCACAGTGAGTTGCTGATATGGTTTGGCTCTACGTCCCCAAACAAATCTCATGTCGAATTGTAATTCCCAGTGTTGGAGTTGGGGCCTGGTGGGAGGTGATTGAATCATGGGGGTTGTTTCTAATGGTTTAGCACCACCCCCTAGTACTGTCTTGAGACAGAGTGCTCATGAGATCTGGTTGTTTTAAAGTGTTGCATTTCCCCCTTCACTCGCTCTTTCCTGCTCCACCATGTGAAGATGTACCTGCTTCCCCTTTCTCCCCTTTGCCTTCTGCCGTGATTGTAAGTTTCCTGAGGCCTCCCCAGCCATGCTTCCTGTATAGCCTGCAGAGCTGTGAGTCAATTAACCCTCTTTTCTTCATAAATTACCCAGTCTTAGGCAGTTCTTTTTGTTGTTGTTGTTGACAGTGTCTTGCTCTATCGCCAGGCTGGAGTGCAGTGGTGCGATCTCAGCTTGCTGCAACTTCCGCCTCCTGGGTTCAAGCGATTCCCCTGCCTCAGCCTATCAAGTAGCTGGGACTACAGGCACGCACCACCATGCCCAGCTAATATTTGTATTTTAGTAGAGACGGGGTTGACCAAGATCGTCTTGATCTCCTGACCTCATGATCCACGTGCCTCGGCCTCCCAAAGTGCTGAGATTATAGGGGTGAGCCACCGAGCCTGGCCTCAGTAGTTCTTTATAGCAATGCGAGAATGAACTAATGCAATTGCTATAAGTCTCATTTGCTATAAGTCTCATTGCTGTTGTGAGCATGGAGACAGCTCTATCCTGGAGCCCTGGGCTTGGGGCACCCAGAGAAGACAGGAGGGCTTCATACCAAGGGTGGCTTTCCCAGCACCACATCTAGCCCTCCTGCTCACCACAGGGCAGCTGTGACATATTCATCCAATGAAGAGGTCACCAGGGGAAGGTCACCATTGAGCGGAAGGTGAGACGGGGGCTGGGTCTCTCACAGTGCCTCCTTTCTCCAGCCTCCTCAGCAGAGACTATAGGGCCAGGAGGAGGTGATGTGGTGGCAACTTGGACCTAGTCCCACTGAACACATGATGCTGGGGAACACTGAACAGTTGTGGGAGTATCTGGACCTATAACAGGGCCCTGTGACTTAGCCCTATGAGGGCTGTGCCCGTGCTTCTGCTCCTTTGCCTGTCGATGATGGAGAACTGTCCAGTGATCACCCACACAGAGGTTGGTCTGCCATTCTCTTGCAAGTTTAATGCCTGTAGTCCCACTCTCTGCTGGAGGTGCTGTCCTCTATAGGAGCCACTAGCCACATATGGCTTTTTAAGTTGAAATATAAATTAAGAATAAATAGAACGAAACAATCAGTTTCTCAGTCCTACTGGCCACATTTGAAGTGTTCAGTAGGGACCTGCAGCTGGGAGGCCACATATTGGAATAGCACAAATCTAGACCATTTCCATTATCATAGAAATTTCTGTTGGACAGTGCTGAGTTAGAGGATGGGACAGGTGTTGACATTTACTTGCTGATGCTCACAATAAACTGGCCACCCCAGGGGTAAGGCTTGTGGGGTGGGGCAGTGTGCCATCAGGGAATTCTACTCAATGCCTGTCTCTTCATTCCTCCACAGCCTTCATGGTTCAACTCAAATGTCACTTCCTCTGTGAATGACTCACTCCATTCCTGAGCTCCCATGACACTCACAAATACAAATGAGATACTATCCCATGCATGGAATTATGTAGAATCATGTATGTTGCAGTCTGTCCCCATGGGACTGTCAAGTCTTTCGATGGCAGTGACTGTGCCTTATTTAGCTGTGTATAGCCAAAGTTTGCGGATGCTCAATAAATGTCTGTTGCATTACACATCACAGAGCCCTCTCTCCCTCCATGACTGTGTGTTCGCACAGGCCACTTAACCTCTCTGAGCTCCAGCTATATTGGCGTTAAAATGTAAGTGCCTGGGACTGGTTATATTATTGAGACATGCAGTGAAAACCATGCATAAGATTAACAGAAGCTTCTTTGGGTGTGATGCAATAGAGAATAGATCTTGGTAGCAGGCATGTTTCTTCCACTCACCAGCTGTGTGACCTTGAGCAATGTACTCAACAGCTATGAGCCTTTTAATTCCCACTTGTAACGAGGAAGTGAGGGGAGTTATTGTAGAAGTGGTGCTGGGAACAGGGCTTGGGATATCATGGGGGCTTACTACCAATTAAAACCTAACCTATTTGCAGATAAAACCACAAGGTATCTGGAAACACAGGTTGGCAGTCCTGGGACAGCCCAGGGCAGGGCTTGGAGCTGGAACTCCCCCCAGTACATGGCAGGCTGCCTCCGCGAGTTGTTCTTCTCAATGCCCCTGATGGTGGTGGTGAGCATAATTCATCCCTGCTCACAGTTAATGGCTGGTGACATTTTGAAGACGGCTGCCTGCTTTGGCTTTGCTGGCAGCAGGAGGATTTAAAAATGCCCAATTGATGTCAGGTTCCAAGAAATACAAAACACAATTGCACACAGCACCTGAGAGCAGACACAAAGTTACAAGAGTGAGATGAAGGCTCTTAGATTTCCCCGCAACCCCCTGACCTTGCCCCCAGGGACTGAGATGTGGTGGCCAGAGGGGTTCATCTGTCCTACCTGTTCGGACATGCTGAAATGGTGGGCCAATTTGCCATGGACAGAAGCATTTCGTGGGAACTTGGGGATTAAAATTCCACATGTCTGGAATCGATATTCTATGCTGGTGCAATAATTCACTTTTCGAGAGAAAGGATGTAGCTCTCCGAATTCTTGGTGTGAAGTAAACCACATATTTGTGGGATTAAGGGGATTTCCCTGCTATAAATTTCACCCAGCAGTGGGTGGGTAGAGGGTGTGGAGGAGATGGTGGGGGAGGGGCAGAGGAATGGAGACTCTGAGTCCCACTGGAGACCTTGATCACAGCATTTCACTGGAGGCCAGCACGCCAGAGTGAGCATCAGACCTGTGTGATTTTTCTGATGGGAATGACACAAAAAGGTGGCCTGGAGTACTTGGGTTGGCAGAAGCAGCCAGAAATGACTCTAATGTCAGGCAGGCTGTTTAGGTAAGCACCATAAACAGCTAGGCCCCTTTCTGACACCAACATTAGCTACTGCATCTTAAAAGAAAGCAAAATGGACAGTTACAGGATATTTTTTTTCCCCTTAGACTGCTACTGAGTGTGTGTCTCTGCTCATTTGGTTCTGCTTCACGGGACCAAATTCGGATCAATGACCTTGAATGTATCAGGCTCTTTCACACGGGGCAGGCCAATTTGGACTGACTCCCAGCCGGTGTCCTTCACTTTCCCCTTCCTCACAGGCCCTCCCAGGCACTTTTTCCTTTGGGGAGTAGAAACCCTGGCAGAAGCCCTTAAGAGCTGGCAGGAGGCCCGTGTCCCGGGCAGGATCACTGGAGCTTCCCTAGACTGCTAGTCCGGGGAGGGCCAAGACTGGAAGTGAAATGCATTTCTTGGTGTCAGCCTGTTCCCTAATGGGTAACAGTTGATGTCGCAGAATCAGCCTGATGATTTGGCATGATTAGAAGGCGCCGCTTCTTAGGCAGGCCTGGGGATCATGGCTTGAGTGTGGAATTAGCTCTCAGCCCCCCAGGGAGGGAGCCAAACCCCGCTAGAGAGAAGCCCCCACTCCCACTAAGGAGCAGAGGTAATACTATAACCTTCCCTCCACCCCGCCTTCCCCTAACCTTGTCGTGAACCGTGGTTGTTTTGTTCAAAGAAGTGCTCGTGCAACCAGGCTCACTTTAATGAAAAGCAGACCCTTGGCTCACCGTTGCCCCTCCTTGGGCAACAGAGATAAAAACCTAATGGCATGTCGATCCTTGATGGCAAACTCGCCAGGAAAAACAAATTATCAGGGTAGAGCGGAGGCAGCGGACCGTATCTGCTTTTGTACCATAAAATAACATAACCCGATGACCCCCTCATTTGCTGAAGGGGCACCCGGCTGGAAACACGGAGGCCTCTCACAAAAGTTCCCGCTGCCTGTCACGGCCACAAGTCGGCTTCGAAACAACCTTGCTCCCAGCTCTCTTTTCTTCCCCTCCCCTCAGGCATGTCAGCCCTCATTTCGAATTTCCAAGGCACAAGCCCTTGATGACAACACGTTTATCACCACACAAATTGTGAGACTCTTGACAGGAAAATTCTTCAGAGGTTTCCTGTGGAGATACACACACCCACCCACACACACTCTACTCCACACTGAAAAACAAATTCCCAAACTATCTCTATCAGATAACAAAGTCAAAAAGTCCCTTACCTATCAGGTCACTGAAAGACTCTCTTGACAATTCACACAATGATGTTTAATTGCATCCAAGAGATGTTTTGAAACAATGTCAGAAGTTGAAGAATGGTGAAGTCCTTTAAGAACAACACTGTTGTCAGAAGAGCATAGTGACCTCAAGAAAACTTTCCTGAGTCATGAGGCTGGCTGCCATGGCTACTTCTCTCTTTCTTCTTCTCTCCCTCCTTCCACCTGTCACAAACATTTACAGAGCATACGTCATGAGCCAAGGTCCAAGATAGGTTCTGGAGAAACATCCTTAAGCAAGACAGGAATGATCCCTGACTAATAATTTCTGACCACTCATCTGTAGCAGAGCTGCTTCTTGCCCCCCAACAACCAATATCACTTTCTTTCTCAATAATAAAATCCCCAATTTTTAGCTAAGCATGTGGGTTCCCATAACAAAAAATACATGTCCCAGCCTCCCTTTCAGCAAGGTGCAATCATGGGACTAAGTTCTAACTAATGGGATGTAAGCAGAAGTATTGTGTGACATTTCCAGGAAGTGTTATTAAAGCGAGGGAAGCATACCATTTCCTCCATCTTCCTCCTTGTGGGTTGGAATGTGGGTATGATGGCTGGAATTCAAGCAGCCATATTGTACCATGAGGTAGATATCATGAATGGCTAATGGTAGAAGAGCAAGATAGAGCCTTCAATTGTAGAATCACTTTGGAAAACCGGCAATCTTCTACAAAATTAAACATGTACCTATACTATACTCAGCAATTCTATTCCCACTCATTACCCAAGAGAAATGAAAACCTATCTCCACATCTCCACACACAGATTTGCACACAAATGTTGGTAACAATTTTTTTTTTCATAATAATCCCAAGCTGGAAACAACCTAAATGTCTATCAACAGGTGAATAAATAAATTATAGTGTATTCATACTATGGAAGACATATAAAAAAGAACTACTGATACAGCAACATCAGTGAATCCCAAAAGCATTATATTGAGTGAAAGAAGCCAGAAACAAAGGAATAGCTACTGTATGACTCCATTTATATGGAATTCTAGAACAGGCAAATCCATTTCCTGGTGATAAATGTCAAATCACCTGGAGAGGGGCACAAAGAAACTTCTGAGCTGATACAAATGTTTTCTTTTGGTTGGGCAGTTAATTACATGGTGCAAACATTTGTCAAAATTCATCAGGATCTGTGTATTTCACCGCACGCAAATTATACAATAGTAATGACAATGATATTGATAATAATAATGGTCTAGTCCTTTTGACTTTGTCATGCCACCTTTTCAGCCCTCAACTGTCCACCTCTGAACCTTATTTATTATGAGAGAAAGAAACTTCAGCCAATCTTCTTTGGCATTTTCTATCACTTTTAGCTAATCCTGTCTTGACAGCACTACATCTTCTCCATGCCAGTCACCGGTCATGCAGCTGACTCCTCTCTCTGAGCAGTAAAGTCCACAAAGGAGTAGGTCCCAGGAGCTATGACACAGGTGGAATTTGACAGCAAGGTTAATCCAAGTGCTCAGTTTTGAAAAGTCTCACTCTGGCCCTTGTTCCAGGATTTCCCCAGCCTGAACACACAGCCAAGTCTCCTCGCTCATTCTCAGCCCACTCAGGAGAGTAGAGCATTGCAGACTCCGTGCCCTCACACCTGGCAGCCCATTTGGCAAGCAGGATCCCACCCTGTGGGGTTCACTTTGGTCAGCCGATTATTCTTGAATGCCGGTACTAGGACTATTCTTAGCACACCGTCAATCCCCAGGAGACTCTGAAGATGCACGCGGCTGAGTAACAGCTGCATCGCGGCTATTACCGATGCCATTATCATCATCATTATTGCAGAGATTCAGCTTTTGTGGTATGCCAATCAGGGGATGTTTGGGGGCCTTTTCCATAATTGGAAGAACTAGTCCAGGGCACGCGTGGGTTTCAATTCAGAGTGGGTGTGACCTCACGGGAAGCATATTTTCTTGTACATAGATGGGGCTGGCATTTCTGGTCCAGTAGGCAACTGCCTGTGTGGAGGGATTTCAGGTTGATCTTCTCTCCTTCTCTCCTATCTTGCCCAGTCCTGCCACCTCTGTCCCACCAAGTAGTCCCCCCTCCCAGCAACCACAAATTCTACAATTAGAGATTAATTCCTTTGACTTTACATTTTCTCTGCCATTAAAATGCAAATCCTCCTGCTAGCTTTCCAAGAATTGTATTTTATTTCTTTTTCTTTTTATTCCCATTTTTCCCTTTTAAAATAAGGAGGTAGAATACATAAAGGGCCTCATGAGAGGTCATTATTGTGGAAGGAAAAGCATGAAGAAAATGGAGATGGGGCAAGGTCAGTGAAGACAAAACAACAAGAATGGCGAGCACTTCTTGTGTTTCCAGTATGCACTGGATGTCGGCTCACGTGATGTTATGAGAGTGACCCTCTTCCTGAGTTTTCTTTTTAACAATGCTGGGTGCATACTATATACCCAGCACTGTAGCAACAGCTGTATGAAACTTAACTCGTTTCATTCTCATGTTAACCCCAAGAGGGGAGTTTATTAGTATCCACAGATTATAGAGAAGGAAACTGAGGCACAGAGAGATTAAGTAACTTGTTCAAGGTCACATGGCTGTTATGTAGCAGTGCTGGGATCCCACTCCCTGCCATCTCGCTGCTGAGGCTGTGCTCGTAAGAATTTTATGTAACTATAAAAGAGCAGATTATTGCTCTGCCATCATTGGATGATCACATTGCCCAGATATCCTGCTTTTTTTTTTTTTTTTTTTTTTTTTTTTTTGAGACAGGGTCTTTCTCTGTCACCCAGGCTGGAGTGTAGTGGCACGATCTCGGCTCACCACACCTCCACCTCCCAGGCTCAAGGCTCACCTCCCGAGTAGCTGGGATTATAGGCGCGCACCACCATGCCTGGCTAATGTTTGTATTTTTAAGTAGCTGGGATTATAGGCGCGCACGACCATGCCTGGCTAATTTTTGTATTTTTAGTAGAGACGAGTTTTCACCATGTTGGCCAGGCTGGTCTTAAACTCCTGACCTCAAATGATCCACCCGCCTCAGCCTCCTAAAGTGCTGGGATTATAGGTGTAAGCCACTGCATCCAGCCGATATCTTGCTTTTTTACTCATACAGTATTTCTTTCAAATAGATACTATTATAAATTTTTTACAATGAGATGTTCTCATTGTAAGGATACCCACATATTCCCAGCATTTCACTTTCCTCCCAATATACTTTTCCAAAGGAAAAGATGTGGTATCTGTTTCCTTTTTTTTTTTTTTTTTTAAAGTCTACAAACAAAACCCAGGAACGTAACAAAAACCCCAACTAGTGGATGCTGTGCCATCAGCTCAGAGACATCAGAACCCAAGGTGCATCCCCTCAGGCCTCTGCGATACATTTTCTGAGATTTTAAGGTGAGGGTTCTTAAACAACAAGAGGGGAGAAACCTAAAAATATTTTTCAACCTAGAGATGCCACAGGTGAAGAAAGGAGACACCACCCCAAGGAACGGAGAGGACAAATATTGAAGTGTTTTTGATGGGAGAAAAGCCAATGTGTAGAACAGGTCTCTTGTGTTAGCTGTGGCAGCTGTGAAAGGTGCTGGAAGCTGTCGGCTCCAGCACTGGCACTTCTATAGACCTAGGCAGTTGGGAGCCTGCCAAGGCTGGGAGTTGGGGGTGACATTTTGGAGAGCAACACCTGGAGCCTTTTTTCCCCAAGAAATAAAAACCACATGTGTAACTAAGGGGAAGCAGACTATTCCACAGAGAATTTCCTATTCATACCTGGGTGGAATTGGAATATTCTGTGAACTTTGTTCCAGCCTCTGTGTCCTTATGCTAATGACACTGGTGTTTCATTGTTTGCAGAGGCCACAGGAAGAACTGTTCATGCTTGGAAAGATGGACCAGGTTAGGCAGGGGTGAGATAGAAGCAAAAGGACACAAGCTCCTGGTGGGTGCAGGGAAGAGGCAGGACTCTGAACTGAATACAGGCCCTGCTCCAGTGATAGGAGCTCTGATGACATCCATGGCTTCCTGCCCCTGTAGCCCTCTGCTCCCTTACTAAATAGGGCTGCCAATCTCTGACCTGACTGCCTGCCCTTTCCTCAGGGCCAGGGATCAGTGGAGGCCAACATATCACTTGATCCTTCCCTGAAATGTCTCTCCCAATCTGTAGCCACATCAGTTTAGCCTAGAGTCCCTCAAAACTTGCTACCAACAAAAACCTCTTCCCACCCCAACCCTGTTACCCCTCCACACTCCCCCATTTTCAAGCCTCTGCTGTCTGTTGCCACTCTCAGAATTCAGAGAGAACTTCTACGCCTTTTCATAGGTGTTACTGCCACAGCCCAGCCTGCCCAATCCAGTGTGTGAATCTCCTGTGGCCCAGATCCAACCTGTCCCATGACACGGGAGTCTTCTTTCTAATTGAGGTTCCAGATGAACTGAACTCATAAGTGAATAGGAATCTATGTGCACTTTATCTCATGTCAGGCCCCCTAACCATCCTCGGAGACAGATACCATTGTTCCTGTCCAAATAACCTGGATACCCGGGCTCAGAGATGTTAGAGCACTTGGTCATGAGCTATAGCAACCTTTCTCAAAGTGGGTTTGGTGGAACACTAATAACATGGTGAAAAAAGAGTCAGAAAACATCATTTCACATACTATGCCTCCCAACTGGATTCAAAATGGACATACTCATTAAAGGCTCTGAGACCTGTCTCACATCTTTAAAAAGATGAATTGACATCCCCCGACCACCTCTAACATTCCAACTCTTTTTCATCTTATTTTAAAAACACAGCATTTCCCTAACTTATTTGACCATAGAACATTTTATCCATGTAGCTTGGAGATTAAATTACCATACAACAAAAATTCACTCCATCTCTCTAAATCTTCATGGGAAGAGTAAACTTCCTTGTCTCATTAATGAAAGGCTTGGCCATGTGACTGGCTTTGCCCAATGGGTGAGAAGGTGGGTGATCTTGTGCCAGTTTCAAGCCTAGGCTTCAAAAAATATCACATGTTTCCATTTGCCCTTTTTTGACTTTCTGTGCTCAATGAGAAAAGCACACCCCAGGGGGCTGCTGCCTCACCATCCTGATCCCTGGAATGAGACACATGGAACATAGCTACCCCAGACAACCTGCAGATGCACAAGTGAAGAATAAATGCTGATCATTGTATGCCACTGAGGTTTGGGATTGTTTGTTACACAGCATCATTGATAATGATGCTGATACACAAATATACCAGTCCTATTTAATATGCCATAGAATTATAGTACTCAATGGAATCCTCTTTGGAAAATGCTGAGTTGAAGTCAGTAAATGGCCAATCCAGAGTTGTACTCAAGGCTTCTAAAGCCAAATTTCTAAGGCCTGCTTTTCTCACTGCATCAAGCTAACAGATATGAGTAACATCTGCCTCCAAGGTTGAAAAAGCTGCCCTGAGACAGTGTGATTCTGGGGATTTTTTTAATGCAACAAGAAATACAGGGGATGGGATAGGTGATGTTCATAGAGTCTCCAGGCTGGCACTCTGAGGCAGGTCTGGAGCCCTCGGGCAGGTGTACCAGAGGCAGGAACATGTGCTGCTGTGGTCCCTCCCAGGCCAAATCCTTGGAAGCACTGCATCACAGAGGTTCTCATCTCAGACTCTTAGCACTGCTTTTGAGTTCTTTCTTTCCTTAAACCTGCAGAAGCTACATTATTTTCCAAGGTCCTTGTCAGTAGCCTAAATTCATACCAACTTGCTGAGTTGGTACAAAGTGCAGAATTGATGGTACGGAAAGACATTAAACAACCTACAACCCTTTAGACCATGTCTACAGATCATCTGTAGCCTCCACTGAAGAAACATTTCATTAAATCCTTGCAGTTTCTCCCAAAGAGTAGGAATGCCCTTCTGTCTTTTAAAACAGATGGAGGCCTGGCATGATTTTCATTCCAGCTGGGACAGTGGATTCACCTGAGCTAAGCTCCAGAGAGGGTCGGTTAATCTTCATTCAAGAAATACACCTTGAGTACCCTAGGCCATGGAGAAGCTGGAATACACCATGTCTGCAGGGAGTGGGTACAATCCCAGCCCAGAGGGGAGAGAGGCAGGCCAATGACAACTACAGTGCAATGTGCTGAAGGAGTGTGTAAGTCTGAAGGTTCTTTGTAGGCAGAAAAGTACCTATCAGGGGCCATCCGTATATGAAGGTAATTGTGAAGCCCCCCTCCACCCTAACAAATAGTGGCTACAGGGCTACCCTCACAGGTAAAGTGGTACAATGTGCATAGAATGGGACTGATTCGTTATATATGGGGTGAAGCTTCACCCTGTGATGGTGATTGGCTGACAGAAGAGTGAATGAGCTCCAAAATGCCAGCTTCAGCTGAATAGGGGTGTGCCCTGAGAGGCAGCCCTGGAATGAGATAGGAATTAGGAAATGCTAAGTTAACAAATCGAATCCCTTGTCTCGTCTCTGTTTGGAAGAGACTATGAAAAGAAGAGGCTAATCAGCCATGTAGGCCTCTGGAAAAGTGAGACCTTGAGGCAGAGGCCGGAGGGACCCACTGAATAACTCCAGGGGAAAGAGTGCCTTGGCTCAGGATCCTTGAGTGTGTTAGTTTCCTTGGTCCCTTAGGTAAGATCAGGGCTCTGGGACTTGGGTGACTTGAGCAAGGTAACCAGGACACAGCATGTTGAGGAGGCACTCACAGTCAGGGTTGTAGAAGTTCAGTGTTAGCACTCGAGAGTGAGTGCTTTCTTAAGTTTTGTGCCCTGGCTGTCTCACTGCCCACTTGAGCCCTAGCCTTGGCAAAGAGGCTCAAAGCAGCAGGTCCATGAGTAGAAGGTGTGTTTTGAATCTAGCCTCTGCCACTTATTATTTCTGTAATCTTGAGCGTTCCTTAACTCTCTCAGCTCCAGCTTCCCCTCTGTGAAATAGGGATGCAGTTTCAATCTCACAAGGGGATACAGGAGGATGATGCTTGCAGAGTACTAAATGTGCAGCCTCCAGTAAATATTATTATTGGCTTGGAAAGATATCCTCTCCACGAGGGGGGAGTCCTTATTCAGCATTATCTGAGAGATGTCTCTTAACGTCATTGTAGTGGAGGCTGTAATGTGCCACCCGGGTTTCCCTTCAGGACCACAGGATTGCTTCCTCCAGCTGCTGAGAGAGCCACTTGGCATAAAAGCCTCAGCAGTCTACCTCCTGCGGGAATTGCCTCAACTGAAGAGAGCTACTTTGTTCAAGGTCCACTCACTTCCTGGGGCAGCCTACATCCAATGACTGGCCATGTATGGGTATAAAGGCCCTGACCTCTTGCCCCAACTTGGGACTACTCTGAAGGGCCATCTCAGCTCCAAAGGCCCCAGGGTGTCAGCTGAGGCCTCTTGGTGGAGGGATTGTAGCCCAAGATCCTTCTCTCCTCTGCTTTGCTTTCCTCGCACCCCTGCAGGCTCTCCTCCTTTAAACTTCTTGCATGTCATGTGGTAACTCACCTGGGGAGTCCACTCACAGGGGAGCACAGCCTGCGATAATCATTTCACCCTTTCCTTGTATTTCTGTGCTCACCATATTAATCAGGAGTCTTTTGGTTGTAAACTTAGGCAAAAAACCAGTGCATCAGATCACAGAATCCCCGGAAAGTTGAAAGCTGGGGAGAGCAGGGAAACCGTTGGTCTCCTTTCCACTATGACTCTTTCTGTAAGTGCATGTTACTCTCTCTCACCTGTAGACCGCTTCTACTACATGGTGAAATATGTGCCTGCTCAGATCTTCCCAATTCTGCACCTTAAATTCCAGACCACTTGAGAAACACTGACTCATTTCAAGTTTAGAAAACTCCAGAGAAGACTTGTGATTGGCCCATCTTGGGTCAGGGCCATCCTGAACCAATTAACAGACCCCAGTGACCATGTTAAAAAGTACTCACTCCCAAGAGGACTACCATGTTTTGGCAGTTAACAGACGAAGAAAAAAATAAGAGTTTGGCCGATAAAGAGAAAAGCACCCACTAGTGGAGATTGTTGTCAGATTTTGGGTTGCCTGGCATCTGAACACCTTCTATCTGAATCTAGGTGGGAGGTAGAGCCCACCTGTCACTTGAGCAGCTAAAAATGCATGGCACTTGCTGTAGCAGACACTGTTGTTCCCACGAATAAGTGCTTGGCACTCACCACTCCTGTATATGCCAATGTAAGCACGTGTAACTCTCAATACAGACAAGTTAGATGAGCAGGGAAGTGACTTCGCTCAGGAGTTAATGCCACCCTCAACCAATGATGGGTGGGAACTGGTCAATCAAAACTCCAGTTTCCCTGCCCCTCAGGTAGGATAACTCCAAGACAATCTATACTATCTCCTAGAGGTCCCCAACAAGAACGAGCCCCAGTTGCCCACAGCGGTGACATGCCTACAGTTTCATGACCTGTCCTTTATCAGCTTCTCTCTTTTCCTATCTCAATACCCCACTTCCTACTGGCACTTCCTGGAATAATTCCCAAGTAAATTATCCTTATCTCAGAGTTTTTACCAGGAGAAACCCAAACTAAGACACTTGTCTTCTCAGTCTTCCTGGTGGTCAGGTCATGCATATGTGACATAGACTCAGCCAGTCAGATATACCTGCCATAGATTGGAATCGGCAGCTAGGAACAGTGGGAAATCCTTTCTGGCAGTAGCCATGGTGGCTATAACATCCAGATCCCAGCAGGCACCAGTGAACAAAGGAGTCATGTCTGTCAGCTGTTGGCAGTACAAGCTAGTGTTCTCATTGGCTTGGGTCTGCCTCCCCAGCTGCTCTCTGACCTCTACCTGCTTTTCAAGGCTTGTTCAGCAGTTTTATCAGCAACTTGGCAAATCACCTAATATTGCTTCAACAATTCCTTCAATGCTCCAATTAAGTCAGACTTTGTTCTAAAACCCAGGCTGCCATCAGCAAATATGGCCACCCATATCACTTGTTCATAGGCAGAGAATGTGAAGTCAGGCTGGTGAGAAGGTCTGGCATCACTCTGCATTAGTCTGATTAGTCATCATGGCTTGCATATTTAAGTCTCTGTTGAGCTGCATGAGTGAGTTGATCCATTCTTGGGGGTGCTGCATCCGTTTCCGAGGCTGCCCGGCTGAAGATCTGACTGCCACCCACAGTGGATTCACCAAAACGCCACCTCAGAGGAGAATGAGCAGTTTTCAACCTGGTGACCATCAGATTCTTCCCAGACATCACTTTCCTGCATTCCTCAGAATCAAGGCCCTTTGTATTTGAAAGAGTAGCACCAAGATTCCCCCACCACCACTGAATCAGAGCCACTCACAGGTGAGGTTCCCTTTTCAGAGCAACACAACAAGTGCAGAGAGCTAGGTAAAGAGCCAGTGGGAAAATTTGTGGATACTCTCTCCAGAGGAGAATAAGCACAGAAAGCCAAATGTGCACCTTTGAGCTGCTACTAAAACCTCAGTGTGGGGAAGAGAGAAAAAAAGGCAGATCTTTTCTTGCTTTTCTGCGTTCTTCCTGCCTTGATCAAATTAACATTGCTAAGTGCCAGTCTTGTCTGAACATATGCAGAAGAAACATTAGAATAGAATAGAATAGAGTAAGAGTAGAATAGAATAGAATAGAATAGAATGGAATGGAATGGAATGGAATGGAATGGAATGGAATAGAATATAATAGAATAGAATAGAATAGAATAGAATAGAATAATAACAAACTGAGTTCATGATACAGGCAAACAATACCATCTTGCTGCTTCGTGATTCCTGCTTCAGTCTTCTCTTTCTTCCATGAACAAATGCCCTGTAATTTTACCACCCTCAAAGAGGGTGAAAATAAGCAAAAAGAAAGTTCCCTTGTTGCCTCCAGGTGACTGTGGGAGGTAGGTCAAAAGGCGCGCTCCGCTGAAGCCACATTTACACACTGACACACTCCTCTCTTGTTAATATTTGCATTGACCAGCCATTTTCTGTGCTGACATTTTGCATCTAGTTAAATGCCAGCAATCCAGAGAGATGTGGCTTTGACCTGTGGTTCTGCCCTTTTGGACAAGTCTGATGCTGTGGTACTTTCATTCTAATTTCTTATATTCCACATTTTGAATTCTTTCATCTCTAATATCTTTAACTGGATGAAATGCTTCAGACTTAATATTATCTCTGCTGAATACTTAATTGAGAAATGTTGTTAAAAAGGCATTTGGCTTAAATGATCTAAGTGTATGCATAGATATTTCTTTTCTGACAGTAAAGTGGCTTTGAAAGATTTTTGTTATTATTAGGAAATTAAAAAAAATTTTGCCTTAAAATGTTTAGTGTAGCATTTTTTTTTTGAGTGCATGGCTTTGCTAACCATGAGGGAGAAATTGCTATTGAGGATTTCAAAAGTCTAGGGAGACAGCAGGATGTAGTGATGGAATTGTATGGGCTCTGGAAGAAATAAATCTTCAAACCGGGCACCCTGTACTCACTACATCTTGGATATGAGGAAATGAGGTGCAGAGCAGTTACGGGGCTTTCTACCTGTCACGGTGGTCCAAGGTTTTCAATGCCAGGTCTAATTCCATGGTTTCTTCATGGCTTTGAGGTGGGAATGGGGCGAGGACACACTCCTCTTCCAGTTTACTCCACAAGCCCTGCTCTGTAGTTCTGAGATCACATTCTGTGGCCACAGCTGAGGGCCAGGAGGCATGGACAGTCAGCCAAGCTAAGTTCCTTCTAACACTTTGGCATTGGGACACAATGAGTTTAGTTGGTCTCCTTAGTCCGATGCTTGCTCCGGCAGCAATAAACTCTAGTCTTATGCAGGAGTGTGTGCAGAAGCCCGGAGCCTGTATCCTGGTAGGCTAGAAGGCCCTGACCTCAGCTCTTACCCTTCCAGCTCTTGGCTGCCATTTCTTCTGAGATCTGCTTGTACTGCATGCCCTTGAGGCCTGTGACTAGCCTCAGCTTCTTTACCTAAAGCCTCTTTCCTTTAGCTAGCTCTGGGTCTTTTATTTTCTGAAGTCAAGCAATCTCTGATTAAGTAGTATAGTCCTCTGAATTCCAGTAGAGTTACAAACCAGACTGCTCTAAAGCAGTTCTATTTTCTTAGCAACTTTCATCCTCAAATATATGTTTTCATCAAAAGAAGAAAAGGGTTTTTTAATAGATAAAGTTTCACATGTTATGGTTCACGCAACTTTAAAATTTTGGTCAGGCCATAGAATTCAGGCTTTGGAAACCCAAGAACAATGTGGAAATTCTCCTTTAAATCTCTTTTATTTTCCTTTTCCTTTCTTGGTTCTGAAGAATTTCTACATGCTTACATTCTGGTAATTCCAAATTCATAAGGTCTGTACCTTGGCTTCCTATTCCATTCATTCAATCATTCAATCAACCATTTATTCATTCAACAAACCCTCATTACCTACTAAGCACCTGGTATTGTATTATGTGCTGTGAATTCAGAGATTAGTAGTAAATTTCTTCAGAGTACTCAGTTATTGGGGGAAGCAGACAGGAAATTGCTGAGTATAGCAGAATAAAATGCTCTGGTGGAGGTGGTTACAAGGTTTTCTGGAAGCACAGAGAGAGGCATGGGACATGGCAGGTACTTCACTTATCTGAGTAGAGCTGGGGGAAGATAGGAAACACCTCCAAGAAGTGAAGCTTGAGCTGAGGCTTGATGGCTAAGTATGTCAGTTCTTCAGAATGCCAGTGTGGGAAGCAGACACCTAGTTGGAATTAGACACCTGTGAAGGATACATGAAGGAAGCAGGAGGAGGTGAGGAGGACCTTCAGACAGGGAGGCAGGTATAACCCTGTGAAAGGAGAAGGGAAGGAAGAAGGGGTGGTTTGGGAGAGCCTCAGCTGGCAGCACAGCTCTGAGAAAGTCTCAGCCAGGCTGATGGAATCCCCAGAGCACAGACTGCCCATCAGAAAGGTCCCATGTAAGGCAGGAATCACCCAGGGCTAGTCCTGACCACCTCTCCTCCCCGTGCTTTGTCATGGGTGGGAACAGCCTGGAGAGAGGGTTGCCCCCAGCAGGAATTCTGCAGTGAATCCTGAAGGTGTGGCACTCAGAGGCTGTCAGATGATTACATTACTCCCAAGGTATTTTCCACTGAAAGGAGGTCTGGCCAGTGCCCTCCCATGGCTGCCACGCTAAATGAAGCTTACCCTGGTGGAGAAGATGGAGAAAGATGTTTCCAGCAGGAATGAATAGCATGAGCAAAGGCCTGATGGCAAGAGTGAGCATGACAAAAGAACACACAATGGGGAAAGGACAATTTTTTTAAATAAATGATGTTGTGAAGACTGGATATCCACATACAGAAGAGTGAAATTAGACCCTTATCTCATACCATACCCAAAAATTATGCAAAATGGATGGATGAAAGGTTTCAATGTAAAACCTGAAACTATAAAACTACCAGAAGAAAACATAAGGGAAAAGTTTCATGACATTGGTTTGGGCAAAGTTTTTCAGTATAACCCCAAAAGCACAGGTAACAAAAGCAAAAATAGACAATGACGTTGCATCAAACTAAAAAGCTTCTGCACAGCAAAGGAAACAATTAACAGGGTGAAGGGAGAAAACATTTGCAAACCATAATTGACAAGGAGTTAATATTCAAAATACATAAAAATGCAAACAACTTAATAGCATGAAAACGATAACTCTGTTAAAAATGGGCAAAACTGTTGGGTACGGTGGCTCATGCCTGTAATCCCAGCACTTTGGGAGGCTGAGGCCGGTGGATCATTTGAGGTCAGGAGGTCAAGATCAGCCTGACCAACATGGTGAAACCCCGTCTCTACTAATAGTACAAAAATTAGCCAAGAGTGGTGGTACATGCCTGTAATCCCAGCTACTCGGGAGGCTGAGGCAGGAGAATTGCTTGAACATGAGAGGCGGAGGTTGCAGTGAGCTGAGATCGTGCCACTGCACTCCAGCCTGGGCGACAGAATGAGACTCCGTCTAAAAAAAGAAAAAAAAAGCGCAAACACCTGTATAGACATTTATTAAAAGAAGATACACAAATGACCAACAGGTAGATGATAAAATGTTCAACACCACCAATCATCAGAGAAATGAAAATCAAAACCACAGTGAGATATAATCTTACACTTGTTAGAATGGCTACTATCAGAATACCCAAGTATAACAAATGTTGCAGAGGATGTGGAGAAAAGGGAACCATCTTACACTGCTGGGGGGAATGTAAATTAGTACAGCCAATATGGAAAACAGTATGGAGTTTCCTCAAAAAAAACTAAAATAGAACTACCATAGGATCTGGCAACCCCACTGCTGGGTATATATCCAAATGAAATGATATCAGCATATCAAAGAGATGTCTGAACTTCCGTGTTTATTGCAGTGCTATTCACAATAGCCACATATGGAATCAACCTTAGTGTCCATCAACAGATGAATGGATAAAAGAAATATGGTATACCTACACAATGGAATGCTATCCAGCCTTAAAAAAGAAAGGAATCTTGTCATTTGTGACAACATGGATGAAACTGGAGGACATTATGCTAAGTGAAATAGTCAGTCGCAGAAAGACTGCATGATCTCACTTTTATGTGGAATCTAAAAACGTTAAACCCATAGAAGCAAAGAGTATAATGGTGGTTACTGGGGGCTGTGGGATTGGGGAAATGGGGAGATGCTGGTCAAAGGGTACAAAGTTTCAGTTAGACAGTAGGAATAAGTTCTGGAGACCTAATGTACAGCATAGGGACTACAGTTAGCAATGTTGCATTGTATACCTGAAATTTGCTAAGAGAATAGAACTTAATTATTCTCACCCAAAAAAGGCAACTGTGTGAGATGATGGATATGTTAATTAGTTTGATTATGGTAATCATTTCATAATGTATACATGTATCAAAACATCACATTGTATACATTAAGCACATACAATTTTTATTTGTCAATTATATCTCATTAAAGCTAGAAAAAGAAAAAAAGAGTGAGTGTGGCAAGCTTGGGAGAATCGCAGGTAGTTCAGTGGACCAGAGGGAAGTTTGACTTTAGGCTTAATATAAAGGGAGTAACTGAAAGCTTAAAACAAGGAGAATGACAGAGTCAAATCTCCTTGACTGGGAGTCTGAAATGTTTACTGAAGCTGGGTTGTGCGATGGATATTTTCGGCCCCCAAATGTACCGTCTCTTCCTTATGACTAAAGGTGCCTGCCAATTGGGTGGGAGACTCACACACTACTATCGTATATTGAGCACCCAATATGTACCTGGCACTATGAAGCCCCAGTCCTATAGTAACTCATTTAACCCTTTCGATAATCCTGTAGAGAAGGTCCTGTTATGTCTGCGTTCACAACTGTGGAAACTGAGGCACAGAGAGGTGTAGTAACTTGCCCAAGGGCACATAGCTGAGAATTCTGGGACTGAACACACTCTGTCCCCAAGCCTCCACTCTCAACTGACATATTCATGTTTGTTCAAAATTTTGTCTCTCTAGAGAGGCATGCAAGTGAAAAATTGTCCCATAAGCATCTCCCACTAGCCCCCATCAGCCTATATAAGAAGGCTGCTTAGAAATGTGAGGGGGTTATACAGATGTGTGTGGGGGTGGGGTCATCTGGAGGGAAACAGTGTTTTTTCTCCTCCTAGATTCCACTTCCACCACATCCCTGCCACCAACCAAATAGGGTCTTCAGGAGAAGTGCTCTTATCTGTGCAACAGAGCCCTCCAGAAGTGGCACCTGGTGACCCTCTTCAGAGGCTTGATTCTGTGCTGCAGAAACCTATGGACCTGCTCAACCTGTGCACTGGAATTCTAGGGATAGCCTGAGCTGTCCCTAGGAGTCTGGGAGCGTTCTCCAGCAGAGACCAGCAACTGCCTCCTGCCTGGAGAATCTGAAAGGAGGAAGGGGGGCTGGAATCTCCTGTGATGGCAGGTGAGGGAAAGAGGGCAGAAAAGGGTAACAAAACTGCACTCCTAGAAGTTGGAATGGCAAGGGCGAGTGAGCTTCCGGAGACTAAGTGACTTCTGTAGAAGGTAACTGGGTTGGCACTGTTTCAAAGAGTCCCTACCCAAGAGAGCTGCCTCCTGGAGTGAGGGGTCCCAGCAGAGGGAGGTTGTGAGGGTGAACCAGACTGGGCAGGAGTTGAGAGGGTGCCTTGTTACTGTACAGTCTTATAGTAACTCATGTAAACCTCACAACAATCCTATAGAGAAGCTCCTGTTAGGTCCGCAACAGAGACAGTGCAGTGCTAAGGATGTTTCGAGGCCTCCCAAACACCTATGGAAATGCCTCAGGAGGGAGCATCATTTGGGAGCCTTCCTAGAGACAGCCAATGATGGGATTATTACAGGGTGGACAGGGAAGTATGACTGTACTCTTTTCTCCCACCTCTCTGCTCAGACTCCAATGTATCAGAGAAAACAGGAAGACCAAGAACAGCCAAGGAGAGGGGCTGAGGAATGAGAGATGGAGGAGGCAACAGATTGTCCTTCCCATTGCCAAACCTTAGGCCGAGTCTGAGGGGATCAGACTGGGCAATTGAATCCTCAGAGGTTCCTGGAAGGTATGGGTGCTGAGTAAGATGTCAAGGGATAGGGAAGAGGGAGCTGGTGGTGACAGGTGCGAATGCAGATGTTGGAGCAACAGTCTGTTTCCTATTACTATCCCATCAATTTCAGTCCATCTAACAGGCTAGTTTTACATGCATCTACTGACCAGTCACATATACAATTAGTCCTTTGAGGAACAGGATACTATTATCCTCATTTCACAAATGAGGGCACTGAAGCTTAGAGAATTTAGGGTACTTGCCCCAAATCTTTAAATTCAATCACTTCCTTATTGGTTAACTTCATAATTTAGGATTTTTTATGTCATAAAATAGAAATGACCACACTTACGATGTCAGTGCAAAGTCTAGTGAGGCTCTGAGCAGGAGTGGGAAGGCACACTGGCGGTGGGCCCCTCCTGTGGCAGGGGGGCTGTAAGGTTGGAGATAGTCTAATTGCCACCCTGATAACTTAGCCTCAGCTGGGGATGGGCATGTGGACACATAGAATGATTTCACCTCTTATTTTCATGGTGACTGATGCCAGTGGGCAGTCAGTTGTGGGAGAGGCACTGCAGGGAGGGCGCTGTGTAGAATTCACAGCATGCCTGGAAGCTACCCACTCTCCCATCCACCTTAGCAGGCTCCAGAAAGAGCAGCCTTTGCCTTCCCACATTCCCTTTAGGCTCCTCTGTGATCTGTTATGATCCACAGATGTGCACACACACACATATGCACACAGATGCCAACACATGCACATGCATGTACAACCATGAATACATGAACACACATGTACATGTGCACGCATATGAGCACAAACACATGCATACATAAGTGTCTACAAACTGGCATGCACACACATGCACACATGCAAATGCAGACCCACACGCCCGTATACATGCAGACACATGTGCATACAGGCACACCCCAGAGAGGCACACACACATGTGCACCCACACCCAGGAATGCACGTCCATGCATAAGCATACATGCATGCATGCAAGCTGCTTTTTGTAGCAATCTACAAATCAGTTTCATGACCTTGTAGACGTACCTCCTCTATGAGTCAAGGTGGCATAGTAAGCTCAGAAGGAATATTTTCCTTCCTGAGGTAGCTGGGTTTCCCCTGAGGAAATGATTCAGAAAAATGTTTCCTTCCCAAATCAGAACAAATCAAAAGGGAAATTTTATGCCAAAATATTTGTTTTCTTGACATGGAGACAAGTGAAGCAGCCCGCTCATCCATCTGTGCCCTTGGTTCTTCTACCTCATAGTGCTTGATGCGTGCAGCTGCGTGGCTCCAGGCCCTGGCTGGATGGGTGCCCTCTCACAGGGCTCCATCATGAGCCAGACTGGGCGGCCACCCTGCAGAGAAAGACCTGGACCAATGTGTATCCTTACTGAGCATGGTTATTTGATCCCTGTTATAGCTCATTCCTTCTGTTCTTAGGACTACTTAGGAATTGAATGTGCTGAGACTGCCTCTCAAAGAAGCCCCTCCTTAAACGAATCCAGGAGGGAAGTTCTGAAGACTGTGGTCTATGCTAAGGAATGCAGATATTTATAAATGGTCATCTGCAGCGAATGAACCAAGTCCAAATGACAGTCAAGGAGAACTGTAAATGGAGGAAAAGAGGGCTGAACCCACGCTTCCAGGGAAGAAAGAAGAGAGAGAGAAAGGGAAAGAGAAGAGAAAGAGAGAGAGAGTGAGACAGAAAGAGAGAGGAGAGAGAGAGAGAGAGAAAGAGAGAGACTGACTTCTGGAATCAATCAAGGGAAGTCTGGAAATGGTGGATGGATGGAATAGAAATCTCCAAGCCAAGTGTGAACAGGTGACAGGTCTCTCTCAGGCCAAGGGTCTAGACTCTGTAGCCAAGCACTGAGCACCAAATGTGAACATGATAAAGTTGTCAGTCAAAAGAAACTCCTTGCCTATTGTCTGGTAAGCTGCACCTTGAACAACCAGCTGGAGTGGTGGTTCTGGAGTAGCTGCCTCTTCTGGCCTGGAATGTATACAAACACCATGAAAAAGGCCCAGAGCTGGACAGGCAAGGGGTCTTTCCCTGGGGAGAGCAGACCACCCACACCATTTGGGAGACTACTTTAGGCTCATCCAGGAGGCCTTTTGATGTGTCTGTTATACTGAAGATAGTGTTCTGAGGTCCCCAATCTTTCTTTATGTTGTTGGCTGTTGTACAAAAAGCAAACATCAGGAGAGAGAAAAACTGTTTTAACTCAGTAATAGCCTAAGACTAAAAATGAAATCAATTCAGAGTTATTAACAAGAATCTATCAGATCTTCTGCAAAAAGAGAAAAAAAGAGGGAGAGAGAAAGAGGAGAAGGGGAAAGTGGGGGAAGGGAAAAAGGAAGAGACGGATGAGAAGAGAGAATGGAGGAAGGAGCGAGGGTGAAGGAGGGAGAAAGGAAGGAGTATGAGAAAAATCAGCACAGATCGTCTTTAGTGCGTATTAAAAACAATATAGGAAGTTTTTTATGCCCATAAAAACTGCCTTTTCCATTTGTGTTGACTATGTAGCCCTCAAGGTCTAGTGTTATATTCTCTCACTTTTGATAAACACATGGTAGCAAGATACAAAAACGAAAGCAAGAAAAACCCAATACAGCCATGTGGATAAAGGACTACTAATATTAATCTGAATGTTAAGGGCAATAGGGATGGGTGGAGACTGTGGCTAACTGGTACACATCAACCCTATCTAAAGGGGGAAGTCACCATTTGGCACCAGCTGCTGTTGCTTTGAGTGAATGCAGAGCCTGTATTGCCAGATCTGATTTTGTAAGAGATACTGAAAATTCAGTTTTATGTGAAATCTCCAACTTTTAAAGTATTGAACCAGTTCTTTGTAAAGCCCATGCCAGGCTCCATTTATATTGGGGAATTCTGGTTTGTCACCTGAGCCCTAAAAGGCCAACTGAAATATTAAAAATGTGACAGCTATTCCTCTTCTCAAATTCTCCACTCCAGTAGCAGAAACAGGTTGGTGTTTTAGATGTTGGCATAATCAGGACTTTTAAATTAAGTAAAATAAGCAAAGTGGTTTTCTTTTTTAAACACTGTAGCCATGTTTAATATATCCCCCATATTCTTTGGCACTCTTCCCATTGCACAGTGGCATCTATTATGCCCTCTCCTCTTGAATCTGGGTGAGCTTGTGAGTGCTTTGAACAATTGATTATGGAGAAACTGATACCATGTGACTTCTAGGCTGGTCACGAAAGGTCATGAAGCTTTTGCCTGATTCCCCTGGAACGTTTCTTGAATGCTTGTTCTTGGAGTGTTCAGCCTCTCATGATCCTCAGGACAGTCTCAGAACCCAGTATCTATGTTGAGAGAAGCCTGAGCCCTATGGAGTAGCCATGCTTAGGCACTCTACTGGACAGCCCCAGCTCAGCTCCCAGTCAGCAGCCAGCCACTGGTCTAGAATTGCATCCTCCTACTTTTGAAAAAGACATGATACCAAGATAAATGTTTTTCTGACTAAAATGAAAACAAAAGCAAGAAAAATCATGGACATCCAGCCTTGTTGAACCTCCAGAAGACTAGCTCCAGCCACCACCTGGCTATGATGGTTGGAGAGACCCCAAGTGAAAAACAGCTGGCTGAGTCCACTCAATTCACAGAACCTAAGAGACAATAACATTGTTTTAAGTCCCTAAGTCTTAGGGTGGTTTGTTAAATAGCAACAGTAACTGGCAGAAGCATCTACTCTAGTCGGTATAAGCATGAAGGGCTAGAATGAGATCCCTCTAGCACAGTAGCCTCACTTAGTGCTCGACTCATTGGCATTTGTTGTGTTCTTGCCCCAATTCTCATGGCGCTGGAGGGAGGGGCAAGGCATTCCGCAGGAAACCTAAGCATCAGCTAGCTGGGAGGGCTGCCAAGCAGGCTAGGGGAACCCCAGCTTGGAGCAACCTCCATGTGAGGCAATTAAAATGTGAAATGTAACCTTTAAGGAAAGAGCCTGACTTTACCTTTGCATCTTGGAGACTTGGGATGCAGAAGACCTGTCAAGTCCTGTCCTCTCTCCACCCCCCATTCTCTCCCCAGCCCTGATCACGTTTCTGTCTTATGTTTGGACACAGGACTCAGACTTGTGTACACATGGAGAACAGCGTCTGGCGCCGAGACACAGAGTGGCTGAGAGCTGGTGTTTCTCCTCTTAGGAAAAAAAAAAAAATGACAGGGAAAGAAAGGAAAGCAGGAGAGAAGAAAAGAAGAGAGAGAAGAAGGTTAAAAAGAGGGAGGGAGGGAAGGAAGGGGTAGGGAAGGAAAGGAAGAGGTAAAGAAGGAGGAAGAGGAAGAGATGGAGAGAAGAAAGGAAGGAAAAGGGAGGGAGGAAAAGTAAAAGAGGGAGGAAGGGAGAAAAGGAAGAAGGGAAAGAAGGAAAAAAGGAAGAAGAGAGGAATGGAAGGAGGAAGGGAAGGGAAAGAGGGAGACAGGTAAAGAGGGAGGGAGGGAAATAAGGAAGAGGAGAAGGAGGAAGAAAATGGGGAAGGAGCAAAAGATGGAAGAAAGGAAGGAAAGAAGAAGGGAGGGAAGGAGGAGGGAGGAAGAAGGGGGGAAGGAAGAATAGAGGAAATGAAGGAAGGTACAGGGAAGGGGAAAAAGGAAGAAGAGGAAGAAAAGAGGGGGGGAGAAGGAGGAAGAAAAGGAGAGAGGAAAGAAGGAGGGAGGGAGGGAAGGAAGACAGGAAGGAAACCCAAACATCGAGGTAGCACTGTGTGTTGGATTTCTGCTTTACTGAAGTATTACCTTCATCAGAAGCAGATGGACTGAATCACGTCAAAGTCTACCTAGGCAGAAGCATTGTTTTAATTTACCCAGGTCACGGCAAATATATTGTCATTCAGCATGTGAAACTGTTTGAACTTACAAGGAGTAACCCAGCAACAGCAATTACCCCACGTGTCCGTTGTGCTCTGATGATACAAATGCAACTGGAATGGAGTCTCATAATTTCACAAGATGACAAAAAATTGAATTCTGATGTTTCACCTCCACCTGCGAATGAGCAGGGAGGTGCTGAGAGGACAGCTGAATACACAAATTCCTTGGGCCCATGGGCACTGTACAGAGCCGGCTGTACCGGGGCAAGCTTGCCCTCCTCTCAACCTCAGGCCAGCAGCCAATGCAGAGCAGCCCCACTGCGGGCTTTTGTCTGCTGAGAGCACACCCCCTGCATTTCTTATCAGGTTTACTGCGACAAGGACCTGGAGAAAAGCAAGATGCTGGTAAGAGATCATCAATTCAGACCCCACTATTCAGAAATTTGGATTCATTTTTTTTTGTCACGGAGAACTAGAACTGATGCGAATCTTGGCACTATCCTTGAAAAAAAAATCATTCATAATAACACAACAATAAAATATAACATTTACTGAGTTCTGACTCTGAACGAGGTACTGTCTGGAGTGCTCTTCATGGATATCTCATTTAATCTTCAAAGCAACCCTGTGAGGAAGGTCTTATTATTCTCTCCATTTTGCAGGTGATTACTTTGAGGCACAGAGAGTCAAGGCCTGCCCAAGGTCACACAGCTAATGAACGGGAGAGCCTGGATTCAAAACCTCAGCAGTTTGACTGATGGCAGAGCCATATTCTCAATCACGTTTTGAAAGGCAACTCCCAGCTCGGTCAAGAATTCAAATTTTTTCTACAGACCTGAAAATCATTTTAACAGTACACATTTTCTGTTGTTAAAAAAAAAAAAAAAGACAGTAACCAATCGATGAGTCTTATCCATTCATTAAGTCAAAGTTGCTCCTTGACCATCCTGTTAGCCCTTATTTCATGCATGTGAAATGAATAAAACTTCATTTTGTTCAAAAAGACCCTTGGATTCAGACTTTCTATGCTTTTAGATGGGCTTTCTTATTATTATTCAAAGTCACTGAGGTTTTTCTCGAAGACTTCGGAGACTAAACTAATCACAGCTGCCTTTGAGGGGATCACCGGGGATGGGATGTTTCAAAGCGCCATCTAGATTGGCAATCAGGGGACAGCCCGTGTCATCAGCTGCCGACTCCCAGGGCAGCTCAGCAACGGGGCTGAGAGCCCTTGACTCCCACTTCTGTTGATAGGCACAGTTGGTGGCCTCTGGCTGGAACCCAGTAGCTGGAGAGATTCTTTGAGCTGGAGATAACCAACAAGGAGCCATGGAGAATACAGGAAAGGGCAGAGGAATTTGAGGTCCTGTAATTGGCACAGACGAGATCTGTTCCTGGGTTATAAAATGTCTGTGGGCCTGTGTTTCGGGGCAGGTGTGAGGAAGGAAGATGGCTCTCTCACCGTCTCCGGGAACAGATGGCTGGGCCTTCCCTGCAAGCAGCCGGCTTGCCAGCTGATGCTACAACATACTGGCTCTAAAACCCTGGCAGGGCAGGCTGAGGCTACCTGGACTTTTTAAAACCAAATTCCCCACTCCCCAGCTATGTGAAAAGGCAGAAGATTGCATTCTCTTCTACAAAAATTGCAACCACAAAACCCCCAAACCATGCACAAAATAAACAAACAAAAACACTCTGAACCAAAAACCTTTCAGAAAACAGGGATGGGAGAGAATCTGCCCACAAGCCATGAAAGGTTTCCCTTAAACCATTTTACTTTGGCAGAAAAGAGGAACGTCTAGATTCTCAGAACCATATGGTATTGGGGTCATCTAGTTTGGGGTCTAGTGTTGCCAAATATTTTTCTAGAGAACATAAATAGTCATGTTTTCATGCAAAAGTTCATGATTTTGAGAAGTTGATTCAATTTAAAAATTTTTTAAAAGCCATGAAGGACAAACAAAACCCACCCAAGTACCTCATTTGGTCCTCAGGGCTTTGGTTTGCAACTTTTGAAGAGCCCTGGCCTCTTGCAGAGATGGAGAAACTGAGATGGGGAGAGGTGAAGAGGTTGCTACACTGGAGAGCAGCAGATGGCTTACCAACATTAGGTCTGAGGCAGATACCATCAGCCCCTTACCAGCACCCTGCCTTCTTCCCCAATTCAGTTGGCTCCCTCTAACCCTCAACAGCCAGTGTCTGCAGATCTGTGCCCAGAATATTTTCAAAACTGTGAAAAGTGGCTTTCCCTGTGAAAGCTGGAAGCACTGAGGAAGTAATATCCCCTGGAAGCAGCTCACAAGAAGTGACTATGGGGGTTGGTGTATAAATACCCCAGCTCCCTCACCTTTAGATGGGATAACTCTGAGGCACATGCTCTATGCCCTTTCCCAGAGCTTCCCCAGGAGATCAAGACCCAGTCACCCACTGTGGTACCTGGATTGATAATGCACCTGTCATTGTCTGCCCTCCCTTCCCTGTCTCACTGCTCCATGTCCTTCCAGGTATTTCCTGCATTTCCCAAATAAACTAGCTGCACTTGAATACTGTGTAGGGGTGTGCCTCAGGGAGAACCAAAACTAAGCACTGGTCTTATTAGCTGTGGTGTGTATAAAGAAGAGAGCCTTTATCTCTGGGATGCCTTCTGATGAAAACATTATAAATTATGGAGGTGAAATATTTCTCTATATCAAGTGTCGGGTACCACATGCCCAGTGTGTGAACTCTGGGCCTGATTAAGGGTACCTATTGGTTTCATGGAGATAAGCAGGGAGAAACAGTAGAGACTGTTTACATCTCTCCATAGCCTGGGGAAAGGCTGCCCTGGAAGAAGACATGCTGGTTCACCTGTATCAGGAAAAGAGAATGTGATGGCCCTGCCCAGCACAAATAATTACTGGAACCATGTTTCTGAATATCACCTGAATGCAAATAATGAGGATGCCATTTCTATTTAATAATGCTTTTATTACAAGCAAAGTTCAATTCAGTGATGTGAAAAAGCAGGAGAAATTATCTTTTCGTTTCTTTTTTCCTTTTCCCTCCCCTTTCTTTCTTTTCCTTTGCTCCTCTCCTCCCCTGTCCCCACAGGAAGGACAGGCACTAGCTGCTCTGGCACCAACACCAGCTGGATGACAGCACAGTGCTGGGGACACCATTTAACTCCTTCTTGGCCAGTGAGGATGGTGCAATGGAAAGTCTAATAGTGCATTTTCTCACCAATCCTTGTGACTTAAAGAAGTACTGATCAAACTTATTTAGGGGTGAGTCTTAACCTTTGCCATGCCATTGAACCCCTTTGGCATCTGGAAAAGCCTATAGACCTTTTCTCAGAATAATAGTCTTAAGCACATGAAATAAAATACAGAGAATCACAAAGGAAACTAATGATGTTGAAATACAGTAATAAAAAAAAAAAGCCAGATATGTGATAAATGCACATTTACTAATGCATTAAATATGATCTGCTGGCAAGTCTAATAACTACTATAATTTCCATATAGTGCTGAGCACATTTCAGATACTGCAACAACTGTAATGTGATGTAAAAATATTTATGATTTCTCTTTGTGATAAACTCATAGATACCACTAATGCAACTGTGGGCATGCTAAATTGCAGTCAGAGGTTAGTGCAAATAAATATGATTTTTCCCCATCCAAATTGACAGAGTCCACTCACCCAACATTAACCCCCACCCAGATATGAGGCATGAGGTAGAGAAAGTCATTCTTTTGCAGTCTTCTAATTTCTAGGGAACATGGCAGGTCTTTGTGGGAAATTGCACAATTGTCCCTTCAGTCACATTTTTAGCAACCATTTATTGAACACCTACTGTGTTCTAGGCACTTTATTTACTTTAAAAAACCTATTTAGCCTTTCTGGCACAAGGAGGTGATTAATCATACACCTCAGTTCATAGCACATAATAAACCCTGGTCTATGTAAGGCACTGCTTGTGTTTTATTTCCTCTCCCACCCCTACCCTACCTCCATCATCTCCAATCCTCACCTTCCTGCCCACCCCCCACCATACAAGCATCCCCTCTGTGTCTTTGGTATATGTCCTGATATATGCAGGCATCTGTGTCAAATAGGCAAAGCCTTTTTGTGAGTGGGATTTTAGTTCCATAACTGGTATCATGTTACAAATCTCATTCATTTTCTTACCTTTTATTTCACTCAGTGCATTATCATGAAGAACTGTTGCCATTGTTGTATATCCATTTTGTGTGTTGCTTTTTGCTGCTGCATGGTATTTCATAAGGTACATCCACTTACTTTCCTTATCCATTCCTTTAAGGATGGACACTCAGGTTGTATCCAACTTTCCTCCAGGTTGTCACCAACAAGCTCAGTGAACATCCGCATAAAGATGTCCTTATAAATCTGTGCATGAGTTAGTTCCTCTAAGCTCTATGCCTGGGATGTGGGAGGTTACTAGATCATAGGGTAGATACCAACTAAATTTCACTGAGACAAGCCAGATTGCTTTTTAAAAAGCCTGCACTCATTACACACCTCACAGCCATGCATGAGTACTCCCCTCCCACATCTTCATCAATACTTGGTATGTTCACCTTTTTAGTTTTGGCCATTTTGATGGCTATAAGGGGTCAGGCACTTTACACACAATAGCAGATGCTTTGGGCCCCAAGTTGCATCTTGGAGAAACTTTGATATCCACGCAGCGGAGATGGACCCATCTGTGTGAATTCAGAGTCACATCAAGCCCCCATTGCCTATATCAAAGACTTCAGTAATCCATTTGTACTATGACTTCTCTTCTGTCCCCTGTTTCTCTCTCTTAGCTCCTTGAGCTTACCCCCCCAAGGAAACTACCCACAACCAAGTCCTCTGCTTTTTAGGGTACCCAATCTGAGACATATATATTGCTCCTATCCCCACAACAACTCTGTGAAGTAAGTGTTCTTCCCACTTTAAAGAAGAGGAAATAAGCTCAGAAAGCGTAAGTGACTTGCCCAAGGTGACACAGCTGATAAGTGACTGAGCTGGGATTCAAGCTCAAGACCATCAATCATTCTTTCATTCAGATATGTTTTGCCATTGTGATGTGTGCTTTGAAGGATGCCAAAAAAGACTGGGTCTCAGCACCTGATGAATAATCTCACTGGAGAAACTAAACAATGTACATTAAGCAGTCAAAGATGAGTACCATTCTTTGTTCATTTATTCATTAATTCAACAAGAATTTACTGAATGTCTACAGTGCCCAATATTAGTGGTATAGTAGTAAACAAACACAATGATTACCTTCATGAAGCTTATAATCTAGCAGGAGTTGTAGAGAAATAATATAATAATAATTGCAATTAATTAGCTGTGCATTCTTCCAAATACTTTCCATCAGTCTGGATTACATTTGGCTGCATAGAACAAAACCAGACTCCAAGAGCTTAAGTACAAAAGACTTTTTCTTCTATAAATAAGAAGTTTTGAAATAGGCAGCCTAGTCCTGAGCATTTGCTCAGGGAATTCGGGAATATAGACTGCTTTTCACTTCTGGTTCTGCCAACCTCACATGGCCAGAGAGTGGCTACTCCACCTCTCGACATTGTGACCATGTCCTAGGCAAAATAATAGGATACGAGTTAAGGAAAAGAAAGGGTTCACTTCTGCCAGGTCTTTCCCTTAAACAAAACAAAACCAAAAACCTTTCCTGGGAGGAGTACTCAGCAATTTCACCTATGTCTCTCTGAGCAAAATTGTGTCACGTGCTTGTGCATAAATGCAAGAGAGTTTGCGAAGAAGTAGTTTAACTAAGTACATCATCACACCAGACATAATGTGGGTTCTATTAGTGTGAGAAGGAGCAAATCAATAGTGGGTAGTGGGTAGGCAGTGTTGGGCACAATTTTATTCCGTCTCTCAATTTACATGTTGAATGAGCTTGGAAAAAGTCATTGAGTGTGAGGCAAGGAGATACCTGTGAGAACCAAAGACCTCAACTGCTTCTCTTCTCTCAGGCTGTCTCCTCCTACTTTCCTGGAGTATACTTGCCAACAGGTCTGTGAGATCTTAAGAACAAAGAGAGTGAGTACAGAGTAACACATTTTCAATTAAATGATGCAGAGGGGTCCTTGTCTCTTTAATTATTATCTAACGTCACAAAGATCATCTTTCTCTGGATTGTGACAATGTAGCTGATGCTGTGAGTACCCCACCCACATTCCCCTTAGCATTTACCAGCCTGTGCATGCCAGCCTGATTTCTGATTGCAGGCAGCTGTGTCTCATAATCTGTGGGCTTTCTCTGGCTGCTGTAGCCCACTATGCCTGCAGTAGGACTGGAGGCTTGCAGGACTGATACCTGTTCCCCAGAGCAACCCTCAACAATGACCATCAGGAGTGGTGGATAAATATCCCAGGTCTCTTGCCCTTCAGGTAGAATGACTCTAAGATGTATTTTCTACATTGTCTCCCAGAGTTCCCTAGTGTGATTATGGTCTACTTGCCTGTAGTGATAACCTGCTTGATAATGTACCCTTTATTGGTGGTCTTTCCTTCCTTACCTCACTTCCTGTGATGGTTACTTTTATATGTCAATTTGGCTATTCTATAGTACCCAGTTTTTGGACAAACACTACTCTGAATGGTTTTGTGAAGGTATTTTTTTTTTTTGATTGAGATAAATATTTAAATCAGTAGACTGTGAGTAAGGCAGATTACCCTTCATAATGGGAAACCCGTTAATTGGATGGACCTCATCCAACCAGATGATGGTTTAAAAAATCCTGAGGTCACCAGAGGAAGAAGGAATGTGCGTCCAGATTGCCTTCCAACTTGCATTATGGCAAGTCCAGACAGCAACATCAGCACTTCCCCGGGTCTCCAGCCTGTCAGCCTGCCCAGAAGATTTTATACTTGCCAGGACCCACAATCATGTAAGCTAATTCCTTAAAATAAATCTGTCTCTATCTCTATCTCTGTCTCTCTCTGTATCTCTAGCTCTACATACAAACACCCTATTCTGTTTCTCTGAAGAAACTTGATTAATATACTTCCTCATTTCCTTATTGGTCTTTCCTAAATAAACTATTTGCATTCAAAGTCCTGTCTCAGGATCTGCTTTTGGGGGAACCCAAACTCAGACAGGTCATGTGCCAACCTGTGGTCATCTCTATTATTAGTATGCATCATGGGAAAGGAGACTACACCAACACTTTGGGTAGTCATTTAGGACCACAGCTTGGTTCCCCAACAATGGCCTAGACATCAGAGCTCACTGTCTCATCTACAATAAAACTTCCCACCAAAATGCTGCTATTAATGCAACTCAACAATTAACTTACAGTTTCTGGATATCTCCATTCATATTTTGAAGAGAGAGAATCTCACTCAGTTTTTATCATGTGTTTGCCCCCGGGCAAGTCATCTATGGTCACGAAAGTAGAGACATATGGCAAAAACATGGGTATTATGTATGATGGAAGCAAACCCTATGCATGACATGGACAATTTTTAAAGAATAGGAACTGGGCAGACACACCAATAAGCGTCTACTACGCTGATATTGAAGCATTCTACCAATTATAAAACATAGTGTTATTAGCAATTATAATGACAAAGAACATGAGTGAGACTATGTAAATAGGATTGCTTATGGTTAAATCCGCATCCTTATAAATGTCAAAGGACAGCTTACTGTGAGGATGGACTTGTTGTGAGGAATGATAAAATTATTGCAAATTTATTTCAAGGGAGGAGCTTCCACAGATCTGGGCTTCCTGCAGGTGAGGAAAATTAAACATATGGAAATGGAATGAAAGGTGAAGAAAGTGTTCTTTCTGCATGTGGAGAAAATATTATAAATAGATCTCAGCCAGGCAATAAGATTAAGGCATTTTGGGAGTCTGAGCTTCTATGCTTGTCATCTGTCTATTATACGATGTCAATAACATCTAGAATGCCTCTCACACCAAGTCAAGCAGGTATGGTCTTTCTCCTCTGCCCTCCATGGTGCTTCTCCTTCCTTTGAAGGTGTCCATCATTGTGATTCTCTCATAAGGTCAATAGCTTATTTGAATTCTTGTGTAGAGGTTAAGTATTTTTGGACCTACTTTTATGCATATGTCAGTATCTCTCCCAGAGTCCCATCTGCCATTAAGGCCCCAATGAAGGGGGAAAGGTGTGTGCTTTCTTGGAATAAAATGGCTTTTTTTTTTTTTTTTGGAGACTGAGTCCCACTCTGTCACCCAGGCTGGAGTGCAGTGGCGTGATCTCAGCTCACGGCAACCTCCACCTCCTGAGTTCAAGTGATTCTCCTGCCTCAGCCTCCCGAATAGCTGGAATTACAGGCGCCCACCACCATGCCCAGCTGATTTTTGTATTTTTAGTAGAGACGGGGTTTCACCATGTTGGCCAGGCTGGTCTCAAACTCCTGACCTCAGGTGATCCGCCCACCTCGCCTCCCAGAGTGCTGGATTACAGACATGAGCCACCGCATCTGGCTGAAAGAGGCTTTTATGTAGAGGGAATTCCTCCCACAGGAAGGGAACCATCTGCCCCGACAGGGGGCGCACATGGTTCAACTCTTGCTTCCCCACACTAGACTGAGATGCTGGAAGTGGAAGGGAAGATCAGTGACAGTGGGATTTTTGTGCTCTGCATTTGGAACTCGGATGTGGGAACTGCCAGACATGGTGGCCCCATGATGCCCGGCTATAGCCGTATAGCTAGCAGCCAAGTAAAAGTGGCAGTGCAGTTTGATCAGGCAGTGTTCTAACTACCTACTGTTATGTAAAGAAAGCATCCCCAATTTAGTGACTTAAAGTAAGGACCGTATTGATTTTGACCATAAATGTGAAATCTGGGCAGAGCTCAGTGGGGAAAACTTTTCTCTGTTGCACAAAGCATCAGTTGGGGCAACTCAAAGGCTGGGGGCTGGAATCATCTGAGGGTTCTTACTTACATGTCTTGCAGTTGATGCCGGCTATTGGCTGGGGCTCAGTGGGGACTGTTACCCCTATATGTGACCTTCCCATGTGGGCTGGGTTTTCTCACAACACAGTGGCTTGGTTCCAAGAATAACTTTTTCAATAGGACCAGTTGGAAGCTGTATTGTCTTTTTATGGTCTCAGAAGTCATACAGTATCACTAAAATCATAACCACTATAATTACAAGCCTGCCAAGATCCAGCAGGTGAAAACAGAGTCCCCATTTCTTGAAGAATTAGTGTGAACTTCACATTTAAGAAAAAGATCACATGGGGTGGGATATTTTGGTGCAGTTTTTTTGGAAAATACAATCTGCCACAGGCAGAGAGAGGGCAAAGAGACTGAGTTAGCACGTGGAGCCGTCCTCAACTTCCTGGTGCTGTGTATGGAAGTCATAAATTCCACAGGCCCTAATGGGGACAACTGAGAGTCAATTTGGGGACCTTATCAGGGAAAGTTGCTGCTACCAGGCCAAGGGCTGAGTGAATGTCATGGCCACACCTCAAGGTGTGGCTGAGTGAATGTCATGGCCACACCTCAAGGTGTCTGCAGCACCATCAAGAACCAAGGCTCAGTCATCCATAGGTTGCAGTGGGGTGGAGAGTGATTTAGATTCCTGGTTACTGAGGAAGGCCAACAACACTGAGTTGGGGTGGATGTAAGAGTTAGGGAGATGCAGTAGAAACAGCAGGAAGTCCAGGAGTGGGGCTGAGCATTGCCAATAGAATGCCCAGAACAAATGCCAAACACTGATGGGGAGGACTGGGGAATCTGTCTTGGGCAAGACAGGTGAGAACAACACAGTTACAACAGCTTTGAGAAAAAGACGATGGGTCGGAAGCAGGGAAAGGATTCTGGGGAAAAGAGGAGCTGAACCAGTTCTCCAGGTTGAGGGATGAGGAGTCAGCTTCCTTCTGGGGAGTCCAGGAAGCAAGGAGTAGAGCACTGGCCTGTTTTCGGCATTTCTACACACAGGGGCTCCCTAAATTCTCTCTCACACAAAACTATTGTGAGGCAGCTATGATTATCCTCATCATACAGCTAAGGAAAAGGGAGCTCAGAGAGGTGAAGAAACTTGCCCAAGTCATTTACTAAATGACAAAGGCGGATTGTGCTCGTTCCCTCTCAGTCTTATCTAATAGAACTTTCTGAGATGATGGAAACGTTTGATGTCTGTGCTGTCCGGGATAGTAACCACTCATCACATGTGGCTATTGAACACTTGAAATGTGCCTAGTGAGGCTGAAAACGTGAATTTTAAATTGTATTCAATTTTAATTCACGTAAGCTTAAATTTAGATAATCACAAATGTGGCTAGTAGGTACCATATAGGTGAGGGTTGATATAGATCATTAGCAGGTCACGGCCTGCCTTAATGGAGTGGTGCCTTGCGTCTGTCTGATGGGGAGCTTTTGCATTTCTGTGTGTGTGTGCATATGCTTTCATTTTGAGAAAAAAATCAAACTTGCAGATAATTTGCAAGAGTAGTAGAATGAATTTCCATGTATTCTTCGCCTAGATTCACCTATGGCCAACATTTGGCCATATTTCTGTAATTCTTTCTCTATACACATAAACATATACATACATACATTACACATACATATATGTGTTATTATTATCATTATTATTTTGATGACCGTAAATAGCACATATCAGGACTCTTTATCCTAAGTACTTTAGTGTGTATCTCCTAGGGACAAGGGCATTTTATTCTAAAGCCACAGTATAATAATCAAATTCAGAAAATCTAACCTTGATACAATCTTATTATTTAATCTACAATCCATATTCAAAATTTGCCACTTGTTGCGTAATGCCTTCTGTACATTTTTTTTTTTTTTTGGTTCCAATCTAAGAACCAGTCCATGAGCACACATTGCATTTAACTACATCTTTTTAATTTCATTTAATCTGAAACAGTGCCTTAGCCTTTTGTTGTCTTTCATGACAAATAAGAATTCTGGATAGTAATTTTGTAGAATGTCTAGCAACGCAAGTTTGTAGAATACTTCCTCATGATTAGTTCACATTGTGGCTATTTGGCAGAAGCATCTCAGAAGGAGTGTGTGTTCTCAGTGCATCCTGTCAGGAGGCACGTTATATCAGTTTGTCCCGGTATTAAAAGTGTTAACTTTGATCCCTGTTAAGGAGATGTCTGCCAGATTTCTCCATTGTAATAGTATCATTTTAACTTTTATAATTAATTAGTAATGATGAAGATATATGTCAAAATTGTGTAACTATCAGGTTTCCCAGCAAACTTTCACCCAATAGTTTTTATTATCCATTGAGGATTCTCACATGAATCAATCATTCCTCTGATGATTGCAAAATGGTGATTTTTTTAAAGCTATAATTTCTTGTAAATTTATTGGCTGATATTCCATGTGAAGAAGAACTTTTCCTTCTCCCCTGTTTGTTATTTTGCTTTGTTTGTCTATGTCAGTATGGACTCACAAATTTTTGAATTCAATTTTAATTCAGTTTATAATAATTCCCTCCTGTCATTACTTATTTTGATGTTCAAATTGTCCTAAGTATGTCCAGAAAGATCCTGGTCAGGCTGGCTCCTGTGTCCTTTTGACATCTCCCTGTCATTCTTTCAGTGCATCCTTATGGTGCAGCAAAACGTTCTAGGCTCATGTTGTGCTTTCCTAGCCCCAGTCCTGAAATCAGCTGTTTCTTCATAATATTTAAAGAATCCAATTCCCAACATTTTTAGTAACCAATATGTAGTGCATTGGTATTCCTTGGAAGCTGTTTAGAAAGAATAGTACAGAGTTGTAAATAAGTCAGATTCCTATATACCTCTTGTATTGCTAATGGTTTGGAGGAAACAACTTTTATATCAAGTCAGATTGTGACTTGAGAAACGGATCATTAAAAATGTAGAATAATTTTACATCATTAAGATTTAAGAATGTAGATGATATCCAACAGGAGAATGACAGAATGGGCTAACTTCAGATTGTGTCAGGAAGTTACAAGCAATCTACAGGGGCTTAAGTGACACCTGCCAACATGAATTACTCTATCACTAAGATCAGGCATCCTCAAACACTCTGAGAGGGAGAGATGAGAAGGAAGATTTTAAAAAATCTCAAACTAGTATCATGGCTTAATTAGCCACCAAACTAGAATTTGTACAACCTAATGAGAGTTACCTTTCAAAGTAAGAATTGAAGGAATGTGAGAGCAATGGCAGCATCATCATAATCAGTACATAGCTCCCATCAATGACTTCTCTGAAAGAGAACAGTCACTTAAAGGTTTTATTTATTTACTTAGAATTCATTCATTCATTCATCCATCCATTTTGCTTAAAATGCAAAACCATTCTTTTTATTAACGCATCTTTACTCAATAAAAATAAGCTAACCTTGCTTGATTAGCAACATGAGCTCTGAGACACGCTGAAAAACAGTGGCTATTAGAAACTTTGCACCAAGCTTATTTAAAGACAACTATTTCATCCAAACAGATGAAACATTAGGCAGCTCCATACATTGTACAATTTGTTCAGTGACATTTCTTGGAACTTGAGTTCCTTCTCCAGATCTTACAACCAACAGATTTTCAAAGCACTAGAACAGAGAGTCTGTCCCATTTTTTTCCTGCCACGTCCAGATCATGCTATTTGCCTTGCTCAAACTTTCCCTTGTCTTAATGTTGCAGACTGATCATGGGAAAAGTATAAAAATGCTGGGACTTTGAGATTCCATTCTTGTTTTCTGAAAGGTACTGTTGCATCCTATTTGATTTCTAGAAAGAGGGAAGGGATTGGCTGGCCCTAAAGATAAGGCTACAGACTCGGAAGCACAAGAGAAATAGGTAGAAATTAAGGCAAAGACTTACGGTACACACAGTTGAAGACAGGAGTACAATGTAGGGGCTGAACTAGAGTTCAAAACTCAGGAGTTTTGAAGTCACAAGTGACTTGAAAACCGCATCTAAATAACTTAAGAAAAAAGAGAATGTGTCGGTGTATAAAGTTGGAAAGTCCAGGGGTAAATCATCAGGAATAGCTGGGCCAGGCACTCAGTTGATGCCATCAGACTTCTGTGTCTTTCCTTTCAGTTTCGTTGCCCTCTGATTTTTAGGCAGGCTCTTTCTTCCCGGTGGCAGCTGCAGTCTTCTCACCTAGGAGCACAGAAACTCTGTTAGAAAGACTTTTTCTTCTCTCTAATCGTTTCTAGGGAAATTTCCGGGATTATATATCTTGTTGACCTAGCTTGGGTCACACATAGAGTCTGACCCAGCTCCTCTGGCTAGAGGGATAGAATGCTCTGATTGGCTATGTCTGGAGGATGAGCCCCCAACCCCGCACCCCAGGAGTGGAGTCATCCTCACCAGAATCATGAGGATGAAGGGTGGAGAAGGTAGATCTCTAAAATAAAATCCATGTGCTCTTATTAGAAGGAGTGGTTGATGCTATTGTTGCCACAATGAAGATGCATAAGAAACTACCTTAAAACTCAGAGACTTAAAACAACTCTTCAGACTTTAGCTCATGGAGAACATCATCCATAATTGGTTGCCTTCCTGTCCAAGTGTTAGAAAAGGGAACTGTATGTGCAAAGGCTTTGAGGCAGGAGAGATCTTGGTGTGTTTGAGAAACCAAAAGTCAGGCAAGGGAGGATGGGAATAGTAGGGAAGGGGTTTAGGTGAGAGACTCATTGCAGGTAAAAAGTGATTTCTTCAGATTTATGTCTTAGTAATTTCCCTCTGACTGTTGGGTAGAGAATTGGGTAATTAGATGGAAGGGACAAGAGAAGAAGTGAGAGGTCTGTTTCCATAGTCAATGCAAGCAACCAGCTGGAAATGGCAGAGATGAAGTGGGTAGATTCTAATAGCATTTTGGAGGAAACAGGGTTGACAGTTGCTGATTGGGGGTGGTGAGGGGAGGGAGGAGTAGCAAAGATGCCTGATACTGGGCAGCAGTGCAATGTCAGGGAATGCCCAGGAAGCTAGTGGGTCATAGGACAATTGCACACTCCCAGGGGGCTGGTAGGAACATTAATTAGTTCATATTTGTCTGCATATTCTCAGATAAAAGAGGCTTTATAATCTTCAAACGAAGCATGAAATTTTGAACTGTGTAGTGCAAATGAAGATGGGAATGGTTGGAATGGTAGACCAATTACAAGGAGCTTGAATGTTCTTGGTCAGCATCTCTCAGACAGCGAGTACTTCTGCTGGCCACAGAGGGTCTTTTCATGACTAATCTTCCATTCTAGCTGAGATGAGATCTTTTATTTTAACCTGAAAATAAAAGCCCTTTCCCTGAAGACAGTACCTGCTATCAGGTTAATTTCTTCAAAAAGGAAGAAGAACAAAAAGGAAAGACTTACAGGGTCTTGGGAAGATTATCAAAATCATTAAAACTTCATTTGAACCTGAGGCAGCCTCGATGTAATTCAGAGATGTTCTCCCAGGTGGATGTGCTTTAGGGAGAGGGGTGAAAAAGGGGGTCTCAGGAAGGCCTGGGGTGGGGTGAAGGTAGCAAGAAATTATTCCCAGGAATTAATTCCAGTGGATTAACATTAGATGGTAGTTTCTTCTCTTGGAAATTTGATGTTTGTCCCTTTCTTTTATCTGAATATTCCTTCCAGGTTGCTCAGATGAAGCGTCAAAAATTATATTAAAATGCTAGTTAGGAAATATCACCCCCAACAAATCCTGTTCATCAAAATGTTAGTGGTCTCTCTGGGGGCCCTGTGTTCAGTTTGTCAACAAGCTGAAGCCGTGGAGCTGGGGATCCGTGAGGCCCAGGAGCATGATTTAATTAATATCCTACCCATAATACCTTGCTGGGTTTATGCAAACAAAGCCCTGTCACTCCTCACCTTAGGATTTACCCTCTCCTTGAAGCAAGTATTTATTTACCCATGGTTTGACCTCATGATGGTGTTCAGCAGATGTGGATCTTACTTATTTGCATTGTTTTGTGACAGTTGGAAAATTCATTAGTGGTTCAGGGATAAATCCTCTGTGGACTGCCCCAGTGATAGGTGAAGTAAGAAGGTTGTCACTAATTAATCCTCCTCTTCAGTGATGCTGGATATTAATGATAACATAGTACCCCTTTCAGAAATTGCCTGTATCTGTTTGAAATTTGGGGGGCAAAAGTGACAGAAACTGCCTCTTGGCTACCTTGGGCAAAAGGGCTGTTAAAGGATGGTATTGGGAGCTTAGATAAATGACAGCGAGGCAGGAACACCGGGTGGGAGCCCAGCTGTGTGGCAGGCACTATAGGGGCTGGTGCAGGACAATGCTCTTGGGGCAAAGGAGTGTCCTGCAAACTGTCTTCTGGCTGTGTGTCACTCTGCTCACTGCTCAAGGTCCTCCCAGAAGATGAGGTCACCTAGCTGCCCTTTGCTGGATGAGGCTAGTGAAGGAGAGCCCTCTTTGGCTTCCATGGGGAGTGGTCAGGCCCCTTGGGTACCATCCCACCCACCCACATAACACAATGGGAAAGAGGAAATTCCTCACCAGCATAACTGGTAGTGGGAGAAGGTGTGCAGGGCCAAAGTTTGACCAATGTCCAGCATCCTGCGTGTTTTCTGTGAATCACTTCCAGTTCCCAAAGCCTGCAGGCATCAAATGTTTTGCTGCAAAATGTCATATTTAAGGAAAAATGAGGGGAACTGGGATTATTCCACTCAACAAATCAGATTTGGGTTGGAGTAGAGCTTAATGGTGTGTCACCCCACTGTCTCTCTGTAAAGCCCAAAGCACTGTTAGGCTGAGGACTTTTGTTAGCTCTTCACACCAACTCAGTTGTAAAGTGTGTGGTGTGGAGATTGTCATCCTGTTTTATACAGATGAGAAAGATGGGGCTCTCTTCCCACGCTTTTCACTCTGCAGCAAGCTACATCTCTATGAGGAACGTTTATTTGACAAGGACTTGCCTGGAAAATAATGGCCAGCTTGTTTTCATCTATGCTGAAAGGCAAAATCGAAGAGATGGGCTTTATGACAGACACACTGTTCGGGCAACCAAATGATAAAATGACCTTATACATTCAACACACGTTTACTGCATATCTGTGATGTGCAGTCTAGATATTAGGTAGAGGCAGAGTGTTTTATGGGGAGCATTTTAGGGTTAGGCAGGCAGAAGGACAACCTTCCCAAGTCCCTGGGCTGTCTTGGAGCAGGCACATCTTCCTCCTCAGAAGCAGTCGATCCTAAGGACAGAGAGAGTCTTATCTATAAGGGTGGTAGAGTGCACCAATTACTCAAACGGCTCATCATACAAAAGTGTATTTTGGTTTAAGGGCAAAGCTAAGGATGGGAGTAGGGAGCACGCAGACATCTCTCAGCACCCTCTGTCTCCTCTCTACCTGAGAAGATTCCCTGGAATGAAATAAGGCTTCAGAAGCTTTGGGGGCTGGGTGCGGTGGGTCCTCCCTGTAATCCTAGCACTTTAGGAGGTTGAGACAGGAGGATTACTTGAGGCCAGAAGTTCAAGATCAGCCTGGACAATAGAACGAGACCCCATCTCTACAAAAAAATTAAAAATGAACCGAGAGTGGTGCCATGAGCCTGTAGATCCAGCTTCTCAGCTGAGGCAGGAGGACCACCTGAGTCCAGGAATTTAAGGCAGTAGTGAGCCATGATTGTACTACTGCCCTCCAGTCTCGGCAACAGAGAGAGACTCTGTCAAAAAAAAAAAAAAAAAAAAGGAAAAGAAACAAGGAAAACAAAACAAAACAAAAATAGAAGAAGAAGATGCTTTTGGGCTCATAGAAGTAAGAAGAAATAGAAGATAGCCTGGAGGGAAGGGGGTATTTCCTTAAGCTTCCTAATATGCTCCCGGGGCGTCTAGTACCCTGGGCATGTTGATAACTTCCCTGTTATCTCCTGGCCAGACCAGTCTTCAACTCCAGGTTTGCATATCCAATAGTCTCAAAACTCCCATATCCACAATTAGGCTCTTGATTTTCACCACTGAATTTGTTACTTTACGCGCAACTGTTATCATCTCAGAAAAAGGCAAATCCCTCTACTCTGTTGCTCAGCTTTGATACCTTCCTTCCCATCACCCTCCTTCCTCCAAGATCTAATCCGTCGCTACTAAGTACTGCTCATTCTCCCTCCACAAACTCCCAGACATCTCTTCCACTGCTTTCCATTCCCGCAGCCACCAAGTTAGAAGCAGCCCACTCCAGCTATTCCCTTGAATACCAGTTTCTCATAACTGGTATTCTGGCCTCTCCAATCCATGCAGCAGTTAGAGTGAATTTTAAAAACCTCTCAGCGTTATTTCAATGCACTTAGGATAAAACTCCAGTTCCTCCTAAGTCACACGTGGTGTTGTAGTTCATGTCTCATTGCCAGAATTCTCCCTTCCCTCTCTGTGCTCCAGACAGGCTAGGTCTTCCTTTGGTTCCTCCAGTGATTATGATGAGCTCTCACCTGCCTTGAGGCCTATGGAAGGCTGGATTATCCAGGAAGATGGCAATGCAGATTTGAAAAGTTCCTGTCAGCCTAGTGGCAGCTCTGAGCAAAGGGTGCCCATGAGAGCAGCCCTTTGTTGGGCAGAAATGGCCAGCCGAGAGTACCACCTCCTTGCTCAGCTGCTGGCCCAGGGCCGCTCTGAGAGGGATGTGACCTCAGCTTAAAAGCTGAGGCTGACCCTGCTGAAGCCAACAGCTGCAGGCTGTCAGCTAACTGCAATTCTCATAGTTTGGCAGCAAATCTTTCCCTGAAAGGGGATCTGGACAGTACTCCTCATATGTGCCATAGGAAGTCCACACATGCTCTTTCTCTTACTCCCACCTCTCCCATTGATATCTGTTCCTCCAGTAGACTGCCAGTTCTATGAGGGTGTGCATTCAGTGCCTAGTATAGTGCCTGGTACACAGTGGGTACTAAATAAATATTTGTCTAAAAAAAGTGAAAAAGGTAGATAGGGAGGGAAGGAGGGATGAAGGCAGAGAGGGAAAGGGAGAGGGGATGGAGTGATGGGGAAAGAAATAAAGGGAGAGAGGGAGGAAGGAAGAGAGGAAGGAGAAAGGGGGAAAGGAGAGGTGCAGGGAACAAATATGTGGGTAACTGAATGGGATCTAAGCTCATAATAGCCATCCTTTACCTCTTTCCCCTTTGTATCTGCCCTAAATTTCTATGTTCTCCCACCTCTGGGCCTTTGCATATGCTGTTCTTTCTTCTTGGAAGAGATTAACCTGCACTCTTTGTCCACTCACCATTCAGGTATCAGCTTATTCTCACGTTTGTAGGGAGGTCTGCCCCTGAACTCCTTTATCTGTTAGGATAAGTTTACCTGCAAGTAACAAAAGCTCAATATAACAATGATTTAAACAAGTTAGAGGTGTGCTTCTTGCTCACACAAATGCCCAGAAGTAGGCAGCACAGAGTGGGTTTGGCTATTTTGCTCCAAAAAGTCTTCAGTGACCCAGGCTCCTTTTATCTTGTTTCATCCCTTATGGTCTCCATTCCCAAAGTCACTTGTGATCCAAGACAGCTACCCTGATTCCAGTTATCACATTCATATTCTGGCCAACAGGAAAGATAAGGGGGAAAGAAGGGCACTTTCTGGAAATTGCATACACCATTTCTACTTATAGCTATTGCCCAAAACTTAATGTCCATAGCCAGCAGCAAGAAAAGTTGGAAACTGTTGTCATTATCTGAGGTAGCCATTGTTCAGCTAAAATTTAGTATTCTGACTAATAATTAAGGGAAGGATATTGGAACACAACCCCTAGGAGACTTTGCAATAATCCTCATGTAAATGAGTTATTTATCTTATTTGTTCCCATAGCTTCATCCACCCCTCCTTTAATTCATTCCAGTTGTATATGTTTAGAGCCTATTTTCGACTTTTGAGTTACACGATGACAGTGATCTGTCCTATTTTGTTTTTCTCTTCATTTCCAATGCCTATGCACATAGTAATATGAAGTAGATATTTGTTGAATGAATAAATGAATGAATGAAAAATGCCTCTCATATGGGTTCCCATAGCACTGGGAACACATTTATGTTACAGCAACCATTATATTGTAGTATTGTGTGTGTATGTGTGTAAATTTTTTTATTGGCAATATAAGAGATGGGTTAGGAAATATTACCTTGGGGTATGTTCATTCTAACCTCCCTGAGATGGTTTTTACAATGTATTGCAGGTCCTCTTCAAATACAAAAATCCTTGGATGCTCAAGTCTCTTATATAAAATGGTACAGTATTTGCATATAACCTATGCTTATCCTCCATATACTTAAAATTATCCCTAGATTATGTATAATACCTAATACAATGTAAATGCTATATACTGTCAACCCTCCGTATCCACAGTTAAATCCATGGATCAAAAATACATTTTAAAAAATTTGTAAGAAACAGTAAAAAATAACAATATCATAATGAAAAATAATACAAATTATAAAACAATACATTATAACAACTATTTACATAACATTTACATTGTCTTAGGGATTATAAGTAACTAGACATGATTTAAAGTCTCTGGGAGGATGTGTGTAGGTTGTATGCAAATACTACACCATTTTGTATAAGGCACTTGAGCATCGAGATTTTTGGTATCCACAGGGATCCTGGAACCAATCCCTGTGGTTACAAAGGGACAGTTGTAAATGGCCATTATACTGTATTGTTTTTCTAATTTGTAATATTTGTATTGTTCTATTGTTAGTTTTAATTCATTTTTAAACATTTACAATCCCTGGTTGGTTGAATACATGGATGAGAAACTCGCGGATAGAGAAGGCTGATGGTATTTTTAAATTGGAGTTTTAAATTTAAAAATAATGCTTATCATTTCAAATTAATATGCAGATACTTTACTGTATAAACTGAAGCCTTCTGGTGTAGATTAGATTATTGGACACAATTCTTCACCCCTTCTGTATCCCTCTCTACCCTTTGCTCTGTCCCCTAACTTTGGAGCATGGCCAGATGACATGCTTCAGCCAATGGGATGTTAGTAGAAATGAACCAAGCAGCACCTTGCCATGTGCTTACGTGGCTGTGCTTTACCTCTTGTGTCTCTGCCAGCACCATGAGATTATGGGCTAGGATCACTGGGGACTGTTCTCCCCTGGAAATGGCCACTCATACTTGTGGGTCCATGACTAGCCGACCTGACCCCATTCCACAGTGTGGACCCAAGCCCAGCAGATCTGCAGCCAAAACCAAAGTTGCTTAGTGGGGCCCATGCCACATAAGCCAACCCATGGTCAACCCGAACATAAGTAAGCAAGAATTGTTGTTTTCCAATCATTGAGGTGTGGGGTTCTTTGTTACAGCAGCAATAGCTGACCAATAACGTCTCTTTCCTCTCCCTCAGACCTTTATTCTGCTTGTGCACACATATTCCTGTGCAGGTATATGACTAGACTACGAATTTCTTGAAAGTGAGGATTGGGTCTTCTTCATTTTTATCTTTTCCCCTTAGAACAGTGATTGAAAACACAGTGGAGTGGGAAGACCAGCTGTGGCATATGACATTTCCAATCAATAACATACTGCTATGTGACTAAGCTGTGTGATCTTCCTGTGCCTCACTTTTCTTATTTATAAAATGGGAGTATTAAAATCTACCTGACATGGTTGCAGAGAGGAAAGTTTGAATCTCCTAGCAGGTGCCTGGCATGAATGTGCATTACAAAACTGGCATCTTTCATAGTTGGTACAAAATACATGTGTGTTGTTGCTTAGGTAGATGTGCCTGAGATGAATAAGGAACTGATGTGAATAATGAGGTGTCTCAGAGTGCCTTGGTGACAAGTCAATGTCCACCCTTTAGTACCTTCCTTGTCTTGTCATTGTCCTTTGCTTTGATCTCATTGAACCTCCCAGCCAAGTTTCCTGTGAAGACAGACAAGCATCTTGTCCTTTGGATGTCAGCTGGTGGGGTGAACACTAGCCAAGCAATCAGAAGCCCTAGATTCTGAGGGCTTCTTCAGTCCATTAGGTAAGCCATTCAACCATCATTGCCTGGGCCCAATACCAACCATGAGCCAAGGAGATTTTAATATTCTCATTTTGCAGACAAGGAAACTGAGGCATGAAAAAATGTAATGACTTACCCAAGAATGAAACATGAATTACTGTCTGAGACAAGGGTAGACTCTTAATCTAGTGCTTTTCTTCTATACCCCACTGCCTCGCAGACTGTCAGGAAAATGATGTAATCCACTCCGAGAATTCCCCTCTGGAAGCTCCCCCAACCCCAGCCCCCAGCCTGTCTATCTGAAGATAAAAACAACCACAAATTCAGTTTACATCTTCTTTTACTCCCTAGCCTGTTTGAGCCAAGGCTGAATGGTGCCAATTTGCCTATGGTGGTTTTTATGATGTGGGCTGGGATCACTGGGGGCTGTTCTGAAACCATCAAATTCATTTCAATTAGAAGTGTAACTTAATGTACAATTTTCAAACCAGATTCCCTAGGCAAAAGAAGGCCATTTTGTTTTCTGAGCTGCCTCAACTCAATGAACAGTATTTCTGGGTACCAGTTATGCCCAATTGTGCACCCTGGTTGGGGCATTTTCTCCAAGTTAATAGGAGGCACAACTCAGTCGAAAGGAGGGGTGGGAGAGTCCGCATGGAAAATGGGGATGTGTGTGAAATTTGAGACAATATAGATCAATTCCAGAACACTGCCCAGGGATTCTTAAAAAAGAACCCAGGGAAAAATAAATACATCTCATCCTTATTAACACTCCAAGCCCTTAAATGAGTCCCGATGTTAATCCCTAAGAGATGCCTAAATGCCTATTTCAAATTGCTGCCCCACTTGTCTTATAAAACAACTTGTACTTCTTTTTTTCTCTCCATGTTCAAAAATAAAGGAAATTCCTTTTGCAGTCTAGGGCAAGGAACAACCCAGGCCTGGCTTTGATTACTGAAAGCCGGAGAATTTTGAGTGAAAGCTGCAGCCGGCTGCCAGCCTTGTTATTAGCAATAAGCATCAAGCCATTCTCAGGAGAGCAGGGGCCTTTTGAGAATGTCAGACAGCAGCCTGCACCTTCTTTTGACAGCACCTGCAGTCACTGCTGGAGGTACAAGCCTGTCCAGAACTCCATTTCCCCTTGGCTGAATCAGCAGCCATAATCAACAGAGAAATAACCTCTTATATTTATATAATATCTACCTACAAGCAACTGAAATTGCCATGATCCTGTTTAAGATTCAACAATGGCTCCCCATTGTCCCTCAGACCAAGTCCAAATGCCTAGGTTTATTGTTCCAAGTCTTGTGACAACAGAGCCCACCTTAGTTATGCAGGAGCTTTTTTATTTTCTTTTTTAAAACAGATTTTTAGCCAAGACATTCTTTTGCAGCCTAAGAGGATTATTATGGAGAGGTGGAGAGATCCGCAAACCTGGAAGACTTGTTTCAAACCCTAGCTCTACTCCAACTACAGGATTGGGGCAGGCAAGTTACTCACTCTACCCAGGACTCAGTTCTTTCTCATTTGTAAAATGATGCATTCAGAGTAGATGATCTAATCTAACATGTCCTTAGTGAATCTGAAATCTTATATATTTTTTGCTCTGTTAACAGCCCTTTCCAATCCTTTTCTCCCCACTCTGCTTCTATTCTAGAGTCCGGAAGAGCTAAAATGTTCATTTCTCAGCCTCTCCTTCTGCCAGCAATAAGACACTGGGAGATCTGTTGATGTGGCAGATGGCTGTGGCGTGCCCTGTGTCCCATGCCCACCGTCTGATCACCTCTGACTTCAGTCACAGCTGTGGTGGACAGTTCCGTGTGTTCCAACTCACCTCATGCAAGACAGCATCCAATCTCAAGTATGTGCTGTGCATCTTCCTGCTGTCTGCTCCAGGGCCTTCTCTGACATTATGAAAGCCCACTGTGCCTGCACAAAAACAAAACCTGGAAGTGTGGGATTCATGCCCTTGGGATCGACCCTCAGTCAATGGAGAACATGGCCCAGTGGATAGATGCTCCAGTTACCTGTCCTTTGGGGCTACACTCCTGGGAGGCATTATGTACAGTTATCAGGAGGTCTGGGTGCAATCGAGCCTCTGGGGCCCCAGGCAGCAACCTTTTTAACATGTCTTTATGTTGTCATTTTCGTCTTTACTCTCTCATTCTCCTTGCTTCCTTTTGTGCATCCAGGGATCAGTTACCAAATAAACTATGTGCACTCAAAGTTTTTGTTTGGAGCTCTGCTTTTGAAGCTGCTTAAACTAAAAGAACTGGCATCACCTTCTCTCTGTCTTCTATCTTCACTGCAAATATAGACACGATGGCTGGAGCTAAGCAGCCCTTTTGGGATCAGCATGAAGGAAAGGCTACAAAAGTGTCAGAAATGCCATCTCTGGCATTTTTTGAGTGACCGAATCTGCAGCAGCAACTGCCAACTTTTAGATTTCTTGCTATAGGAATTTAACCTCTATTTAAGCTATTGCTACTTGGATATTTTCTTAATTGCAACTGAACACAATCCTAATTGATGTATTAATTGTGCTTGAACATGCTAGGATCATTTTTAATCTCTTTGCCTTGTCCATGTTGTTCTCTTTACCTGAAGCACCCTCTCTACTCCTTCCGTTGCTCAAAATTTTCTTGTTCTTTCAAAAACCAGATCAATATTCACCTCCTCCTAACATGTTCCCTCCAAAGAACCATGGTCTTTCACACTTTACAAAATTATTCAAAACCTTTGTATGTGTCGAGAAAAATGCAATCTTGTGTTCACCACTAAGTAGATCCGGGATTGCTCCTAGTCATGGTCCTTAGGTTGATCTCACCTAAACCGATAGTTTCCCAAAGGAAACTATCAAAAGCCTGTATTGTCTTGTGCCTTTTACAACCTCCCACACATGATAAAGGGAACTTGCGTAAATACCGTGGAGTGACAGGGCACGCGTTTTACTTAAGCAAATTAAACCATGGCTATACGTGAGTGAGTGTGAGAGGGAGAACAATTTAGGTGGGATGGGTGACTCCACACTGATTGCCTGGGATGGGAGAGGTTCTCTTGGTTGCTCTAGGCTCCTCTGTTTCTATGTCTCCTGATGTGACTGTCTCCTTCCACTGCATATGACTTTAATATTAAACATAGCTTATTATTGTTTTTTTTTTTTTTTTCAATATAACGTGCCCACACAGTGCAAGCCAACTACCTTCTCTAGTGGCTCACAGAAGAAAGAGTGATCTATTTGGACACCACGGGGATGGTGGCTGCTCTCTAGTGTGTTGTGCCTCCGTGAGAGATTTTGATGGCTTGAACTCCTAGGCTTAAGCAATCCTCCCACCTCGACTCCCCAAAGTGTTAGGATTACAGGCGTGAGCCACTGCACCCTGCTCCTTAATGCCCCTTCTAACTGCTTCCTTGCTGCCCTTCTTGGGTCACATCATGCTGCCCTATTCACTCTCAACAAGTTACCCTTCTAAAGGGTGTTGCTGAGCAAAACATTCCCTTGCTGGAGACCTTTCAGTGACTTCCCTTTCCCCATGGAATGAAACTCACATTGTTCATTTTATTTTTTAACTAAAGGGAATCAACCACTATTGTGAGAATATATTACTTACAGAGCACCACATTTGGTTTATGCTATTCCTCCCCTCCCCCATTAAATGCCACTCCCCCACCTCAAGCTTTGGAGATTCTCCCCTCCTTCAAATGCCATGTCTGTCCCTTGAGACTTTCCAAATATCTTCAAATTAAAAATTTCCTCCCTTTCTTCATCCAGAGCAGTGCATACTTCTACTATAGTTTTCATAGATATGCTCTTGCATTGTATTGATTTTTGCTTGTGGACTGTCTCCTTACTAGGGTGTTACTCATTTTGTATATCCTGGTGGTTTAGGGTAGAAAGACAGGTGATGGATGGTGTGGTGGCAGTGGTGAAAAGACCAGCCTAGGTGGCAGCATGCGAGCTTCAGCAACACCAACTCACAAAGTGATTCCAAATATTTGAATTCTACATGTGAAGAAAGTTAAGGCTCATTACCTCAACCAGTTAATTTCAAGTATATTTTCCTTTGCACAAGAGTGCTGTATCATACAAATCTGTATAAATACATTTTAAAGTACTCTTTTAATAACTATACAATAAAAATTCTAAGTGGCATGAAAGCATTGAGTTATAATTTAAATGGTGGCATTTTTTCCCCTGATTGATACATAAAATATGGGAGGTCTTATATTGATGGTTCTAAGATTCAATGAAATATCCCTGCCACAAAAGACAAAGACAAGCAATGGGGCTCCTGACCCTATCTTGGTCATCGAGGAGGGTTTTCCTGAGGAAGTGACATTAAGTTAAGATCCATGCAAAAAAGGACACTAGGAAAGGATTCTTCAATTCTCTTAGGTGAAGGAAATAAAATATAGCCCCTGTTTCATCCTGCTTTCATGAGATTTCCCCCACCAGAGGCCCATAACTCCTCAGCAGGCCTGATTACCAGCTCTCTTAGATGTAGTTCAAGGCTGATGGTGCTGCATTCAGTCCCTGCCTCTTAACCTGGGGATGAATGACACTGACTGAGGCAAGGAGTATGCAACTTTTCGGGGAAGGCAGAAAAGTCAACAGCCTGTCCCTCCAGTGTATGATGTCCCCATTGCTGTTGTGTACAATGCCAGATTGTGACATTGATTTTTCAGATCTCATCCTTTCTTTGGTTGGGGCTTCATTTATGTGTGTTCACCACCTTGAAAGGTAACACTAAAAGAAGGGTTTTTAAAATGCTGCCTTGCAGCAAGGGGAAGGAATTGCTTATCTTGGACACACACAGAAAGAAGTTAACCAGAGCCTTTGGAGGTTTCCAAAGTGTACTTCAAACCAGGAGCTAGATGAAAGTGAAATAAACAAAATCCGTCTTTATTATAAATATAAGCCAACAGGTTAACCAATAAACAGATTTGGCAGAGATAGTAATATCTACTTCCTTCCTTCTGGAATATTTGGCTAATCGATCACGGAACTGTCTCCTACTATGTCCAGATTGAGCCTCAGAATTCTTCTCATCGCACTGGTGCAAGGTAACCTCTGCCAGTCAGTTAGGAAACTGATTGATTAGGTCTTCACTTCTGGGGGAAGGAGCACTGGAATCCCAACCAGGAAACCTGGCCAGTATGTCTAGCTGTGCTTCCAGCCAGCTATGTGGCTGTGGGAAAGTAATTTAATTTCTCCGAGCCTCAGCTTTCTCATCTGTAAAAGGAGGGACTTGGTCTGAGTTCTTTTCTAGTTCTCACATTTTAAAACTATGAAAAACAAATAGTGGTAGCATTGGAAACCCATGTGGGCTTAGAAATCACATCAACATTTTGAAGGTCTACTAGATGCTCAGTGCGGCTGTTAAATAATCTGTAAGGAAACAGAAATGTAAACTGAAACAATCGAGAGTCCACCAGTTAGGTCTGGGAAGGGACATTTGTGAATATGAAAGAATGAGAACAGTGAGAAACTCTGATACAGAGACAGCCAATGGGAATTCACAGAGAGAGAGAGACTTCAACTTTTTCGAAGAAGTCCATGATGACTGAGTGGTCAGCTGTGCATTTTGTGAAATATACCACCTTGTGTTCATTTTCCTTTTTTCCCTGACTCACTTCTTCTTTCCCTTCACTCCTACTGTCCTGTCACTTGCCTCATACAGCATCAGCAAGTTGGCCTCAGCCTCTGTTTTCTTGAGGACACCAGCTATGATACCAACCAAACTTCACTTACTTCTATAGTTTGACTTTTCCAGTATATAAATGCAGGGGAAGGGGGCCTCAGATTTACTGAGAGATTTTATTATACAAAACTTCCTTCACATCAAATGCATAGACACTCATGTAAAATGTCATTTGGATTTACAGATGGGTTTCCAGTGAGGCTACATTAGGAAGGAACACTCACTAAGAATAGATCATTGGCCAAGAGATATAAGTCACTGAGCCAACTAGTCTGAGTTTAGAGCTTGGTTTGAAGACTAGCTCAGGACAAAATTGCAAGGCAGTATGAAGACTTTCCCTGGTGTCTCCTTGCCTGTCTTTATAAAGAACCTCTCCCCATCTTTCTACCAAAGAGACACTTTTCTTTTTATGTTCTAAATTCAGGCAGCGACTGAGGCCAGGAAGAATACAATAATCGTGGATTAAAGTGATAGCTTATCGCAACTTGAGGTCTAACTACCACTCAAGGTAATTTCATTTTGATAGGGAACCCTTGAAAATAGAAGATCATCTCTACAAAAATCTGAATATCTAATAGTAGGAATTCAGGCACTCTAACACTGGCAGGTAAATTACTCTGTGGTGAGCTTTTGCTTATGTGACCCTACAGAAGTGACTCTTAACTGCCACTTTTTGCAAGGTGAACCAGAAATGGTTATCTCACCAGGAAACTGAGCCTCAGAGAGGTAATGAGACTTTCCCAAGATCACTTAGCTGACTAGTAGCAGAGTTAGAAATAGCTCTACCTCTTCTGCCAGTACTCTGGGAGAGATGAAGGAGATTGAAACTTGGGAAGCCTTTCCTGTGATACTGTGCACTTATGAAAAGTTTCTTTTTGCAGTCTGATGGATTAAGAAGGTCAGCAAATGGAAGTCAAGGGCGGGTGGGCTCAGAGAACTGTTCTGTCTAAGACTGCCCCTGAGAAGGGTTCTAGCATGGCTGTCTACACCAGGTACATGATTCCAAAGGATGGGGCCTCAGTCCCTTGAGGGTCTTCCCAGTCCCAGGCAGAGCTGCAGCTGGAGTGGTGGCATTAGGAGGCTAAAGACTTGCTTCTGAGTGAGAAAGTCCACAGCATGCAGGCCATGCACTGCCAAGAGCAGGGCAGAAGGGCTCTAGCTAAAGAGGTCGTTTCCTCCGCCAAGGTTCTAAGCAGTCCAGGAAAAACCCTTTGGCTTCTCTGAGCCTTGGTTCTCTGAGAAAAACAGAGGCAAACCTGCTTTCCCTACCCCGAAGCATTGTTGTTGTGCTACAAGGAAACTTTTTCTAAATTTTAAGTGCTGCACAAACACAAGATGCCAATGGCAGAGATAAACTTCTTACCACAGAGCATGCAGTAACTTGATGGAAGAGGCCTGTATTCATTTCTTGTTGCTGCTGTAACAACTTACCACAAACTTGGTGACTTAAAACAACACATATTTGCTCTCTTACAGTTCTGGAGGCCAGATGTCTAAAATCAGTCTCACGAGGCTTAAGTTAAGGTATCAGGAAGGCTGGTTCCTTCTGGAGGCTCTGAGGGGTGAGCCCATATCCTTGCCTTTTCTAACTTCCTCACATCACTCCAACCTCTTGCTTCTGTCATCACACCTCCTGCTACAGACTCTGATCTTCTGTCTCCTCTTATAAGCACCCTTGTGATTACATCCAGTCTACCCAGATAATCCAAAATGATCTCTCCAACTCAAGGTCCTTAAATTAATCACATCTGCAAAGTCTCTTTTGCCCTGTAATGTAATGTATTCACAGGTTCTGGGGATTAGAATATGAATATCTTTGGAGGCAATTATTCAGTCTATCATAAAGTCCGTTCTCCCCTCTCTAGCATAGCTACTTTCTGCACTATCCCCAGAAAGTGTCCTACTGTGAGCTGTCAGTATCCCAACCATGCTCCTACAGTCCTTAACATTTTTGTGTATGTGGGTTGGACCTCCAACTGCCAGCACCTGCATCTCTGCCTAAGGACTTTTGGTCACTGGAGCCTGCTCTGCCTGTGCAAGAGGGAGGTGCCAGGGAATCGAGGTCCTCATGCCCCCCATTTCCTGGGAGGAGTCTTTAACCAATGTCTGATGGGATCTGGTGGATACATACCCCAACCCTCTTGGCCCTTGGTTTGGATAACTGAGGTGTGTTCTACATACTGTTTCCCAGAATTGCTCTCCAGTTGCCCACAGTGGTAACTAGCTTGATAACACACCTTTGGTTGGCTGCCTGCCCTGTCTCTTTTCCTCCACTCTTCTACATAAAGAATTATTGGGGCTGGGCACGGTAGTTCATGCCTGTAATCCCAGCACTTTGGGAGGCCAAGGCAGGCAGATCACGAGGTCAGGAGATCAAGACCATCCTGGCCAACATGGTGAAACCCCATCTCTACTAAATATACAAAAATTAGCCAGGCACGGTGGCGTGTGCCTGTAGTCCCAGCTACTAGGGAGGCTGAGGCAGGAGAACCACTTGAACCCGGAAGGCAGAGGTTGCAGTGAGCCGAGATCGCACCACCGCACTCCAGCCTGGAGACAGAGCAAGACTCTGTCTAAAAAAAAGAAAGAAAGAAAGAAAAAAAGAATTATTGGGAGATAACTTTTAGAATTGTCTCTCAAATTAACTACTTGCACTCAAATCCCTACCTCTAAACTAAGACACAAGTCTTGCCAATATTTCTTCTAAGCCTTGTTCATGATGTTTTTCTTGCCTGAAGTGTCCCTTTTCTCCTCCTGCCCACCTGTTTGTTTTTCCAAGCCCCTCTCCTCCCTGCGGTCTTCCCCAGCACTTCTGTGAGCTCGCCAACCTTTCCTCTTGCTGTCTATCCCATGTGGTCCCAATAGGTTGTTATCTGTATCAAATAATTGGGAGAGACAGTGCAGCATACAGGTTAAGACAACGGATTCTGAAGCTAGACTATGTCGGTTCAAAGCCTCCTCCACCACTTACTACCTGAGCAATAGTGAGCAAGTTACTCACTCTCTCTAAGCCTCAACATGGGGATGGTAATAAAACCAAGCTATTGAGCTTACTATGAGAATAGATGTTAGCATAGACAGTTTTCTTAGAACGGTGCTTGGCATATAACAAACACCCCATAAGTCATACCCATCATTAGTCTCTTTAACAGGTTAGTAGACAGTGCACTTATAGCATTGCATGAGCCTCTTTCATATACTTATTTAACTTGCAATTAAGCAATTAATTTTTGTGGGTTCAATATCATTTTCTCCTCTAGACTATAAGCTCTTTGAGAGCAGGGACTAGTTCATGTTTATCCCTGCTTAGCCTCAATGCCTGGAGCAGTGAATTGGTGTTTTATAGTTTTTTTTTTTTTAATGAATATTATTTCCTAAAGGAGAGATGGAGAAAGAAACAGGGTCTAATAAAGGATGGAAGGAAGAAGAGGCCAAGTGGGAAAGAAAAACAATTTCTATGTAGTTCTGCCTGGAACTCAGTGGATGCCTGAGTGTGTCCAGCTAGGAGGCTCGGAGCAGTCAGCAAGCCCTGGGCAGCACTTAGAAGCACTTAGGTCCCTGGGCCTGTGATAGACAGATGCACTTCCCAGCTTCCCCTTCAGGAAGGCCTCCCTGCCCAGCTGCGAGGAGCATGGTCAGCAGGCAGCCTTCAGCGGTCAGTTCCTTCTAGGGAGCATCTAAGCTGCTGGGAGCTGTCTGGTCCCAGGTCATGCCTTTCCCTTGGGTGGTCCACGTCCCCCCATTAAGCAGTGGGGGAGTATAAAGGTCTAGCCATTTCTCTACCCAACATGAGACTTTCTAGACACGAATTTTGTCCACAGCACTTCACTGGGTTGGCTAAATCTTAACCAGGCGTGCAGGGCAGCTTGAATCCCACTCCTTGCTGACCTCCGCTCACTCCTACTTCCTTTCCCTCCCTTTCACAGGTGTGGACCTCTAACAACCATCCTGTATCACTAACTTCATCTCTGCTTCCAGAGGGCACAGCCTGGAACAGGAACAAAGGTTCGACCTCCTTCCAAGTTCAAGTTAATATTTGAGGCTCTGTTTAGAATTTCAGGGACCCAGAGCCACATTATATTTTTCCTCTCTAGGGATTTAACTCCTCAGTGACGTTAAGAATCCTGACTGAAGCCTGGGAATGTTCCGTACTCACTGTCCTGTGGCTCAGACAAATGAGAGCTGTTTATCTTTCAACTCCACTTAGAACAGTACATTTTTAAAAACTCATTAATTCAGACTGTTCTCATTTGGAATTTTTGATGATCCAGAGAGAGGCCCTCTGGGTGTTTGTTTACTTTTGCATTATCAGGGCAAAGGAGCTCACCAGGCAAATGGAGAATGTTAGCAAGATTGTAAGAGAACCATCTCAACAACTTTAAAGAGAGGAGAGAAAACTTTTATCACTTTAGAAGCACCAGTTTACGGTCCCAAAATTCATGTGACATTCTTATCAGTTTATTAAAGCTGATATAAAAATATTTTTATTTATTTATTTTTTGAGACAGAGTCTCACTCTGTCACCCAGGCTGGAGTGCAGTGGTGCGATCTCGGCTTATTGCAATCTCTGCCTCCTGGGTTCAAACAATTCTCCTGCCTCAGCTTCCTGAGTAGCTGGGACTACAGGTGCTCACCACCATGTCCAGCTAAGTTTTGAATTTTTAGTGGAGACGGGGTGTCACCATGTTGGCCAGGCTGGTCTTGAACTCCTGACCTCAAGTGATCTACCCACTTTGACCTCCCAAAGTGCTGGGATTACAGGTATGAGCCACCTCTCCCTGCAATCAAAATACTTTTTAAAGCAACCCATTGGTGATCTTTGGGCATTACTCTATGAACTTAAGTTCAATCTGACATTTACTGAACCCCTAGTTCCTGCAGAGCATGAGGTACCCACAAGGAGTTTACAATCATAGTGGATGCTACCACCACACTAAAAATTTGCTTTTCTTTCTTTCTTTGAGACAGGGTCTCTCTCCACTGGCCAGGTTGTAATGCAGTGGTGCAATCTCAGCTCACTGCAGCCTCGACCTCCTGGGCTTAGGTGATCTTCTCATGTCAGCCTCTCAGTTAGCTGAGACTACAAGAACACCTCACCTTGCCTGATTATTATTATTATTATTATTATTTTGTAGAGACAGAGTTTCATCTTGTTGCCCAGGCAGGTCTCAAACACTTGGGCTCAAGCCATCTACCCTCCTTGATCTCCCAAAGTGCTGGAATTACAGGCGTGAGCCACTGTATTGGCCTTTTTTTTTTTTTTTTTTTTGCATTTCTTTTCTAACGTTTAAAAATGCTTCCTAAATATCTAGCCCCGGCCTCCAACCTGATATATATAAGTGAAATTGTGTATAATGAAACCAATCTTTTTTTCCTATCGTTATTAAAAATAACATTGAGCTTATTCAAGGACCTGCTGTATGTCCTTTCACTTAAAGTCAATTTCCAAGACCCTATTGACAACATTGAGTGAGGACTTACAGTACTAGTTATACAGTAACTACTTGTTAAATGAAAGAATTCTGAATCAACTTGACCTCTTCCAGTCACTGATCACCCAGCGACTGAACAATTTAGTCCCTAGAGCTCCAGCAGGTTGTATGTTCACTACTGTGGTACTTTGGGATGCCCCAAACAGCACACACACTCTCCCAAGTCTGTATATATCACAGAGGAAATCCTCACCCACAACAATCAGCTGTGATCTAAACGTTTTTGAAAAAAGACCCTGTTTAAAATGGCAGTTGTGACCTTGGCTCAGCGTGCTTCCCGGGGACAGAGCTGGCTGGGTTTCTGGCCTGCGGCTCAGCCTGCAGGCATCCAGAACTTCCAGACAATTACCATTCCCCTAGAATTGCCCTCACTCCTGATTGCTATTGGTTAATTAAAGAAATTTAGGCTCCAGACTATATTACCCCCCCATATGTCACATCTGATGTAACTAACGAGTTCTCAGCAGTGCAGGATTTTGTGTGTGTGTGTGGCAATGTTGTTAAATCTGATGCACTTCCACTGCCAGCGTGCTTCTCTCCATAGAGAGGGTTCCCCTTCTCCCCTGTGACTTTTCAGTGCTGTGCAAAAGCTTGAGCTCTGCCACTTGTAATTCTGTAACTTTTCTCGAGTCATCCGTGAGGTTTTTAACCTTAGTCCTGGTGTCTCTACTTTGTGCTTAGTAACTCCTTCTCATTCAAAGACCCTCAAATACTTCCTAAACGCTTTAACTATTACCAGTCTAGGGAGACAGTCTTTCTCCTCTTCTGGCAAAGTAGACTACTAAAATGGCTGGTTTAGGGAGACTTATCTAGTCAGAATTAAGTTTCTTCTATTTAATTCAATTCAACACAATCCTGTCACCAATCTGGGTGCTTTGGGGACAGTAAACAAAGATAGGGTCCCTGCACTAAAGGTACAGTCTTGTCAGAGAGATAAAATGAGATTCTGATAGCATTTGCAGAAACATACACTTCATTCATTCATTTAACAAATATTTATTGACCATTGTATTAGTTAGGATAAAGGCTAAGCCACTGTAACAAAAGATCCCCTAGTGCAGAGGCTTACAAAACAGAGAAATCCATTTGTCTCTCATATAATAATTCTAAGGTTAGTGGTCCAGGTTTTCAGGGCAGCTCAGCTCCACGTGGTTCTTCAGGAATCCAAGATCCGTCAGTTTTGTGCTCTCCTATCTGTTAGAGTGTTGCTGTTATCAGTAAAGTCAAAGCCAGGCCATGGGCTCATTTGTGTTCTAGGTGTGGAAAGGTAATAGAGGAACTTCAGGACGAGCAATTTTTAAAGCAAGTGAGGCAAAGTTGCACATACATCTTCCACTTTCACTTTCACTCTATTGGTGAAAGCTTAATTGCATGGCCACATCTAGCTGCAAAGGAGGCTGAAAATGTCATCTCTATGTGGGAGGTTGGTGTGTCCAGAAGGAAAAGGGGAATGGATTTGAAGGAGCACCAAAAAGTCTTCCACAAGCATCTACTATGTACCAGAGACTTCCAGATCCCATGGTTACAGCAGTGATCAATAAGACATAGTCACTGTATTAGTCTGTTCCTGCACTGCTATAAAGAAATACCTGAGACTGGGTAATTTATAAAGAAAAGAAGTTTAGTTGTCTCACGGTTCCACAGGCTGTACAGGAAGCATGGCTGGGAAGGCCTCAGGAAACTTATAATCATGGCAGAAGGCAAAAGGGAAGCAGGCACATCTTACATGGCTGGAGCAGGAGGAAGAGAGAGAATGGGAAGGTGCCATAAACTTTTAAACAACGAAATCTTGTGACAACTCTATCATGAGAACAGCACTAAGAGGATGGTGCTAAACTTAAAAGCTGCCCCCATGATCCAATCACCTCCCACCAGGCCCCATTTCCAACACTGGGGATTACAATTGCACATGAGATTTGGGTGGGGACACAGATGCAAACCATATCAGTCACTGACCTCAGAGAGCTTAGATTCCAGTGGGAAAGAGAACAACTAACTCCTTCTATAGTTGTGAAGCAGGAGAGACCCCAGATTTGATACCAAGACCTACATTCTTAGGCACTGGGCTCTAGAAGTCCTGGACTTCAAAGCTATATCTATATCTATATCTATATCTATATCTATATCTATCTATCTATATTTAATTTTTGGAATTAGTAAAAAAATTTATTTTAGGCTTAAGGGTACATGTGAAGATTTGTTACATAGATAAACACAGATCATGGATGGGGGTTTGTCGTACATATTATTACATCACCCAGGTATTAATCTCAGTACCCAATAATTATCTTTTCTGCTCCTCTCTATCCTCCCACCCTCCATCCTCAAGTACACCCCAGTATCTGTTGTTTCCTTTAAAGCTATATCTTTTAAGCACTCTTCCATTTAACTTTGCCAAAGACTTCCCCCAGTCTCAGGACAAAAATCTAGATTTTTGTTAGTATTACCCTGGGTGAGCTGGTTCCTGCCTGCCTGCCTGCCTAGCTTAGTTTTCTGGGCAGATTTTCCTTATGCTCTTGGCTTCAGTCATGAGGAACTACTTGTAGTTTCCTGAAAACAAAGCATGCTTTCCTCCTTCTATGCCTTTGCCCAGGCTTTCCCCTCTGTCTATAATATTCTTTCCCCAAAATGCCAGATGCCCTCTCTCTGTCCCCTTACTCTTACCTGTCCAGTGGCTTTGAAGTTCAAGCAACCGGACTTGCTCTTTCCAGAAGCTCTCCTTCCATCACAGCTGGTGCAAATCTTAGTGAGGCTTTGAGCCACTGTGTGAGGTGGTAGAAAACACTCAGGCTTGGGAATCAGACAGGTCTGGCTCTGAATTCTAGCCACTCACTAGCTATGTGGCCTTGGGAAGATATTTGTCTTAGTCTCATTGGGCTGCTATAATAAAGTTCCATAGACTGGGTGGCTTAGAAACAACAAAATTGATTTCCCAGAGTTCTAGAATCTGGGAAGTCCTAGATCAGGGCTTGCTTCCTGGTGCATAGATTGTATCTTCTCACTGTGTCTTCACATGGTGGAAGGGATGAGGAAGATCTCTTAGACCTCTTTTATAAGGGCACACTTCCATTAATGAGGGTTCTGTTCTTATGATCCAATCATCTCCTAAAGGCCCCACCTCTTAAATACAATCACCTTGGGGGTTAGATTTCAACATATAAATTTCATGGGGACACAGATATTCAGTCTATTGCAGTACTGAGTTATCTACCTGGAGATAATACCATGAAGAGGGAGAGTTAGTTAAAACTGATTTTTATTTTTTTAAATCCAGTGCCCAGAGTAGAGAAGATGCTCCACAAAGGCCAGTTCTGGTATTGCCATCATATGTCTATCTCCCCTAAGAGATCATGAACTTTTCAAGGCACAGACTTCACTTTGGAGTCCCAAAGTGAAGGGTCTGAAGAAAAGAAGGTGCTCAATATCTGTCTGTTAAAGGAGTAGAGGGGTTGATTGTATTAATTCATGCTAAGATGTAAATGAACTACTTTCATATTGTCTCCTTCAGGGGCATTTACATAGTTTAAAGGACTATAGAAAGGTAGAAATATTTAATCCAAATATACTATTTCCTAGTGGAATTTAAGACAAGTTTTCAGAGCAGAAGTACCTGGGTTCTTGCAAATCCTGGGAGTTAGCTAGCTACTCCTTTCAGCTATTAGTAAGTCCTGTATCACCCAAGCAACCAACATCTATCTCTCCCAAACTGTCCTCTCCTCTTTCCTACCAGGGAAATATCTAACTGGGTGGTGTCCTGCCACAGTCAGAGGGTAGAAATACATCAGATAATTAATTTATACAAAGCTACCAAACACTGGGGCCTGGCAAAAGGACAACTGGGGTTAGGGGAGTGAGAAGACCTGGGTGTCCTACTACCTCTGTCCTTCCCAGCCGTGTGACTTTGACCAAGCCCTCCCCACTCTCTTAGCTTCACTTCACTCACTTGCATATTAAAAGGGTTCCTTGGGACAGCTGATATTTAAGGTCCAAGAGGACATCCCTGGTCCCACAGTGAGGCTGTGTTTAGATACAAGAAAGCATACACAACTTGGCCTGTTTCCAAAAGAGTAACAATAGGCAGATTCAAAAGCTCAGTGATGCTAAGAATACTCTAGAGACTGCAACCTTCCACGGCCCAGACTCACAGAGCAGCAGCTTGGCCCTGTCCTGCCCTGTCCTGCAGGCCTCCTCTTCACCTCTCAGCCTCCCCAGATGACTCTGGAAAAGGCTAGGGGTCTCTGGGTTAGACTCTTACTTTTCTTTCCAATGAAGCCCCCAGCTTGCCTTCTCAGCCATGGCCTGCTAGCAGACACTATCCTCTTCTGCAACTCTTTGTTTAGGCCCACGTCAGTCTTGCTAATTATTATTCAATCCAAACACCTCTGTCATTCTGGCATTTTCATTGATTCAAATTAAGAGCCAGACTAATAATTAATGCAAACTGTCCTCTCGTCCTCACCCCCTGACTGATGGATTTTCAGTGTCAAAACATTAACCTTTAGGTTTGGGACCTTGATGCATTCAAACCCCATAAGCACCTGATAAGCAAGCAAACTATAGAATCTTTCCCTAAATCAGCTCTTTCTATCTCACCAGCACTTATTTGTCTATGCAAAAAGATATTTATCTTGGGAAAGAAAACAAACTTATATTCACAAAGACACACATACAGAGAACCAAACTAGCCATTATTACTGCATTACTGCAAAGGTGGAATTTGAAAGCTATTTAGCGGTTCTCCTGGCCCACCACAATAGGATTGAAGACACTCAACTGAATCCCCAGAGGAAACCCCATGAGGCAGTATGGAGACTCCCCTTAGGAATTCTTTCAGACCCAGGGAGTCGGACCAGACTCCTCTGAGCATAAACAAGGTGTCTTAGTTATCTACCACCCTATACATTAGCCAAGCGCATCGAAGAAGGCTCATCTCTGCTCCATGTGGCATCCACTGAAGTGGCTCAACCTGGGGTGGAGGATCCACTTTCAAGATGGCTCACTCATGTGGCTGGCAAGTTGGTGCTGGCTTTTTGCTGGAAGCTCAGTCAGGGTTGTGGTTGAGAGCCTTGGTGCTCTGCCACGCGTCCTCCTCATGTGTCTTGGGCTTCTCCTAGCATGGCAGCTGGGTTCTGAGAGGTAGTACGCAAAAACTGAGTGTACAAGAGGACAAGCCCTAATGTGCAAGTGATGATTAAGCCTTGACTTGCTTCATGCTTGCTGGTGTCCCACTGGCCAAAACTAGTCGCAGGGTCAATCTCAAAGTCAGTGTGAGAGGGGACTCCATAAAGAAATCAGTACTATGAGACATGGTTCATTGGGGAAGGAGGCGAGGAAAATATAACAGCCTGCCACAGATGACAACTGAAGATGAAACACTAAGATGAACTTTCTTTAAATACAACAACCACATACTGTATAATTGGAATTTTTTTTAGCAAGTGCTGTACAATAATCTCTTTTAAACAAGAAGAAAAAATGGGACCACTTTTAGTTCTTTCTAGTTTTCTTATTTATAACATGAAGGAGTCCAGTGGCCCTAGAGATCTTTAAGGTTTATTTTGATTCATTTGTGCCATGACTTCTTAAACCAGTGGCTCTGTTCTTTGCTTTCAAATTTCCTGTCGGCTCCTACTCAGGGATATCTTTCTCATACTGCAGCCTCAAGATATGGAGGAGAATAAACTTGCTGGGTGTTTGAATTAAAAACAGCCTCTTAATGCATGAACTCAGAGAACTGGAAGGGAGCCAAGCCATCATTTGGCCCTCTCCCTTCATATGAGAGATGGAGGAAAAGCTGAGGACCTCTCCTTGGGGAGGAGCAGGAAAAGATCTAGCCTAAAACAGCTGTAGAGGAGTCCACAGAAATGGGATGGGACCCCCAGAGGTCAACCATTCGCCAGAACCTTTTTTGTCACACCTATGTCTGGACTTTCCTACAAAGCCAAGAATATCAGACACATATCAAAGAAAGCAAATGTAATGCCATAACAATTAGTAATTTCAAAAAAGCCAGAAGATGTACTTGGCAAGTTGATAAATATTGTCTTGAATCCTCATTCTGAGGACATACTTGTGTTTTGAGTGAATAAGAGCATCGTTTATCTAACGCTCTTGAAGCAAATTTGTTCTTTTTTAGTAGGTCTGGATGGATACTCGTTGAATAGAGATCTGAAAGGCATCTCTTCTGCTGCTAGAAAGAGTGGATTGGTGTGGTTAACAAGGGCAGATTTCACAGTCAGCTCAGCCTCTAATCCTTAAAAATGAAGTGCAGGTCTCTAGTAGAAGTAATGAACCTCTGAAAGGCATTATCCTAGGTACTTGTGGGATAAAGAGTAAGTTTCTTAATTCTTCTAGTGGGTCTTTTCGCAGCAGTTTGTAAGAAGTATAGCTAGATACTTTGTTTTCCAAACATGCAAAGTAGGCCCTAGCCTCTTCCGTACAGTGGCAGTCCCGTGATTTGTACTTGCCATGAGGTGGCCTGAGCAACCCCAGTTCCTGCTCTTCACAGGAGCTGGGAATAATTGGGATCCTCTCATTTCCATCAGGATGGAAGAACTGGATCTTGGTCTACATTTCTAGAAAAAAAAAGCCCTGAATAATGTGGCCACGCTTGGTTGAGATCTTGGGCTTTCTAAAGTTACTGTCCTCTCACTCTCCAATGGGCCACTTGTCTGTAACTTGCTCAGCATCTCTCTTCTTGATTTGGTAGCGGGGACTGATGGCTTCAGGGAGATTGAGGGAGGGATTGCAACATCCACCAAGCTTCATGCTTCATATAGTGGTTGAAGCAGATACCATCACATGTGTATGACTTACTCCATTCATCCATCCATCCATCCATCCATCCATCCATCCATCCATCCATTTAACTTGTATTTAGTGATCAACAGTGAAATTCAAGGCACTATATTTAAGAACTTGAAGACAAGCTCATATTCCAGTTGAGGAGAACACAAGGAGAGGTAAAAATTTATAAGAAGATGATAATGTTTAAAGGCAGCACATGGCAGTCCAAATATAATTGATTGACAAAAATTTCAGATTATAAGAACTGGTGTTTAGAAGAAGGTGAGGATGGGAGGGGTTAGGAAAGGGTCATGGACTCAGCTGGACTCACCTGCATATTCCTTACTTTGAATTCTCCCCCACATTTTGGCAACATATAATACCTCCACTCTACAAATGAGACATCTGGAAGCCAGAAATTTAAGTGACTTTAAACAAAGCTATGTAGTTTGCACACAGTGGAGGAGGAATTAGAGATCAAGTTTGTTTGGATCCAAAGGCCCTTGTGTCCGTTACACCACAATGGCAACCATGATGCCTCCTTGAAACAAATGTCAAACACGCTCTTCTCATCTACTGCGTGCTCCAGCCTGTGGAAGACCCTTGCATTTGCAAACATGTTAAGGAGACAGGCATCTAGGAATAAAGCCTGGTGCTCTCGGGCCATGTTTCACAATTAACTGTAGTGGGTTAGGCCCTTGCTACTCAAAGTGTGGTTTATGGACCAGCAGCATCAGCATCACTTGGGAACTGGTTGGAAATTCAGAATCTCAAGCCCTGTCAGACCTACTGAATGAGGCTTTGCATTTTAACAAGATCCCCAAGTGACTCATATGTACATTAAAATTTGGGAAGCACTGGTTTCGAAGGCATACAGGTATACTTCAATTTTAGTAATTTTACAGTAGTGAATCAAGATCCAGCTTATAATAAAAGATAAATGAGAAAGGAATTCTGTGCTTTAAGAAATTCACCACTCAGTTCTGTTAAGCATTGATTGTCATTATGGCATTCAAATTAGGATGCCATGTGTAACTTCTCAGGAACCTATCTTGCACCTACATTCATACCTAGGCAGAGGGAGATAGCTTTCATCCACTAGGGGAGAGGATGCTTAAATCTGACACAGAAGACATAAACTAGCAAAAGTAGAAGAATAAAGATAATGTGTGCTGAGGAAGTTTGGAAACCTAGATGTAAAGAGGGTGTACATGTGCCTCTGGGAAGGACAGGACACCGATCCTTCTGGATTGCAAAGCCTCCTCTCTTCTCCTCTGCTCCTGACACCCCAAGGACTAGTTTGTCCTCAGATACAGGGCAGGAGACCCCTATCTTCAACTCCTCTCCCTGGTAGGCTGAGGCTACACAGAATCCCTTGCTCCCAGGAAGAGGGCAGGTGTGTCCTGGGTGGTACACCACCCCCAGATTCATCTCCAACTATTGTGTCTGGCTTGATCCAGCCCAGCCTTGTTGCAGAGAGCAGCCAAACTTTCTCCCTTGCTTCTTAGGAGCTGCAGGAGTTCCTCCAGCATATCACCAGCACAGTGGTACTGCATTTATAGTTGGTGATTTTCTATGTTTGAGATTCCTGCCCCCATCCCTCCATGCCCAAAGGCATCTTCTTGGGCTTCTCCTTGTCTGGCTTCTCTCCCAGCTGGTGATATCTGGTTTTGGCCTGCTGGGGTTCTCTTTCCACCTCTTTACCTTGCTATGTTCCTGTTAGCCTCTTCAAGCCATTTGCTGGAGCAGGTGTCCCCTTTTCTAATCAGGTGCCGCTGAGAGGGGTCCACAGTTCAGCTTTGCCTCTGTACTTGCCAATTCCAGACTGGCTCCAGGCCTTGGCCCTCACTGACTTGGAGACTCTCTGCAGCTCAGCCTTCATTAATGCGAGTGGTTCCAATGTACGGGTGAGCATTCTGTGAAAGGGGCCAGGGTAGACTGTGCATGAGAGGGGGCCTCTGGGAAGGGAGCTGGAGGGAAGGAATTCAGCCCCACTCCCTGTGGTGGGCTCAATGGAACCCAGTTTTCCAATGAGACCGAGCCCGGGAGCTCTCTCTTTCCCCAAAGCTTTCCCTCTCTTTGCCTTGGGGGCCTAGGTGAGAGTTTGTTTTCACTGTTCTGTCTGGAGTAAGTTACTATAGTTTCTGGGATCCGATGATAAAGAATCAGGGTAATTTCTAAAGAAAATGTTTGGATTTGAAGAGGGGTTCTGAAGGAAACTCATTTCTTCTTTACCATTATCGAGTTTCTTTTACTGTCTGGACTCCCAAGTTCAACCTCTGTCTCTCTCAGCCTCTCTTTCTGTCTCCTTGTCTGTTTCTAGGTCTCTGCCTGTCTCCCTCTCTGTCGCTCTTTGTCATGTCTGTCTCTCTGTTCTGTCTGTCTGTCTTTGCTCCTCTGTGTTTCTCTATTTGTTCTTCATGTGTCTCACTCCGTCTCTGTCTCTGTCATGTCTGTCTCTCTCTGCCTGTTTTTTTCTCCTTCTCTTAGTGTTTGTTTTCTCTCTTTCTCTCTGTGTGTGTGTGTGGTGTGTGTGTGTCTGTCTGTTTTTTCTCTGTCTCTCTTTGATCCTGTCTGACTCACATGGTTTTGTTCCCTCTTTCTGTGTGGATGTCTCCGCATGCCTCTCCCTGTCTCTGTGGGTATGTGTGTATATGTGTCTATCTCTCTCGCTTTCTTCTCTCTGCCTTCTCAGAGTTTCATGATCCCTGAGCTGCTCTCTGGCAGAGCATCTTCTCCTGTTTCTGTGTCTATGCTTGGCCTACCTGCACAGTTTGTTCTCAGATCCTGACGCAGAGTCCCTGCCCTGCCAGCTGCCAGTGTGTGGCTCTGGGCCTGTGTCTGGCAGTTCTTCCGTGGGCAGGCTTGGTGCTCACAGCTGCCTTGCCACCCAGACCCTGCCCACACTGGCAGAGACAACATTATTGGAGGGCCAATGGCTTGCATGGGCACTCAGTGCAGAAGCCCAGTTTCAACTGGGAGGGCAGAGATCACACACATGCACACCATGCAAGTACACTCACACAGACACAAACACTCACACGGATGAATTTTGGTAAACACACTGACAACATATTCAGATGCACCATCAAGGAAGGACTTGTTTCCCAGCTGCTGGGAGTGTCATCAGTGGACATCTCAGCTGTCAGCCCTTTCCAGGCTGGCCTCAGTGGCAGAAAGAACCTTGCACCTTCTTGGGGAAGCTCATATCCAGTGGGTGATTTCTACAAGACTGTAAAGGCTTGGCCATCTTGACCTGTCTTGGAAGGACCATTCTAGCTCCACAGCTCCCCATGGGGTTTACCCTGCTTCCCAGCAGCTGGTGAGCTCTGTCTGGCCATTCCAGCTTCCTTCCTCTCATTTCCCAGATGTTGATCCCAAGGTCTCTCCTTAATCCACATCCTGCACACTAACCTCAGCCTCAAAGTTTGCTTCCCAGGAAACCCAGCTGGTGACAGACACACACATTTATATTCTCGCTGTTTTCTCTCCTCTCTCTCTCTTTCTCTCTCTCTCTCCCTCCCTCTCTCTTTCTCTACACACACACACACCACACACACACACACACACTCCACTTCGTTTTCTTTCCTCCCTGGGAACTTATCTTTTCCCTTGGATCTCTCCTTTGTAACTTACTGAAGTTTTGTTCCCCGGAAAATCATTATGTCCATGTTTCTCGCCCCCACTGGCCCCAGCTGCCTGGTTTAGACCTTGCAATTGTCTCTTGGACTGTGCTAGAATCTTTGGCAGTTCCTTACTTTGCATTTTCTTCATCAACATAGTGGGAAGAACATAGATTTAGGAGAGACGAGACCCAGTTTGTAGTCCTAACTTCATCACTAAGCAGTTGTGGGACCTTGTGAAAACCATTTTCAGGCCGATGCCTCAGTTTCCTTGTCTGTGAAAGGAGTTCCCATGAAGTCTACCTCACAGAGCGAGAGATGGTATCTGTGTCTGTACTGTGATGTGCTACATAATTTTTAGTTTTATTAAACACATCAGGTGGATTAAGTCATGTGACAATTTTCCCTTCATTCTCTTTCCTGATTTTGTTTTGGTTCTCTGATTGTTCAAAGGTAGCAGAGCCCTCATCACCACAAAACAAAACAGCAACTCTACTATTTACTGAGTCCTTACTATGACTATTCTTTTTAATGTCTCATTTGATTCCCACAGCCACCTTGTGAAGATGGCTCTATTATCCTTTCCTACAGATAGGAACACAGAAATTTGGGAGATTGATAACTTGAGAATTTATTCAAGGTTACATGGCAAGTGAATGCTGGTGCAAGATTCACATTTAAACTTGATCATGTCCAACATACTTAAGGAAAAGGGGCAGAAAGAGATATTCTATGCAAATGGACAACAAAAGCGAGCAGGAGTAGCTATTCTTATATCAAACAACACAAATTTTAAGGCAACAGCAGTTAAAAAAGAACAAGAGGGACATTATGCAATGATAAAAGGACTAGCCTAACAGGAAAATATGGGTATTATATAATCATAAAAGGACTAGTTCAACAGGAAAATATCACAATCCTAAATATATATGCACCTAACACTGGAGCTTCCAAATTTATAAAACAGTTACTACTAGACCTAAGAAATGAGATACACAGTAACACAATAATAGTGGGGGACTTCAATATGCCACTGACAGCACTAGACAGGTCATCAAGACAGAAAGTCAACAAAGAAATAATGGACTTAAAATATACTGTAGAACAAATGGACTTAACAGATATTTACCGAACATTCTACCCAACAACTGCAGAATAAATATTCTACTCATCAGCACATGGAACATACTCCAAGATAGACCACATGACAGACTACAAAAGAAGCCTCAACAAATTTAAGAAAACTGAATTATACGAAGTACTCTCTCAGACTGTAGTGGAATAAAATTGGAAATAAACTTCAAAAGGAATCCTCAAAACCATGCAAATACACGGAAATTAAATAACCTGCTCCTGAATGATCATTGCATCAGCAATGAAATCAAGATGGAAATTAAAAAAATATTTGAACTGAACGATAACAGTGACACAACCTACCAAAACCTCTGGGATACAGCAAAAGCAGTGCTAGGAGGAAAGTTCATAGCATTAAATGCTTACATCAAAAAATCTAAAAGAGCACAAATAGACAATCTAAGGTCATACCTCAAGGAATGAGAGAAACAAGAACAAACCAAATCCAAACCCAGCGGAAGAAAAGAAACAACCAAGCTCTGTGCAGAACTAAATGAAATTGAAACAAAAGAGATACAAAAGATAAATGAAACAAAAAGCTGGTTCTTTGAAAAGATAAATAAAATTGATAGACCATTGGCAAGATTAACCAAGAAAAGAAGAGGAAAGATCCAAATAAGCTCAATTAGAACTGAAACTGGAGATATTACAAACAATACCACAGAAATACAAAAGATCATTCAAGTCTACTATGAACACCTTTACATGAATAAACTAGAAAACCTAAAGGAAATGGATAAATTCCTCAAAATATAAAACCTGTTTAACCTAATAAACAACAATCTATTTCTTCCTAGGTTAAACCAGAAAAAAATAGAAACTCTTAACAGATCAATAACAGGCAGCAAGATTGAAACGGTAATTTAAAAGGTACCAACAAAAAAAAGTCCAGGACCAGATGGGTTCACAGCTGTATTTTATCAGACATTCACAGAAGAATTGGTACCAATCCTATTGACACTATTCCAAAAGATGGAGAAATAGGGAATTTCCCCTAAATCATTCTATGAAGCCAGTATCACTGTAATACCAAAACTAGGAAAAGATATAACAAAAAAAGCAAACTACAGACCAATATTCCTGATGAACATAGATGCAAAATTTCTCAACAAAATACTAGCTAACCAAATCCGACAGCATATCAAAAAGATAATGCACCATGATCGAGTGGGTTTTATACAAGGGATGTACGGATGATTTAACATATGCAAGTCAATAAAATGTAATACACCACATCAACAGAATTAAGAATGAAAATCACATGATGATCTCATAGATGGAGAAAAAGCATTTGACAAAATCCAGCATCACTTTATGATTAAAACCCTCAGCAAAATTGGCATAGAAGGGACATACCTTAAGGTAATAAAAGCCACAACTAACATTACACTGAATGGGGAAAAGTTGAAAACAATCCTTCTGAGAACAAGATAAGGATGCCCATTTTCCCCACTTCTATTCAAGATAGTACTGGAAGTCCTAGCCAAAGCAACCAGACCTGAGAAAGAAATAAACAGCATCCAAATTGGTAAAGAGGAAGTCAAACTGTCACTTTGCTGATGACATACATGATCATTACCTAGAAAACCCAAAAGACTCATCCAAAAAGCTCCTAGAACTGGTAAATGAATTCAGCAAAGTTTCAGGATACAAAATTAATGTACACAAATCAGTAGCCCTGTTATAAACCAACAGTGACCAAGCTCAGAATCAAATCAAGAACTCAACCCGTTTTATAACAGTTGCAAAAAAATACAATAAAATACTTACGAGTATACCTAACCAAATAGGTGAAAGACCTCTACAAGAGAACTACAAAGCACTGCTGAAAGACATAGATGACACAAACAAATGGAAACACATCCCATGCTCATGGATGGGTAGAATCAATGTGTTGAAAATGACCATAATGCCAAAAACAATCTACAAATTCAATGCAATTCCCATCAAAATACCACCATCATTTTTCACAGAACTAAAAAAAAAATTCTAAAATTCATATGGAACAAAAAGAGCCTGCACAGTCAAAGCAAGACTAAGCAAAAAGAACAAATCTAGAGGCATCACAATACCCAACTTTGTACTATAAGGCCGTAGTAACCAAAACAGCATGGTACTGGTATAAAAATAGACATATAGACTAATTGAACAGAATAAAGAACACGAAAATAAAGCCAGATGCTTATCCCCAACAGATCTTCAACAAAGCAAACAAAAACTTAAAGTGGGGAAAGGACATCCTTTTTAACAAATGGTGCTGTGATAATTGGCAAACCACATGTAGAAGAATAAAACTGGATCCTCATTTCCCAACTTATACAAAAACATGGACTCAAGATGGGTCAAAGACTTAAATCTAAAACCTGAAACCATAAAGATTCTAGAAGATAACACTGGAAAAAACCTTATTGGCTTAGGCAGATATTGGCTTAGGCAGAGACTGCATGACCAAGAACTCAAAAGCAAATACAACAAAAATAAACAGATGGGACTTAATTAAACTAACAAGCTTCTGCACAGCAAAAGAAATAATTAGCAGAGTAAATAGACAACCCACAGACTTGGAGAAAATCTTTGCAATCTATATTTCTGCCAAAGGACTAGTGTCCAGAATCTACAAGGAACTCAAACAAATCAGCAAGAAAAAAAAAGATAATCCCAGCAAAAATTGGGATAAGGACATGAATAGACAATTCTCAAAAGAAGATATACAAATGGCCAACAAACAGATGAAAACATGCTGAATATCACTAATTATTAGGGAAATGCAAATCAAAACCACAATGAGATACCACATTACTGCTGTAAGAATGGCCATAATAAAAAAATAGTAGATGTTGGCATGGATGTGTTGAAAAGGAAACACTTGTACATTGTTGGTGAGAATGCGAACTAGTACAACCACCATGGAAAACAGTGTGTAGATTCCTTAAAGAACTAAAAGTAGATCTACCATTTGATCCAGCAATCCCACTCCTGGGTATCTACCCAGAAGAAAAGAAGCCATTATACAAAAAAAAGATACTTGCACATGCATGTTTATAGCAGCACAATTCGCAATTGCAAGCATATGAAATCAGCCCAAATGCCCATCAATCAATGAGTGTATAAAGAAAATGTTGAATATATGTACCATGGAATACTATTCAGCCATGAAAAGGAATGAAGTAATGGCATTTGCAGCAACCTGGGTGGAATTGGAGACCATTATTCTAAGTGAAGTAACTCAGGAATGGAAAATCAAACATTGTATGTTCTCACTCATAAGTGGAGCTGAGCTATGAGGATGCAAAGGCATAAGAATGATACAATGGACTTTGGGAACTCAAGGGAAAGGGTGGGAGGCAGGTGAGGGATAAAAGACTACACACTGGGTACAGTGTATACTGCTCGGGTGATGGGTGCACTGAACTCTCAGAAATCACCACTAAAGAACATATTCATGTAAAAATAAAAATAAACTTGATTGTGTCAAAAGCCCATACTGCACAAAGAGAGATAAGTCTCCTGGATGTCATGATTGACTCAATGGAATAGGATGAGATCAATCCATAGATCTAACAGAAATTCTACGAAAGGGATGATGACCTTGATACTTTTTTTCTTCCTTCATTCTTTTTTTATATTTACATGTTTATTTATTTTTATTTTTTCCATAAGTTATTGGGGTACAGGTGGTATTTGGTTACATGAGTAAGTTCTTTAGTGGTGATCTGCGAGATTTTGGTGCACCTATCACGCGAGCAGTATACACTGCAACATATTTGTAGTCTTTTATCCCTCGCCCTTCTCTCACTCTTTCCACCAAGTCCCCAAAGTCCATTGTATCATTCATATGCCTTTGGGTCCTCATAGCTTAGCTCCCACATATCAGTGAGAACATACGATGTTTGGTTTTCCATTCCTGAGTTACTTCACTTAGAATAATAGTCTCCAATCTCACCCAGGTTACTGCACATGCTGTTAATTCATTCCTTTTTATGGCTATGTAGTATTCCATTGTCTATACCACAGTCTTTTTATCCACTCGTTGATCGATGGGCATTTGGGTTGGTTCCACAGTTTTGCGATTGTGAATTGTGCTGCTACAAACATGCATATACAAGTATCTTTTTTTGAGTAATGACATCTTTTGCTCTGTGTAGATACCCAGTAGTGGGATTACTGGATCAAATAGTCATTCTACTTTAATTCTTTAAGGAATCTCCACACTGTTTTCCATAGTGGGTGTACTAGTTTAATTCTCACCAGCAGTGTAGAAGTGTTCCCTGTTCACTGAATCCACGCCAACATCTACTGTTTATTTTATTTTATTTTTTTATTATGGCCATTCTTGCAGCAGTTAGGTAGTATCACATTATGGTTTTGAGGTTTTGATTTGCATTTCCCTGATCGTTAGTGATGTTGAGCATTTTTTTTCATATGTTTGTTGGCCATTATATACCTTCTTTAGAGAATTACCTATTCATATCCTTAGCCCACTTTTGATGGAAGTGTTGTTTTTTTTTTTACTGATTTGTTTGAGTTCGTTGTAGATTCTGGATATGAGTCCTTTACCAGATGTATAGATTGTGAAAATTTTCTCCCACTCTGTGGGTTGTGGTTTACTCTGCTGACTGTTCATTTTGCTGTGCAAAAGCTCTTTAGTTTAATTAGGTACCAGTTACTTATCTTTATTTTTATTGCATTTGCTTTTGGGTTCTTCGTCATGAAATCCTTGCTTAAGCTAATGTCTAGCAGGGTTTTTCCAATAGTATCTTCTAGAATTTTTGTAGTTTCAGGTCTTAGGTTTAAGACCTTAATCCATCTTGAGTTGATTTTTGTATAAGTTGAGAGATGAGGATCCAGTTTCATTCTCCTACAGGTGGCTAGCCAATTATCCCAGCACCATTGTTGAAAAGGGTGCCCTTTCCCCACTTTAAATTTTTGTTTGCTTTGTCAAAGAGCAGTTGGCTGTAAGTATTTGGATTTATTTCTGGATTCTCTATTCTGTTCCGTCTATATGCCTATTTTTATACCAGTACCATGCTGTTTTGGTGACTATGGCCTTACAGTATAGTTGGAAATCAGTTAGTGTGATGCCTCCAAATTTGTTCTTTTTGCTTAGTGTTGCTTTGGCTATGTGGGCTCTTTTTTGGTTCCATATGAATTTTAGAGTTGTTTTTTTTCTAATTCTGTGAAGAATCATGGTGGTATTTTGATAGGGATTGTGTCGAATTTGTAGATTGCTTTTGGCAGTATGGTCATTTTCACAATATTAATTCTACTCATGAATGAGCATGGGATGTGTTTCTATTTGTTCGTGTCATCTATGATTTCTTTCAGCAGTGTTTTGTAGTTTTCCTTGTAGAGGTCTTTTGACTCCTTTGTTAGATATATTCGTAGGTATTATATATATTTTTGCAGCTATTGTAAAAGAGATTGAGTTCTTGATTTGATTCTCTGCTTGGTCACTGTTGGTGTATAGAAGAGCTACTGATTTGTGTACATTAATCTTGTATCTGAAAACTTTGCTGAATTCTTTTATCAGTTCTAGGAGCTTTCTGGAGGAGTCCTTAGGGTTTTCAAGGCAAATGATCATATCATCAGCAAACAGTGACAGTTTGACTTCCTCTTTACTGATTTAGATGCCTTTTATTTCGTTCTCTTATCTGATTGCTCTGGCTAGGACTTCCAGTACTATGTTGAAGAGGAATGGTGAGAGTGGGCATCCTTGTCTTGTTCCAATTCTCAGAGGGAATGCTTTCAACTTTTCCCCACTCCATATTATGTTGACTGTGGATTTGTCATAGATGACTTTTATTACATTAAGGTATGTCCCTTGTATGCTGATTTTGCTGAGAGTTTTAATCATAAAGTGATGCTGGATTTTGTCAAATGCATTTTCTGCATCTATCAAGGTGATCATGTGATTTTTGTTTTTAATTCTGTTTATGTGGTGTATCACATTTATTGATTTGCATATGTTAATGCACCTCTGCATCCCTGGTATGAAACCCACTTGATCATGGTGGAGTATCTTTTTCATATGTTGTTGGATTCAGTTAGCTAGCATTTTGTTAAGGATTTTAGCATCTATGTTCATCAAGGATATTGATCTGTAGTTTCCCTTTTTAGTTGTGTCCTTTCCTGGTTTTGGTATTTGGGTGATGCTGGCTTCATAGAATGAATTAGGGAGGGTTCCTTCTTTCTCTATCTTGCAGAAAACTGTCAAAAAGATTGGTACAATTTCTTCTTTGAATGTCTGTCAGAATTCTTCTGTGAATTTGTCTAGTCCTGGACTTTTTTTGTTGTTGGTAATTTTTTAATTACCACTTAGATTACTCTACTTGTTATTGGTCTGTTCAGGGTATCTAATTCTTCCTGATTTAAACTAGGAGGGTTGCGTTTTTCCAGGAATTTATCCATCTCTTCTAGGTTTTCTGGTTTATGTGTGTAAAGGTGTTCATAGTAGCCTTGAATGATGTTTTGTATTTCAGTGGTGTCAGTTGTAATATCTCCTGTTTCATTTCTTAGTGATGTTATTTGGATTTTCTCACTTCTTTTCTTCATTAGTCTTGCTAATGTTCAATCAATTTTATTTATCTTTTCAAAGAATCAGACTTTGTTTCATTTATCTTTTGCATTTTTTTGTTTGTTTGTTTCAATTTCATTTAGTTCTGTTCTGATCTTGGTTATTTCCTTTCTTCTGCTGTGTTTGGGTTTGGTTTGTTTGTGTTTCTCTAATTCCTTGAGGTGTGACCTTAGATTGCCTGTTTGTGCTGTTTCATACTTTTTCATGTAGGCATTTAGGGCTATGAACTTTCCTCTTAGCACTGCCTTTGCTGTATCTGAGAGGTTTTGACAAGTTGTGTCATTATTGTCATTCAGTTTGGAGAATTTTTAAATTTCCATCTTGATTTTGTTTTTGACCCGATGCTCATTCAGGAACAGGTTATTTAATTTCCATGTATTTGCAAGGTTTTGAAGATTCCTTTTGGAGTTGATCTCCAGTTTTATTCCACTGTGGTCTGAGATAGTGCTTGATATAATTTCAATTTTCTTAAATTTATTGAAGCTCATTTTATGGCCTATTGTATGGTCTGTCTTGGAGAAAGTTCCGTGCTCTGTTGAATAGAATGTATATTCCGTGGTTGCTGGATGGAATGTTCTGTATGTAGCTGTTAAGTCCATTTATTCCAATGTGTGGTTTAAATCCATTGTTTCTTTTTTGACTTTCTGTCTTGATGACCTGTCTAGTGCTGTCAGTGGAGTATTGAAGTCCCCCACTACTATTGTGTTGCTGTCTGTCTCATTTTTTAGGTCCATTAGTAATTGTTTTATAAATTTGGGAGCTCCAGTGTTAGGTACATATATGTTTAGGATTGTGATATTTTCCTGTTGGACAAGACCTTTTACCATTATATAATGTTCCTCTTTGTCCCTTTTAACTGCCGTTGCTTTAAAGTTTGTTTTGTCTGATACAAGAATAACTACCCCTGCTTGCTTTTGGTGTCTATTTGCATGAAATCCCTTTTTCCACCCCTTACTTTAAGTTTATGTGAGTTCTTATGTGTTGGGTGAGTCTCCTGAAGGCAGCAGATAGTTGGTTGATGAGTTCTTATCCATTCTGCAGTTCTGTATCCTTTAAGTGGAGCATTTAGGCCATTTACATTCAATGTTAGTATTGAAATGTGAAGTACCATTACATTCATCATGCTCTTCGTTGCCTGTGTACCTTGGTGGGTTTTTTTGTTTGTTTGTCTTTTGTTGTTCTGTTTTGTTTTTGCTTTTTAACTTGTATTTTTGTTTTGTAGATACTGTGTGATTTATGCTTTAAAGAGGTTCTGTTTTGATGTGTTTCAAGGATTTGTTTCAAGATTTAGAGCTCCTTTTAGCAGTTCTTGTAGTGGTAGCTTGGTAATGGTGAATTCTCTCAGTATTTGTTTGTCTGAAAACGACTGTATCTTTCTTTCATTTATGATGCTTAGTTTTGCTGGATACAAAATTCTTGGCTAGTAATTGTTTTGTTTCAGGAGGCTGAAGGAGGGCCCCAATCCCGTCTAGTTTGCTGAGGCTGCTGCTAAGAAGTGTGTTGTTAATCTCATAGGTTTTCCTTTATAGGCTACCTAGTGCTTCTGTCTCATAGCTCTTAAAATTCTTTCCTTCATCTTAACTTTGGATAACCTGATGACAATGTGCCTAGATGAAGATCTTTTTGTAATGAATTTCCCAGATGTTCTTTGTGCTTCTTGTATTTGGATGTCTAGGTCTCTAGCAAGGCTGGGAAAGTTTTCCTCTACTACTCCTCCAAATACGTTTTCCAAGCCTTTAGAATTCTCTTCTTCTTCAGGAATACTGATTATTCTTAGATTTGGTCATTTAATGTAATCGCAGACTTCTTGGAGGCTTCGTTCATATTTTCTTACTCTTTTTCTTTGCCTTCTTTGGGTTGGGTTAATTTGAAGACCTTGTCTTCAAGCTCTGAATTTCTTTCTTCTACTTGTTCAATTCTATTGCTGAGACTTTACAGAGCATTTCACATTTTTAAAAGTGAGTCCGAAGTTTCCTAAATTTTTTATTGTTTTTTCTTTAAACTGTCTATTTCCTTGAATATTTCTCTGATCACTTCTTATATCATTTTTTGGATTTCCTTGCATTAGGCTTTGCCTTTCTCTGGTCCCTGCCTGATTAGCTTAATAACTAACCTCCTGAATTATTTTTCAGGTAATTGGGAATTTCTTCTTGGTTTGGATCCATTGCTGGTGAACTAGTGTGTTTTATTTTTGATGGGGGGCGGAGCTGTTGAAGAGTCTTCTTTTGTCATATTACCAAGGTTGGTTTTCTGGTTCCTTCTCATTTGTGTGGGCTCTGTCAGAGGGAATGTCTAGAGCTGAAGGCTGTTGTTCAGATTCTTTTGTCCCACGGGGTGTTCCTTTGATGTAGTACTCTCCTCCTTTTCCTATGGATGTGACTTCCCATGAGACAAACTGCAGTGGTTGTTGTCTCTCTTCTGGGTCTAGACACTCAGTGAGTCTTCTTGGCTCTGGGCTGGTACTGGGGGTTGTCTGCACAGAGCCCTGTGATGTGAACCGTCTATGGGTCTCTCAGCTGTGGATACCAACACCTGTTCTGTTGGAGGTAGCAGAGGGTGCAATGGATTCCGTGAGGGTCCTTAGCTTTGGTGGCTTAATGCTTTACTTTTGTGCTGGTTGGCCTCCTGCTAGGAGGTGGCACTTTCCAGAAATCATCAGCTATAATAGTGTGGAGAGGTATCACGATGGGTGGGGCCCTGGAACTCCCAAGATTATAAGCCTTTTTTCTTCTGCTACTAGGATGGATAGGGAAGGAGCATCAGGTGGGAGTGGGGCTAGGCATGTCTGAGCTCAGACTCTCCTTGAGAGGGTCTTGTTGAGGCTGCGGTGGGGAATGGGGGTGAGATTCCCAGATCACTGGAGTTGTGTACCTAGAAGGATTATGGCTGCCTCTGCTGAGTTGTGCAGGTTGTCAGGGAAGTGAGGGAATGCCGGCAGTCACAGGCCTCACCCAGCTCCCATGCAAACTGATGGGCCAGTCTCACTCCCACTGTGTCCGCACCAACAGCCCTGAGTCTGTTTCCAGGTGGAGGGTGAGAGGGGCTTGAAAACTTGCCTGAGGCTATCTGCCTCCCAGCCAAAGAGGAGGGCTTTAGTTCTTTCTCACCTGTGAAATCTGCATGCTGTATTAGTGCCCTACCCTGAGTTCTGGCCAGGAGGCTTCTCACCAGGTTCAAATTGTTACCAAGTTCAGCTAGAGAATTCCTTCTCCCTGTGGAATTTTATCCCCTGCTCCTCTTGTCATCCTCCCAATGGATCCCTATGGTGCCAAGCAGGACTGGGCTGCTTGGGGGCCCAGCAAGCTCCCAGGGCCTTTCTGCTGCTTCCACTACCCCTGTATTTTGCTTGGCTCTCTAACTTGACTCAGCTCTAGGTAAAGTTAGAAACTTCTCTTGCAAACAGACTTTCAGCTTCTCCAGTGGGGGTGTGTGTTTGGGAGAGTAGGGTCTCCCTTTCCCACTTCTGCAGTTGGGGCACTCACGGTATTTGGGGGTCTCCTGGGTCCTGCGGGAGCAGTCTGCTTCCTTCAGAAGGTCTTTGGGTCCTCTTGGGATTGGTGGTTTGTTCTTGCAGTCAATCTGGAGCTAAAATTCACAATGCAAGCCTCCCACATACTGCTCTCCGGAGCTGCAATCTAGTCCTGCCTCCTGTCTGCCATGATCCCAGGAGCTACCCGACCTTGATACTTTCTTGAGAATTTGGCTCTAGTCTATTTATTACCCAAGAGCCAGGGGCAAGCAAAAGAAGCTCTGAGGCCAGGAACACTGAGATGTAATCCAAGTTCTGCCTGAATTAGTTGGGGGGTCTTGAACGAATCTCTTAAATATGGCAGGTTTTCACTTTGCCATGGGGTACATAGCTGCATGATTTCTGCAGTCTTCTCTTGCTCTCAAATGCTGATCACTCACTGAAATGCCTACTTTCTACTCTCTTTCTAAATCCCATCTATCTCTCAGAGTGCAGCCCAAATCTTATCATCCCACAGTTGTACCCATTGACTTCAGCCTGCATTGACCTCCCCATTTATGGATGCCCATGGGCGCTAACTTTTTTCATATTCATTTAGATGCTTATTCATGTGCCACGGGACAGAGGACAAAGAGCTTACCTTTGGACTGAGACAAACATTTAAATCTAGACTCTGGAATTTATCTGTGGTGCAACTTTGGGCAAGCCATCAACCTCTCTGAACTTCAGCTTCCTCTTGGTAAAGTGGTGATGGTGCTTACTTTACAGAGTAATTGTGAGAAAATGATATGATAATTTTATGCATGGGAAACTTCAAGGTATTAGATCAATCTTAGTTTAAACTATCAGTATTATGATTAATCAGTAGTTGATTTGCAATTTGATGGAGCATTTCTGGAAGGCTGAGACTTTCTCTTCTGTAGTATCTAGAACATGTGTGTGTAGTTGGCACTAAAGACTGTGACTGGCCTGAATTGAGCCTGATATCCAGGAAAAATATCTGGTGTATTCTCTGTTAAGCAATGCATGAAGATGGTTGAATTTTTGAGAAGCAGGCAGCACCTCTTCCAATCTGACCTCAAAGTGAGGAAATTAACCTTGGATTCTATAGAGTACGGGACCACACATTTCCTCCAACCACTCTGTGGTATATGCCACAATATTCACCTTGTCTTAAGATCACAGAATGCAGGCTAGATGCTTCAACCAGGACAACTCTATGTAACAGGCAGTTGCTATATTGGAAACACAGTATTGGAGCTTGTGGGCCAAAGCTCCAGTACTGTGGGCTAGCATACATGTGGGCCAAAACCACATGTATGCTGGCAGAAGCATAGGTTCAGGAAAGGCAGTCCCCGGAAATGGAAGGTGAGGGATAGGCCATTGCAAGGAGAGGAGAAGGAAAACTTTGTGCTGGAAATAAGGACTACTCAACAATAGCCCAGAAGACCTCTAAGACTGTCCAAAAGAAACAGGGGTAGGTGAAAAAATGTGTGGGTAGGTGAAAGAAATTCAACCATGCATAAGAAAATCAGGTATGCTGGGTGTTTTCTGGTTGTCTCTCATTCCCAAGACTGTCCTTCCTTATTCTGTGCTGTAATGCTGGGGTTGAAACTTGTCAAGGTTTGTGTCCCAGGATCCTTTGCAAGTTGACTCCCATCATACCCTGCTGATAGGAGGCACTGGTAGGAAACCAGAAGGTAGGAGACAGGAAGCAGCATTGTCTGCCCCACTTTCTCTTTCTGTTTCCATCTCACATGGGGGTCTCTGGGAGTAGCTATGCCCAGTCATCCATGGTCTCAGTTCCTGAGGTGATGGTCCCTCCTCTTCATCCACAGAGGTTAGTAACCACCTCCTATTTGTTCTCCTAGCCTTCACAGTGGTAGCTGTTTCCTGCAGTTTCTAATCTTTTGGTTAATTGACTTTCTTTTGCCTTTTTCAGACTTCCAATACTTGGAAACCAATACTCCGTTTTAAATCCTCTCTGTTTAAAACACCTAGTTGGTTTCTGTTTTCCTAACTGGATATTCCATAATGTAAAGTAGAGATCAAGGAGCCATAGTGCTTGATGAGAGCTACTTGGGGAAGTTTCCTTTCCATTAATCTTGGCAATATTTGGTTGAGACAAAAAATAATAGTAATAATAATGTTATCTAGCACATAAAAACAGTCATCATGTACCAGCCATTATTCTAAGTCACATACATATATTAATTCACTTAATCCTCACAACAGCCCTGTGGGACAGGTACTATTATTGTTTGCATCTTACTGATGAGAAAAGTGAGGCACAAGACACAGAGAGGTTAAGTGAAGTTGCCTGAAGACATACAGGTGGTAAGAAGCAAACTGATATTCACACTTAAGAAGCCTGGCTCCAGAGTCCTTAATTTTAACCACTGTCTTATCTTGGCTGTCTCTAAAAGCAGACCTTGAGACAAAGATTTTGGTTCAAGTAATTTCTTTGCTAAATGATTTCAGGAAGCACAGTGAGAAATGAGGCAGAGAAGAAAAGAAGAAAGCTGATAAAAAGAAAACGTGTTAATAAGTGGGTTACTGCTGTGGGCAACTGGGACTTGATCCTGCTGGGGGTGCCCTGAGAGGGTGTGTATGGCCCAGTACTGAGGATCATTCCTCATGTGTTAATTCCCTGGTTGTTTCGGTCATACCCTGCATGTGCCAAGCATGCTCCCATGACCAGAGAACAGCCTCAACAGTGGCACACAGTAGGCTCTAGTCATATATATGACATTTCAGCAGTGATTTCCTGGGTGGGCAGAAAGGATATGGGCAGGGCATTGACAGTGCCTACTGTACCCACTGAATTACAATGCTTCTTGGTCACTCACAATCATGTCCAATTAGTTGTATCACAAGTAAGATGGCAAGTTCAGATCACTGTATGGAACTCAAGAAACTCAGAGCTATTCTTTCTACACTCAAGGAGATGTTTTTAATGTCAATGACCAGGATGATTTCACCCTTCATCTACCTTCATCTTATCTGTCACCATGTCACATAGACTTTACCTCCTTAGTAGCCCTTCTGCTCCTTCTTTTCTGCCTCCTCACTGTGTCTTCATTCCAGCCTTCATTGTCTCTCAACAAGACTGGCCTCCTAACCTCCATTCTCTGACCCTTTCTAATATACCTTATTGCTGGAGTCATCTTACTAAAACAGAAATCTGATCATGCCCCTTCCCTACTAAAATCCCTGAGACTTTCCACAGCTTTCAAGGAAAAGACCAAAATCATTGGTATGGCAAATGAGGCTACCATCTATGAATCTAACACCACCTCTCATACATCCTAAACTCATGGCCTCACTTCCATGCACAGTCTGACACATCCATGCCTTGGTGTATGTGAGTCTTGGGTCCTGACACCTTCTCCTTCTTCTTCATCCAGCTCTGTCTTACAAGATTCATCTCAGACATTGCTTCTCCCAGCAATGTCTTCTTGCCCCCACTCCATGCTCTCAGTGGATGTGCCCATTGCTCTCAAAGGACCCTGCATTCCCTGTACCCAGCATAGCGTTTACCACATGGTGAAGTTGACCAAAGAATTTGTAGTTCAAACTGGGACACTTCTGAGAGTGAAACAGGATGTTCATAATAATATATAAAGACAACTCAGACTGTCCCAGGGTAGTCAACACGTATTGTCACCCTAATACCCATAGTAGATGCCCAATTCGTATTCAATTCAAATATCAACAAACTCACACAATCCCTACAAATTTAGTGAAGTGGTCTCATAAACAGAGCACACATGCCACAGGAGGTGTCCAAGACGAGCCATTGGAGGCCAGAAGTATTTGAATATATATATATATCCACATATATAATTTCTCCTAAATCTCTCTTCTGTATGTTTTACTATTGGATCAGTCAACTGGTGTCACAATTATGCTGAATGACAAAATCACCCTCAAACTTTGTGACTTAAAATAACAAACATTTATCCTCATTTTCATGTTGTGGATTGGCTGACTCAGGCTATTCTGGGCTGCCAAGCTGCAGGTTGAGTGTTGATCTGCTCCATGTGCGTCTCTTCTTCCTTGGACCTGCCTGCTACCTATCAGGTTCTTCTCATGGCAATGGCAGATTTGTTAAAGGGTTAGCCAAAATTTGCAATGATATTTCACATCTCCGACTGCATCACATCTGCTAACACCCCATTGTCCAAAACAAGTCACAGGTCCAAGCTCAATGTCAAGGGGTGAGGAGATATACTCTGGCTACCATGTTGTCATGGCAGGAATGTGAATGTACAATACTACTCCAGAGTAGTGAAGAACTGGAACAAATAATTCAATTTACCTCATTATGTATGCATTATATTAGGGCAGTAGTATACACACACATATACACAAACACACACACACCTGGAGCCACTATATAACTTATAGGTACATATGTGTTTTATAAATATATATATATATATACACACACACACACACGTATATATGGAACTCAAAATGTTTCATGGATCAACAGAGTTTGGAAACAGCATCATATTATCACCATATGGTAGTATGTCTGGTAGTATGTCCAGTAGTATGTCTGTTAGTGCTCAGTGGTCATTGATTGCTTTTCCCAGGAATCATAAATACCCTTTTGTTGACAGCTGAAAATACTTAGCCATGCTGTCTTACATCCAGTGGCACATCAGGGTCCTAAGGAATCTCAAGGTCTTGTGACATAGGTACCTCAGATGCTGAGATTCAGGAGAACCAGGTTCTCATCCAGCTCTGCCACTTACAAACCACATGATTTTGGATCTCCCTCTGAATGTTTTGGGGGCTCAGTTTCCTCTTCTGTAAGAGGGAGCTATATTACCTGCCCCATCTACTTTATGGAGTTGCTATAAAGATGAAATAATGAGAAACATCTTAGAAGGTATATGTTATCTTAAGGCTAGGCCCTCCAAGTGGCAGACTCTGAGGCAAGGACTGAAGTGTGAGTTGTTTACGTAGAAGCTGACCAAGGAAGTACTGTTGGAGGGTGGGAAGTGAGACAGGGAAAGGAAGGCAGCCAATAAAAGGCATGCTGATGAGCACGTTATTGCTGTGGGCAACTGGGGCTCAGTCCCACTGGGTCCTCTGGGAGATACTGTAGAGCACATTTAAAATTGTCCACCCAAGGGATGCACAAGCTGGACTATGTATGCACAAACCTCCTGTCTGGCATTGGTTGACGGCTGCTTCCTCTGCCCATCAGAATAGTCCAAGATTCCATATCTTGGCTACTGTGAATAGTGCTACAATCAACATGGGAGTGCAGATGTCTCTTTGACATACTGATTTTCTTATATTGAAGACATGTCTGCACTCTCATTTTGATAGAAGTACTATTCACATTGGCCAAGATGTGAAATCCACCTAAGTGTCTATCAACAGATGAATGGACAAAAAAAAATGTGATGCATATACACAATGGAATATTATTCAGCCTTTAAAAAGAACAAAATTCCATCATTTGCAGCAGCATGGATGAGTTTGGAGGAAATAAGTGAAATAAGCCAGCCACAGAAAGATAGATGTTGCATGTTCGCACTTACATGTGGGAGCTAAAAATAGTTGATATCATAGAAGTAGCGAGTAGAAGAGTGATTACTAAGAGGCTAGAAAGAGTGGAGTTGGGAGGAAGGATAGGGAGAGGTTGGTTAACAGATACAAAAGTACAAACAGGGAGAAAGAATAAATTCTACTGTTCTATAGCAGTGTAGGGTGACTATAATTAACAACAATTATATATTTTCAAATAGCTAGAAGAGTGGATTTTGAATGTTCCCAACACAAAGAAATGGTAAATGATTCAGGTGATGGATATAGTACTTATCCTGATTTGATCACTGCACATCATGCTCATGTATCAAAACATCACACTGTACCCCATTAATATGTACAATTATTGTATGTCAATTAAAAATAATAATAAAAACCAAAAGAATTGTTCAGGAGTCTATGACATGGAGTCAATAATCTCTCCAGAGCAGAGTACCTGACTGACCTCATTTGTGAAAATACATTTGTGTGGAACTTCAGACCATTTCAAGCACTTGTATTTACACATCACAAAGCAGTATAGTGTGATTGTTCTGAGCACTGGCCCTGAAGCTGGGCTGCCTGGGTTCAAATCCCATCTCTGCCACTTACCAATTGTGTGCCCTTGGGCAAGTTATTCAATCTCTCTGTGCCTACATTTCTTATGTGAAAAATGGAGATAAAAGAATGGTACCTAGCTAGTGGAGTGTCTGTGACTATTGAATAAATTAATAAAAGTAAAGCTTTTGAAACAGTGTCAGGCACTCAGCAGGTAACAGTTTATGATATCTTATAAAACATATGCAAAGCAAGTAAAGAGTATGATTCCTTTTTGAGAGTTGGGAAAACTGAGGCACGGGGAAGCTTGCACACTCATCTGTTGGATTTGGCTGCTTTCTTTAACTCTACCCTCAGCCCTTGCCCAGGCCTTAGTTTCTACCTGGTCTGAGCTGGCAAAGGCTGGCTTCTGTGAGCTCACATGCTTCAGGCTCTGGCACAGCTGGAAACACCAGCATGTGTGTGTGTGTCCTCTGCATCCCAGTGGTTCTGCACGGCAGGCACTCAAGGAGAAAAAGGCAATGCTTCAGCATGAATGCACACAGCCAGCCCAAGCAGCCGCCCTTCCAGGAGCTCTGGGCCCATCAGGTAGCCTCGAAGCAGGAGCTATTGGGTTCTGGACGGCATACTCCACACCTTCCCCTCCCTGTGTAGAATTTGGCAGGTGCCCCGGTTCATGTTTGCTCCCCCACACGCAGATGGTGCCTCTTCCAACACAAAGATGAACACAAACACTGCTCTCTCTTCCCACAGCATCTTCTAAAGACCTGGTGGACACAAGGGCAGATTAGTCCTGATTAAAGTTGGTGATATTTTTCTGTCCTTGGAGAGAAAGAAAGAGAGAGAGAGAGAAGAGAGAAAGGGGGAAGGGGATAAGGAGGGAGAGAGCGAGAGGGAGATAAGGAGAGAGAGAGAGAAAGAGAGAGAGAGACCAACAGAATAAGGAAAAAAGACACAGAAGTGCATGGACCAAAAGAGAGGATCAAACTTCCTTGATTTAAAGCCAGGATTTGGAAACAGAAGAGACAATTATGGTCTAATTTCTGGCAAAGACACTCAGTGACAGTGGGTTCCTGTGCCCCTTAGTAAATCTGATGGAGAGAGCAAGAGTTGGGGACCTGCATGTGTGACTATAATAAGGACACTCATGTTAGTTAGTACAGAGGAAGAAGAAAGCACAAAGTGAAACTCTCAGAGTGTGTTCTATTGATAGATCTAAATTGAACATAGGAAATGGCCCTGGTCACAGGGATATTGTAAATACGAAGGCAGCCGTGGGACTTGCAGTGTGTGCATGAGGGTGTGGCGTAACTCAGGACGGCAGGACTTCACGGTGGGTCTTCCGCCAGAAAGCAGTGGCTGCAATTGTCTCCCTCTCTTTTTCAACCCTGCCTTTAGACCTGGAAAGAGCTTTATTCTCCTTCTTGGTCTTTGAGTTCATTTGTTAACGTAACAGTTACTGGGTTTCCTCTGAGATGCAGGCATTGGGCCAGGCACAAGAAATACACATACAAATATGATGTCAACCCCAGGCTCCAGGAGCTCCCAGTCTGGAGGAGAAAACAGAAACATTGCCAAAGAAACCAGCTCCACAGCAGAGGTGGGTCACAGAATAACATAAATATGCTCATGTGCAGTACAAACTCAGAGACATCAACTCCAAAGAGTAGGAAACTTGGTGATAACACTCAGAATCGCCTAAGATGTGTGCTTCCTGAATGCAAAGCCTGGACACAACAGTGATCTGGGAAAGAGAGGCTGGCCCACAGGCTCTCTGGAGCTAACGATTGTCCACTTGGGCAGGGTCTTCTGATGGGATAATCTGGGGGCTACAGGAGAGCTCCTAACAGCTCCTCCCCACTGCCATCTCCATGTTACAATATCTAAAATTTCAACACGAAAGAAATACTTCCCCTTGGCTTTTTAAAAAGAATTTCTTTCATCTGTAGAATCCCTTCACACCTGGAGCAGTAGTAGCATTTTCACTGGGCTACCACTAACATTAGATCCCTTGATACCTGGGGCCTCTCAGGGCACTGAGTTTGCAGTTAAGGGAATTCCTGGAGGTGTGTGCAGTAAAGAAACATACAAAGGTATTAGCAAGTCCCTGGACCTCCTTTCTGAAGGCTGAAAGGCACTGGAGGGGAATAGAGTAGAGGTGAAGTGGTAGGTCCTAGAAGCACAGAGAGAGGACTGCCCCATGGCCTTGAGTAGCACTGCCTGTGGGTTGATGTGTCTTTAGAGGGGGTTACAAATGCTCATTGGACAAACTGCTATGGGCTTAGGATGTGCTATGTGACAGGGTATCTCTACATTTTTAGACACAAATTATTGATGGTGTCACAGTGTTGAAAAGAAGCAGTTTGTGGCCATTTCTTCCAGGGGGAACACTTTTCATTTTCATGTATTAGTGTGTGAGTGACTATGTGTGCCAGACACTGATAGTTGTTTAGACAAAGGGTGTTCCCCATTTTACCTTGCTAATGGAACTTTGGTTTGTTCATTGGCAACGTGCCCAGGCTCAAAGGATAAATCATGATTAGACCAAGGCAACTGGAGCAATTCTATTTTCTTTTGCAACTGACTAGTACCTTGTGACCCAGTTCTGGACCATGAGATGTAAGAAGATCTGTGCTGGAGAGACACTGGGAAATACTAGCTCCTCGATAAAACAGGGCCACAAGAGAACAAGGCCTTTTACTGCTTCCTTTCTTCCTGCTTTGGACGCTGACATGTGAGGATGATGCCTGGGGCTGCTGCAGCCATCTTGAGACCATGAGGCAGCCAACCTGAGAATAAAGGCATCAGTCTGAGGATTGTGCAATTGGAGGATCTTTGTTGGCCTGGTTAAGCTGCTGAACCAATCCTGCAACTGGCCACCTCCAGGCTACTGGTTAAGTAAGCGATAAGCATACTTGTGGCATAAGCCACTGGTAGGTAGAGTTTTCTGTTGTGCTGAAATATATCCTAACTGCTATTTCATACTGACATTGGAAATTGGAGACGAGAGTAGTCAATGAACTGAAAACATGTACTGTTAATTCTTCCTGGTGGGAAATATAAATTGTTTTCTGTTTAGGTAGAGCGCTGAACCTCACAAGCATCAAACCTATTTGTAAATTGATTGATTGTTCTTTGACTTTCATTGTGAGGGAGACTAGGACAGCAGAAAGGTCATGGGACTGGTGTCTAGATAGCAAAGTTTTGGTCTCAGGTCTGTGATCTCAGGCCTCAGTTCTCTCTTTTCATAGAAGAAACACGAAGGTTTGAAATTGAATCAAAGCCCGACATTCAATCAGGCATCAGTCCAGGACAAATTTTCCAGACTGTATTTTTTTTTCTGTGACTGAAAACCCTTACTTCTTCAAATCTGAATCTTAAAAGATGAATAAAATTCATCTTTAAATAAAATATCTTTAATGTGAGCTAATATTTTATTTTAGTGATAAATGAATAAGAGTTTCAACAGGTTCCTCTTGTTTATAAAAGAATGTAATAAATATATAGTACATCTATATCATTTTAAATTGATCCATTGTGGAGAGTTTAGAGAGTTTACCTTTTCTTAGTAGAGTTTGTGTTGGGAAACACAGAACTAGATGGCTCCGATTCTAAATAGAAAATTGTGTTAGAGTTCTTTGCCAACACAAAGAGCCAAAATGGAGGTCTGGACTGGTGGTGTTCTAGTTTCAGGGGGCCAGGGCAGAAACACTTAAAACAGGAACTGGGATGGCATCCCAGCTTCCTGCCTGTTGTTCAAGCCCACCCTGACTTTCTGGGTCAGGGACCTGTTTGCCAATGCTATGCTTAACTTATGACCCTGAATGAAAATCTGTATACACTGTTCTATGGAAGTAAAGCAAAAAACTCTAATTTAGAAACTGTCGGATACTAGTGTATGGAAATGCATTTCTGATGCCCTTTGAATTCTTGTTTTAATAGGACAAGATCAATGGCTACGAATCAGATAGTCAAATGCTGGAGGACGCTTTACTGAGCTCTGCTACAGGCACAGTGCTATGTGAAGACATGGTCCTTCTTTTCTAGGATGTCTGCATGTATGCATAGTCTAGAGAAGCTGGTATTACAAGAGGCCCAATCCCATTTTTCTGGACAGAAGGAAAGCAGTTGACAGTTACATAAATGGACAAATATAATTATTTTGCTCTGGAGAGGGACTGCTCTATGATTTAATTAAATCAGACATGTTTAGCCTATTTCAATGGCTATTGAGGCTTCTCACTTTCAGAGTAGCTTCAGAGAGCCTCTTGGACTGAATTGTCTTGATGCAGAAACACAGCTGAGTTTTGAAAATGGAACCCAATGTCCCCAGTGTATTTCCACCCCTTGACAGCCTAGGAGTTTTGTTTGTTTGTTGTTTTCCAGAAAGTCGAGAACTCAATGCATCATGATCTTTAAAAAAAAAAAAAAAAAAAAAAAAGAGCTTTCTGTGGCCAACCAATCTGGAGTCCCAGTGAGTTAACTGCATTCTTTATCCCAAGGCAGTTTGATAGAAGAAATTCTATTAGTTCTGCTGAATGCTGGTCTGAGTCCCAATCAGAAGATGAAGCAAGAAGACAAGATTGGCTGAATATACATATGTTTGTTTTGTGGTGAGGGAGAAAGAAAAAAAGAGTTGGATTGGAAATAGAGCTAGACTCAAAGAACACTGCAGGCAGCAGCAGGCCAGCATACTATCTTTCCACGTGGAAAAAAATGCCTGAGAATGAAGCTAATGCCAAGGAAAGCAAAATGAGATGGAGGAAAGGAGACAGAGTTGGAATCTGAACTCTTAGCTACAAGTGAAGCTTTATATTTCTGATATCTGTAAACCAATAGACTCCTCTTTTTACTAAAAATAATAAAAAGCCCAGTGTACCACAGATGTGGTCCAAAAAGTCTAGCTTCTTCAGCAGGAAGGCAGGTAGCAAGGAAAGTCCTCAAATTTTCAGAAATGTAAACCAAAGAAAGAATTTAAAAAATGGGGTCAGAGACTGAAAAAATAAAGGTGATAGTAAAAGTGCTTTGGAGGTACGGAGTGCTTCGTAGTTTCTAAAACAACATCAGTTCTCAAGACATACAATAGATACTTCAACTTGTCTCAGTGCTGCGGAGAACTGTAGGACTATGGGATCTTTGATATGAGTACTGTATGTTTATGAATGCAATCTAGGGTAGCATTAGCTTTTTGGGGCATTTCATGCCAAATAACCTCATTGCTACAAGGTTCCTATGGGATTGATAGGTCAAGTATTGTTGTTTATTATTATTCTTATTTCAATAATAAAGAAATATTCAAGGTCACAAAACTAGGAAGTGGCAATATTGGGAATTAAATGCAAAACATCTGACTCCAAGCTCAGTGCTCTTTCCACCACAGTATCATCCAATTATCTATTCAGTTATCCATCATCCATCCATCCATCCATCCATCCATCCACTCTTCCTTCTTCTGTCTACTTATTCACCCATCTATCTGTTCATCTATTCAACAAACACTAATTAGACTACTTTTATGTGATAATGCTTCAGGTTCTGGATATGAAAAATGTAACTTTAGTATTTAGACCTCCCCAGGCTTTGAGGGCAAATGAGGTGCTAAGGTTTGGCTATTTGACCTTCTAAAACTTATGTTGAAATGTGATCCCCAGTGTTGGAGGTGGGACCTGGTGAGAGGTGTTTGGGTCACAGGGACAGATCCCTCGTGGTAATGAGTGAGTTCCTGTTCTAGTTCCTGTGAGAGCTGATTGTCAAAAAAAAAAGAAAAAAAAAAAGCCTGATTCCTCCTCCTCCTCTCTCTCTCTCTCTCTCTCTTGCCTCCTCTCTCACAATGTGATCTGCACACACCAGCTCCCCTTTTCCCTCTGCCATTAGTGGAAGCTTCCTGAAGCTTCCACAAGAAACACATGCTGGTGCCATGCTTCTTGTACAGCCTGAATAACTGTGAACCAAATGAACTTATTTTCTTTATACATTGCCCAGCCTCGGGTATTCCTTTCATAGCAGTACCATTGGACTAAGACATAAGTCATACTAGAATTTATACCTGTATTAGGGTTCCCTAGATAACCAGAATCAATGGGATGTGTGTGGGTGTGGGTGGGTGTATGTTGGCGGGGGGAGAGAGGGAGACAGAGTTACAGAGACAGAGATAGAGATTTATTTTAAGGCATTAGCTTACACAATTGTGGAAGCTGGAAAGTTCAAAATCTGCAGGATAGATTAGCAGGGGCTGAAAGCCCAGGAAAAAACTAGTGTTCTGACAGAATTCCTTCTTGATCAGAGAAGGTCAGATTTTTGTTCTATTCAAACCATCAGCTCATTGGATAAGGCCCACCCATATGAGGGAGGGTCATCTGCTTTATTCAAAGCCCACCAATTCAAATGTTAATCTCATCCAAAAACACCCTCACAGAAGCAACCAGAATAACGTTTGACCAAATATCTGGGCACTGTGTTCCAGTCAAGTTGACACATACAATTAACCGTCTTATTATTTAAGTTGCAACAGCATGTTATTTCTACCAAAAAGGCTTCAGGATGACAAAGTTTCCTCCAGGTGCTTCTGAGACTGCCCAGAGAAAGCCTTGACCATGTATGAAAAGAAGTCCACTCAGGTTTTGTAACTTTGGCATCTTTGCGGAGAGCCACAACCAGTCAACCATTCAGGAGGTGACCCCTCTTCATGGACCCTGCTCCAAGGCTGCTGAGAAGATGTGGTTTCCCTGGGGGCCATGGTCATACTCACAGTTCCACCACACATCAGTTCTTTCTGGCAGTGCCAACCCTGAACTGCCAGAGTGCCAAAGTTGGATTGAGATCTAAAGTGAAAGGAGATGGGGAAAGAACGACTTCCTCTCCAAACTTGGGTGACTTTTTATCCCTTGGGTCCTGGAAAGTTCCACTTGTCTCTGTCTCACATACTTTTATAATGAAATCAGCCTTTTCCACGTTGACCTTTACCCAAATTGTCTGACTGATTGCACTTTAAGTGTATAACCACAAACCTCGAAATAGCATTCTAACCACATGGCAAGTCTTCTTAGGAAGCTTGTTAAATATGCCCTCTGATAAACCTACTTCACACTTTCTTCTCTTTCTTCAAAAGTACATTTCCTCAACTCCTTACTCAAAAGCTTATGCTTTCACGTCATGCTTTGTTAACAAAATGGAAATAATGACATGAAGCCTCCATATTTTCAACACTAACCCAACACATTTACATGCTCTGATTTCCATGTTACCAAGTTACCAGATCCAATGGACACTCTCCTTACCCCTCATTGTGCTGGTTCTGGCAGAAGCAATTGACACAGTTGGCCCTCCCTGCTTCTTCTTCTCTTTTAAATTAAAATTTTTTTTGAGACAGGATCTTGCTTTGTCACCCAGGCTGGGGTATGGTGGCACAATCAGAGGTCACGGCAACCACCTCAATCTCCTGGGTTTCAGCAATCCTCCCACCTCAGCCTCCCAAGCAGCAGGGACTACTGGTGCACATTACCACACCCGGCTAATTAATTTTTTTTTTTTTTTTTTTTTTTTGTGACAGGGTCTCACCGTTTCCCAGGCTGGTATTGAACTCTTGGCCTCAAGCGCTCAAGTGATCTTCCTGACTCAGCCTCCCAAATAGCTTGGATTACAGGCATGAGCCACCATGCCTGGCCCTCCCTGCTTCTTAAAATACTTCCATATTTCATTTTTCGTGACACAAATTTTGCTCTTTGTCTTCTACTCAACTTCTACAAAGATAACTCCAAGGTTTAGTCTCACAGTCATCTCTTCTTTATCTACACCTACACTCCTAGGTGATCGCATACAGTCTCGTGACTTTGAATACTGAAGCATCTATATTTCGGATTTATATTTCCAGTATAGACTCCTCCAAGCTTATAGATCAACCTGCTTAGTTTTGTTCATTTGGGTCCTCCAAAAAACAGACTGGATTACATGTGCAAAAGATTTATTGGAGGAAAATCCTGTGAAGTACAACAGCAGGTAGGGAGCTAGAGCAGGTGGAGCCTCCAGACAGCAATGCAGGTCTGACACCTGTGGAAGAAGAGAGTGGAGGAAGAGGACTTGGGTAGAAAAAGTATTGGAATGTAGCAGAATTCCAGAAAATATCCAGCCAGGCTGATGGAGAGTCCTCGAGCCAAGGTTGCCTGTCAGAGGAGTCCCCATGTCCTGCAGGAGTGGACCTGCTTTAGTATCCCTGGTGTCTTCAGTCACTGCCTGGGAGCAGCTTGTGGCAAATGTGGCCTCAGTGTGCAATGTAGAAGCTGGGACCATCAACCAACTTTGCTTCATGCAGCAAGAGATCTAAGTGACACATTTTCACCTCCCCAATATCAGTTAACATCTCTTCTTGAATTTCTAACAGACATCTCAAACTTAGCATAGAAAAAATGGAATTCTTAATTCTTAATTCTCCTCATCACATATGTATTCCTTTAAATTTTTGTCTTCTGGTAAATGGCCTCACTTTCTTCCAGATGCTAAAGCCAAAACTCTAGAAATCATTTTTTAATCTTTTGTCCCATTCCCTACATCCAGTCCAGAAGTAAGTCCTTTTGAACTTACCTCCAAAATCTCAAATCCATTTACTTCTTTCCATTTCCACTGCTACAGTCTTATTCCAAACCTTCATCCTCCCTCACTTGCTTTCCTAAATGGCCTCTCCACTGTTACTCTTGCCACCACTATAGTCGATTCTTCACGGCAGCCAAAATAGAACATCTCGCAGGCTGTTGCTTCAGTGGTACACCATTATAATTGTACTGGAATTTGAGCACACTTCCTTGCTCTGCAATGCCCTATGTGATTTATTCCTGCGTACTTCCTTGTGCTCACTGACACTGAGGAACACCTGGCTCCTATCTGTTCTTCAGACACTGGTCCAGTCTCCCCAGTGCCTTTCTGTTCCCTTCCCATATCTTCACACCTCTCCCTTCTCCTCAGTCTTTAAAAATCATGTCGCCATTGCTTTCTCAGATAGCCTTTCTCTGACCACCTTTTTAAAAGCAGACCCTTACCCCCACCCAAGTTACGCATTATCAAAAAACAATGATTATTCCCTTCATAGCCTGTATCACTTTCTGCAATTACCTTGTCTATTCATTTTGTTTACATATTTCTCTGTCTCTCTTTATGCACATTTCAACTCTATGAGAGCAGGGACCTTGCCTGTCTTGTTTAAGGCTATTTCCCCAATGCCTGGCACAGAGCTGAAAATAATAGAAAGGACATATTGACTATTTGTTGACTACTAAGTGAGTGAATCTCTCTTTAACAAGGGCTCAAAACCGTCCTTCAGGTGCTATTGGTGGCTGTTTCAGGTAGAAATAGGTTTTGTTGCATATAACAGTGGCTTAGTCAAATTGTGATTTGTGTCTATTTTTCACAGACCACGAAATTCAGAGGCAGTCAGTCAGTCTAGGACTGTACCATGATTCTACAATGCCACCAAGACAGGGGCTTCTTCATGCTTTCATTTGGCTGTCCTAAATGGGTGGCTTTCAACTTTATGCTTCTTGTTTCATGGTCAAAAGATGACTCTCTGCCCTCTTTATAATGTTTTGTACAAGGTGGGAAAAAGAAGGCCAAAGAACAAAAAATATCAATTGGCTGAATCTCCTTTTTAAGGAGCTGTCATGGGCTGGGCTGCCCAGAATTCAGACTCTTAGATGGACATTAGCATGTGGAGATTTATCACAGAGACCTCTTGGGATCAACAAGAGAGATCTGGGTTGTGCACAAAAGATTCTACCATGCAAGCTTTCTTGAAAGCCCATATACTAACTTCTACTTATATCTCAGTGGCAAGAACTGTAGCATGTAGCTACCTTTAGCTGCAAGGTAGCTGCAAAATATAGACTTCCAGTTGGGCCACCGTGAACAAAATGAGTGTTCCGTTAATAAGAAAGAAGGGGAAATCATTAAGGGTATTTAGGCAGGTAACCAGTGGCCTCTGCCGTGGTGCCCCTTCTCTACTCTCTTGTCTCTCTTCTCTCTATTCTCCTAGTGTTTTAGCATTAAAAATGAACAAACAAGCAAACAAACCAAACACATAAACAAAGCAAACAAACATGAATAAATCTCCTTCTTCCTTCATTAGCTAATAAACAAAAACTTACAAAAAATCTCACAAAAAGTGTGTAAAAATTTATGTGTATAGATCTTGCAAGGAAGATGGTTGTCACCATGCTAAATATATTTTGATTTTCACTGGGGCCGACTGAGCCAAAATGAAGAGATGTAGATTCATCCCCAGGAAATACAATATAATGTGGAAACAAACTAATATAAGACAACCTGATATAAGACAATACCCTAAGTGGGAGGGGAAGAATGTTCTAAAGACAAAGGAAACTGAAAAAAGGAGCACCCTGGTCTGTGTCAAAGAGACAGGGAAGGCTCCAGAAATGCAGAGATACTGAAGATATCATCATAAGGAAAGAGGAGCATATATTTTGCAGAGGGGGCAGGGAGCTGGATGGCAGGCAATATACAACCCAAGCTGGAGGAGCTGAGCACTGAGAAGCCAGAATCTAAGCATGGTGGAGACAGAGTGTGGGACAAGCTCAGGCACCTGCAGCAAAAACAGTGCTGGCCAAGGAGCCATAGTCCTCTCCCTGGCTTTTCACTCTTGCCACCTAGGTCCAGAGGTGCTCCTCTGGGCAGATCTCCAAGCTAGGGCAAGTGTGGCCTCTTGACAATATTGCTGGAGAAGGAGGAAGGAATGAGGTTTGTAGCCCATGGCAGGTGGGTAATGCCTATGAGTGAATTAAATTTACACAAGCAGCCCTTTCACAATCGTCTAGACAGGAAATAGAGAAGGGAGCTCAGTGGAAAACATCAGTTGTGCCCACGCACCCAACTGTTCCAGTAACGTAAAAGCAACAGCAGTTGGAGATACTTAAGGCAGCCATGGTATTGACAGAAAAAGACCCTGGATTTGGATTGCAGCTGTAGCATTTACTAAATGCACGTCACAACCTCTCTGAGTCTCGTTTTCCCCATGTTTCAAATGGGATGCAGTGGAATCCTGTTGCCTACCCAGTAACTTTTTACTTTCTTTATCCTTTTTTATGAAACCTCAATGTCATCCAGGAATCCTCCTTGCTCAGTGAGGCCACATGCTTCAGAAGAAGCAGGCTGTAGTCCTGGCCTCACGAACCAGAGAACTGGAGTCTATGCGCTAATTCTCAAATTTACAAGAAATGATTCATCTAAGTTAAGTATAATGGTCCCAGTCCCTTTGCTAGTGATTGGTTACTTATGAGTATGTAATTTAATTCTGGCCAATGCTCTGGGAGGGGAAGTCTTTGGAAGTCTTCTGGGAAAGATTTGGATGATAAAGAGAGATGTATCTAGATAAAAACTCTACTTTTTCTATTACACCTTATGATATCTGCAAATCAATTCCAGAACTCCAGCAGCCATCTTGCGACCATAAGGCCATTTTGCCAAGGACAAACTGATATACCAAGAATGCAGAGGGAAGATGGAAAGAGCATAAGACCTAGATGACTGAGGTGGATCGCTGAATTAACCAATCCTAGAGCATCCACATTTTAGACCTCCTTATTACACGAGGTAGCAAATCCTTTGTTGTTCGGATCAGTTGCACTGAGATTTTCTGTTATTTGCAGTTAAAGGTTATCCAACTGATACAAAAGTTATCTGCTGCAGTAAGGATTAAACACAATGGCTTGTGAAAGTGTCAGTCCAAAGCCAGTACACTAGGTCCATAATATATATTTATTCATTTATTTGAATACTATTTCATTACAATATCTTTCAAAATCCCAACTACTTATGTAATTTTTTTATTTGAAAATTTTCCTATCTTGGGCTGTCTGCGAGTCACCACCAATCTGGGCCATTGTCCGGCCAATTAACTATTTGACCTGCTTCCCAACCACTTCTAACTATTGACTCAGGAGTGGTCCCCAGAGTATGTCTCCTAGTGAGAACCCACAGCATGGGACTCAGGGCATAAAGACGGGGCCTTTGATTTTTAGCCTAAGGATAATTTCTCCTAGAAAGAATCAGGACATCTTAAAAAGCAGTGTACATTTTTAGAAAATAAGATTTAGAAAAATCAGAATTAACTTTGTTTTGAAATTAGTCTCACAACCAAGTTAGGTAACTGCAAATGGAGCTCTGAATTTACAATTTCAGGATTCTTGTATTGCATGTCCAATTGGGAATTAGTGCATAGACTCCAGATGAAACAATTTGACAGCACAAAGGCAATGTACAGTATAAATATTCTTATTTCCTAACTACTTGTCAGCTATTTCCAGTGAGTAAATATTTACACGTTTTCCTCTCCCCCTGCGGAAAGCAGTACTCACATATATGAACATAAATATTTTGGCGTATGTAAATATTTACTCATACAAGTAATATATTTCTTTTTCTAGTCTCTGTTGTAAGTTTTTTAATAACAGAACAATTCCTGCTTACAAATAAGTTCTCATCTTGCAACTCTACTAAAATATTCTGCAAATGAGAGGCATTTTATGGTAGTGGTTAATTGCTGATTAGTTAGAGCAGCTGGGGTTAAATCCGAACTCGGCACCCTACCAGCTGTGTGACGTTGGGTAAGTTCTTTAGTCTTTCTGAGCCCTGAGTTTCCTCATCTGTAAGATGAGAGTAATACTAGTCTCTACCTGATAGGATTGTTCAGAATATTAAATAATTTAATGCATATAATGTGCTTCGCAACACTTGGCATATTGTAAACCTTTACTAATTAAATATTAAAATAAATATTTTATCATTGCCAGTTACAGAAAATGTCATTTTTTCTATTTAGTATTACGAATATAAATATATTTATAAATAGTATCTTAATTTTATGTCTCTTTTTTATCATTCAAAGAATTTTCAAATGCTAACAATAGATTCCATGTGAGTAAATTACCCTAAACTGGCTTTTGATTATTTCTCACAATCCACTGGGTTAGTGACCATCATTTTTTAAGCACTTACTGTTTGCCAGGCATTGTGTTATGTGCTTTCAAAGGCAATATTTCATTTAATCATCACAGCAACATATGAGGGTTTTCACACTAAAAAATGGGGCCTCAGTGAGGGTAATTAACTCATTTTACATGAAACAACTGGGAAGTAGTAGAGTTGAGACTCAAACCCAGGTCTTCTTGATGTGAAAGTCCTTGCTCCAAACCATTACGCGATCTTGTTTCCATCATTTACATAGAGATGTCCCTTTGCAGGAAGAGTTCAGTGTTTTAAAATTTTCTTAAGTCAGGAAAGTAGAGTAAATTTTAATTTGTGTTCTGGCCTCTGGGAAAATATACTTCATTGACAAATCAACATTGCCTCACTCAGAGCCTTATCAACACTATGTTATAAAATGTGGTTGACTATCTGGTGTTGAGACTCACCCCACAGTACCCCATCTTTTGAGCTTTAGCTTGGATTTTTTTCATTGACTCTTGACAAGATACAGAATATCCCTGCCCCAGATGCTGATCTTGTATTCATGTTGCCCAGCTCCTCCAGATGGTACGTTGAATCAAAATGTTGGATTTCAGCCGTGTGGTCCCTGTTCTCAGGAAGCTCCCAGAGACATCCTCTGATTGGATATCCTTGGCATATCAGGAAATCATGCCTCCCAATTATTGGAACCTTCTCTTGCTCTTGACCACCAGGCCTGTCAGCAATCACTGGACCAAAGCCAATGGTATTTTCCAGTGTCCCATGCCCTTGCAGCAATTTTTCCATACAGCTGTAACCCAGATGTCAGGAAACTTACTCTCACTGCCTCCACAGCCACCTGCATCCATAAAGCTGCTGACCACACAGCAGACTATGGAGTCCGGCTACTACCAGGATTCATGTGGCCAGAGCCTACTTGGCCACCTGAACTGCCTTGGAAAGATGACCTACACCTCCCTTTCACCTTCCAAATCTCTCAGAATTATATCAAATTGGCAGAACTCTAGTTCTAAAGTAATGTTCAAAATATGGTTTATTTTGTTTTACATTTTTAATTGACACGTAATAATTGTACAAATTTATGGGATATTGTGTGATGTTTTGATAAATGTGTGCATCTTGTAATGAGCAAATCAGAACAATTAGCATATCCATTGCCTCAAACATTTATCATTTCTTTGTGGTGAAAACATATAAAATCTGCTCTTCTGCCTATTTTGAGACATACAATACCTTAATGTTGACTATAGTCACTCTAATGTATAATGCAACACTAGTACTTACTCGTCTTTTCTAGTTGCACATTTTTACCCATTGATCATCCTCTTCCTATCCTCTCTTTCCCCATCCTCTTCAATCTCTGGTAACCACTGTTCTATTCACTATTTCTGTGAGATCAAAAAATTTTAAGATTGTTCATATAAGTGAGATCATGTATTGTCTTTCTGTGCCTGGTTTATTTTACTTAACATATGACTTCCAGGTTCTCCATCCATATTGTCGAAAATGACAATTTTATTCTTTTTTTATGACTGAATAGTATTCCATTGTGAATATATATCACATTTCCTTCATCCATTCATCTGTTATTGGACACTTGGGTTGATTCCATACATGGCTATTGTGAATAGCACTGCAGTGAACATGGAAATGCAGACATCTCTTTGATATACTGATTTCATTTCCTTTGGATATATACCCAGCAGTGGGATTGCTGGATCGTATAGCAATTATATTTTTAATTTTTTGAGGAACCTCCATACTGTTTTCCATAATACTGTACTAATTTACATTTCCACCAACAGTGTGTAAGAATTCGCTTTTCTCCCAATATGTAGTTTTCTGCTTTCCAATATACCCAAATAGAAAGTGGTCCAACTGGAGTTTGAGAAAAGTGAATCCACTTATCCAGCGCAATTCTCTCACACGGACCTATTCTGAATTTCCTTTATGAATTTTTGGGTGGAAGGCACACCTTCTTATTCCCTTGGGCTCTCTTTCTCTTAGACATCACTTATATTCAAGTTCATGAACAAATTAAGAAACAATGATTTATTCTTTAAGGATAACTTTTGAGCACCTACTTGTCTGACAAGACACTGTATTAGGCACAAACAACACAGAAAGGAATAAGATTTGGTTCCAGTTTTCAAAAAGTGCACAGCCCTTAAAGGTAGAAGGACAAGAAAGTAAATTATGTGATACTGAGTGAGAAATGATAGAAGAGATATGTGTGTAGGATTTTGTGGAAGTGCATCTAAAAAGACAGATTCTTAACCATGCTAAGAAGGAAGTGTTAGAGAAAGTAGAGAGAGGAATAAGGAAAATGTATCCAAGAAGAGGCAGAGGCTGGTATGAAACTTGAAAGACATTGCACCAGGTATCCAGTAGGTATCCAGTGCTGCCTAAAACCACTCCAGTACTTATCTTCAAACAACATTTTATTTGCTCATGATTCTGCAATCTGGGCTGGGATCAGCTAGGTGACTCTTCTGCTAGCTTTGTTGGTAATCACTCTTATGACTGAATTCAGCAGGCAGTTTGGCTGATGGCTGAATTCAGCTGAGATTTTCTTTCTCTGCAAGTAGTCTTGGGCTTCTCTCCACGTAGGTTTTTTCACGTGTTTTCTCTTACAGAGGCAGCTGGATTTCTTAAACAGTGACCCAGGGTCCCAAGAACACAAAAGCAAAAGCTGCCAAATATTCTTAAATATTAGGCCTGTAGCTATTCAAGTGTCACTTAAGGGTAATCATAGGAGACCAGCCCAAATTCAAGGGGAGATTACAGAAGGGCATTAATACCGGAAGTAAGTGCATTAATATGGTTCCTTGGAGCTATCATATGATTGATCAGCTAGATGAAGTTGAAAGAGGCTCCAGTCAGGAGAAGAAATAAGAGCAAAGACCTGGAAGTCTGTAGTGTTTTAAGGAAAAGTAAGCATTTCTGGGTTGTAAGTGGGTGGGTATATAGGCAACAATGAGTAAGATAAAGCTACAGTGCTGGCTTCCTCAACCATGATCTCTGCTTGGCCCTCATCCCTTGCCTCATCTAACTTCCCCGGACTTGGCTTGCTTCCTGGCAATGACTCCTGGTCTGCTGAACTCCCACCTGATCTAGCTCTTTTTTGTTCAGATAAATATCAAAGCTATGTTGGCAATTGTTATCTGACCACTGAAGCCATTTTCTCTTCTTTCTGGGCACTCACACCATGATTCTCAGCTTCTCTTGCAGTTAGTTTTGGCCACGTTAACTGAGTTCAGGCCGAAGGAACATGGGTGCAAGTGGTGATGTGCAATACTTCCAGACTTGGACTGTTGAAAACCTACTATTCCATCTTCCTTTTTCTTTTTCCTCTCCACTTGGCTGCAAATAGAGAACACCTTCGAAGCAACTTTGAGAGCCTTGTATTGAAGATGGCAACTTTGAGAGCCGTGTGTTGAGATGGCAAAGCCGCAAGATGGAAAGTGCCTGGGTTCTTGGATCATTGTATGGGGGTCTCTGCCCAAGTAGGATCACCCAGGCTGGATTGCCATGTGAGTGATAGCAAAACAATTTTTGTTGTCATAAGCCCTTGAGCTGTGGATGTTCATAAATTATAACAGTCAGCATTGCCTCAACTAATATAACGGGGAACCGAGGAGGCAGAGAAGTTCTTAGCATCTCCCTGAGAAAAAGCAGAATTTGTGGGGAAGGAGATTGCATGAAGGGGAGGATAATAACTCAGGCTGAAGCAGGGCCAGCCAAATCTGGGAAGAATTCTTTGAACGAGGTAATGACAGTATTCCTTTCAATGTGACCAAATGTACATAGAGGAACATCTGGAACCCACTGCAGATTGACTCATTGACACATTCTTATCTGAAACTGAATTTTACCCTCAGTTTCTTAAAGTATCTTTGACAACTTGTATCCTTGGAAACCCTTCATATTTAACCTACTGACAGGTGAGCAATATAGCTTTTTGGGTAAGTTAATTAAAGGAAGAGGATTTTATGTTAATGAAATAATTCATATTTGATTCTCTGATTTAATTTGGTTCCCATAACAATCCCTCAAAGTTAGATGGGCAGAATCTAATATATATATGTATTTCCAGATAGAATAGTCAAGGCTGAGGAGGAGCTTACTTGGCTAAGACCTCACAGTTACATGGAAGAAGCCTGGGATCCATGTCTTCTAGCTCTAGAACATTTGTAAGCAAAATATGTAGACCCTGGTGATAACCCACCCATACTGTCTAGATTCACCTGACTTCATTGCAGTTGAGGTGGACAATTCTAGAGCACACTACGGCTCTCCCTCTGCAAGTACCTGTACCTCTCAGCTTCTCTGCCTTAGGATTTGTTCGAGCACCCTAGGAGCCTTCTTAGCTCAGCACAGGCACGACTTTGGAAATGTAAGGGAGTTAATGTCCCAGAGGTCAATCCCCAATCAACAGGGTACAGGAGGTAGTTGGATAAATGCCCAGCTTCCCATTCCCTTAGATACACTCCACTTGGTTTCTCAGAGGATTCTCAGCAGGACTGATCTCCAGCAAGCATTCACAGCTCATTAGCACACACTAAACTGGCTTTCTTCCCCTGCTCCCTCATCCATGCTTTGTGGGATCATCTCCCAAATAAACTGCTTGCACCCATTCCTTATCTTAGAGTCTGCTTTCAGCAGAACCCATACTTAAGCAGTACACGTGGACTAAAGGAAGTTAGAAGCACGCAGAGGAAAACAGGATTTTTTTTTTCTCTTGCTCTCTCTGAACTGAATTCAGGTAACCTCTCATGGCAGTGAGTGAGAATAAAGTCCACATGAACACCTCATCAGTCAGTTCCTGTCAGACTCTCCTCCTTTTCATTGGCAGTTGGTGGCACCTGCTTGTCTGGACTCTCCTAAGCATGGTGACTTTGCTTTGCTGCCCAGCTGGCACCAGGCACTAGATTAGCAGCCTTGGTCCTAGACAGCAGCAGATGCTGCCAGCTCACCAACTCCTGGCAGCGGATTCAGGCTTGGGACTGGGCAGCAGAGTTTGATCACTTGCCCCGGCTGCCACAGTTTCCACCCTCTTCCCTATATCCTCTAGTCATGAGAGGCCTGTTTGATAGAGATGTCAGCTCAGCAGTGAATGATCTGTTGAGACAAGCTTAGTGTGGCATGGTGCCATGGGGAGCAGCAGAGGGGCCTCAACCAGATGCCAAAGGGCCCACAGGCCCTGGTCTGACATGCTGAACTGTGGCAGGCTGGGTGTGCAAAGATGCCATCTGTGGGTTATCACCAGAACAGCTGTGTTCATTTGTTCATGCATTCATTCATTCATTCATTTGTATAATATTTACTGATGCTCCTTATGTGCCTGGTACTGTGGTATGAACTAGGTATACAAGAGATAATGAGAGAGATGTAATCTCTCCCTTCCTTGAACTTATAACATAGAATGGAGGAAGATATTGATGGAATATCAAACATATAATTATATGAAATCCTGAGATTTTCTTTTCCCTATTTCTCATACACACCCTCCATCTGGAGACCAAGCCCATATCAAGACAGAGTGCTTTAAAGATGGTGAAAAGAAAAAGTCCTTTAGTATGGTAAAAGCTCCAGAGTTATGCCAGGAAGCAAGCAGCTATGCAGTCACTGGTAAGAAAAAGTAATACTCAGAAGTTCTGCCAGCCACTCTAATTATGACCGGTATTTCTTCTCCGCAAGCCAAGGTGAGACAGGTCAGTAGGTGGTAACTCCTGGAAAATGGAGTGGAATCATTATTTGCAGGGAAGTATAAATGGCTAATATAAGAGCAAGTGTGACTCCTCTTCTTCTCCAAGTGCATGCCATCACATACTAGCATCTCAGGGCTAATGTGCATAAGGAAATAAAGTTCTAAACATGGGATTCCAACATTTGGAGTGAAAGAGTTGGGATGTGGGGACAGTTTATCTTTCTAGGGTCTTTCTTGTGTTTCTCACATAGGCTGGCCTACGTCTGGGAGTGCTGACGTTGGGACTTGGGCTTCCTGCCTGTCTAGAAAAGGGCCAAATCCCAGCTCCACTCATTGTTGGTCTCCAGGGCTGCTCAAGCTCTGGTTCTTGCAGATGCTATTTGGAGCAGCTCCCAAGCCATTAAACCCTTCCTCCTGGAGAACTCCACAGCTGTCAGAGAGGAGGAGGAGACAGGGTGGAACAACCAGTTTAGATTCACTTCAAACCAGAAGTGGAACAATCCCTGTTACATTATTAATCCCCGGAGCCATGTAAAGTTTCATCTGTTTTCTCTCAACGATTTGTTACAAGCTACATTTTCCAAAAACTGCAAGACCTACGACCAAACAGCATCTTTCACATGTGTGTAAAAATCCCGGGGTAACTCCTACAGGGCTGAGAGCAGAGGGCATGGGTTCTAATCTTGCCTTTGACACAAGCCAGCTGTGTGACAGTGAGGGAGCCACCTTTCCTCTCTGAGCTTCAGTGTCCGTATTGGTTAGCTATTGCATGTAAAAATACCCACAGTCTTAATAGTATCCAACAATAACAATTAGTACCACAGATCTGGGGGTCAGCTGGGGCTTGGCCAATCTAGTCTGGGCTCAGCTTAGCAGCAATACTTCAGACTGTAGTGGCTTTGCTTCATATCACAGGATTGGAGCTTTGCTGGGCTAACTCTGCTCCACATGCTAGTGGGCTAGACTGCTGTTATGGTTTGAATGGTTTTGTCTCCTCCAAAATTCATGTGGTTGAAATTTAATCTCCAATGCAACAGTGTTGGGAGGTGAGGCCTCTTGGAAGGTGTTTAGATAATGAAGGCTCTGAATGAATGAATGCTGATTATGCTTGTAGGAGTGAGTTCACTCTATTCTGCTCTTCTGCCATGTGAGGACACAGAGTTCATCTGTCTTGCCCTCCCATCTTCTGCCACATGAAGAAGCAGCAAGAAGGCCCTTACCCAGGTGTCAGTGCCTTGATCTTGGACTTCCAGCCTCCAGAACTATGAAAGAAATACATTTCTGAGGTAGTCTGTTATAGCAGTACAAATGGACTGAGACAACAGGCATGTTCTCTGCAACAGCAGAAGTATCAGGAGGAAGTGGAAATATGTGAGACCTCTTAAGGCCCAGGCTTGGAACTATCATGAAGTCCCACTTCATTGGCCAAAGCAAGTCAGTTGGCCCCAAATCAAGAGGTAGGGAAGTATGCTCCACCCATGATATGCCATGACCATGATGCGGCTGCAGGTTGGGGTGAAGAAGCATCAGGACCATTTATTCTATCTGCCATAGTCTCCTTACCTATAACATGACAAGATCAACAGATTACATGGTTCCTTGGGCCCCTCATAACCTAAACATTCTGTAAGTCTAAATAATGATGTAGAAGCAGAACAGTGTAAAAGGATGTAAACCAGTGAAAAAAAGCAATAAATAAATCTGGTATGTCTTAATAAAATTTCTCTGAACATATGAGCAAATTACAACCAGGTACAAAGACATGGTTTTTGAAACCTGCCCGCCTCACTCAAATCGGGCAACTGATTTTCACAAGCTCAGCATATGTGAGCATCTGTATAAAAATGCAGGAGGGCCCTGCTCCAAATTTCCACACCTGTCCTCGCCTCCCTAATACCAATAAGGTGATTTAACCTGAATCAGAGGTCAAGAGCTGGGCACCTCCCAATGTGTATATGTTTTCTGCTTTGGAAGCAAAAGAAGCAGCTTCCTACTAGAGAATATGCAATGAAAAAAATTATATCAGCAGGACTCTCTTTGCTGGAAGTGTGAACTTGATAGAAATCAGAAATGCAAATGGTATTCAAGTGCGGTTAAAACTTCTGCTTTCCAAAAGGGGGAAAAATTAATTGCTTTTATACTTACCGTAGTGATAAGCCGGAGGCACATGCTATACACAAGAAACAGCATCCAGAAACCTTCCAAGAGGTGGAGGGAAGGGAGGCAATAAATCTCCCCTAGAAAGCCTCACGTTCCTCACTGCAGATGTGCACGGCATGTAATTTTTTAGCTGTGTGGTTCAGGGACCTGCTAAGAGTTTCAGATTCAACTGACTTCTGTGAAAGCTTGAGAAGATGTTTGGGAAAATGCTCATAAATGATAAAAGAAGAGCTTAAGCAGTGAGTAGGTGTCCAGAACCTCTTAGTTGCTGGGGAAAAGGTGTTAGTTTATGGCTTTTTTTTTTTTTTTTTTTTATTATACTTTAAGTTCTAGGGTACATGTGCATGACGTTTATATCATGTATAACTCCCCAATGCAATCCCTCCCTCCTCCCCCTCCCCATGATAGGCCCCAGTGTGTGATGTTCCCCTTCCCGAGTCCAAGTGATCTCATTGTTCAGTTCCCACCTATGAGTGAGAACATGCGGTGTTTGGTTTTCTCTTCTTGTGATAGTTTGCTAAGAATGATGGATTCCAGCTGCATCCATGTCCCTACAAAGGACGCAAACTCATCCTTTTTTATGGCTGCATAGTATTCCATGGTGTATATGTGCCACATTTTCTTAATCCAGTCTGTCACAGATGGACATTTGGGTTGATTCCAAGTCTTTGCTATTGTGAATAGTGCCGCAATAAACATACGTGTGCATGTGTCTTTGTAGTAGAGTAATTTATAATCCTTTGGGTATATACCCAGTAGTGGGATGGCTGGGTCATATGGTACATCTAGTTCTAGATCCTTGAGGAATCGCCATACTGTTTTCCATAATGGTTGAACTAGTTTACAATCCCAAGTGGGCAAAGGATATGAACAGACATTTCTCAAAAGAAGACATCCATACAGCCAACAGACACATGAAAAAATGCTCATCATCACTCGCCATCAGAGAAATGCAAATCAAAACCACAATGAGATACCATCTCACACCAGTTTATGGCTTTTTATTGCAAGGACATCTGCACTTCTCAGGTTTATGGAGCACATATGCTTGCAAGAAAGTCCCACAAGCCTCAAATCATGTCCACCTTTTTCAGAGGGTGGGCCTTGGAGGGAATGCCCAGGGTGTATGGATTGATAGGATTTCCATGAATGGGGTGACTATTTTGTCTAGTTTTCCTGGGACAGTGCCAGTTTATTTCTGTTACTTCAGTACCTTATCTAGTTAGCAACCTTATTCACTCTCAAAAGTCTCAGCAGCACAATAACTTTGAAAAACTGTTGGCCTGAAAGACCAGGCTGTGCATTAGACCCATTCATCCAATCAGTTAGCATTCCGCTACGAGGACCTGGGCACACACCTGTTATTTCCCTAGACTTTATGAATTCCTAAAGGCAAGGGCTGTGTTTCACCCTTTTTTTTTTTTTAACTTTAAGTTCTAGGGTACATGTGCACAATGTGCAGGTTTAATACATAGGTATACACGTGCCATGTTGGTTTGCTGCACCCATCAACTCATCATTCACATTAGGTATTTCTCCTAATGCTATCCCTCCGCCAGTCCCTACCCCCGATAGGTCCCGGTGTGTGATGTTCCCTGCCTTGTGTCCAAGTGTTCTCATTGTTCAATTCCCACCTGTGAGTGAGAACATGTGGTGTTTGGTTTTCTGTCTTTGTGATAGTTTGCTGAGAATGATGGTTTCCAGCTTCATCCATGTCCTTGCAAAGGACATGAACTCATTCTTTTTAATGGCTGCATAGTATTCCATAGTGTATATGGTTTCACCCATTTTGAGGCTATGGCCCTTCTCCTCTTCTCTCTTCTTCCAGTTGTTTCTCCCTGCTCCCCCAGGCTCTGTTCTGCCATGCACAGCCTTGACTCTCACATCATTTTCTAGAGGACTTTTGTCTCCCCAGTCCTCACCATAACCTCCTCCAACATCCATTAGTTCTGTGGCTACATCTCCGGATCAGCCTAAAGGTTAATGAACATTGTACCACTCACAATCTCCAAGTCAGACTACGTCAATAGAGGGTCATGCCATTAACTCCCCCAGGGAATTCTAGAACTCATAACTCCCTCAGTCTCTGTATCATTTTTTGTCACACAAAACAAACAAGCAAAACTGAGATGTTTTCTCTAAATTTAAGATTGTATTTCAGAGACAGCAATAATCTTGGATATGTGGAGACTAGCTAGATGTCCCTCAAACACATTTTGCTTTGTTCCTGAGCACTCAACTGGACTATGTTTCCCAGTGGTCCTTGGGGTAAGGTATGGCCATGTGACTGACTTCTGGCCCATTACATGTAGACAGAAGTAATGTATATTACTTACTGGTCTGATCCATAAACACAGATGCTCCTTGACTTATGATGGGGTTATGCTGTGAAAAACTCACTGTAATTGGAAAATATTATAAGTTGAAAATGCATTTAATGCACCTAACCTACAGAACCTCATAGCCTACCTTAAATGTGCTCAGAACACGTTTGCCTATGATTGGGCAAATTTATCTAATACAAAGCACGTTTTATAATAAAACATTAAATATCTCATGTAATTTATTGAACACCACACTGAAAGTGACAAAGAGAATAGTTGCATGGATACTTGAAATATAATTTCTACTGAGTGCGTATCACTTTCACACCATTGTAAAGTCATACAATTGTAAGCTGAATCACAGTAAGTTGAACCACTGTAAGTCAAAAAGTATCTGTATTTCCCATATGGCTCTTTGATGTGTTTCTTCCATTTCCCATATCTGGGGGTTGGATATTGATGCCCACAATGATGTTGGAAGACAGGAGGAGATTCTCAGCCCTGGCTGCTCATGAGAGACACCAGGGGTACTTAAAACAAAATTCTGTGCACACATCCCACCCTGAAGTAATGGAATTAGAATTTCTACTGTCAGAGAGGCAGAGCTCTCCATAGGTTTGAACACCTCAGTGACTGTGTGAAGAAAAGTCCCTGCTTCTTCCACCAAGTGTACTTTACCTGAAAAACAAACAAGCAAACAAACAAAACAAAACATAAAAAACACTTCCATGGTGTTAGGCTCGGTCTGTATTTACTTTAACTAATACAATGAGCAACTGCATTTCTACAAATGGATTCACCAGCCATGTCCTTATCAATTCCTGGATGAAAGGAGGCTGTTGGTAGGAGGTGAGTAAAGAGAATCACATCAAGGAAATGGGCACAGGCCTCCCACTGATCATCTAGGAAATACTTGAGAAATGGTTGTGAAAGGAGAATTGTGGTATGGTGAGGAGTGGATGGATGGAGAAAGGAAGCTGAGGCCTGCAGGCCCTATTTTTATATGGTCTGAGAAAGCAGGTATGAGTGTGTGTGATAAGGGAGTGTGTTTTGTGAGTTGATGACATTAGGCTGAACTTGAAGTCCTCCTAACTTTGGAAATAAATTACTTGGATTACAACACTTTTCTGTTGGATGACAAATCTCCTTGTATTTATGTGGCCATGCTCCTCTATGTGGAGACATGCCTCCCTGGGTAATAGAAATTGGCTTGCTACAAAGGTTTTGCATTCTTGTTGGTTCGACATGGGTCTTTGGCTTAAGGCTAAACATCCGGGAAGCCCATGAACTGGATGCTCTTTGCTTAACTAATGACCTTTCCTGGCTCTTACCAAGAGCTTCATTCTCTTTCTCCTTTTCCTTTTCTTCTCCTCCTCCTTCTCCTCCTCTTTTCTTCCTTTTCCTCTCCCTTCCCCTTCCTCTGTCCTTCCTTTGCCCCCTGCACTTCCCCCGACTTCTCCCCTTCCTTCTCTTTCTTCTCTCCTCCTTTTTCTCTCCCTCTGTCCTTGACCTTCCTTTCCCTTTCCCCTTCTTAACCACCCTTTCCCTATCTTCCTTCTTCTCCCACTGTCCTTCCCCTTCACCTCCTCTCCAGGTTTCTCAACAAAAGGTAGCTTTCCACTCCAGTCACATCCCTTGAAATCCTGACCAGCCACACTATGGAGGTGATTATTAATTGGCTCATTATTCACTTACTCTTTCAATCAACACTGTTGGTTGGGCGGGGCTTTGTTGGGTAAGGATAGATCTTGCCATGGTTGCCACTGTGCTACAAGTGGACATACAGAGACAAAAGAGATTATCTTTGTTGTAGAAATAGTCAGTCTTATGAATGGCAAAAGTGGGCAGTTACATGGTCAGGAACTAAGGAAGCAGTTAAGCAAACCATTGAGAGTTCAAGGCTGCCTCATGTCTAGCAGAAGAGACCTCAAATCCCCAGGGAACAGACGATTCTGTTCATTAGGAGCCCATCACTGATGCTGGATGTTTTTGTTTTGTGGGTATAAGGCAAGTAGAACCCTGTTATTGAGAAGGCTTGTCAAAGACTGTCCCTCCATGAAACTCAGGGAGGAGGAACTTGATATTTTCTAGGGAAAGTTAGGACAAATTTACATAGGAACAAGAGATCTTGTAAGAAAAATGGGATAGTAATCTTGACACCTTCTTTATGGGAGTTTTAGACCATCCCTGAGGGACTGAGGAGCATGATGTTGCCAAGCAAGAAGCCTGGTGTTCACACATGAAGTGGAAAAGAGAGGACGCATTGTTGAGCTGGTGTGTCCTTGGAAAGTTGCCTATGAGGGCATCTAGAACACAGATATTTAGAAACAAGTAAAACCAGGAGCCCAGTTCTACTGTGATCTGGCACTACCACAGGCAAGTGTAAACCTTGGAGTTGCATGCCTAGTTCCACACCATGGAGCAAAGTCGGACTTAGACTGTGTAACATCAGCATTTCCCTGTTTCCTGGGTGATGGCATTATGGACTTTAAACTTTTTTTATTATGAATTAAAACACACATATGCAGAAGTACACAATCCATGAATGTCTAGCTCACTTAATGACCACACAAGCACTACCTGTGTCAAGCACCACCTGGGTCAAGACATAAAGCAAAACCACACCCTAGAAGCCTCCTTCATGCCCTCTTCTCATCATGCCCCTTTCTTCCACTGTATACATCTTAATTTCTAACACCACATCTTCCTTTTGCCTGCTTTTGAAATAGATACGTAAATGAACTCATATGATCTGGACTCTTGTATCAGGCTTCTTTTGCTCAATATTACATTTATGAGATTCATCCATGTTGCTGCTCATTTTCCTTGCTGTGTAGTACTTCACTGTATGAATATATGCTGATCCATCTATCCATGCCCTTTTTGATGCATATTGGGCTGCTTCCAGTCTGGCTGTTCCAAACCAAACTTGTGTTAAGATTCTGGAACATGTTTCCTAGGAACGCAAGGACCATTTGGTGAATGATGATAATGAGACCATGGCTGAAAAAGATTTTCTCAATTTTTCTGACTCCTTGAGCAAGTGTGCTCCGGCAGCACTTGGGCTCATTATGGGATGCACAGAGAGAAGGAAGGGTAGCAGCAGGTGCTAGAGAAGAGACATAGCAAGATGGGGATTTCTAATCAAAGTAAGTTGAACATCAAAAATGACATACCTCAGACTGAGGAAACTGAATAAACTGAGTTTCTCAAATGATCTATTTTTTTCCCCATCATGCTGGAGTGTGAATAAGAAAAGGCCCCAGTAACAGTACCAAGACTAGTCACTGGTTCCGGTTACCTCAGTGAAATTTCTGGAACTCTGGCTTGAAGTTCTCTCCTTGGCCACACCAGGATGGTCCTATGTGAGCTTGCCCTAGCACCCCTCCCCAGTTCTTGTTCAGATGTGACCGTCCTTCGTCCACTCATCTCATGCATAACTCATCTCATGCATAGCTTGCTCCTCTCGGCTCAGTTCCCCATCTCTCCAGAGTCAGAGCCTTGTATCTATCAGGGGCCCCACATTCTTCCTCCTTTGGTCAGTTACTCACTGTTACAGGGTGGCACACTCACTGTGCTGTGCTCCTAGCTACCCTCTGCTCGCATCCAGCATTCATTTGTTCATTGAACAAATGCTTATTGGCCAGGTGCGGTGGCTCACGCCTGTAATCCCAGCACTTTGGGTGAGACAGGAGGATGGCATGGGACCAGGAGTTCGAGACCAGCCTGAGCAACATATTGAGACCCCCCCGTCTTTACCAAAATGAAAAAAAATTGCCTATTGACAGACACTTGGTGCCAGGATGGGCACCTTTCTTTCATGTCAGAGCCACTGCCTAAGAGCCTAATGAAGAACCTCCAACCCTGGGCTGTCATGATCTCTCTCATGGTACAATGGGTTCTTAGGCAAACATTTCTTCTACCAGGCTTCCCATCCATGCCCTCACCCCACTCTGGGCCTTGCTCTGCAACCAGCACTGTACAATGCAGTTCAGAGGCACTCGACCCACCCTATGTATGCTGAAGTGCTCATAGGCCTTCCTCTGGGGGTTGTAGGTAGCCCAGGAGTAGCAGAGCCTCCTGTATTTGCCCTTTATCATCCAGTAGAAGAGAGAATCTCTTCTTGTAGCTCCAGAGAAACAAAGGAACATTCTCACCTTTCCTTCATCACCATGCAGAGGCTCCGGTATTGCTCCAGAGGCTCAAACCCGGTTAAGGAGATGGGGTGTTCTGACTGATCTAAGCCACCAAAGGTTCCCCCCACCCCCAGAACCTGAGATGTGACAAGTGCCCCCAAAAGTCTGGCTGAAGAGGAGGTATGGCTCTCTGGGGGCGCAGGTGTGTGTGTGTGTGTGTGTGGTGTGTGTGTGTGTGTGTGTGTGTGTGTGTTTTGAACGGCCATATATTCATGAGTATATGTATATGGGTGTCTTATCTGCTGCTCTGGCAGAGTTGCAGAATAGTAGAAATAACAGAATATATAGATTACCAAGTCCAACTCCCTTGTTTTTCTGGTGGGTAAACTGAAGTCCAGAGAGGGATTGTGAGTTCCTATTTAGAGTCACTTAAATCCTTAGAGTAGTAATTTTTCGACCTTGGTTATGAGAATTATCTGGAAGAGCTTTCAAGAAAGATAATATAGTCCCTGGGCTCCATACTTAGGGATTCTAGTTCCATTGGTTCAGGGTGGAATGAGCACAGCATTTTGGGTTTTTTTTTTTTTTTTTTTTTTGGAGATGGAGTCTCACTCTGTCGCCCAGGCTGGAGTGCAGTGGCGCGATCTCGGCTCACTGCAAGCTCCGCCTCCCGGATTTAAGCCATTCTCCTGCCTCAGCCTCTCGAGTAGCTGGGACTACAGGCGCCCGCCACCTCGTCCAGCTAGTTTTTTTGTATTTTTTTTTTTTTTTTTTTTTTTTTTTTTTTTTTTTTTGAGACGGAGTCTCGCTCTGTCGCCCAGGCTGGAGTGCAGTGGCCGGATCTCAGCTCACTGCAAGCTCCGCCTCCCGGGTTTACGCCATTCTCTCGCCTCAGCCTCCCGAGTAGCTGGGACTTCAGGCGCCCGCCATCTCGCCCGGCTAATTTTTTGTATATTTTAGTAGAGACGGGGTTTCACCGTGTTAGCCAGGATGGTCTCGATCTCCTGACCTCGTGATCCGCCCGTCTCGGCCTCCCAAAGTGCTGGGATTACAGGCTTGAGCCACCGCGCCGGCCGTTTTTTTGTATTTTTTAGTAGAGACGGGATTTCACCGGGTTAGCCAGGATGGTCTTGATCTCCTGACCTCGTGATCCACCCATCTCGGCCTCCCAAAGTGCTGGGATTACAGGCTTGAGCCACCGCGCCCGGCCTTAGCATTTTTGCTTTAAGCTCCCCTGGTGACTATTGGGAAGCCAGGGTTGATAATCACTGACCAAGAGAATGGTGTTCGTTGTTCCTTACACTGAAGGGTTGTCCTGGCTACTTATGGGCATAGAGAGTGGAGGCATCCGGCACTCTTGAACTGGTTTAAAGGCTTCCAATCACCGCCAACTCCACCCAGAAGAGCCTGGCTCCCAAGAGTCCAGTGGGAATACCAGGCTGCTCCAAGATGCGTGGAGAAAGTTCATTAAAATGCCTCACCTGAAAGATTCTTTTCACCCAGAAGGGGATTGCAAAGCCCAATACCCACCTGTGAATGTGAACATAAGACTCTACTCTAATCAGAAGCGAGATTCCTAGGGCCTATGGAAGGGTGTGATGGCCTGAGGAGTGGAAGGGATTGGGAGCATGGGGTGTGTGAGCAGAGGTGGGAGAGTATTTGGAAAAGACTCATACCATACCTGTGCTCAAGGAGGGGTGCAGGGTGGGGGATGGAGAGAAGTGGGGAGGGGACAACAAGCCTGTTTGCTGAGTCCCTCTCCTGGAGATACTAATACATCTTCTATTTTTCCTTCTTTTGGGACAAGCAGATAGCCCATGGATTGTGCTTTTTCATTTATGATAGACTATTCAGCAGAAGAAAGAACACCAAAGGCAACAGCCCTTCAGTTCTCTTTGGACCACACATGAAATCAAACCTGGAATAGCCATCCCCTGTGTTCTTCTCTCTGCTGCCCTGCCTGTTGGCTTTCTCTGCTCTAATTAATTCTGTTTATTCTCACATCCCCACTCCTGGGCTCCTCTATATAGCTGTGTAAGTCATGCACTGTGTAACCTATCCCATCCCCAATCCCCTCTGTGTTTTGCCTGCCATGCCTCCCCAGTCCCTTTAACCCCATAGGGCCGTTCCTACTTCATTTCCTGCAAGCTCCTCTTCCCTAACTGCCTCAAGAGAGAAGAAGCCTGACCTCTGTAGGGCCTGACCCACATTTATCACCCTTGGCAGGGTAGGGCAGGGCCAAGGCCAGGTGTCTACTGTTCAAGAGAGTCAAGGGGCCTCCTTTCCCAGGGAGCTGCCCCAAACAGTTCACAAAGCCCAGAATCTTTTTCTCATCACAGTTTTGCCTTGCCAGAAGTAAATTGTTCTCTAGGTTCACCAAAAGGCCAAAGAAGCTGTTTCATAAATAAGCTTAGCATCTACTTTTGCGTATTCCCTTTAACTTGGTGGGCTGCTCCTCGCCCAGCACCAAATTGATGGAACTACATAAATACATCCTTACAGCACCCTGCACAATTCACAGCCTCAAGCATGTTAAAAAAAGGTGACCTTGTTTTCTCTCCATAACAGTCCCATGATAGAGATATTGACCAGTTTTACGGAAAATAAAACTGAGGCTTGGATCACATCCCTATGGCGGAGTCAGCTTTGAACTGAAGTCTGCTAGTCCCAAAGAGATCCGAGGTCTGCCTGTGTTCTTAGTCACCCTAGATCTTTGCTCCCTTGAGCTGTCCCACGCCCGCCTCCACCTTCCTGTTCCTCTCAGCGCCTGTGCTCATGACCCATGGCCTTCCCCCTCCCCTCGCACCTATGTGTCCAATTCCAATGCCTGCCTTCCTCCTTGGTCCCATCTCACACTTGTCCTCCTGCGGTGCTTTCAGCCACTCTCTACATAATACTGCTGTCTGAGCCAGCCCAGCCTGGGGACCTAGCACTTAGGAATATGCCCACAGGACGGGCATTCTTGCTGGGTGTGTCCCATCCAAATACACAAGATTTTCCTTTTCCCTCCAGCCCTGACAGTGCCCATCATCCAGTTCTACAGTATAAACTGCCCATAGGCCCACAACGACCCCTCTAGCTTGAGCACTGCCTTAACAAAACAACAATAACAACAACATCAATATCATCATCATCATCAACAACAACACAAGTCTCAATGGCTACCTGCCTCCTCTCCATCCCAAGCCTCATCCCTCCTCCCTCTCATCACCCAGCCCTCAGGGACCACGATGGGAAAATTGTCCCGTAATCGCATTTTACATGCACATGCACAGGATCCAGGCATTTCTCTCATCTGGTTATCTTTGGAAACACTGGAAGGGAAGGGGATATTAAAGAAATCCTCCTCTGCTTCCATCTTGAAAAAAAAAGCAGCACATTTTGATTCACTACCTTATCTTTAAAGAAACCCGACATGGAAAAGGCAAGGAGATAAGATCTATGACTTCATCAGCTTGTTCTCTGAAGTTGTTTCAAGCTTTACTATCCCCCGACAGGCCCCTTCATTTCCTGTTTTCAATATCTAATGGCAAAGAATACACAGCCGCTCAGAGCTAAGTGACCCTGGGGGTCAGCACAGGAAGCTGGCCAGGGAGGAAGCTTTTAAGATCCAAACTGGAATCTGGCCACAAGTCAGGAGCACATCTTCTTAATTCAAATTTTATTTTTACCTTCACTTTGTGGTCAGCAGCTCTCAGAACAGCTGCTGGTTTGAAATACCTTAAATGCAATTTGAAAACTCATAAGGTTTAAAATTAAAAGAAAAAAAATACTTTAGGATCTTATAACAGGAATTCTTGACAACCTCTTTCTTTCAAGATGCTCCAAATGCCTCCCAGACGTGATTGCGTCAGCTCTTGCTGCCTCCCACGGTGGAGGCCAAGGAACCAGTACCATCTGAATCATTTTATGGAGGGGAAAACACAAACACCCACTTGTTCCTGCTTACCCAGCAAGTCGGCACAACATTATGACAGGTGTTTTCCAGGGTCCAACCAGCCTAGAGTAGGGAGTGTGTGTGCATAATACGGGTCAAAATCACAATGTCAAGAGCAAGGAAAACTATCTGGCTCTGGCCACCTGCCATAGAGGTGCACTTCCTGGCAATGGCCGTTTCTGTTCCATCTCTTCTGTCACCAGAGGAGTCCTTGGGTGGGCTCTTGTTGGTTGCCATGGCAATACTGCCAGCTACTCTCTTGACAGTCAGGGAATAGCATTCCTTGCAGGGGGCGTCACACGGAAACATCCCCACCTGCCAGGATTATCCACTATCTGAGAGGCTGAGCACATGGTGCTTCTATGGCAAACAGAACTGCATGGGGCACTAAGCTTTGTGTCTCTTAGATAGGTTTCCTTTTCCTGGTTCCTGTCCCTAATACTTCCCAAAGGCCAGAGGCCTGACCACACAGGTGTAGACCTTGGACCAGGGAGCAGATCTGTCACTTGCAACTGAGGGGTGGCCCACTATGATGTGGGTCTGGAGCATAAGCTCGGGGCCCTCTGCCTGCAAGGCTGATCTGGGGCAGTGTTGCCTATTCTGGAGATTGTAGTAGATGGTGTCAGAATCCAGCCCATATCCTCTTGCCATTAATATTTTAAAGAATACCACCCAACTTCCAGCCACCAATTCCTTTATTCCCTTGCTTCAGGGCTTTCTTAGTACAAGAAGCATACTTTACCTGTTGCTGCTGACAGCCAGAAGTACCAACGATTAACATCCCTCCTAATTCTGCAGAGCAACCCTTAGCCATTGACAGACAGGACTGGGCATATAAATACCCCAGCTTCATCACCTTCAGGTGGGCTAACTCTGAGGCACACATTCCGTGCTGACTTTCAGTGGTTTCTAGCAGGATTAAGTTCCAGTTGCCCACAGTGGCAACTGACTTGGTGACGCCTTCTTTTATTTCTCCACTCTCTTTACTAGTGTTTTTTGGATTAGTTCTAAAATAAACTATTTTCACTTGGGTCCCTATCTCATTCTGCTTCTGGAGAACCCAACTGAGTCATGGGAAAAACTCTTCTGCCATCCCAGCCACTGATGGGGCTGTCACTTCTAAGCCTGAAGCAAAGATTTCTGGAAACTTTCCCATGTCTGGGGGCTAAGTCTGGGAGTTTCTCTGACCTCTTCCTAGGCCTTTTTAAATCTCCTTTTCCATGATTCCGTGATTCTCAAAATCTTGTTCCCAACATTATCCTTAGCTACAAGATATCATCAAGGTCTAGTACACTGTTCTCATTTTTACATTTTCTAGAACACGAAACTGAGGCTCAGAGGGGTAAGAAATTTGCTCAAATTTACTTACTTTGCAAATGTCAGGCAAGGAAGAGACCAAAACCCAAGCATCTAGATTTACGGTCCACAGTACTTGTCAAGTAAAACTATACATGTGTAAAAGTGGCTCATGGGTTTTTGTTCTGAATCCTTCTTCTTTTTCATTATAGCAAAGGTTGGGTCCTGAAAGTAGCATACTCAATGGGGACTGTAAGCATGCATCACTTAATTGGTACATGGGCACTGCACTCCCTCCTGGGCCAGATTGTATGTAGGTCAGCACCTCCAGTGGCTGAATCCCCAGAAGGGCAATCACAAAGGTCTGAGAATCTGTCTCCCTTAAGGCAGCGAGAAGTGGTCACATAGACACAACTTGGTTGCTAGCATGGCAGAAGATCTAGCGGGGGCAGCTGGGACTCCACCAGCCCAGGGACAAGGTCTTTGCATTTACTCTTTTCTTGGCCTAGAATGCTATTCTCAGATGGCCACATGGATTAGCCCCTCACTTGCTTCCAGAATTTGCTCAAATGCCACCCTCAGAGAGACCTTTCCTGACCACTGTCAAAAATAGAGCCTCTTGTCCCACAACGTTTTAAACTGACTTCATGTTCTCTCTTAGCATTTGCCACCCACTACCTGATATTGTGTGCTATCTTTGTTTATTTCTGCCCCGCATCTTGACCCCAGCCATGAGCATGTGCATTCCACAAGGACAGATATTTGTTTTTATTGTTTTTTCTTCTGCTTTATTCTCATCACCTAGAACAATGTCAGTGCATCCTAGAAGCTCAAGAAATACATGTTGAATGAAGTAATTAAACATTAAAAGCAAACTATGGCTCAGATAGGACAGGTTAGTTACCTGGGCCCAGGTAGCACATTCAGCTAAGTGGAGCAGAGGCATGATGGAGCCCCAAGTCAGCTTGACTCCATGGCCTCTGGCCCATTTCTCTACCCTGTGCTGGGCTCATTACGTTTCCAAATAACATGGGACTCATAAAGCAGAAAACAAGAAGAAGAGAGATGGATTCTCAGTGGAGATAGGACATATTCCCCACCCTCTCTCCTTCTCAACCTGCCTCCTCCCTCCTCTGTCTTATCCCAAGGAGTTCCTTAGGAAGAAAGCCATCCCCAGTCTCTCCCAGAAACTGCTCTCTGAACACTCGGATGCACAATCAACCAATGTTAAGTCCTCGACAATACCTCATCAGCAAGCACAGCACTATAATTAAAAGTAAATCCAGCTCAAGCTCTTTAAAATAGGATCTAATTTAATTGGTGCATTTAATCTATCACTGTCACTCCAAGCCAACTGGGGGAGAATCTCATCGCAGCGGTAGGTGATGGGAAGACTTAAGCAGCCCCCCTTCAGGGTCTCCCTGTTGCCCCAGGCCTTGTGAACGACTGGGAAGGTAAGGCAGCAGCAAGCCTGGGAACCACATGGGTGCCAACTGAAACTTGGATGTGGCTGCTGTGGAGCTCTGTCCTGACATCCAGCCACACTCCCATGAAAGGCTTTCAACGGGGGGTCTGGGCAGGGGTCTCTCCCTCCTATCCACATATCCTCAAAAACGAATCTCAGGGCACCATGCAGAGAAACTTCAAGAGAACTAAGTTCATCTTCACAAGGCTGGCATTGGGGTGTAACCTTTCTACAGAGTCACTGTATGTCTCTACTTTGTATCACCATAGTTTGAGACCCAACTCAGAAAAAAAAAAAAAAATTCTGTCTTTTCAGAGTAAGATAACACAAAACACAGATCAGCTGGGAAGTCATAAAGTTTTGTGCTTCAGGGTATTGGCCCAAAAATAATATAGAAATTAGTTATGATCCTAGGTAAGCTACTTACTAAATTATGACTTATGGGATAATTTTAACCCCTCAACCTTCATTTCCTTGTTTGCAGAGTGAGGATAAGAATACCTATTTTAAAGTTTTGTTGTGAGGTTCAAGTGCCACACATGGGGCCACCAGAAGCTGTTGGTGCCCCTCCCACATCCCTGTGGTCCACTCAGGAGGTTAATTGCAGTCAGCTGTCATTCTGCTGGTGACTTCCTGCCTCTTTCTGCCTGAGCTTGTTCTTTGGCCCTGGAGGAACCCTCCACCAACGAGAGATGTGAATTGGTGGATAAAAGTCCCAGCTTCCACTCCAAGGCATGTTCGTGATCCATGCAGTCTCTGAGAGACCTCCCATGGGCCTGAGCCCCAGTTGCCCATGCTGGTACTACACCCATCTGCTCACTCTCCACTGGCTTTCCTTTTTCCCTTTCTCACTGCTTCACCTTCTCATGGTGCCTTCTGGACCACTTCCCAAATAAATGGTTGCACTCAAATCCTCATCTTGGGGTCTGCTCAGGGGAAATCCAAGTCCAGACATTGGCATGACTCAATTGCGTAATAAATATACCACGTCATTATTGTAGTTTCTAGATACCCAAAATTCAACTGTGGGTCTCTCTGTCTACATTTTGTATTTTCTATGTAAAAAATTCCCTAAGGCCCTCCAGGAAGGACTCCTCTCCCTGTGGCTCCATGCCAGCCCTATGCTCTGCAGCCATAGTGAGGATTGCTGGGCCAATGCTCTCAAACCTTGGGGCTGCCATCCCTAAGACTCCTTGGGCTCCATACAAAGATTGACCTTAGGAGGAGTGAGTCACAACAACTCCATGTGAGTATTGGGAGGCTTTATAGGTTGAATTATGACTCTCCAAAGAGATTTGTCTTAAACCGCAATTCCTTAAAATGTGATATTATTTGGAAACAGGTCTTTGCAAATGAAAGTTAAGATGAAGTCATTAGTGTGGTCCCCAATTCATATGACTGGTGTCCTTATTAAAAGTGGAGAGTTGGACACAGAAAGACTCAAACAAGGAGAACACCATGTGAAGATTGGGATCATGTGGCCAAAAGCCAAGTAACTACCAGAAGGTGAGAGAGAAGACCAGGAACAAATCCTTTCCTAGTGCCTTCAGAGGGAGTGTGGCCTAGTCGACCCTTGATTTTGGACTTCTAGCCCCCAAAATTGTGAGACAATAAATACCTGTTGTTTAAGCCACCCAGCTTCTGGCACTTTGTTACGTCAGCCCTACCAGACTAATACAGGGGAATTATCTTTATGTACTGCCTATGTGTGGCTGCAGGAACCCTATGTATGTATAACAATGGGGTTTTCATGAAGCTGGCTTTTTTTTTTCTGTGTAATTCTACAGATTCCTAGATAATATCAGGCTTGACACTGGCATCCCAGGCTAAGCTTTTCTCCAATGTCTTCTAGCACTCTATTTTCTTAGCCCTTTGTCTCCAGAGTTGTGTTGTCTCCCTTCCCCTCCTGTTGGCCTGTGGCTACCAAAGTTCCAACATGACTTCATGGAGACATATGGGGGCCCCCTCTCCACAATGCCCTTTTCTTCTCAAAGATTCAATAAAGCTTTGTTCTTACTTGTCATCAATGCTCCATTTTACACTGAAGTTAAAGGCAGATGGGAAACAAAGTCTTGCCCCTCTCTGAAGTATGTACCATTAGAAAAAGCTCAGCATCCAAGAAATGATCTTCTAGCAGCAGAAATTTCAGCCTGGTGTCTCCAGATCACTCACCACCTCCACTAGAGATTGCCTCAGGCTATTCAAACTCTGTAGTCTCAAAATAACTTCACCTGCTTCCACTTCTGGCCTGGCCAACTTCAGGGACCTCCTAGGCTGGATATTCTGTTTGCCACTCTAGATCCAGCATTTGTGCTTCTCCACTGTATCAGTCCATTCTCACATTGCTATAAAGAAATACCAGAGACTGGGTAATTTATAAAGAACACAGGCTTAATTGGCTCACAGTTCTGCAGGCTGTACAAGAAGCATAGCATTTCTGCTTCTGGGAAGGCCTCAGGAAGCTTCCAATAATGGCAGAAGGCAAAGGGGGGAATGAGGCACCTCACCTGGCAGGAACAAGAGTATGAGAGAGTGACGGGGGAGGTGCCATAGATTTTTAAACAACCAGATCTCATGAGAACTCATTATCATGAGAACAGCACCAAGGCGATGGTGCTAAACCATTAGTAAGAAACCCACTTCCATGATCCAATTGCCTCTCACCAGGCCCTACCTCCAATATTGGGAATTACAATTTGACATTGGATTTGGGCAGGGACTCAGATCGAAACTATAGCATTCCACCCAGCCCCTCCCAAATTTCATGTTCTTCTTCTATTGCAAAATACAATCATGCCTTCCCAATAATTCCCAAAGTCTTGTTCCAGCATGAACTCAAAAGTCCAAAGTCTCATCTGAGGCAAGGCTAGAGTCCCTTACATCTATGAGCCTGTAAAATAAAAAAATAAATTAGTTACTTCCAAGATACAATGGGGGTATAGGCATTGGAAAAATACCCCATTCCAACAGGCAGAAATTGGCCAAAAGAAAAGGGGTATAGGTTCCATGCAAGTTCTAAACCCAGCAGGGCAGTCATTAAATTTTAAATCTCTAAAATAATTTCATTTGACTCAATGTCCCACATCCAGGGTACATTGATGCAACAGGTGGGCTCCCAATGCCTTGGGAAACTCTGCCCCTGTAGCTTTTCGGGTTCAGCCCTCATGGCCTCACTTATGGGCTGGTGGTGAGTGCCTGCAGCTTTTCCAGGCACAGGGTGCTGCAAGTTGCTGGTGGATCTATCATTCTGGGGTGTGGAGGATCATGACCTTTTTCTCACAGCTCCACTAGACAGTGCCCCAGTTGGGATTGTTTGTGTGAAATTCAACCCCACATTTCCCCTTCACATTGCCCTAGTAGAGGTTCTCAGTGAGGGCCCTGCCCCTGCAACAGGCTTCTGCCTGGACGTCCAGGCTTTTCCATACATCCTCTGAAATTGAGGCAGAGGCTCCCAAGCCTCAACTCTTACACCCTGTGCATCTGTAGGTTTAATACAACTTGGAAGTTGCCAAGGCTTATGGTCTGTCCAAAGCAGTGGCCCAAGCTGTACGTTGGCCCTTCTGAGCCATGAGTGGAACTGGAGCAGTCCAGATGCAGGAAGCAATGTCCCAAGACTGTGCAGAGCAGCAGGGCCCACAAAACCATTCAGTTCTCCTAGGCCTCCATGCCTGTAATGGGAGGGGCTGCCAAGAATGTCACCAAAATGCTTGAGGCCTTGTCCCCATTGTTTTGGGTCTTAACACTTGACTTCTTTTTACTTATGCAAATTTCTGCAGCCTGCTTGAATTCCTCCCCTGAAAATGGGCTTTTTCTTTTCTACTACATGGGCAGGCTGCATACTCTCCAAACTTTTATGCTCTGCTTCCCCTTTAAATATAAGTTCCAACTTTAGGTTATTTCTTTGGTTCCACACATGAGCATAGGTTGTTAGAAACAGCCAAACTTTGAATACTTTACTGCTTAGAAATTTCTTCTGTCAGATACCCTAAATCATTTTGGCACTAGGGACCAGTTTCATGGAAAACAATTTTTCCATGGACAGAGTGGAGGGAGTTGGTTTCAGGATGAAACTGTTCCACCTCAGATCATCAGGCATTAGTTAGAGTTTCATAAGGAGCATGCCACCTAGATCCCTTGCATGTGCAGTCCACAATAGGGTTCATGCTCCTGTGAGAATCTAATGCCATCATTGATCTGACAGGAGGTGGAGCTCAGGTGGTAATGCTCACTTGCCGGCTACTTGCCTCTTGCTGTGCAGCCCAGTTCCTAACAGGTCATGGACTGGTACCAGTTGGTAGCCTGGAGGTTGGGACCCCTGCTGTAAATAATCATTCTCAAGTTCAAAGTTCCATAGATCCCTAGAGCAGGGTCACAATGCAGTCAATTTCTTTGCTAAGGCATAACAAAAGAGACCTTTACTCTGGTTCCCAATAAGTTCCTCATTTCCGTCTAAGACCTCCTCAGCCTGGCCTTCACTGTCTATATCACTATCAACATTTTACTCACAACAGTTTAACTGGTTTCTAGGAAGTTCCAAACTTTCCTTCATCTTCCTTTCTTTTTCTGAGCCTTCCAAAGTCTTCCAACCTCTGCCTGTTTTCCAGTTCCAAGTCACTTCCACACTTTTAGGTATCTTTGTACAGGTATCTTTTATACCTAAACATGTGGAAGTGGCACCAATTTTCTGTATTATTCATTCTCGCATTGCTATAAATAAATACCTGAGACTGGGTAATATATATATTATATATTTAAAAAGAGGTGTAATTGGTTTATAGTTCTGCAGGCTATAGAAGAAGCATGGTAGCTTTTGCTTCTAGGGAGGCCTCAGGAAGCTTCCAGTCATGGCAGAAGGCAAAGGGGGTGTGAGATATTTCACATGGCAGGAACAGGAGCAAGAGAGACATGGGGGAAGTGCTACATAATTTTAAATGGCCAGCTCTCATGATAATTCACTCACTGATAGAAGGACAGTACCAAGGGAGATGGTGCTAAACCATGCATGAGAAACCCACCAGCATGATCAAATTACCTCTCACCAGGCCCTACCTCCAATATTGGGAATTACAATTTGACATGAGATTTGGGCAGGGACACAGATCCAAACTATATCATCCACCCTGCTCTGAACCCCAGAAAAGCTGGCTTTTGTGGGGTACATCAACTGGGAAGTCCCACCATCTGGCTTCTGGTTGGATTTTACCAAGGAGAGTTTCTGGCAGGAGCTAAGAGGGTGGGCAAGCAGACAAGTGAGAGTATTTGTTCCCCTGGCTCCTCCACCCTCCCTGCCAGGTTGAGGTTGGTTCTGGCTGCTTTCCTCTACCTAAGGCCCCAGGCTCCTGTTGAGTGGCCCTCTCTTACAGCCATGGGACTCTCTGATGTCTGGGAACTCTTCCACTCCTTTTGAGAGTGCCATCTGTTTCCTGCCCAGAGCCTGACTGGCAAAACTCCTAATCATGATCCTTGGGCTCAAATTTCACCTGTCACCATCCAACCCACCTGCAAAGCTGCTCTCTGAGAGAGCTTGCTAAAGCTCAGAACATGTCACTATTTAAACACTGATGGGCCTTCATTGCCTCATGGGGGCTGATATGTAAACGCCTTCTTCTGGCAGATTCAAGTTCCTGCAGAATCTGGCCCCTGTTTACATTCTGGTCAACCTCCTACTGCTCCCTATAATGCAGCCAGTGCTTTAGCCAGGCCAGGCAGCCTGCACTTCACACTGCACATGCCTTGCACACTGAAGGCTCACTGCCTGTGCACCCTAAAGTTCATTGCTCCTCCTTCTGTGCCCGAAGAATGTGCATCCTTCAAGGATTGGCCCAACTATTGTGTCTTCCTGGAAGATATCACTGATCTTTCACTTATCCCAGCCCAGGGTGAATTACATGCTCCCATGCAGGTTGTATTGACCACCAAGCCAAGACTTATCCCAGCATCTGGTGGTTAGATTGCTTGTTTGTCTTTACCATGAGCTAATGAGTTCTTTGAGGGCAGAGGTAGCATGTCTAATTCATCTCTCCATCTGTAGCAGACCCTGTTGATGTCTAATCCTCAGCCTGTATCACCTTGGCCGACCCGAGTTACCTGCAGCCACAGTGTATGGTCCAAAGTACACTGATAACTTCCAACCTCAAGTGCCTGCCTTTTTCTGCTTTTGTGTCTCAGGGTTTCCCCAGAACCTTGGGAGCATGCTCTGCTGCAGTAGGCATAACCCTGTAATGTAAGGAAATTAATACCTCTGGGGCCAAAGAAGTTAACACCCTAGGGATGGGAGTTTGTGGATTGATGCCCCAGGCTTTCGGTCCTCTTTTTAAGAGTACTTTTTTTTAAGAGTATTCCCAGGATGTTCTACACGGTGCCTCAGAGAGTCCTCAGGGAGATGGCGCCTAAGTTGCCCAGCGGTAACCTGCTTATTAAAGTCACTAGATTTTCTTCCTTCTCTGCCACACTTTTCTCATTCCCTTGCTTGTGCCTCCTAGGTATTCTTTTCAATAAACAATTTGTATCTTAGACCTTGTCTCAGGCTTACTTTTGGGGGAACCCAAACTAAGACAGCATCAGCAACACCACACAGTGCCTGGCACATAGTAGCAGCCTAATAAATGAAACAGGAACAAGTGATTAAGAACACAAAATCTGCTGACCCAATTTGGCTATATGAAGACCTCGCTGGCATTCAGAAACTGTGTTGTTTTGAGCAGTCAGGTGTCCTCTTAGCCAGGAAGATGCCACCCACATTTTAGGGGGCAGCCTGAGCCTTTTCCCAAGCAAGATGCCTCCTGGGGAGACTAGTGCAGACAGGCAGTTCTGATTATGTATGCAAATGCAGGTCTGGCCCCGCAGCTTATTCAAGAGCCACATAGCTCAGCTAAGCCACCCTGGAGAAAGAATCTTACAAAGAATACTAAAGAGCATCCAAGTGTGAAGAATGAAACACACGTGAGTTTTCTTTTTAAAAAAATGGAAATCAAATTGTACTTTCATCTTGGCTTTCTTACAAGTCGGCAGTCCCCAAATAAGCCCTAAAAAGGCAGAAAAAAGACTTTATCCAGCTTTCTGATCTGGATTTAGACCAGCCATCAACCTTATTAGAGTGAACCTCACGAAATATTATGTGTCTATTCCCAGAGATGAGCCCCAAGAGGATGAGGAAGGGACAGGCTGGTGGGGGTCTGATTCTCCTCTCCACCTTAACAGAATGCACATGAAGTCCAGGCATGGTGTAGCCAAGGAGACCCACTAAGACTACCAAAAGCTTGGAAATGAGGATGCAGGGGCAAAGGATGGCATTATGGGCAGTAAGAATAGCATGCACAAAGTCGTGCTATTGTGTAGGGTGTGGGAGCTGGAGGGAAAAGAAATAAGAATGAGAAAGTAAGCATGGGCTTTATTACAAAAGGCCCTGTGCGTCTTCCTGGGAAATTCCATGGGGGATTCCTGTAAGTGGGTCCAGGAAGCCAGTTTTAAGACTACTGCAACAATCCACATGGGTGCTGAAACCAAAGAGGTTGCATATGGATGCAAAAAGCAGAGATGGATTTAAGGGGTTTGAAGGAGGTAGAATGAAAAGAACTGGGTTGGGGCAGTGTTACCCAGATGGAAAATGTGGTCCTTTAGTGAGCCAGAAAGAGCCTATTTTGGTAGTGGTAGTGATAGTGTGGCCTGGTGAGCTCATTTTGGATCTAATAGATTTGAAGCACAGGTGAGAACCTCCAGATAGATGTGTCTTGTGAGCAGCTCAATGGACAGTCTCAGAGGAGACATAATTTTGCAATTATCACCATGTAGATGGTAATCGAAGCCACGCGAGCAGATGAGTTTATCCAGGGAAAGTGAGCAGAGGGAGGAACAAAGAAGGTTGAAGACAAAATCCAGGAAAGATAAACATTAAAGGAGTGGAGCCAGAAAAAGAGATTGAGGAATAGTTGAAGAGTTCAGAGAACAGGAGATGATTTAAGGAAAGTCAAGGGAGTAGGGAGATTCTGTAAATTGGCCAACAGTGTCAAATGCTACATAGACGCCTAGAAAAGTGAAGACTGAAAACTATTCTCTGTATCCTATTACTGTTCTCAGTGAGTTCTTGACTTGGTGCTTGGTGTTCCATATGTACCTGTCAATTGTTGGGGGAGGGGGTTTATTGACCAGTTTATGGGCTACCCAGGCCCTTTGTCTGCTCTCTTTTGAGTCATTTCACAGTTTATCAGCCCTTCAACCAAAGGTTGGACAAGGGAAATAAACTTTCCCCAGTCAATTTTATGACATAATCTATCAGTTCTTTGGAAAGATTTAGCAGAGGAATAATTTGAAATGATTAGTTGTTTCCATTTGTTGTTGTTGTTGAATTGTCTATGAATTTCATTGTTCAAGGAAGGGCTGGTGGTCTTCTTTGGAGTCAGCCATCCTCTTTCAATACATACACAAAATAAATATCACATGGATTAAAGAGAGACATACAATTTTTAAAATGTATAGTAGAAAAACCAGAAGGAAATAGAAGTGTATATTTAGCAAATCTCTGGGGAAGAACTTTCTATGTGTTGAAATGATAGAAGACACCAGAAAGGAAAGAGACTAACCAGTTTAACTTTATAGTTACTCATGGTTAAAAATATTTGTTTATATATATAACATACATGCCACAACATTTATGAAATACTGCAGCAAATTTATTTTTATATGGAAATCAGAAAATGGAGAGAAAACAAAAACATTCAGTTGTTAATATTTCAATGGGCAAAGAACTGAGTAGATGATTTGCCAAAGAGAAAATACAACTAGTTCACAAACATTTAGAAGAATGTCATGCCTCATTAGTAAGAAAATAATTGCAAATTAAAATAATGAGGTGCCATTTTTTCCTATAAAATTGCCTAAAACCTTACCTAGTGCTGCTGAGGGCATGGTGAAATTATTGCTGACAATGATGTCAATTAATAAAACTATGTTGGGAAGGCATTTGGTAAACACAAATTAAGATCCATAAAAATGTTCATATGGCTAGACTCAGCAATTCCACTTCTATCCAAAAGAATCTAGTCTAAAGACAAGATCATAAATCTGAAAAACACTGTATGCATGGGAATGCTATAACAGCAGCATCGCAAATACCAAAATCTAAACTTTCAGCTACAAGGGACTGATAGAATAAATTGTGGTGCATTTAGCAGATGAAACGTTATGAATATATTTAAAACGATGGCTAGGACGACTGGATAGTACCATGGGCGAAGGAGCATTGTGTAATGTTGACTGGGAAGGGGAAAAAAATTTGCTTAAAGCAGTATGTGACAATTACATAGATTCATACTTGCAAACACACACAAATAAAAACATGAAAAGAGGCAAGGTGAAAATACACCCAAACACTATGTCACAATGCTGCTTTTGAGAGAATTTTTTTTCTTTTCCATATTTTCCATATAGTAAAGTGACTACAAATCTGGATTCAGGGGATCAAATACTCTTGTGTTCAAATCCTAGTTTTATCACTTCCTGTGTTATATTGGGTAAATTACTTAATTGAAGCTTTAAGTTTCCTTTTCTGTAAATGGAGAATTATAACATCTACCTCATAGGAGTGTTATGAGGATTAAGTGGGAAAATGTAGGAAAAGTGCTTATCATTGTGACCAGAACATAGTAAGCTATCAATAATAAGTTTTATTATTGTAGTTATTATTACTTAGATAGTGCAAAGAATCCTACAGTTTTAGAAACTTGCTGAACCCCATGGACTAGGAAGTATGCCTTAAATCTAAATAATACTGTATTTTATTTCATGCCCCACCTCTGTCACAATCAACTACCAAGATAGAGTTTCAGAGTTAATTTTAGAGGGGGGAAATGTTTGCTTTGCTTAATGAATGTGAACTTCTTCATTTTTCTGGTTTTTCTTTCAAGTTGTTTTTATATCAACGCCACCCAGGCAGGATGTGCCAGGTGACAAGACTGTGTGAAATTTCACATAAAAATAACTTTCCCATTTCACACACTGAGATGCCAGGCCTCTTGGCACTAACAGGCTGGGTCACTCAACATGTCCAATATTTCTTATTATCTCAAGTCTGGGTGTCTCCTTTATTGTTCTCCACACTCTCAAGCCTTTCTTTCTCTTTTGGTGAGCATTAGCAGCCGCCAGGGATTTTGTGGGATGTCCTAGCAAGAAACCTTAGCAACACAGGGATCAGAGGATCCGAGTAAGACTGTGTGTGAGTATGTGTGTGTGCGTGTGTGTGTTGGGTGGGTGGTGAGCTTCATGAGAAAGGCCAGTGCTATGGTTTGAATGTCCCTTCCAAACTCATGTTGAAATGTAATTGCTATTATAACAGTGCTGAGAGGTGGGCCCTTTAAGAGGTTATTAGGTCATGAGAGCTTTGCTGTCATGAATGGATTAATCCCATTGTTGCAGGAGTGGGCTAGGCATTGTGGAGTTTGGTTCCCTTTTTCTTTCTGACTCATATGCTCATTTGCCCTTTTGCCATGGAATGATGAAGCATGAAGGCTTTTACCAGATGACTGTGCCATGCTCTTAGATTTCCCAGCCTCTAGAAACATGAGCCAAATAAAGTTATATTCTTTATTCTAAAGTTCTAAATTACCCAGCCTGTAGTATTCTGTTATAGCAGCAGAAAAGAAGACAACCAGGTAGGAAGTAGGTGAAGGCAGAATCCTAGTGGGTAGAAAAGGGCTAAAGCAAATAATGTTGTGTGTACACCCCTTTTCTGGCCATGATCTGTGTACATGTGAAAGCTGCGAGCTCAGAAATTTTCTTCCCTAACCACCATTTCCTATCCTTTCACTCTCTCATTTCTTTGATCTAACCCTCCTGTGCCCACCAGGCTCCCAGGCTCTCCTCTTCTCCCATTCCTCAGTAAACACTCTCACCTCTCTTTCCCAGACTGGCTTGGACATCCCCCACTGCCAGTCATTAGCATTATGACCTTATCAGCATCCTCAGTATCCTCCCGCCTTGGTCTTTCCACCAGAGTACCAAACCTTTGTTTTTGCCCTCCAATACCAGTCACCCTACTGGAAAGAATCTTACAACTGTGTCTGAGAAGGAGATTGTAAACTGATCTTTTTCCACTTCAGCAGGACTACTGACAAAGGGTGGTCATCTTTTGCCCAGCCTAGGGAATCCCCACCCAGCCCCACTGTCTCCACTCACCATTTCACATTAAGGTGGCTGCTCCTAACTTTTTCTTCTCTCCCCAAGCTCACAACCCAGCTACTGCTCCCTCAGTCTTGTTAGGTGCCCTAATTTCCTAATTGAAGACAAATCAAAGGCAAGTTGAGGCATAAATTCTCCAGATTCCATCTCCCCTGCCTTCAAACTTTACTTTTTTCTGTTTTTCATTCTTTTCTGAAGAAAAGCATCCCCTTTCCTTAGCAAGAATAACTCCTTTTTCTTGTTCAGAATGACACCTCCCTTGTCCTGATTCTTAGCTATGTGTAGCTAATGTGCCTTGAGCAATTCACTCTGTTCCAGCCACACTTTCAATATTTAACCTTCTACTGAGAACAACTCTAAAAGGTTTGCTCTATTATTTTCTTCATTTTAAAGGTGGGAAAACTGAGGAACAAAGAGGAGAAGCAACTTACTCAAGGCCACCCAGTAGTGATTGGGAGAGTGAGGACTTGAACACAAACCATATGGCTCCAGGGCCCATCGTATTCACAACTGCATGATGCTATCCCTCCTGGTTTTCTCAGGAAATTTGTTCCACCAATTATTTCTTTAATCTCTGCAATCTAGTCATCTCTATACATTCAATTTATCTCTTTTCCTAAAATAAACACTTGCTTCCTATGCTTCCTCTTCAAGGTGCTCTGTGCCCTTGAAATATCAAATTACCTATGAAAATATACAACATGTTCTCTCTACCTCTTTATTGCTATTTTACCCCATGCTCTTCTCAACCTAACTTTTTGTCCCACCACACCCCTGAAAACTGAAAGCGTTATTGCGATTATATTTTCCAAGATGTCCATAAAACACTTTCCCATACCATGTGATCATCTTATAATGTGACATTGCCAGTGCTCTCATCAAGACATGGGGTTTATGTTCCCCCCAACCCTGAATCTGAGCATGTCTATGACTGTGGTGGAAGTGACAGTGTGATTTCTTCAGCTTTCATCTGTTGAGATGTTCACTCTTAGAATCTGGCCACCATGTTGTAAGGAAGCCTGCCCAGCAGCCACACAGAGCGGCAACATGTTGGTGCTCTAGCTGATAGCTCAGCTAAGGTTCCAGCCAGCAGCCCTCATCAACTACCAGACATGTGTGAGAAGATGCTTCCAGATGATTCCAGCTCCCAGACTTTGAGTCTCCTTAGTGAGGCCCTGACATCGTGGGGTAAAGACAAGCTATCTCTGCGGTGCCCTGTTTGAAACTGAGAGATAATAAAATGATTGCTATTGTTTTAAGGGACTACTCTTTGGGCTAATTTATCATGCAGTAATAGAAACTGGAGCAGACCCCAACAATTACCAAGACTAATGGTATCTTTATATACTCATCCCACCAGGCTTATCTTCAGTGTTTGACTTGGGCCATTTCTTTCTCCTCAAATTCCTCTCCTCAATGACTAGAAGACACTGAAAAGACACAACTAAATGTAGAACACGATATCATGGATGGATCCTGGAACATAAAAAAAGTGACACTAGTGGAAAAACTGGTGAACATGCATGAAATCAGTAGTTTAGTTAATAGTATTGTGCTTATGTTAATTTTCTGATTTTGTTAAGTGTACTATAGTTAGGCAAATCATTAAAATTATGGAACACAGAGTGAAGGGTATATGAGAATGCTGCACTATTTTTGCAACTTTTCAGTAAGTCTAAAATTATTTGAAAATATAAAGTTAAATAATAACAAGAGTAGCACACAAAATAATGATAATATTTATGAAAAAATATCTTCTCACTTGGCATCTGGTTTCCCAGTTTCCTTGTTTCCCATTGGTAAGCATTCTTTGTTGCCACCCTAAGGTCTCATGCTGCCCAGCATCCTATTTTGCCCTTCTGGTCTCTCTATGCACCCCTTATGCTCCAGCCACACCTACCACCTGAAGGGTACCTTTTCTGAGTTCTGGACTGAATACCACCTGCCTCTAGTATTCCAGATTCACCTGTTGCTCAGGCAAAATCCAGATTATTGCTTCTCTCATCCTCTGCCTCTGGCTGCACCATCTGGTTCCTCTTGCTCCATCTTAGCAAGTAACCTCACTGTCAACTCTGTGGCCCCTGGTAGAAACCTCAGTTACACTAATGCAAATGACTCAACCACCCAAATTGTTTTCAAATTTTGTCATCTCCACTTCACTCCTACAGCCAGATGCCTGCCCTCTCTTATTTAGAATAATGAAATCATCTTCTAACTGGTTCTTCTGCCTCTTGTTTCTTTCCTCTCTCTCAGCTTAATGATTATCACCAGAGATTATTCTGTAGTACAAATAATGGTCATGGCACTTTGATGATTCTGGCTTTTTGGAATGAAGTTCAACCTCTATAGCATGGGATGCAAAATCTTTCTCAAGACTGGTTCCAGATAACCTATCCAACCTTATCTTCTACCAGTCTTTTTCCCATTTCCACCATCTTAAGTATCAGCTGTTCACAACAGTTCCCAAAACTTCAGAGTGTTTCTTCACACCTGCAAATCCTTGTTTAGGCTGTTTCCTTTGCCAGGAATGACTGGTGAAATCCATAATATCTTCTAGGCCCAGCTCAAATGCCTTCTCATCTAGGCACCATTTTCTGATGCTTCCAGTCAGTTCATCATTAATTCTTCCTGTTCTATTTCCCTGGTAAAGTTTTTATCAAATGATATTATCTTTATATGTTAAATTGTGAATGTCCAGAGGATATAGAGTGGGACTTACTCACCACTATATCTCTCAATAAATGCTGAATGAATAAAGAATGAGATAGATATGCAAACGGATGAATGGATTCTGGGAGGGTGGTGTGTGGGTGGAAGGATGAGTGAATGGAGAGGTGGTGGGTAGGATAGATAAGTAGGTGGGAGATGGGTGGTTTGTGAATGAATAGCTAGGTGGATGGTGGATAGAAGTAGACATGGATAGGTAGTGGCTGATAGTGAGATAGAGGGCATGTGATTGGATGGTTGGTCAGTGGATGCATGGATATAGAATGGGAGGCAAGTGGGTGGGCCAATAGGTGGATGGGTTGTGAATATGTGGATTGGATATGGGAGTGGTTGTAAGACACTGGATGGATGACAGATGAGTGGTGGGTGAGGGGATGCATGAGTGGAGAGTGGAATTTTGGGTTGATATCAAGAAAAATCTTAGCAGAAATAAAAAAGCCTTACCAAAGAGTATGTGTCCTGAAGTCATGTGATTCAGGGTGGGCTCAATGTCAACTCAAGTCCACCCTACCACCCTAACTCAAACTTAGGGCTCTTGGGGCAGAAACCTGTGCTGGTCATCCCTACCTTCCAGAGTCAACCACAGTTTCTGCCTTCCTTAAAACAGAGGCTTAATCAAGACTTATTAAGTGGAACTCATTTCTTCCCAATCACCCTCCTCTAACATCTAGAAACAGAGGGCTTAAAGAACTATCCCTTGTTTGGTTCAGGGGAGAGGTCTGGCCTGCCTTTAGTCCTGCCTAGCATACTGCTGCTTTGTTCTTCCTTCTTCAACAGGGACCATGGGTCCTCTTTTACCTTTTCTGGGCACAAACGTTGTCATCTCTAATATGAGTCTTGGGCTAAGTCAGTTTGGCTAGCTGACATCTCTTGACCCAGGATACAAAGGAGGTAAATAATGGGAAGGCATCCACTGTTGTCAGTATTTCCAAAATCCAGATGGGGAACCACGTGTTTGTTTTTGAGAATCTCACCAGGCAACTCACAAGTCAAATACTTTTGCTTTGGGCTTGCATTACATCTTTCCTGAAAGAAACATGAGCAAACTTCAGATTACGCTAATCAGAAGCCCTGTTTTATAATTTTATTGCTTTTTATTTTATAAACTGGAAATGAGTGAATTATTACATAATAGTTGTAGCTAAGTTGCAAAATCCTTCCAAATGTGATGATCATGGGGGAATGTCTATCTCCTCATGGTCCTGAAATTCAACTGGCCCACCCACATTGCCCAGACCACCAGCCTAGTACTGGTAATTGTTGGCCAGCTCTCCCAAACCCCCAACTCTGTCCCAAATTCCAGACATGCCACTGTGGCTTGCAGATTCATGGCTCCCCTGGGTCTACACCTGCTTTTGGTTCACATGGTTTGTGGAAGCTTCCATATTCTCCTTCCTTTGAAATGCCAGTTACTTTCTCATTAAATGTTATCTACAGCACCTCAAATGAGAGACCCCATCCTTTTTCCTGTGCCGTTGCTCCCCTCTGCCCAAATTCACCTTTCCTCCCTGTCCAAGATTGCACTGAAGGAGAAGAATGTGGACTGGGATCCATAGAAGCCAGGGCCTCTGAGGTCCGTTCTCTCCAGAAATCTCCCTCAGCATTGTGAGAGGGACCCTCATGACCCAAAGCCAGAGCTATTGTAGCCACTGAGGGCTGAACCATAGGTGACATCCCAAATTACAAACATGTGGTTTAGGCCTTTGCTTCTCAAAGTGTGGCACCTAGACCAGCAGCATCAGCAGCAGCTGGGAGCTGGTTAGAAATGCAGAACGTCAGCCTCCACCCACGCCTCCTGAATCAGAATCTGAATTTTAACAAGATACCTGGGGGATTCTTGTGCACCGGTAACTCTGTGAAGCCCCGGGGTAGATGACAAAATCTCAGTGTGATTTAGCCAATAAGTCCAAATTCTCACCAGGTCCACAATGTCTTACCATTCACCCGTCAACAAAAGTCACCCACATCCCCATGAAATTGCCACCCCAAGAAGTATCTTTATTGTAAAAATACGATAAAAACCCTCAGTAGCATACTCAGGCATTTATACCTTAGTATAATTTGGTTTTCAGCCACAAGCAAAGCAGTCACCCAGCATAGCTCTGAAGAAATGGGATGATATACAGGTAAGCTTTGACAGGAAGGACAAAGGGAGGTAGCAGGGTTAGAGGACAGCCAGATGAGCATTTGGTGGTGGGGGAGGGGGAGGAGTAGAGGAGTGGAATGAGATAAGGAACAGCAGCTGGAGGGGGTGAGCAGACCTCAAATGAGGAAATAGGGGAATGACTGTATCCCCCCTACCAAATTCATATGTTGAAGCCTTAATCCCCAGTACTTCAGAATGTGACCATATATGGAGACAGGGCCTTTAATGATATTATTAAGTTAAATGAGGCTATTAGAGTGGGTCCTTATCCAATAGGGCTGATGTACTTATAAGAAGAGGAAATTTGGACACAGAGAAAGACATTCGGGGTGCACACGCAGGACACACGACGCCAGGTGAAGGGCAGCCCTCTGCAAGGCAAGGAGGGAGACCTCAGAAAAAAACTCTGCCAACACCTTGATCTTGGACTTCCAGCTTATTGAATTGTGAGAAAATGCATTTCTGTTGTTTAAACCACCCAGCCTGTAGTATTTTGTTATGGCAGCCCATGCAAAGAAGAATACATCACCTTGGCCTGTTTCATTGTTTTACCCAGAACTAGTAGAGGAAAGAAGCGTGTCATCTCTGTTAGGGGTGTCGCCTCCACACACACAGCCTGCTTCTCCTCACAGTAAGTGTTGGGAATAAATGTAGGCCATCTGAACCCAGAACAAAAGCTTGCTGCTCCTTAACGTTTCCTCTCATACTGTTATGCACACTCCCCATAAAATTGCCCGCACTGTTATAGCCAATTGCATGGGTTCTTTAAATGGCAAGAGGTCTGAGCACCTTATAATAAAAATAGCTAACACTTCCTTCCATAGCACCTACTTTGTTCCAGGCACTGCTCTCATCAGCACTGTATGCATATTAAGCCACCTAAGTTTGTGAAGTATGTTATTGTATTTATGGTCTGCAGTGAAAACTGTATGCCTCCCTCAAATCTCCCAACCTCTTTAGGAGCAAGAGTTTCTTTTTCTCTGCCCCTCTCCCCACCCTCTTGCTGGGATGGCTGTCTGCAGATGGTCCTAAGCTATCAGTCTCTTCAAGAATGACTCAGTTCAAAAGAGTCAGCAAACCTCATGCAACTACTGATCAATACAGGAGTACAAAGGCTCAACCCTGAACCCCCAACCCTGGATCATCCCAATGTCAGATTTCCCCAAAGAGGGAGGTCTGCTGAAGCGTTCATTGATGTGACTCCTTTACATCTGTACTTCTCCGTCGGCCCACACTGCTTCCTTCCCTACCCTTTCACAAGTGTTGGTCTGGAGAGTGTGCCCTAATAACCTTCCTCCATGCCAGTCTCCATCTTAGGATTGGCTTCCTGGACAATTGAATCTTCCACATCCCACTTTTACAATTCAAGAAACTGAGGCCCAGAGAGAGATTACACAATTGTTCCAAGGCCACACCATTATCAAGTGATAAAGCCAGGACTTGAGCCTAGGCAGTCTGGCTCCAGAAGTCAAACTTTGAATCACACAATCCCATCCAGTGGATAACTGATTGCTAACCCTCTCTTTGATGGCAAGTGATCAGGAGAAGGTGGCAATCTGGACTCTCTTATCCTGTCTCCCTGAAAGTCTATTAGGAGTCAAGTGAAATGGATTTCCTCAGGGCTCTGTTCTCCTAAGAGGCAGCCAGCAGACCACCTATGGAGCCTCTCCCAACACCTGCAGCCAGAGTGGCTCTTTCCAGGCCAGGAGTTATGAAGACAGCCTTCCTTTCTGTGACCTGTCCCTCCCTGCTCCTGCCCTGCTTATGTCGGAACACAGCATAATTGCTTGCCTTGTGGAAGCGAACCGAATCAGTGTCCCTCTGCTGACAGCGTTAGTGACAGGTGATTGCATCAGGACACTGGAACAGCAGCCAGGGCCCAGATGCCTGTGTTATTTACTGGCCCATCATGTATAATTTCAGAGTTTAATTTTATCTTCACAAACTTACAGGTGCAAAATGCAGGATAAAGTTCTTTAAGGGACCCCTGTGAGAAACCAGGCTATACTTGTCCTCCCTCCCCACACCCACAAGAGCTCTCAGGGTGGCTCACTCAAATTAAATCATTATTGAGGAGGAATAATCCTGGTAGGTTCAGAAAATCAGTTTTAAATTCAGCCTGCTAGCAAAATTCTGAATGTATTTACTTTCTAGATTTCATTTCTCCATCCATATTAAAGCTCCGTGGCATTATCAATTATGGGTTTATTGCAAAGCACAATAGGATTCAATCTGGAGGATGCCTCAGGGTATGTCTTAGGAGGACGATAAAGCTAATAGTAATGGGTCTACAACTTCTAAGGCTAATTTCCACAGTTACAAATTTCATAAATAAATAGAAGGCATGTCAATTTCCAGTCACCCAGCTTGAGGTCTCTCAGACTGATAAAACAGGACCTTCCAGAGATCAGGGGGCTTCTGTCTGAGTCTGGTGGGCTGGCCTGAAGTTTCTCAGATCCCCAGAGGAAGAGAAATGATGATCATTTCAGTTGGAACCCTTTAGGACCGTTCTGCTGCTCCTTTGACCAGGCCATGAGTTGCTTTTGGTGAAAATGGACACAAAAGCACAGCCAACCCTGAAATCTGGGAGGCTGGTCATACAGTGTCAGCTCTGAATCCAGCCAAACTTTGCAACTTGGTAGGATGGGCTGTTAGGCCCTAGTGCTGCCATGCTTAGCCAGGCTTCAGGACTCCAGACAGGTTGGAGCTGTGTTTGATTCAGTCTGGGGCCCCTGTTGTCCTCCAAAAAAGAACAGGCAGCAAGGGCAAGGAGGTGGTGGTATAAGGGGACAATTACTACCCTCCTCTCTATTCTCAGCTAGATGTCTCTTATACAAAGAGGATGGGCCCTATCTACTGCCTCTCTGATGCTTATACTCACATATCCTCCACCTGGCCTGCGATGTGGTCTCAGACACTCTAGTGTGCAGAGCCGCATCCTCTGGCAAGCCTCAACTAGAGGCAGTCAGTTTCTTGTGAGCTCAGACTCACCTCCAACTGGCAGCATTCCACCTCATGTACAGACCTCTAGTCTTTCCATTTTCTATTCTAGGCTGCAATAGCACTCTTGGCTTGTGCACAAGTAAAACCCAGAAGTGCAAAGTTAACACCTGCAGGGGCAATCTTCAATCAATGCAGGACAGGAACCGGGGATAAATGCTCCTGCCTCCTTCTTTCAGGTGGACAAGCACGGAAGCATCCATATACTTCCAGGATGTCCTAGCAGGGTCAAATCCTGATTCTCCGTGGAAGGAACCCTAAAACACACTTCTATTTTATTGGCTTTTCCCCCTTTTTTGTCTTCTTCATTGTGCTGCCTCTCTCTGGGATCACCTCTCAAATGAATGCCCTGCACGCAAGTCTAGGTCTCACATTCTGCTTCCAGAAGAAACAAGCTAAGACAGATGTACATCATTGGATTCATTCCTTTGAATAAGATAAAGGCAGGTTATCTTCCCGTAGCTCTTGTAAAAATGCACGCATATAACTTGGCAGGGGGAAGAAAAGTCCTCTCCTCTTTCTTATTCATGTGGAAGTTCCACCAAGGGAGTTATTTGTCACCTGGGAAGGCAGAGAGAGAGGAGAATCAAGAGATGTAAGGTTATTAATGGGAGGGTGGAGAGGTGATAGGGAACAGGGCAAAAGAGGCCCTGGGGACCAGGACTCAGCAAGAGTGACAAGAGCAAGGGCAGGCAGCAGGCCGTGTGCTCCAGGTTGTGTGTGTGTGTGTGTGCATGTGCCTATGTAGAGGGGACTTCACAGCTTTCAGACAACATGAGGGTGCATCCTCAGGTGAGAAAGGGCCTGGGTCCTAAGACAGTGTACTAGGATCAAGACCCAGTGACAAAACTTTGCCTGAAATTTAATTTTGACTGGACACAGCTTATGTCCTCAACAGTGACCTCTAGATGCCAGTAGGGTCCATGAGGTTGTACAGTCACAGCTGTCCCAAATGAGGTAGATAAACAGCAATACCAATGCAGAGATCAGTCAAAAGATGTCTCAGGAGTCTTTGGAAAGTCAGCTCAGTCTAAAAACAACACCTATTAGCAGTGGCTGACGTTGATTACAAGATTACAATTGTGCCATGAACTGTTCTAAATTATTTGCCACGTATTAGCTATTTAATCCTCATGACAATCTTATGAGGTAGTACTATTATTATCCATTATCTACAGATGAGGAAATTGAGATGGAGTGGCTAAAGTTACACAACCAGTATTACCAGTATTGCTAGACTAGGATTTGAAGCCAGGCAAATATATGAGCAAGACAAGGTATTTGGTGCTTTAGGACATAGATGTCATGTGGGACACATTTCTGGCATTCAAGGAGTCTAACATTTATTGGGGGAGACAGACATTTACACAAATAACAAAGATATGAAGCAAAAGGAAATAAGCCTCATAATAGCCTCTAGGGTACTATCCTCTGTTAAATAGTCTCTGATTCTATGGCTTATGTCTCATTCTACCTTTTACAAGAACAAGTGCTTGGAAGTTTTGGGGTGGATGTGCTTAGGGTCCCAGGAGTGGATGAGGTTAAGTTGATGTTTTAATTCAAATGAAGTCATGCCTTGTTGATGCTGCTTGGGAACAGGGCTATGATTTTCCTTTAGGGATTCTTGCTGAATCACCCCCATATGCACCTTCATTCATTCAATCATTCATTTATTCTGTAAACCCATATTAACCCCTCTAGCTTCTGTGTGCATACCCCAACTTGTTTCAGACAGCATAAATGTTCTGGAAAATCACACTAGACAGGCTCTCCCTATGCCTGTACCCTGCTGAGTAGGCAGCAGGCCAGAGAACCCAACACACTTCCTGCCCCAGAGTTGACTAGACCAAAAATGGTCACCTGACTTATGGTGGTAGAGCAGGGTCAGTAGGTCTTCCATAAGCTATGTTGAGCCAATTAAACTGTGACTCTACAAAACTTGAAGCAAAAGGAGAAGTCTTGTTCCCATCTGTAGTTGATACTGAAACTTGCAAGGGCTTATAGATTCAGGACTCGTTGGCTGTGATAGAGTAGGCATATTGGGTAAGTGAAGGCTCCCTCCCATCGAGAGGGAGCCTGAAGAAGGCTCATGGAGAGAGTCCTGGATGAAAGATATCATATGGCCCTCAGATAGAGTGAGTCCCTCAGTTCCTGAATTTTCATTCCTAGTTCCAGTTTTAGCAGACTTGCTGGTCTCCATTTCCTGCTCTTGAGATTTTGTGAGATCTGTGCATTGACAAGTGAACCTCCTTCTTTTTGGAGCTAGCTGCGGTGGGTTTTTTTCCCCCTTACAGAGAGAAGTTTTATTATTATTTACTTTTTAGACTAACTGGAATTAACTGTTATATTGTAGTATACTAACAAATAGTAAGAAAACATATAAGAGAAAGCAAGGTAATGTAAATAATAAATGTTTTCTTCTAAAATATAAAAAAAGCTTTCTTTTAAAACATAGAAAGAACAGATACAAACATATGAAGCCAATATCCAGACTCTACAATGCAATGAGTCGAAGTGTAATAATGATAAACTTTCACAAAAAGGAATATTAATTGTAGATTCATACCTAGGAATACATTAAATTTCACAATTACTATTGAATTTATTCATTCAGATATTAAAAATACATTTATTGAATACCCATTATCTGCCAGGAATTTTGTGAAACTTGGGGAATATGGGGTTGAATCTGTCATAGATGATGCCTTCAAAGTGCTTACAGCCTAGACAGGAAGACAACAAATCAGACAGACAATAACAGTAATGCCTAGAAAGTTCAGGGAATTACAGTAATATAATAATACAAAAATAATACAGGCTGGAAATGAAAGAAATGAACTCCTGAAGTGCCAGGCTCAAATTAAAAGTGAAGTTTGAATAATAAACTCGTGAATTGATGCTGCAGCATCCAGACTTCTATCAGAAAGAACATAGATAGGCCTTAGTAGTTAGGGGTTAGAGTTTGAGTGTGGATGTGAAGTCAGAAAATATGGTTTTGGGCCCTCATAATATAAGAGAGCTGAAACAGATATTTGCATAAAACTGATACCTTGTAAGAATGAAAAGGGTAGTGGACAACTTTGCCATCAGTCCAGGATAGTGGCAAGTATCCTCTTCTCTTTTCCCAGAGCTCTGGGTAGTAAATAAAAAGTCCCTTATAAGAATTCAAAGCCATCTGGAGTGTAAATTTACACTATATGTATGATATAGGAATACCTCAAGGCATAACATTACATAAAAGCTGGCCCTAGAAAACAAAGGCAAAACTTCTCTATAGCAATACTGCCACACTCCAGGGTGAAAAAGCCTCCTATGCAACCACCTAAGAAAGACTGCTGAAGATGACTTCACAAAACAAACAAACAAACAAAAACAACATTACAAGTCATATGAGGACATGATTCACATGAGGAAGAGTTAGCAAAATAACACATAAATAAAATAATAAATAAGCACTGTAAGAACATGAAGCAATACAACAACTGAGTAAGACTGTTAACAAATTTAAAATAATTAAATCAATAAAAGAAGTATGTCATAATTAAGAATGTGACAACATATAAAAACGAAGCAGATACATTCAAAAAACAAACAAATAGAATTTCTGAAAATGAAAAATAAAGATTTACCGAAATTAAAAATATGATAGATTTGTTGAACAGAATAAGACACAGAACCAAAGAAAGGATTTGTGAACCTCAACATAGAGCAGAAGAAAGCACCTACGATGTATAGTGAGATGAAGTGACAGGAAAATAAAAGAGAGAACATGGAAGATATAATGAGAAGTTTCAATGAATATCTAATAGGTCTCCAGGAACACAGAATAGAGAATGTAAGGGTGTGGTTAAAAGGTATACAAAATGGCAGAGAACTTTTCAGAATTAATGAAAATATGAATCCTCAGATTCAAAAGCACAATGAGTCCTGAGGTAAATGAAAATTAATCTACAATTAGATGTATCATAGTGAATAGCAAAGACAAAGAGGAAATCTCAAAGACAGATCAAGAGAAAAGGAAAAGCATTTACAAGGAGCAACAATTAAATGACAGCAGTAGATTTTGCAGCAGCATCAGTAGAGGCCAGAAGAAAAAATGCCTGAAGAGCAGAGGGAAAAAGAGTTATTAATTCAGAATTTTATACCCATCTCAACTATCACTCAAGAGTGAGAATGACAGTGATCAAGCTTAGCTTTACTAATAGTGAGTCCGCATGTGCCTCCTGATATGGTGCAATATGAATAGGTAGCGTCACCTATGAAGTATTCTTGTTAAAACGTTTAACCTAAAACGAAAGGAATAAGGGGGCTCTTCTGGATTAAAAGGGATTTAAGAGCCATAACAACTAAATGCCATATGTGATCCTTGGGTTGAGTTTCAATTTGAATGAATTAGCTATAAAAGCCATTTTTGGAACAATTGGAGAGATGTGAATATAGACTGGATGTAAGATGATATTACAGAATTAACCATAATTTTATTTGGTTGTATGATAATAATATTATGTTCATGTTCAAAAACTTTCTGTGTGTGTGTATGTTAACTCTTTTAACTTTATTTTTTTAACTATTATTTTAGGTTAAAGGGTACATGTGCAGGTTTGTTATATAGGTAAACTGTGTGACATGGGGGTTTGGTGTACAGATTATTTTGTCGCTCAGATAAGCATAGTACCCAATAGGTAGTTTTTCAATCCTCACCTTCCTCCCATATTCCACCCTCAAGTGGGCCTTGTGTCTGTTCTTCCCTTCTTTGTGTCAATGTATACTCAATGTTTAACTCCCATTTATAAGTGAAAACATGCAGTATTTGGTTTTCCGTTTCCGTGTTAGTTCATTTAGGATAATGACCTTCAGCTCCATCTATGCTGCTGTAAAGAACATAATCCTATTCTTTTTTAAGGCTGCATTGTATTCCATGGTGCATATGTACCATTTTTTTTTATCCAGTCTACCATTGATGGGCACTTAGATTGATTCCATGTTTTTGCTTTTGTGAATAGTGCTGCATTGAATATACCCATGCATGTGTCTTTATGGCAAAACAATTTACATTCCTTTGGACATACACAGAATCATGGGGTTGCTGGGTCAAATGGTAGTTCTAAGTTCTTTGCGAAATCACCAATTTGCTTTTCACAATGGCTGAAATAATTTACATTCCCAACAGCAGTGTATAAATTTTCCCTTTTCTCTGCAACTTCTCCAACATCTGTTATTTATTTTTTTACTTTTAATAGCTGCTCTGAATGGTGTGAGATAGCCATATCGTTGTGGTTTTGATTTGCATTTCTGTCATGATTAGTGATGTTGAGCATTTATTCATATGCTTGTTGGCCACATGTATGTCTTCTTCTGAAAAGTGCCTATTTGTGTCTTTTGTCCACTTTTTAAATGAAGTTTTTGCTTTTCCCTTGTTATTTGTTTAAGTTTCTTATAGATACTGGATATAAACCTTTGTCAGATGCATAGTTTGCAAGTGTTTTCTCCCATTCTGTAGGTCGTGGTTTACTCTGTTGACGTTTCTTTTGCTGTGCAGAAGCTCTTTAGTTTAATTAAGTCCCATTGGTCAAATTTCATTTTAATTCTAATTGCTTTTGGTGTCTTCATCATGAAATCTTTGCCAGGGTCTATGTACAGAATGGTATTGCCTAGGTTACCTTCCAGGGTTTTTATAGTTTTGGGTTTTACATTTAAGTCTTTAGTCCACCTTGAGTTTATTTTGTATATGATATAAGGAAGGAGTCCAGTTTCAATCTTTTGCATATGGCTAGCCAGTTATCCTAACACTGTTATTGAATAGGGAGCCCTTTCCCCATTGCATGCTTTTGTCCACTTTGTTTAAGGTCTGATGGTTGCAGGTGTACAGCTTTATTTCTGGACTCTATTCCATTACATTGGTCTATGTGTTTGTTTTTGTATCAGTATCATGCTATTTTGGTTACTGTAGCCTTGTAGTATTGTTTGAAGTTGAGTAATGTGATGCCTCCAGCTTTGTTCTTTTTGCTTGGGATTGCTATGCTATTCAGGCCTTTTTTTTTTTTTTTTTTGTTCCACATGAATTTTAAAATAGTTTATTCTAAATCTGTGAAGAATGCCTTTGGTAGTTTGATAGGAATAGCATTGAATCTGTAAATTGCTTTGGGCAGTATGGACATTTTAACAGTATTGGTTCTTCTTATCCATGAGCATGAAATGTTTGGCCATTTGTTGCTGTCATGACTGACTTCTTTCAACAGAGTTTTGTAATTCTCATCGTAGAGATCCTTCACCTTCCTGGTTAGCTGTATCCCTAGGTATTTTATTCTTTTTGTGGCTATTGTGAATAGGATTGCATTCTTCATTTGGCTCTCAGCTTGGATGTTATTGGTGTATAAAAATGCTACTGATTTTTGGTGACTGGCAAGGTGGCTGAATAGGAACAGCTCTGGTCTGCAGCTCCCAGTGAGATCAACACAGAAGGTGGTGGTTTCTGCGTTGTCAACTGAGGCACCTGTTCAGCTCATTGGGACTGGTTAGACAGTGGGTGCAGCCCATGGAGGGCTAGCTGAAGCAGGATGTGGCATCACCTCACCCGGGAAGTGCAAGGGGTTGGGGAAATCCCTCCCCTAGCCAAGGGAAACCGTGAGGGACTGTGCCATGCGGAATGGTGCACTCTGGTCCAGATAATATACTTTTACCACAGTCTTCATAACCCGCAGACCAGGAGATTCCCTCAGGTACCCACACCACCAGGGCCTTGGGTTTCAAGCACAAAATTGGATGGGCATTTGAGCAGACACTGAGCTAGCTGCAGGAGATATTTTTCATACCCCAGTGGCACCTGGAAAGCCAGCAAGACAGAACCATTCACTTCCCTGGAAAGGGGGCTGAAACCAGGGAGCCAAGTGGTCTAGCTCAGCGGATCCCACTCCCACAGAGCCCAGCAAGCTAAGAACCACTGGCTGAAAATTCTTGCTGCCAGCACAGCAGTCTGAAGTCCACCGGGACACTCAAACTTGGTGTGGGGAAGGGCATCTGCCATTACTGAGGCTTGAGTAGGCGGTTTTCCCCTCACAGTGTAAGCAAAGCCACTGGGATGTTCTAACTGGGTGGAGCCCACCACATCTTGGGAAAGCCAATGTAGCCAGATTGCCTCTGTAGATTCCTCCTCTCTGAGCAGGGCATCTCTGAAAGAAAGGCAGTAGCCCCAGTTAGGGGCTTATAGATAAAACTCCCATCTCCCTGGGACAGAGCACCTGGGGAAAAGGGTGGCTATGGGTGTAGCTTCAGCAGAGTTCAACATTCCTGCCTTCCAGTTCTGAAGAGAGCAGCAGATCTCCCAGCACAGCACTTGAGCTCTGCTAAGGGACAGACTGCCTCCTCAAGTGGGTCCTGAACCCCATGTCACCTGACTGGGAGACACCTCCCAGCAGGGGTCAATAGACACCTCATACAGGAGAGCGCCGACTAGCATCTGGTGGGTGCTCCTCTGGGACGAGGCTTCCAGAGGAAGGAGCAGGCAGCAATCTTTGCTGTTCTGCAGCCTCTGCTGGTGATACCCAGGCAAACAGGGTCTAAAGTGGACCTCCAGCAAACTCCAGCAGACCTGCAGCAGAGGGGCCTGACTGTTAGAAGGAAAACTAACAAACAGAAAGGAATAGCATCAACATCAACAAAAAGGACGTCCACACAGAAACTCCATCCGAAGGTCACCAACATCCAAGACCAAAAGTCTTTGTGGATATCCATGAAGATGAGGAAAAACCAGTGCAAAAAGGCTGAAAATTGCCAAAATCAGAATGCCTCTCCTCTTACAAAGGATCACAACTCCCAGCCAGCAAGGGAACAAAACTGGGTGGAGAATGAATTTGACAAATTGACAGAAGTAGGTTTCAGAAGGTAGGTAATAACAAACTCCTCTGAGCTAAAGGAGCATGTTCTAACTCAATGCAAGGAAGCTAAGAACTTTGAAAGAAGGTTAGAGGACTTGCTAACTAGAACAACCAATTTGGAGAAGAACATAAATGACCTGATGGAGCTGAAAAACACAGCCATGAACTTTGTGAAGCATACACAAGTATGAATAGCCAAATTGATCAAACAGAAGAAAGGATATCAGAGATTGAAGATCAACTTAATGAAATAAAGCATGAAGACAAGATTAGAGTAGAAAGAATGAAAAGAAATGAACAAAGCCTCCAAGTAATATGGGACTATATGAAAAGACCAAACCTGTGTTTGATGGGTGTAACTGAAAGTGACGGAGAGAATGGAAGCAAGTTGGAAAACACTCTTCAGGATATTATCCAAGAGAACTTCCCCAACCTAGTAAGACAGGCCAACATTCAAATTCAGGAAATACAGAGAACACCACAAAGATACTCCTTGAGAAGAGCAACCCCAAGACACATAATCGTCAGATTCACCAAGATTAAAACGAAGGAAAAAATGTTAAGGGCAGCCAGAGAGAAAGGTTGGGTTACTCACAAAGGGAAGCCCATCAGACTAACAGCGGATATCTCTGCAGAAACCCTATGAGCCACAAGAGAGTGGAGGCCAATAGTCAACATTCTTAAAGAAAATAATTTTCAACCCAGAATTTCATATCCAACCAAACTAAGCCTCATAAGCAAAGGAAAAATAAAATTCTTTACAGACAAGCAAATGCTGAGAGATTTTGTCACCACCAGGCCTGCCTTACAAGAGCTCCTGAAGAAGCACTAAACATGGAAAGGAAAAACCGGTACCAGCCACTGCAAAAACATACCAAATTGTAAAGACCATTGACACTATGAAGAAACTGCGTCAACTAACAGGCAAAATAACCAGCTAGCATCATAATGGCAGAATCAAATTCACACATAACAATACTAACCTTAAATGGAAACAGGCTAAATGCCCCAGTTAAAAGACACAGACTGGCAAACTGGATAAAGAGTCAAGACCCATCGGTGTGCTGTATTCAGGAGACCCATTTCATGTGCAAAGACACACATAGGCTCAAAATAAAGGGATGGAGGAATATTTACCAAGCAAATGGAAAGCAAAAGAAAAGCAGGGGTTGCAATCCTAGTCTCTGATAAAACAGACTTTAAACCAACAAAGATCAAAAGAGACAAAGAAGGGCATTACATAATGGTAAAGGGATCAATGCAACAAGAAGAGCTAACTATCCTAAATATATATGCACCCAATACAGGAGCACCCAGACTCATAAAGCAAATTCTTAGAGACCTACAAGGAGACTTAGACCCCCACACAATAATAGTGGGAGACTTTAACACTCCATTGTCAATATTAGACAGATCAGTGACACAGAAAATTAACAAGGATATTCAGGACTTGAACTCAGCTCTGCACCAAGTGGACCTAATAGATATCTATAGAACTCTCCACCCCAAATCAACGGAATATACATTCTTCTCAGCACCATATTGCACTAATTCTAAAATTATCACATAATTAGAAGTAAAACACTCCTTGACAAATGCAAAAGAATGGAAATCATAACAAACAGTCTCTCAGACCACAGTGCAATCAAGTTAGAACCCAGAAGTAAGAAACTCACTCAAAACCACACAACTACATGGAAACTGAACAACCTGCTCTGATTGACTACTGGGCAAATAACAAAATTAAAGCAGAAACAAATAAGTTCTTTGAAACCAGTGAGAACAAAGACACATTGTATGAGAATCTCTGGGACACAGCTAAAGCAGTGTTTAGAGGGAAATTTATAGAACTAAATGCCCAGAAGAAGGCAGGAAAGATCTAAATTCAACACCCTAGCATCATAGTCAAAAGAGTAGAGAAGCAAGAGCAAACAAATCAAAAGCTAGCAGACAATAGGAAATAACTAAGATCAGAGCAGAACTGAAGGAGATAGAGACAAAAAAAAAAAAAAAAAAAAACACTTCAAAATATCAATAAATCCAGGAGCTGATTTTTTAAAAAGATTAACAAAATAGGTAGATGGCTAGCCAGACTAATAAAGAATAAAAGAGAGAAGAATAAAATAGACACAATAAAAAATGATAAAGGGGATATTACCACGGATCCTACAGAAATAAAAGCTACCATCAGAGAATACTCTAAACACCTCTATGCAAATAAACTAGAAAATCTAGAAGAAATGCATACATTCCTGGACACATACACCCTCCCAAGACTAAACCAGGAAGAAGTTGAATCCCTGAATAGACCAATAACAAGTTCTTCCAGACGGATTCACAGCCAAATTATACCAGAGGTACAAAAAGGAGCTGGTACCATTCCTTCTGAAACTATTCCAAACAATAGAAAAAGAGGGACTCCTCCCTAACTCATTTTATGAGGCCAGCATCATCCTGATGCCAAAACCTGGCAGAGACACAACAGCAACAACAACCACAACAACAACAAAAAAGTCAGGCCAATATCCCTGATGAACATCAATGCAAAAATCCTTAATAAAATACTGCACACTGAATCCAGCAGCACATCAAAGCTTATCCACCACGATCAAGTCAGTTTCATCCCTGGGATGCAAGACTGGTTCAACATACACAAATCAATAAATGTAATCCATCACATAAGCAGAACCAATGACAAAAGCCACATGATTATCTCAATAGATGCAGAAAAGGCCTTTGATAAATTTAACACCCCTTCATGCAAAAACTCTCAATAAACTAGGTATTGATGGAACATTTCTCAAAATAATAAGAGCTATTTATGACAAACCCACAGCCAATATCATACCGAATGGGCAAAAGATGGAAGCATTCTCCTTTTTTTTTTTTTTTTTTTTTTTCTGAGATGGAGTCTCGCTCTGTCACCCAGGCTGGAGTGCAGTGGCCAGATCTCAGCTCACTGCAAGCTCCGCCTCCGGGTTCACGCCATTCTACTGCCTCAGCCTCCCGAGTAGCTGGGACTACAGGCACCCGCCACCTCGCCAGGCTAATTTTTTGTATTTTTAGTAGAGACGGGGTTTCACCGTGTTAGCCAGGATGGTCTCAATCTCCTGACCTCGTGATCCGCCCTTCTTGGCCTCCCAAAGTGCTGGGATTACAGGCTTGAGCCACCGCAACTGGGCAGCATTCTCTTTGAAAACTGGCACAAGACAAGAATGCCCTCTCTCACCACTCCTATTCAACATAGTATTGGAAGTTCTGACAAGGGCAATCAGGCAAGAGAAATAAATAAAGGGTATTCAAGTAGGAAGAGAGGAAGTCAAATTGTCTCTGCTTGCAGATGACATGATTATATATTTAGAAAGCCCCATTGTCTCAGCCCAAAATCTCCTTAAGCTGATAAGCAACTTTAGCAAAGTCTCAGAATACAAAATCAATGTGCAAAAATCACAAGCATTCCTCTACACCAGTAATAGACAAACAAAGAGCCAAATCATGAGTGAATTCCCATTCACAATAGCTACAAAGAGAATCAAATACCTAGGAATAGAACCCACAAGGGATGTGAAGGACCTCTTCAAGGAGAACTACAAACCACTGCTCAAGGAAATAAGAGAGGATCCAAACAAATGGAAAAACATTCCATGTTCATGGATAGGAAGAATCAATATTGTGAAAATGGCATACACCCAAAGTAATTCATAGATTCAATGCTATCCCCATCAAACTACCATTGACTTTCTTCACAGCATTAGAAAAAACTACTTTAAGTTTCATATGGAACCAAAAAAGAGCCCATGTAGCCAAGACAATCCTAAGCAAAAAGAACAAAACTGGAGGCATCACACTACCTGACTTCAAACTGCACTAAAAGGCTACAGTAACCAAAACAGCTTGGTACTGGTACCAATACAGATATATAGACCATGGAACAGAACAGAGGCCTCAGAAATAATGCGACACATCTACAACCATCTGATCTTTGACAGACCTGACAAAATCAAACAAAGGGGAAAAGATTTCCTATTTAATAAACGGTATTGGGAAAACTGGCTAGCCATATGCAGAAAACTGAAACTGGACCCCTTCCTTACACCTTATAAAAAAATTAACTCAAGATGGATTAAAGACTTAAACGTAAGACCTAAAACCATAGAAACCCTAGAAGAAAACCTAGGCAATACCATGCAGGAAATAGGCATGGGCAAAAGCTTCATGACTAAAACACCAAAAGCCATGGCAACAAAAGCCAAATTGACAAATGGGATCTAATTAAACTAAAGAGCTTCTGCACAGCAAAGAAACTATCATTAGAGCAAACAGGCAATCTACAGAATGGGAGAAAAGTTTTTCAATCTATCCAGCTGACAAAGGGCTAATATCCAGAATCTACAAAGAACTTAAACAAATTTACAAGAAAAAAAAAAAAAAATCAAAAACTGGGTGAAGGATCTGAACAGACACTTCTCATAAGAAGACATTTATGTGGCCAATAAAAATATGAAAAAAGTTCATTAGAGAAATGCAAATCGAAACCACAATGAGATACCATCTCACACCAGTTAGAATGGCAATCATTAAAAAATCAGGAAACAACAGATGCTGGAGAGGATGTGGAGAAATAGGAATACTTTTACACTGTTGGTGGGAGCGAAAATTGGTTCAACCATTGTGGAAGACAGTTTGGTGATTTCTTAAGGATCTAAAACCAGAAATACCATTTGACCCAGCAATACTGTTACCGGGTATATACTCAAAGGATTATAAATCATTCTACTATAAAGACACGTGCACACGTATGTTTATTGCAGCACTGTTCAGAGTAGCAAAGACTTGCAACCAACCCAGATGCCCATCAATGATAGACTGGATAAAGAAAATATGGCACATAGACAACATGGAATACTATGCAGCCATAAAAAAGAATGAGTTCATGTCCTTTGCAGGAACGTGGATGAAGCTGGAAACCGTCATTCTCAGCAAACTAACACAGGAACAGAAAACCAAATGCCACATGTTCTCATTCGTAAGTGAGAGCTGATCAATGAGAACACATGGACACAGGGAGGGGAACATCACACACCAGGGCCTGTCAGGTGGTGGGGGATGAGGGGAGGGATAGCATTAGGAGAAATACCTAATGTTGATGACGGGTTGATAGGTGCAGCAAACCACCATAGCATGTGTATACCTATGTAACAAACCTGCACGTTCTGCACATGTATCCCAGAACTTAAAGTATAATTTAAAAAAAGAAAGAAAAAAGAAGAAATGCTACTGATTTTTGTAACATTGATTTTGTATCCTGCAACTTTGCTGAAATTATTTATCAGATATAGGATCTTTTGGGCAGAGACTGTGGGGTTTTCTAGGTGTAGAATCATATTGTCTTCAAACAGAGATAGTTTGACTTTCTCTTTTCCTATTTGGATGCACTTTATTTCTTCCTTTTGCCTCATTGCCCTGATGAAGACTTCTAATAATACATTGAATAACATTCATTGTTTACCCCAAAATCATTCTGGAGCAGGTGTTTAAATTTCCATGTAATTGTATGGTTTGTATGATCTCCTTAGTATTGATTTCTATTTTATTATGCTGTGGTCCAAGAGAGTGGTTGGTAGGATTTTGTTTTTTTTTTAATTTGCTGATAATTCTTTTATGATTAGCATGTGGTCAACTTTACAGTATGTGCCATACGCAGATGAGAAGAATGAATATTCTCTTATTTCTGGATGCAGAGTTCTGTAGATATCTGTTAGGTCCATTTGGTCAAGTGTCGAGTTCAGTTCCTGAATATCTTTGCTAGTATTCTGCCTCAATGATTTGTCTAACACTGTCAGTGGGGTGTTGAAATCTACCACTATTATTGTGTGCTTATCTAAGTCCCTTTGCAAGTCTCTAAGAATTTGTTTTATGAATCTGCGTGCTCCTGTGGTGAGTGCATATATATTTAGAATAGTTAGGTCTTCTTGTTGAATCGAACCCTTTACCATTATGTAATGCTCTTCTTTGTCTTTTTGATCATTGCTGGTTTAAAGTCTGGTTAGTCTGAAATTAGAATAGCAAACCCTGATTTTTTTTCTGTTATCTCTTTGCTTGGTAGCTTTTTCTTCATCCCTTTACTTTGAGATTATAGGTGACATTGCATGTGAGATGGTTCTCTTGAAGACAAGATACAGTTGGGTCTTCCTTCCTAATCCAATTTGACCATTCTGTGCCTTTTAATTGGGGCATTTTGCCTGTTTACATTGAAAGTTTGTATTGATATGTGTGTGGATTTGATCCTGTCATCATGTTGTTATCTGGTTATTATGCAGACTTAATTGTGTAGTTCTTTTATAGTGTCGATGATTTACACACTTAAGTGTGTTTTCGTGGTAGCCAGTAATGGCCTTTCATTTCCATATTTAGCACTTTCTTAAGGACTTCTTGTAAGGCAGGTCTGGTGGTAATGAATTACCTTGGAATTTTCTGGTCTGAGAAATGTCTTATTTCTCCTTCTCTTATGAAGCTTAGTTTGGCTGGATATGAAATTTTTCATTGTAGTTTCTTTTCTTTAAGAATGCTGAACATAGGACCCCAATCTCTTCTGGCTTACAAGGTTTCTACTGAAAGATCTGCTATTAGCCTGATGGGATTCCCTTTGTAGATGACCTGCCCCCTCTCTCTAGTTGCCTTTAGCACTTTTTCTTTTGAGAATCTGATGACTATGTGTCTTGGAGATGGTCATCTTGTATAATATCTCGCAGCGGTTCTGGTTCTCTGCATTTCCTAAATTTGAATGTTGGCCTCTCTAGCAAGGTTGGAGAAGTTTTCATGGATGATCTCCTTAAATATGTTATCCAAGTTGCTTGTCCTCTCTCATTTTCTTTCAAGGATGCCAATGAGTTGTGAATTTGGTTTCTTTACATAATCCCACATTTTGCGGAGGTTCTGTTCTTTTTTTTATTGTTTTTATTTTTGGCTGATGGAGTTAGTTCAGAGAACTGGTCTTCAAGCTCTGAGATTCTTTCCTCAGCTTGGCCTATTCTGCTTTTAATACCTGCAATTGTATTATAAAATTATTGAAGTGAGTTTTTCAATTGTATGATATTAATTTGGTTCTTTCTTAAAATGGCCATTTCATCTTTCAGCTCCTGTATGATTTCACTGTATTCCTTAGATTCCTTGGATTGGGTTTCGACTTTCTCCTGAATCTTGAGAAAAGTTTTTTTTTTTTTTTAAGAGATGCTTATTTTTTAGGATATCCACACTTAGAAGTGTAGATCAAGTGGAATAATAGAGAAAGATTAAATACAAAGACTATCTATACAGTATAGTCATGAGGTAGGAAACTAACAAAGTATGTTGAAGCACCCCAGAGCTATAGGGGTTCCCAATCACAGGTCTTAAGAGACAGGAGGGAGCAGTTACTGGGACCTAAAAAAGAGCCATGGTTATAGTGCTAGACAATTTACTGACAGAAGCTGTGGACTCTAGTGGGAACACACAACCACTGCTCACTCTTGGCCCACCTTCTGATCTTCTGTCTAGTCCTCCCATTGGCCAAACCCAACTAAGAGCAAGAGGTAAAGGAGTGTGAGGATGCAGTCCAGAGAGGTCAGTTTCCCAAGAAAAAGCAGAATGGAGAAAGTGATAGGGGCAAAATAAAAGTATTCTGCACCAGGGAAAATGTGAGGATGCCTGTAATAGATGGAGTAATATGGCATATGTGACAATTGTTAAATCCATATGGAGAATATGCATGTTTGCTATATTATTTCCTACTTTTCTGTATATTTAAAATTTTTCATAACAAAAAGTGGAAATAAAGTGAGGGCAAAACAAATGTTGACATTTTAAAACAAAGTCTGAAAGAACATACACTTATGATCTAAACTGGAAGAATTACTAAAGTATTACTTCAGAAATGAAACCCAGAAATTCAACCCAGAAGGAAGCTGTAGGAGGTGAAAAGCAATGATGAGTGATGAGCTTGGTAAATAGATGAGTAAATCTAAATGAGCATTAGCTCTTAAAAAGTAGCTGGAAATTACAGATCCATGTGTAAAGTGATATTGTAGATGTAGAACAGAAAAGAGGACATCTAAAGTAGACAGAAAAGGAGAGCTGAGAAGGCTTCTTGAGAAAGGAAGGAATGGCAAATTGACCAGTGTTAAAAAGTCTAATAGGATTTATCAAAGAGGAATTAGAGGGAATGACAAATCCAGGTAAAAGGAACAGCATGAGAGACAGCAGAGATGATTCCAAGGATACTTTGCATTTGAGACACTTGAATGGTAAGAGATGCCTTTGGGGGTCTGTTTAAAGTTAGATCTTTAGGGACCTAAGCTAAAGCCTGGGGAACAACTGAATAATTTTATGCAGAGAAATAACCTGATCAGATTTGTATTTTAGAAATGAAACTCAAGCTCACTTTTGGAGGACTGATTTGAGAGTTTAGAGGGGAGGCAGATAGCAGTTCCAGCAATTAAGGCCATCAAAGCAATCAAGGTAAGGTAGAATGAATGTCTGAACTAAGGAAGTGACAGTGGTGACGGAGAAGAAGCTGATTCAAGAGATAGTCTAGAAGCCAAATGAATAAGACTTGGTGATTTACAGGGTGTGGGGCAGTGCAGAATGGCTCTCAGCTTTGCCTGGGTTACTGATGTATGTAGGTAAAATCACAGGACTATCAACTTTTTGAAGGAGCAGTTTGGGAGGAAAGATGATAGCTCAGTTTTCTTCAAGTCTAAATACTTAGATCTGAAGCTATTAACTAGGAGGTAAAACCATAAACATCAAGTCTAAATTCAGACAAGGTGAAAGTGCAAGGAGAGCCATGAAATCTTGCCTATTTCTTATAGGCCTATTTCTTCCCCTTACGTCTTATTGGCCGAATGAATTGGGTCACATGACATCCCTAGCATCCCAGGAGGCTGGGAAAATGGAGAAGAAAATTGTCATAATTGGCTTAGACAAATCACGGTCTGATGCCGGGAATGACATAATGCTCCCAAACAAAATTGAATTTCTGTTAGCAAGGAAGAAGGGTGTATGGGTACTAGGCAGACACTAAGAGTGTTTGACCCATATAATCACACTAACTGGGGCTGGGGTTTGGGAACTCTTGAAGATGAACTGCAGGGGAGGGGAGATAAGCTACCAACAGACACTCTGTTCTGAAGCCTAGAGGTCAGTGCCAGGAGATTCCTAACTTCTTGGTGAGCTTAAAGAGTGTGGGGGAATTGGCTTCATATTAAGACACATCAGATTGAGGGATAGAAGCCAAGGGTGATTGAAAATTTCTTACCTCAATAGACTGTTCTGGGACCTAGGACTGTGCTGAATGTGTAGATGGCAAGCTTGATGGGCCCATCTGGAGGGATTCAGGGAGGCAAGGAATAAATGAAAAAAAAAATCAAGTCAATATTAGGTTTGCTGTTAGACGCAGCTTAAAAATCATTCCTAATTGACGCAGTGTGCTACAGCTTTAGTCTTGCTCTGAATTCCAATGTCAATAACTCATCCTACTGCTAGGTTCTCACCTTCATACCCACAAGGCCTCTTGGGTCTTCCTTGTTTTTGCTTATCTAGGGCAGGAGTCTAGTCCCCAAGTAGAGCCAGATGCCTGCAGCCCCTCTTTCTGGGAATGAGTTTCATAGATGCTACCTGCCTGCCTTGACTGCCTAGAATTGCTTTCCCAAAGCCCCTCACAGCCCTGCCCGGCTGATCTTCATTATAGGAGAAATTCCTTGAGGAAGAGTAAAAATGGTATCTCTCATCCATCTTTCCAACTTCCATGGTGCTTCATACAAAGTTCCCCTCAAAACGTTTTTTAGTGTTCAATTGCATTAACTTGAGGAGGAATATAATTTAGTGGTTAAGAAAGCAGTCTCCAGAGCCAGACATTCTGGGTTCAAATTCCAGCTCTGCCACTCTCAGCTATATGATCTTGGGCAAGCAGTGGTGTTCCGCAACACCCTTTGAGGGGGGTAATAATAGTACTAACTTCCTTAAAGATTGCTTTGAAGACAAAATGCGCTTGGATCAATGCTGGCACACAGAGAGCACTAGGTGTTTGTTCTTTTCATTAAAGAAGCAATTGATCATGAGCTGAGGGCATCAAGGCTACTCCTGGAGAAAGAAGACCTTTTTTTGGCTTCATTCCCTCCTATCACCCTCTCCTTTATTCATGTCTCCTACTATGGAAACCTTCTTTCTCATTTCCTGTGTCCTTATTGAAGTTTCTCCCACCTGCCCCTGCCTTGCAGGCCAGTAACATCTGTTCCAAAATGACTTTCTTGCCCCTGAATCTTCTAAACCTCTTGCTCTCAGCTACTTGTCACAGAACGAAGAAGTCTGGGCCACTATTTTATTCTGCAGTGTTAGTGTCTTACACCAGATTAATATTTCACCCCTCACCCATGCAAGGTCGTTTTTATATCAGTAGAACAGACTTCAACACAGGGGAGATACTTTTAGAAAGAGAATAATAGGTGTCCTTAAATTACCACCTAGGCCACTGCCCACATCAGTTGTTGCAAGCTGGCTGTCATGTGTTCTATCCATTGTGTGGGAGACAGGGCTGGGGTATGGGTGACAGGGCAGTGCAGGAACTGCTGATGGACCACTTCCCCTCACTGGAACTAAGGATCCCAAGAATTTCTTCTGTCCCTGATCAGCCCTGCATCCCCAGAAATACCTCCATTGGAAGAGCCTCCATTTGCTCCAGTACCAGAGCATGAGGGGATGCCAGTGATTGAATTCAGATCAGGAGACTAGAAAAAGGAGACTCTGAGATCCCTTCCAGACTGTCTTGAAGTGAGCTGGTACCCCTCTCTTTCATCTCACATTCTCTCCTTCCTCCAAGGGAAGAGCTAGTTCAAGGAAGTAAATACAAAGGCACACAGAACTTAGAGTAATGCCATACCACTACTAATAGTAAGATATGGTCTTAGTTAGGGCTGCTATAACAAAGTGCCATAGACTAGGTGGCTTGTAAGCAACAGAAATTTATTTATCACAGTTCTGGAGGCTTGGAAGTTCAAGATCTGGGTGCTGGCATGGTCTTGTTATGGGGAAGCCCTGCATCTAAGCTGAAGACAGCCAGCCGACTTCTCCTTGTATTCTCACTTGATGGAAAAAGAATGAGATACCTTTCTGGTCTCTTTCTTGTAAATAGGGCACTAATCCTATTTATGAGGGCTCCACCTTCATGACCTAATTACCTCCCAGAAGCATTACCTATTAATACCCTTGCACTGAGTCTTACAGACTTGTCAAATTAGGACACAAACCAACAGAGAGATATTTACCTATATACCATGTCTGTCAACTGTCCCTCTGCTCTTAGATCCATCCCTGCTATGCCTTTTATGGCAGATAATTACATATCCCAGACTCCCTTGCCCTTCGGTTTCCAGCTTAGTTTGGCCAATGAGAGGCACTGGTGGAAGATTGGCGAGCAGGAGGAAGAGAAAAGTCAGAACATTTCACTTCCCTCACTCTCAGTTTCCTATGGCATCTCTGGCAGCAAAGACATCCCAGCTCCCACAAGACAACCTCTCTTTCTGTGGCCACGGCTCTCTGGGGAGCTCTCACCACGGTTTAAGCTCACCCTGGATGGCTCCAGCCATAAATGGGCTTTAAATCCCATAAAGCCATCCCTGCATCCCTTGAGACTTTAAGGTGGTAGCAGCTTCCCACTGTTGTTAATCTCTGGATTGCCTCATCATTCTCTGTTTGACTTTTTCTCTCTTCCAATTGTGTGTAACCAATTCCCTGAATTAACTTGAAAGACTTGGAGAAGTTTCTCTTTTCCTGTCTGGATCCTGATTGATGCACATACATTGTACCCATAAAACATACATATATATGTACATACTCTTGGAAAAATACAAACATAACATGACTGCATATCTCTTTGTAGAATCAAAAAGTTAAACATGGAGCTCGTTCATGGCTTTTGCTGTTGGTTTCCCTCTGGGTTTTTTTCAGAAAAGAACCAGCACCTGCAGTGTTGTGGCTTGCCACTAAAAGTGACACTCAGGTCACCCTCTGATCCCACAAGTGAGAACAGTGCCCTGTATAAAAGGCCACAATTAATTTTTATTGCACATACATGTGGAGAGATACCTGCTTGGCCTCCATGTGAGAGCCATAACTCTCTTAAATTGATGTGTCAGTGAACTAAAACTCAGTATTTTTTTTTCACACAGTATATTTTACAGTCAGAGGCCCTTCCTTAATCGGAATAAAGCAATTTGGCTCCCTGTCATTGCTCACTGAAAACATATGAGCTGGTTGGCATTTCTAGCAGCCCAGATTTATCAGGGTCTCTGATCTGGTGCATGGGAGGTTCAGGGCTGTGGCATGGACAAAAGTGGATTTTTTATGATAGCATTGTGCTGCATCTCTGCATGGCTAGATTTATCCCTTCATTTCGGAAATATTTCTACTGTCTTTAGTCCCAAATCTACTTCAGTTTGAAAAGATTCCATACAGTTTGCATGAGGGGTTGGGGTCATTGTACTCAGGGGACCCTTAGTTAATGACTGAAGGGTAAGGGAGAACGAAAACCCTCTCCTTTGCCTGGGCTCACCACAGAATATGAGGTGATTTACATACCAGAGCTTCCCTGTAGGATCAGGCTGAGGATGGGACTTTCCTTGACATGAAACCCTTTTTTGGCTTCCTTCCCTTCTCTATCCTGCTTCTCACACTTCCGTACTGTCCTCCTTGGGAAGCATTTCATCACTAAATCACTCAAACCTGAATCTTCATCACAGGTCTGTTTTCTAGGAACGCAATCTAAGACAGTGTGTTGAGTGTGTTGAAAGTTTATTTCAATCACGTATTGGATGCTACAACATTCCTTCCATGTGGTCATCAAGCATCTGCTTACTTACTTTTAGAGAAGGGCTCTCACCACCACCAAGGATAGAAAACCCATGGTGCAGGCAACTCCATACAGCAGAGAATTCTTGCACATAAAAGCTGGGAGCAGCCTTGGAGGTCATCGAGACCAGTCTCAATTTTGATATGAGAATGTTGTTGATACCCTTTCCTATGTTCCCTCAGCACACTTGATTTCCTAGAAGTCTCAGACAACCTTTGGCATGCAGACAGCTTCCCACTTCAAGAGTTTGCCCTTCACTTCTGACGTCACTCTCCAGAATCATGAGCACAACCCAGAAATGTGGGTAAACTGATGTCCAAGGGGAAATTTTGAATGAGTGGGGAATAAGAGTTGGTGCGCAAATGCCCCAGCCTTCCCATCCTCCAGGGGGCTGATTCAGAGGTGTGATCCACATGTGTTTCACCTGGCTCCACACAGCATTGAATGTTAATTGCCTTCAGCATAACCAGCTCATTAACACACATTTACTACCTTTCCTCCCCTCTATCACTCTCCTTGTTCCCTTACTTGCAATTCTTGAGACCACCTTGCAAATAAATGACCTATACCCAGTCTTCATCTCAGCATCTGTTTTGAGGGAATTCAAACTAAGACAGGAGCCCAGAGAAGCTAAAGGATTTCTGTTCCTTTTCTCTGGGGAGGCTATTCCTCCCACTAAATGAACTTCTTTTCAGAAGATCCACTGAACTGGCAGAGTCCATTCAATGAGACATCATGAGCCTCAGCCCTTGAAGCTCCAGGCCAAGGCTCTCGACCCTCGACATGATTCTATGCCATGTGCATTCATTCTGTTGAATAAACCACAGTTAGTTTTGTTTGGTAATGCTTTACTTGAAACTTTCCTTAATATATTATATTTTATAACTCATTTGCATAAACATATAGTATTGTATTTATGTTTATAGCATACATATTTTCTTAGGACACATTTTCTATACCATAAATTGGATTACTGTGCTTGTTTATGTTACTCGTATCACTAATGAGGGGACGTGTCAGGCCTCCTGATCCTCAAGTCCACACACATTAATCCACTGTGGCCACTGACAGCCCTACTAGGCTCCCCTAAAAGCTCAACAGAGAGACTTCCCAGGCAAGTTCCTCTGCTTAATGACATGTGACTTTGACCTCAATCCCCCATGCACCCCTGTGAGGAACCCCTGGATCTAGTGAGCAAGGACGAGTCATGGCAAGCCACAGGATTCCATTGCTCCTCTGGCCTGAGGCCTAGGCTGAAGTATGTCCATGCATCATTTTTTTCTCTTCCCCATCCAGTTCCTGCCAGGGAAGGGCCACTCTTATGACACCAGCCACAGGGAAGAATTCTCAAAAGGTTGCTTTCCAAGGGAAGGTAAAAAACAAAACAAAACAAAACGAAAACCATTATGCACATGCAAAACCCTTTAACCTCCTAGCTAGGCACAGTCAGTGATCACCTACCCACACCTGGGCCCAATAATATCCTTGACCTTGATCCATTTCTACCAGTCCTCATCCTCCCCAGAGCAGAGAGGGAGGAGAGAGAAGCCTTGAGCTCCCCCTAGAGGTTACATGTTTCCACTTACTGTTTCTTTATCAAGTGTTGAGAGTTTGTGAAGAGTAAAGATACTTATCTATTGAAGAACAGACTTATGTAGGGGCCACATATTGATAATACACATTATATGTACCTCATAATTTCATATCTGAGCCCAGCATGATTAAAAACGAAGTATGAGCTATATAATCTGTGCGCTGCTTAGAATAACAATTGTCAAGAGTCTCTCAGTAAATACTATCACAGTCTCACTCTTGAATAACAAAACTATGTTATTATATGTGTGATTATAAATTGGAAATATGTAGTATGGGTGATTACTTAATAAAGAACTAAAGAACATTATTGTGAATCTTGTCTCCTTCTACTAGGGATAAATGTAAATTGGGTAAGGTCATGATTACTCAGGCACAACTTGAGTTCAAGATGAATGAACACAGACAGATGAGGACTGTAATACTCCCTGTGGCCGCCACAAGGCTAACAAAATACCTCTATGCAAGCAACATAGCTACAGAAACAAACCTTGCACACTTATATTATTTTTTTCTAGGTACCTGGTAAGAATCTTTATGACCACTATGGCCTATAACACTGTCCAATCTGAGTGTAGAAGTCTGAACTTCAAGTTCCAGCTCAACCACTAAATAGCTGATAAACCTCATGAAAGCTGCTTAATGTCTCTGAACCAGAAATTCCTTAATGGTGATGTGAAACTAATGGTAAGATGCCTGTTGAGTATCACATGCAAGAAGATATAGAACTGGCAATCATGACCCATTTGTGCCCATCAATGAATAGGCCATTTCTACAGAGGGGTGATAATAGGTATACAGATGTGATGGCTGGTTTGAGGTGTAAGGGAAGGGGCCTGGCCATAGGACATGTTTTCCTTCCCTTAGCTTGAGATTTTTTTTTTTTTGAGAAAATTATAATATAGGCTTCTGTGGATATATAGATAACAGGCAAATAAGATACATGACTGATAGACAGATGATAAGTAACATTAGAGTGTAAGATCCATATGGACACGAATTTGCTTCTTTTGATCACTGATACAAACATACACTTAACACAGAGCATTAATTAACAAGTATCTATTAAATTAATTGATTTGCCATTTCTTATATACTTGTCTTTCCAGTTCCTGCAGCTGGGAACACAATCCCCAAAAGAGAGCCCTCGTGTTTTTTAAAAGAGAAGTGAAGGCAGCCTGTGTAAAACTTGTGCCAGGTGCTGTCTGAACAAGTGTTTGTTTGTGGGCTCAGGGTGGTGCCCAGGTCTTAGAACTGAGAACAAAGAAGAGACCTCAGAGCAGAGAAACTTCAGCAGGACTCTTTTTTTTTTTTTTGCATTGCTGGAGTGGAGAGTGAGGTTTCAGATACCAGAGCACAGGAATGTCCAGGGTAAGATGGGGACTCAGAATGAGTGAACTTGGTGAAGCTAAGTGGGTCTCCATCAAGTCCATCATCAGTACACACTCTGGGTGCCCTATTATAAGGGTCTTGAGAAAAGAAGTGCCTGGGTCAACCGCCCCACAAACCAAGTAGATGTTAGAGCCTGCGGATTCTCCACTCAGAAAGAGTCTCCTGAAATCAGGATGATCTACTCGGAAGAACACTGGAGAAAGGGAAGCAGCCTGACACTGTGAAATTTTTACTGCAGATCAACAAGGGGCTGGAGAAATGGTTCTCATTTCCTGACACCTGATTGGAGGGGGTTCAATGGTCATGGGAGGAGAGGAAGTAGAGACTGCAGGTGTAGACAAAAGCAGTTTTACTATAAAGATGGGGAGGAGAATGGATGGTCCCTAGAGAGATGTGTGCACCAGGGAGGTTTCTAAAGTATTTTTTAATGGCAAGTATTATAGCATGTTTTTATGCTGATGGAAATGATCCAGTGGAGAGAGAAAAATGGAAGAAGCAGGAGAGAGAAGAGACAATTGCAAGACCAACGCCTTGAATAAGCAATAGAGGATGGGATCCAGTTCACACCTAGTGGGGCTAACATGGCATAAAATAACACAAAGTTCATCCATTTTATTAGGAGGAAAAGCAGAGTTTGTGAGTATAGATTTGGGTAGGTAGGCAGATGGTGTGGTGGAAAGGAAGAAAGTTCTCTGCTTCCATCTTAGGGAAGTAAGGAAGAAAGTCATCAGCTGAGAAGAAGGAAGGGGGAGGAATTGTTGGAGGTTTGAGTAAAGGTGAAAAAGTATGAAATAGTCATCTCAGAGAATGAGGAGAGAGAATTGACTGGGGAAATGTGGTAAGATTGCTTGGCTGCACTGAGGTCCCACTTGAGGTCTGCCACCATAAATTTCAAGTGAGACCGGTCAGCAATGGTTGAGTGTTTTTCACCAGCCACATTTAGCTGCGTAGGAGCTGGGTTTAAAGAGGTGGCAGGCTAGAATTAAGCAAGGCTGTGCTTGCTTATCAAGGGCAAGTAAAATAATGGAGTTGAGAGAATGTACAAGGAATTGACAGTATGTGCAAGAAGTGGTTATGGGAATGGGCTGTGGACTCTAAGGTGAAATAGGAGAAGAGGGAGAGAGTAAATGAGGTAAGATGCAGTGAAAAGTTGGTGCAATGGCAGGACTGGGGACCGAAAGGGGCCCAAGATTGATTGGCTTCAGAACACTAGAGAAAGAGAGCTGGGATGATATGAGGTGGGAATATGGGAAGCTGGAAACTAAGGCTTGGGAAGGGAGCAGTTTTGTTAATGCCACCTTGGCAATGGGTAGCTGAGATGGAGGTGATAAAGACCACAGAAAGTGAGGATGTCAAGGCAATGAGAGGTCACAATGTTGGAAGATCTCTCTAGGTGTTTGTTGAAATGGCAGAGTTAAGAAATTTGTAGTGGTGTGGAGAAAGACAGTGTTCCTGGTGATAAAATCTTCAGTGAAAAGTGGCGGTGGTGTGTGTCTGACAGAAGATGATTGTAACAGAGAGACTGTGGCAGCCACCAGAATGCCCTTCTCAGACTTCTTACTGGCAAGAGTGTAACCGAGCTGTGGCTGCACTCTGAAATCCATTACCACATTGAAGCCACACCCTCCACCAGCTGCTGTCAGCCATGAGTGAGCACGGCAGGGACATTAAGGCAGACGCCTCAATGGGAGATGCAGGATTCCTCTGATCTGCCCCGTTGGCCCAAGGACTCATTAGCTTTGCCAAAACTTTCTTAGACATGCACTGAAGTCAGACTTTCCCAATTACCCTTCCTTCTACAGAATTAGACCTGCATCATGTGTGAAGGCTCTCTCGGCTTCCTCCAGCTCCCTTTCCATTTTCCCCTCACAGGTAGTTTCTCCAGTAAATCTCTTGTCTTGGTGTCAACTTTTCAGATGATCTGAGCTAGCAGAGAGAGGATATGGGGAGAGTATTGGTCCATTTTGTGTTGCCATAAAGGCAGGGTCTTAGAGAAGAGGGGTCTTAGAGAAGCCTGAAGGGATAAGACAGTTGGTAGTGGCCAAGATAAATCAGGATGTGAGGCATGATGGGACAAGCCCACATGGTCTCTTGGGAAGGAGTAGATGATCAGTAGTTGCAATAGTGGGTCCGTTCTTGGGACCCATATGGGTGTGTGATAGAAGGGCAAGGGGTAAGAATTCCAGGAGCCCACAGAACTCTGGGAGCCCCTCTTCAGGTCTACTTTGGGCCTTGTCAAGGCCAATGGAGGGGCAGCCCTGCCAGGAACATGCTGAACACTGCAGGCCTTGCCTATACAGTGTTCAACAAACATTTGTTAAAGATCTACTATGTCACAGACTAAACTAGGTGCTAGAGACATATCAGTGAATAAGACACCATCTCAACCTTCAAGGACATTAAAAAGCAAAGAGAGCAACACACACAAAAAAATACACTATAATAATAAAGTACATTATTGTAATAATCTTCTTGTGGGGCATTAATGAACATATGCACGGGGGCTTTTAATCTTGAAACCTCCGATCTGACCCCTCCCCCACCAGGCCCTGTAGAGACTGAAGTAATACATGCAATGCCAGTCCCCATGGCTATGCCAACATCACTTGCAGCCAGCCATCCCTGTCACCTTTTCTCCCAAATATGAAGACATCACCTGCCATTCACTGCTGTACTTTCTGAGGCCCTTGTCCTGCAGGCCTGGATCCCCTCCTGTTGCCTGCTCCTTGTGCCTATGAATATTGCTGCCAACAATTCCTCCCATCCTATACACAAATGACTGCTGTGATCTGAATGTTTATGTCTTCCAAAAGTCACACATTGACACCTAATCCCTAGGGTGATGGTGTTAAGAGGTAGGGCCTTTAGTAGGTGATTAAGTCATGAGGTTGGAGCCCTTATGAATGGGATTAGTGCTCTTATAAGAGGCCCCAGGGAGTTCATTCTCCCCTTCCATCATGAGGATGCAGCAATAAGGCACCATCTATGAGATATGGGCCCTCGACAGATGCTGAATCTGCCTGAACTTTGAACTTGGACTTCCCAACCTCCAGAACTGTGAGAAATAACGTCTGTTGTTTATAAGTCACTCAGTTTATGATATTTCGTTATAGCATCCTGAACATACTTAGACAATGACATTCTTCTCATTAAGAGAGAGTCTGTGTCCCCTCCCCTTGAATCCAGACTGGCCTGTGACTTGCATTGGCCACCAGAATGCAGTGGAAGTAACACCATGCTACCTCCAAGCCTAGGCCTTAAGAGACCTGGCAGCTTCTGCTGTTACTCTTGTGCTGCATCCCCTGTTTTTGAGACATGGTCTCACTCTGTCACCCAAGATGGAGTGCAGTGGCGCAATCACAGCTCACTCCAGCCTCGACCTGAGCTCAAATGATACTCCCACCTCAGCCTCCTCTCAAGTAGCTGGAATTACATGCATGCACCACCACATCCAGCTAATTGTTATTATTATTTATTGTAGATACAGGGTCTCACTATGTTATCCAGGCTGGTCTTGAACATCTGGGCTCAAGCATTCCTTCCACCTGGGCCTCCCAAAGTACTGGGATTATAGGTACGAGTTGCTACTTTGACTCACTATGTAAAGAAGTCCAGGCCAACCACTTAGAAAGAGAGGCTAAAAAAGGGGACCAAGTGGAGGAGGACTGACATGCCCAGGGATCCAGACACTTGAGTGAGGCCATCTTGAACTTTCCAGCCTACCATCAGGTGATGCACCCACATGAGTGACCTAGCCAATCACATGTGGAGTAGAGATAAGCCATCCCTCCCAATTCTTACTTGCAGGTAAACCCAGTCAGGGTTCCATTCTCCCTCCTGCCTGTTTGTTAGTGTAGTGGCCTCATGCTCATTATTCAGGAGTGATGAAAAGTAGCTATTCATAGGCCTCATTTCCTCTTCTTTCTGGGCACACAATTATATTTCTCAGGCTCTCTTGCAGTCAGGTGAAGCCATGTGACCAAATGCTAGGCAGTGGACGGGTAGGGAAGTGATGCGTGTCACTTTCAGGCCTGGCCCCTAAAGACAGGGACTCTCTCAGCTGTTTCCCCTAATCCTAGCTTGGTGTAGATGAGTGACTTTGGAAGACATGTGCCAAAAATGGTGGAGCCATATAGAGCCTGTGTCTCTGAATTCATTTAGAGGGAAACCTCTCATGAATCAGAGATACCTGTTTTGGGATGTTAAGTGAGCCAGAAATAATCTACCATGTTTGAGTAGTACACATGTTGAGGTTTGTTTCTTACAACAGTTAGCATAATCTCCATCAACAAATCAGATATTTCTGACATAAACAAGGCACTTTTAGGATCCTTACATTTGGAAATGAAAGATCGAAAGAATTATTGGATAATAACTATGCACAATATGGAAAAAATTAAAACTGAAATAATTAAGCAGTAAATTAAGTAAACTCATTTGGTCTGGACAGCGCTGGCCCAGAGTAGCCTTAAATACCATCCTCCTCCTCTTTTTCTAGTTTCCCCTAACTGTCAGATCCACCAGCAGACAAAGGCCAGCCCAGGTCTGCAAAGGTCCTGACAGCTTCAGAAAATATGTCCTTCAATCCAGTGAGTCTTGGCATTCTGTCATCCTGAGGTCCAGCCATCCCCTCCTTGACTTATCTTTAATGCTGATTAGAGCTGGTGCCCAGATTAGCTCGCAAAGCCTCTGGGTCATTGTGTTGACTCCTCTTCCTCCAGGCACTTCAATCAGCCAGCAGAATTGGAATCCTTCCCAGGACCCTACATTTATTTTTGGTTAGTTGTTTTCTTATTTCCTCTCCCCTTACCCACACCAAAACTCTATACTAAACCCAAGGTTGTCTGTTGGGAGTGTAATATCCTGTCTGCCTTTAGCTAGTCCCTGTCCTTTCCCAGGAATGGGATCTGTCTTTGTGTCCCCAGCTCAATGGTTGGGGTCTTCACTAATAACAGATGTTCAGGAAACATCCTCTTCCAACCTCCAAGGATTTAACCAACTTCCGCATTTGAGACCCACATGAAAAATTCTTGAAGTAAGACGAGGCTGCAGCAACTAGTGGACACTACCTGCACATTCTGAATGGCTTTTCAGGGCAGCTGGTTATTTCCTCAAGTATACATTTCACCACTTTCTGTGGACATTGTGCTGCAGAGTGACTCATGACTGCACACTTGAGTCTGCACAAGTCCTGCCACTGTGCTAGTGTCTGAGTCTCCTTCTGCTGTTTCCAGCCTTGCCCCAGGCTTTCCACATTGTCCTTAATCATTCCCATCAATTCATCTGGCAGTCATCCCATGCAGTGTCTTTATTTTGTTACGTCTTGTGACAGTCACTACTGGTGTCTCTATTCACATCCCCTCCCCAAACTCACCAAAAAGGTTCCCTGTGGACCTTCTTGTCAGTTCCCATGTGCATGCACTATGACTCCAACTGCTTCCCACCTCAAGCATCTGTGTCTCTCTTCTTCTCTCTCTCAGTGATTTCACTAACACCAAAGAGCTCAAGCAAAGACAGCTCAGAGGAATGGGGATTTCTTATTTCCTTGGGGTAACTGTTAAGCAATGGGAAATCAGAGTCAGTAGACTACATACTCCAGGAGCTTCCTCAGTAGGCTGATTCTAATGGGTAATGTACTTGATTTAATGACGGCCCCCCAAAAGACATGTCCACCTGGAGCCCATAAATGCAAACTTATTTAGTAAAAGGGTCTTTGCAGTTGTAATTAAGTTATGGATCTTGAGGTTAGATCATCTTGGATTAGGGTGGGCCTTAAATAGCATACCAAGTGTCTTTACAAGAGAAGAGAAGGAGAGAAGACACAGAAAAGAAGGCTATGTGGTGAAGACTGAAGTGATGCAGCTACAAGCCAGGGAATGCCAAGGGATACTGGCAACCACCAGAAGCTTCTGGAGGGAGTCTCAGAATGAAAGAGCCAACTCTGCCAACAACTTGATTTCAGACTTCTGGCCTCAAGAACTGGGAGAGAATAAATCTCTGTTGTTCTCACCTGTCAAGTTTGTGGTTATTTCTTATGGCAGCCCTAGTGAATGAATCCATATATTCTACACCGTTTCTCAGAGGGTTCCTAGAAGTTTGAGCCCCAGTTGCTCACAGGGATCTTTCACCTGGTCTCTTCTTCCTGGCTTACTTTTCCCGCTCCTTCACTTGAGTTACATGGGATCTGCATCCTCATTTTAGGTCTGCTTTTGGGAGAACCAAAATAAGACATGTGTATAGTAGGGAATGCTTCTGTCAGTAACTCAAGACGTGACCATTAATAGGATTTGCTGCCCTCTCTAAAAACCTGTAGCTGTTCTATCACTGGGTTAACTCACTTTGCCCTTCTTCTCCTTTCTCCTCCTCTGCTTCTTCTTTTCCTTCTTCTTTCATGTATGTTTGGTTTCTTTCAATCAGTCATTTTTGTTTCATTCACTCCTGCTATATGGCTGGAGAAAGGATTCATCTATCCTTTAGAAAACCAAAAAGTTGGGACAGAAAAGGTTTGGCTTCCAGAAATGTTCTGAAAAATGCCACTTCCTCAGGAAACAATGAACAAACAATCTTACCTATTTTCTGTGGTACTTGCAGTTCCTTTACCCCAAAGCACCTCAAGCTATAATGGTTCAAAAGCAATTCATGATCTCAGCATTTTAGGCTTTTAAGCTTGAACTGCTTATTCCATCAAGGTCATACTGGGACCTCCCCAAACCATGTTAATCTTCCCTCTGGGTCTATTTGACCTTTGGATTCCAGCCATGTCCACCATTGGCCCAGCCTACTACTGACAGGGTCATGAGTGGGACAAATGTGTTTGTTCCTCTTCATGCATCTGAAACTGTCTTTGAGCACATTCTAAAGCAGTAGAATTTGGGTTTTAGTTGCTGACCTTCATTATTTGAGCTGCCTGCTCTTCTCTGTCAGAACTCATTGTAGATATTTAAAGTGAACTGTTAGTTTCACATAAAAGTGCAGGAAAGTTTACAGTTGGAGAGTAGTCCAAAGTCTATTCATTTATCACCTGCCATCTATTTTCTAGTGCAGTGAGAAAGATATATTTGCCCTGCTTTTATTTTGATTTGTTCCATTCTAATTCAAAAGTTTCAAGTAACCCATCTACTCTGATGTCATTTTGCTTTCCCACATGTAGAATCTTTGATTCTTGGATGGAGTGGAAAAAGACCTGGGTGAAAATCTAAAGGGAGCTTCTACTTGGATGCTTAAAAGTTGAAGTTAGAAGGGATCTCAAAGATACCTAATCCAATCACCTTCTTAAAAAAAAACAGAAAAAAAAAAGATGGGATCTCGCTATTTGACCAGGCTGGTCTCAAACTCCTGGGCTCGGGTGATCCTATTGCCTCAGCTTCCCAAGTAGCTGGGACTACAGGTGTGAGCCACCATGTCCAGCCCACCACCTTCTTCTACAGGAAAATTGAGACTCAGAGAGGTGAAATTGCTTCCCCTAGGTCAAAATGGCTAACCGTAGAGTGAGTTGCAGAACTCAGGGAGACATGCAACCCTATAGGCCACAGTGCTTTCATGACCAACTAAGTTGGGGGCTGAAAACCAATGCTCTCCCAGTATCTCCAACTGACCGGGCTAAGGTTGCTGTCTGTTGCCTACATCAGCCTTATTACTTTCTCTTCCAGCTGTGCTTTAAACATCTCTTCTTGCGGAGTCGCTATTAAATTCAATAGGGGGCTTACTTCCTTTTGTCTGCAAGTTTCCTCTGTAAAACATGAAGCAGTCAATATTTTCTTTTTCAAATCCAGCTTAGATAAACCTACCATTAACTGAACATTTTTCCTTAGAATTGCCCCGGAATGCTTTCACTATTTTTTGCCCAGTGTGGGGACAATGACTCACACTGGATATTCCATCACCAATGCCTCTGTTCACACTGAGGCCAGAGCAGAGGTTTTCTTCCAGCCTAAAATAGGGAGTACCATCCATTTGTTAAAATGAAATAAATGTTCTCTGTAGCTTGGGCTCCTGGGCAGTAGACAAGCCAAATAAATGCGGAATTGCTCTTTTTTTTCTCCAATTCTATGGTTTCAGACAGAATACAATATCTATCCATTGTCTAACACAGCCCATTAGCCACCTGGCTGACAGAAAATAATCTTAAATGGACACTTTGAAGATGGGTCAGCCCACGGCTGTTTTCTCATAGGTTTCAATCTTAATAGAAAACTATACTTAGCACTTACAGAACCTTGTCAGTCAAAAGTCAGGGACTGTGCTGTGTCACAATCTCTTTTTGCTAAGAGGAAAAGTAGCACTTGGATATTGCTATTTGTATTATCATTATTAATATTGTTTTTGAGAACACAATAATATGCCAGTTTAATTCTTTAATATTAACTCATTTTAAAAATTAAAAGCCTATAAAAATTACCAGTGGTACAACCTTTCAGATTCACTTCTCTCATCCATAAAAAGTGGACAATAATAGCCATCTGGCAGAGTTGTGAGGGTTAAACAAGAAAGAATCCATAAAATAATTACCTGATACAAAATCAGTGTTTCTTAATGGTAAAACCTTTTTTTCCTCTTAGCCATATAATCTTTCTGAAGGTCAAGTTTGCCCACTTCCCACAAAGCTCAAGGATGCCCCCTAGATAACCGAACAGGCAACCTAGTGCTTTTCTCATGACAGGATGACAGTAAATTTTGTTGAAAAAAAATGGAAACGAAGCTTGATGTGACATCCTTCCCTATGACTGAGCTATAGAACTCTGTCTCTATTGAAGGTCATTGGCCCATACAGAAAAATCAATCAAAGGCTCTGACCTGCAATGTAAATTAGCATTCTTTTAGAGGAAACCACAGGAAAGGTTGAACTCACATCATTTCAAAAATCAAGAAAAGGTAGTCCTGTTCCCAGCATGGCTGAATAAGCTCTTAAGCTGCTACTCAACTAACTCTGCCACAGATACCAACTACATGGTCTGAACAAAATACAAAAAGAAAATAACTACTTGAAGGCCCTGGAAGGCAGCAAAAATATGCAGATCCTGTTGTGGAGTCAACCTAAGGAAGCAGGGGAAAAAATTGGATGAGCTTCTGATTTTTACAGCTTTTAGTCTGAGATTAGACAATAGTAGTGTTCAGTCTGAGATTAGACAACAGATGATGCTGCAAGGGGCTGCTGAAACTCCCATAGAAAATCCAATCTTCCCAACATGAAGGTTCAGGGCAACCTGAACCCACAGTCATTGGAAAATGAGGCAAAAATCCTAGAAAGTAGTGGGCTAGAGAAGAGCGTCTAAATTCAGTGTATATACTTTGCCCAGATCTCCACCTGATCCCTGAATCACATGTACAGGGAAGACTCAAAGTATCCCAGGTAGGCACAAAAGAATTACACTGAAATTTGAGTTAGCACCTAAAAAACAGACTTTGCAGTTTGAATCCAACCAATTTAATTGTCTTCTTAAAAAGGGAAATAATCTTCAGAGGAATATAACAGAGACTAGAGTCCCCATAACATTCACAATGTCCGGGATACAGTCCAAAATTACTCACTATATGAAGATGCAGAAAAATGTGAATTACTCTCAAAAGAAAAGATAATCAATGAATTATACCCCCAAGATGACCCAGATGTTGAAATTAACAAACAAGAATTTTAAAGTAGTTGCTATTATAAATATGCTAAATGACTTAAAGAAAAATATGCTTGTGATAAATGAAAAGATAGAAAATTATCACATAAACTATAAAAACAAATAAAAATATTACATTAAAATGTGTAATATCTGAAATGAAAGTTAAGAAAAAGAAACAAAGTTTCATTGAACAACTCTTTACAAGTATATTTGCTTTATATATGTTATTTAAGGAGAAGGTAGAGTGAGGAAACAGAGACAGAAGAGGTAGAGAGGGAGGGGATGCTAAAAGGAGAACTGGAGAAAAAGGTAGGAAAAGAGTTATGACCAAGGCAGCTTCCAGAAAAAGGAAGATACAGAAAATGTAGAGAGAAGGAATACATTGCAGCTGAGGGAGCAAAATACAGGAAGAGAGACTGAGAAGAAAAGTGCATAAAATCTTAAGGCTTATAAACTACTCTTGCTTAAGTCACTGTTCATTTGGCATGAACTGGAGAGGTTTATGAAAGACCTGAATATATGGCTTCTAATCACCTTTAAAATGGCCTTTTAAAATGTCAGTTATTGCTTAATAAATTGTTAATCAAACTTAAAGAGATGCCGCTCTCAATTATTTCCTTGGCTTCAGTGGTGGAACCTTACGTCACAGTCACCCGAACAGAGGTTAGATTCTTCATCTTCACACCACACAAACCCCAGACCATTTGGGTCACATCTATCACCTGTGACAACTGTCTGACTGAGGAAATTCCAACAAGATGGGTCCTCAGAAATGACTTCCTCTCACTACCATGAGTAGGGTTGGCAAGGGGTTGCGTATCTAAGGGTTCTTAGGGTAGTTTGAGAGCCTGAGAGGAAAGCACTATCTAATCTAAAATCAACTGAGATCTTGCATATTTTCTGTCCTCCAATTCCCTTGGCACAAAACTGGCTGCCAACTAAGCCTGTCAGGGGCAATTTACAGTTTAATAGAGGATTCTGGTTAATAGACAAACCCTTAAATATTTAATGATATGATTTTGTAATGGTAGAATTTCAGAAAAAAGATAGTTTTGATTGGGAGATAAAGACTTCTCAAACAGCATAGCCCCTGTCTCCTGGGGCTGGAGACCAAGCTAGAAAATGACCAAATGACCCCAAACCACTGACAAACCACTGTCCAGCTGTGGGCTCTTGGTTCACATGCAATGAGAGCCAACTGAGCAATTTCTAACTCTTCTATCCTAGTGTCAGTTTTCAGATTCAGAATCACACATCAGATTGACATTGCTGTATTCCTTCTTTTCCATTTGATTAGCTTTCAATCCTCACCAAATATGACTATTTTCATGCTTATATCCTTATATGGCAATAATGGTCTTTCTTCCTAAATTGGATGTGTTATTTCTTTAAAATGTTTTTGATCACAAGCCATTCCTTGTTTGCTTTGAGAAGTGATAAGAATTAGTTCGTAATATCACTGATGAGGGAAAACGTTAATGGGAATTTTAGCATCAGACAACATCAGCGAAAATAAAAGGAACTTGCTAGTCTACATTTATTCACTAAACTGCATTTTCTTAGAGCCGTGAATTCAGGAAAGGTTGCATGATAAAGAGAGAATACAATAACAGTTGGCCTTGATATAAAAGCTCTTTGTGTACAAAGCAGATGCAGATCTGTAAACAATGCGAGCTTCTTTCAATAGATGTCCTAAATGAATTTAGGCTATGCTTTGCTTTGCTTTGTTTTTCAACAGAAGCAGTTTTAGCATTTTGAGGAAATTCATTACTTTCATCAATAAGAATAGACTGAGTTATGGGGTACATGAAATTCTGCTAAATACTCAAGATACTGAGCTTTTGTGGAAGAAAAGGAATATTAAGAATTTCTCTTATTGGGTCAATCAGTCAAAAACATTTTAATGACAACTTAACTCACTATATTTCAAGCTGTGTGTGTGTGTATATATATATATATACACACACACACACACACTACACATACACACACACACACACAGTATGACCTCTATTGTCAGACAAGCTGTTCCAAAGCTCTACTTTGTTGTCAAAGTGGATACAGAAGCAAGTTCTGATTGTGGAGTTGGCTCCACTCTTTCTTCTAGGACCTGTCGAGCAATTCTCATCCACTTTTTAAAAACACCTTTATTAAGATATATTTACACACTATTATGTGTTTACAATTGTGTAACTACCACCATTATCTAATTTTAGAACATTTTAATCACACCAGAAAGAAGTCCCATACCCAATAGCAGCTGCTCCCCATTCTCCCTTCCTTTCAACCCCTGGAGAACACTACTGTGCTTTCTGTTTCTATAGATTTGTCTATTCCAGCTATTTCACATAAATGGAATTATATAAGATGTAGCTTTCTGTGTTTGGTTCTTTCATTTAGCATAATGTTTTCAAGGTTCACCCATGTAGTAGCAGATATCAGTACTTCATTCCTTTTTATGACTGAATAATATTCCATTGTATGAATGTACCACATTTAATTTATCCATTAATCAGCTGATGGACATTTGAGCTGTTTACACCTTTTGGCTACTATGAATACTGGTGCTATGAACATTTGAGTACAAGTTTTTGCGTGAATATGTGTTTTTATGTCTCTTGGATAGGCACATAGGAGTGGAATTACTGGGTCATATTGTAATTTCATATTGAACATTTTAAGGAACTTCCAAACTGTTTTTCCAAAGTAACACCATCTTAACTTCCCATCAGCACTACATGAGGGTTCCAGTGTCTCCACAACCTCACTAACTTTGTTATTATCTGCCTTTTTGTTTAGTGCCATGCTAGTGGATGTGACATGGTATCTCATTGTGGTCCCCCTCCACTTTTAAGTGTCATTACTATAAATATTCCTGGGCCATCAGTTCCCAAAGGGCTTTTACCTTCACTGTGTCCCTGAGTACACGTCTCCCCTTGTATCTGGTAGCAAATCTGATGAAGAAATAATCATTTGTTCAATTTGTTCATTCATGTGCTAGACACTGGAGATAAAACAAGAGACACACAGTCCCAGTCCTCATAAAGCTCACAGTCAACAGAACAGATGGATATTTATACAAGGGATACATTATGATATGGAGAATATCTGGAGGAAAAAGCCAGAATCCCTATTGTGCACCAATAGAGGATGGCAGGAGTGAGGATAGAGTGATAAAGTGAATGGGAAGATCATAAAAGGCCCTATGAGTCAGGTTAAGAAGTTTAGACTTTAAGAACATGTGTAAAAATAAAACTTCATCTAGAGAGAGAGATTGCTTGATCAGATTTGAGTTTTTAGATAGCTACTCTGATGGAAGCAGAAATCTAGAGGATAGAGAACCACATAATGGCAAGGGTGACCAGCCCTATGGTAACTTAGCTCCTACAGTAGAAGGCATCCTTCCAGTCTCTGGGTGGACCCTTGCAAAACTGATCCTGTGTTCTTGGTCTCATGACTGTACTCCTAATTTTCACACAAATCCTATCAATAACCTGTTCTCCTTTACTCAAGGCAGTGGTTCTTAAAATGTGGTTCCTGGACCAGCGTCATCAGTATCATCTGGAAACTTGTCGGAAGTGCACATTCTTGGGCTTTCCTCCAGATCTACTGCGTCAGAAATTCTGTGGGTGGGCTTAGCAATCCATACTTCAACAAACACTTCAAGGGGATTCTCATATACATTCAAGTTTGAGAACCGTTAAAATAACTTGAGTGGGATTCCATTTTTTTGCAACTATTTTACTATTATAGGACAGAGCAGTTCCATACAAGGAGATGATACACAGTGATACATATTTAGTTATCTAATGGCTTAGATTAGGGATCTGCAAACTATGGCCCATAGGCCAAATCCTATCAGCCCCCTATTTTTGCAAATAAAGTTTTATTGGAACATAACACTGTCCATTTGTTTAAATATTGTCTCTGGCTGCTTTTGCATTGCAATAACAGAGTTTAGTAGTGATAACAGAGACTATATAACCCCCAAAGTGGAAAATATTTACTACCTGGACGTTTACAGAAAAAGTTTGCTAACCCCTTGTCTAGACTAGTTGCATGATACAGGAACATTCTAATGAGGGAGATGTCAGAGAGTCCAAGTAATAAAATACAAACACATGTGATAATAAAATCCAGTATCTCCAAGTATGACACTAGAAGGCACATTGCTTGGTGAACAGAAGCAGTTAGACCATATTAAACTTCACAAAGACCTCAATGAAGTCAAGACCAGGGAATCTCAAACTTAAGGGGACCTACTAAAATGCACATTACAACTCCCTCTCCATTATGATTCAGAGGGTGTGAATCTGAGGCTTAACTTAGGAATGTATATGTTTACCCAGTGCCCCAGAATAATCTGACACAGGTGGTTCCTGACTACTCCTATATGAGCACTGGGCTGGAGGCTGGTCAAAGGGCTGTAAACAGAGTACCGTGAAGCTGCACAGTTTTGCCCACAAAGCATGCATTGCTTTCTGAAGCTCACTCGTCTTTTCCCATCCATGTAGGACCCAAGAAAAAGAAGAAATTCTTCTTTGATTTCTGTTTTATTTGGTTTCTTGCTTTTTTCTGACCTTTAAAACCCACCCCCCAGCATAATACTTTAGACTTCTGGACACTGCCAAGCCTAAGGCAAAGAAGAGGCTAAGCTTTCTCTTACATGCCTGAGGCTCCTTCTTGTGTTCTGGGTTCCTATCTAAGGACTCACCCTTCTGGGAATGACCTTGGGTTTCAGAAAAGATTATCTTTCTTGCCTATGAAGATGTCTTGCTTTGCTGATCTCAAATGATGAGCCTTAACAGAATACAACATAATTACTGAAACATTCACTCTAAGGAAACTGACATACAGCATAAGAGTCATCTGCTTATGAGGTCATGGCATCTGGACACTATTACCAGAGAGTTGATGGGATGTGACACACAGCCAACTTCTACTACAGGACAGCCAGATGACTTAGCATGGCTTCCTTTGTGACTGATATATCCAAGCTCTTCAGATCTAGCATTGTAATTCCCTCTACTTGTCTATGTGCCTCACTAGACTGTAAGTTTCTTGAGGCCAACTGTGTCACCTTTATCCTTGTATCCCCAGCACAGCGTTTATCTTATAGCAGCCTTTCAACAAATATTTAATAAATGAACAAGTAACTGCATGGATGGTTTACTGAGTCATGTTAATCTGTTAAGCCCAAGGGTGAATATGATGGTGTTTTCTTTCTCCTGTTTAAAAATCCCATTGCATTAACTAAAGCATTCCAGCAGTATAAATAAATTTGCCAAGGTGATTGTTACATCAGAGTTTTCATGTAATTTTTTTTCTAGTAAGCAAGTGTTAGAAAAACCAAAAGCAGTATAGACTTTTAAATCCAAATTCAAGCCTGGCCTACCGAAGGCATCTACTTCATGTCCTAAATCTGGTGACCCCAAAGTGTTGTTCTAATACCTTCAGCCAAAGATAAATAAAGGGTGAAATATTTCAGTTGACAACTTACCTACATTCTAGTTGGCCTCATCAACTTAGAATTTGGTTCATTTATCAAGTTTTCTCATTTGAAGTTTGCTGCATAATTTCCCTTTTCTGAATGAGTCTTACTTGGTGAAACACTTCACTGTCAATCTTAGTTTGAATTTAGTGACTTTGAAATCATTGGTCCATAGACCAGCCATGGCTTCTAATAAGAATAAATTCTAATAGGGAAAAAAAAGATGCCTGAACAGGGAGTAGGAAGAGGGAGGGAGGCAGAAAAGAGATCATTTGTCCCCAAGTTGCAAGCACAATAGGTGAGTAAAAAGATGCCTATTCACGAAAACACTCTTTCTACACGACACCATAACAGATGATGCAGCTTAATGTAAAGGTGACCTCAGCAGCGTGTGGAAAATCAGGGGTCTCACCCTACCATCACCACTCCCTGGTTATGTGTATAATCTTAGGTATGCTGCATCAGCTCTCAGGGGTGTACCATTGTAAATGTTTCCCCATATGGTGACCTGAAGGAGTTCAAAGTTTTTTTCAAGTGTGTACTATATACTCCAATTATGCTGGTTGTCCTGCCTCTGGCCCATTCATAGACAAGCCCATTCACAGCCAGGAGTAGGACCCTGACCCAAGGCAGCCAGTACATGATCTGACATGGCCTGGCTTTAAGAGGCAAATTCAGCTGATTATCTTTCCCCCTTTATTAAATATAAACTCAGGAAACGCCAAGCTTCGCCAACAGCTTTGCGAAGGGAGCTAAAGCTGAAAAGCCATTAGGTGGAGAGAAGTCACATACGACAAGATGGGCCCTATGCAAGTCAATGTGATGAGCAGGAAGTATGAGCAAGCAGAAATTGGAAGGTAGGAATTAGTAGGTGACGAGAATGTCTGCAGAGGGAGGGAATGGAACTGACATGGGAGTTTGTCGAGCCCAAAAAATCCTGCTCTTAAGGGTTATGTACTCACTAGCTTTGAACCTTTTGTCAATTTTGCATTTCCCAAGGCCTAGCTATACAGAGGTTCCTAGGCACAAGTATCCTTATCCCACTGAGGTACTCTTGTAAGCTTACTCAATTGTTGCTTCTTGAAACCTAAAAGAGCCTAACCATAACAGGAGCCTGAAGTCTATGATCCTATGAAGTTTCACAAGGCTATATAGCACAAACTGTGTGCTAGGCACAAAAAGAATAAGATATATTAATTTAAATCAAGAGTTTTCAAACATCAAAGCCAATAGCTAGTTAAAACCGAAGCCCAAATAGATGCTGAATCTTCATACCTGTGCTCATGCGGACATGGCCACGATCCCAGTACTCTGGGCTTCTGGAATCAGGTAGGGTGTGGTTGCTTCTCAGACCAAAGGGACAGAACATGCAGGTCTGAATCAGCCACCAGAGGGAGTATAAACAAATTCACAAATAGGCTAGGGGGAGCCTCCCTTGTCACATTTCTCCTGGGTGATAAATTTCCACCAACTGTGTTCTTTCATCTGTAGTTTATCCCAGGCAAACTGCACTTAGTTGAAAGCAAGCATGGGTCCCAAACAGGGGAACACTTCGGACCTGAAAGCATCCAAGGTCAACTACATCGTGTTTTTGCAGTTTCGTACTATGTGTTGCTCAGGTAGGGGAGGGTTTCTCTTTGCAACACAGGCAGTAAAAAATTAAAGAACACTCTGTGTTCTAATGATTGTCTACACATTGTTTAGAACTGAGAACATCTTGACCCACAGAAATAATGATATAAGGAGTCTTTGGATTGGGAAGCCAGTCCTTCAATGCTACTTAATCTTTGATCACAACGTCAACACTTGTGAGAAGTGAAAAATCATTTAAAATATTGCTTCTCATGACCTAATGTACTTCAGCTCAAAAATCAAGCACCACCTCCTCCAAGCAGCATTTCTAGATAATTCTGGCCCTGGATGAAGCCAAGTGTGCTTTCTCCTCTGTGGCCCCCACCATACCCTCTGGTCCTACATGTATTTCTTTCATAGCATCTATGATACTTTATGAAACTCATGTTCACATGTCTCTCCCTACTCTTCCCCAAACCCAAGACCTCTTAATGATCTGGATGATGTATGTCCCTTTTCACCCTGGTGCCAAGCACAGAGCTTACACTTGAGATGCATTAGATGAAAGGGGATGGTGCTGAGATCCCACCATACACACTTCTCATCCTACTTTAAAGTCCCTTCCCACAATCACTCCAAGGCTCTGCCTTCCTTCTATAAAAAAAGCTTAGGTATGGGAGCTCGAACTTAAGGCAGGAGTAAGAAGACATCAAAGATACTTCTTTGTAAGACAAAGAGGACTTTTTCTAGCTTGATGAAAATGGCCAGGGTTGGGAGGAAGAAGAGGGGAAGGGAAGAAGACCCAACAGCTCTGTGGCTGATTCCTGCACTGGATCTTTTTAGAGATGGGAGAGTGGGCAGTGGCCCTGGCTCCCACAGATACACAGCTCTGAATCCCCACCTTGGCTTCATCAGAAAGGCGACTCAACATTCTGAAAAACACAGAAAGAGCCTTTTCCACATTCAGACATAGCTGACTATCTGCACTCATTGAAGAGAATCATAATTTGGAAAATAAAAAATCTTGTGTGTTTGGCCTTGGAATTCATGAAATAACTATTGGAGTCTTGGGTGCTAGGCTTAGATCGGCTGCTCAGCAGTTCTGAGGCCACACAATATCTCACTGGGGAAATGGGTAGTTTGGACTACTGACTTCAATGCAGGATCTTTGCAGTAGACTTATCTTTCCATTTCTCTTGACTACTTTGCTACCTCATGGAATTTTAGAGCAGGAAGAGATCTTAAAAAGCATAAAGCCAAGCTTCTTCATTTTACAGCTGAAAAACCTAGGAGATCCCAGCAGGTAAAAACATGTGTTCAAGGTCACCCAGCTAATCAGGAGTGTGTCAAGAGCAGAATATGGGTGGTCAGACCCTTGTCTCGGCACACTTCCATTTCCTCTCACTGTGTCCTGAGCTGACACCTGCACAGGGGGCCAAGGGTGCACCGCAAGTTATAAGAAAGTAATTTTGAGTTTTAAAATTAGCTATGGATAAGTTACACATGGATAACCAAGAGCTGACTGCAGCCTGGGCTCTAACTGAGCTTTAAGTCAATATTATAAGCTTGAATATTTATGGGTGTTTTGGTTTGTTTCCAAAAATGGATGAAAGTGGCATCCTTCCTCCTGTCACATAAATGGAAAACACCAGAAAGGCAGGATTTACAACGCTTTCCCAGCATTTGTGCATTTTGATGTTGATGTGGTTGGACTAAAATCTGAAGGAAGACAGAAGGAAGAGGGCATCGCTAGTTTCTCGGTTTTAAGAAGTGAGGAGTGACTAAAGAATTTGGAGTTCTCAAAGTAAAAGGTGCTGTTTGGTTGAATGATTAGCTATGAAATTTGAAAAGCATTCTTGGGCATTTTTAAAGAATACCTCTGAGGTCTTTGGAGGAAAGTGACAACGTGAGGTCCCCTCTTATGCTTGGCAGTCGACTCCTGGCCCTGGCTATGGCATTCCATGGTTTTTGGAAATCTGACCTCCTTCTTTTTTTCCCACTTCTATTAGGGTTAGAGGACACTTTTTAAATTTATGAAATTTTAATTAAACTGTATTTTTCCTTTGATAACTTTAAAATGTTCTTGAGATCATTAGAGAAGATAAGAGCAAGGGACTTTAGAGTGGAACTCTGGGGTCATAACCTTGCTCTATAACGTATCAGTTTTGTAACCTTGGGTAGGTCACACCTTGATAAACCTCATCCGTAAAATGGAAGAGTCTTGTGTGGCCCATGGACTTTTTTGGAGGATTAAGCAAAGGATGAGTGTGAAGTGCTTTGTAAACTGTAAATAGCTGTACCCTAGTGCTTAGTCTCCACAGTCGATGTTAACTGCTAGTGGATCCTGGGCTGTTATGCAATCTAGTGCGGGAATTTTGTGGCCCACTTTTTCACATATAGCAGGTCTAAGGAAATGTATCACAGGTAAGGCTGGTCTTGAGCAATCACTTCCTTGAGTCTCTGCTCAAGTTGACATTTACGAGCACTTATGATGTACCAAGCGTTCTACTAACACTATACATGGCTCATATCACTGAATTCTCACAGTAGTGCTAAGTGGTCAGAATTACTATTATTTCAATTTCCTTATGTGGAAAGTGAGACACAGAGTGGTTAAGAAACTTACTCTAGGTTACACAGCTAGTAAGTGTCAGATCCAGGAAATGAAACCAGGTGTGCCTTACTGCAGAATCCTGGCTGTCAGCTACTGTGGCAGACTGTATTTTCCAAAGATGACTGCAACGAAAGCTCCCATCCCATGCCACTCCTCCGTCAGAAGATGAGTCTTCTTCTCTGCTGGAATGTGGGCTGTCTTTAGTGATTCACTTGTAACCAATAGAATGTGGCGAAAATTACACCACGTGACTTCTGAGCTAGCTCAGAAAGGGTCATGCAACTTCTGCCTGGGTCTCTTGGGACACTTGCTCTTAAAACTTTCTGTTTTGTGATATTCCTTTCCAAAATCCAAAACCAGCCTCTGTGGTATGAAAAGCCCAGGCCACATGGAGAGGCTGCGTGTGGGTTGCCTGTTGACAGTCTCAGCTGAGGTAAGCCTTCATATCATCCTAACCCAGGTGCCAACCACACAGTGAAGAAGCTTACAGAGGATCTCAGTCTTCTTCTGCCCAAGTCTTCTCAGGTGAGAAGCCAGGCATCATGGAGTTGAAACAAGACACCTCTACTATACCCCATCTGAATTCTTGACCCATGGTCTCCATGAACATGTAACATGAGTGTTGTTTTACGTCACTAAGTTTGGAGAGATTTGCTATGCAGCAATAGATAACTGGAACAATTACTTTGCTATTCTCTCTCAGTTCCCTCAGAAGATCTCCCTCCATGACTGAGCAAAATTCCCCACTGCAATGTCCTGGATGGTCCTAGCAAAACCTACCCATCTGTTTCCCATTCTCCCAAGATCCTGAATTCTCCACGAGAGAGAAAAACACAGAGAGCATTAACTATACTCATCCCTGCTAAGCTATTTCCTGACTAATGCTCACCACTTCAAGGTATAAGAGGGCCTTCTTCTGCTAATATGCCCATCTTCATAAAAGGTTGTAGGAGCCAGGCCGGTCAAGTGAGGGAGTTCCAGGCCCTGCACTGGACAGGCTGGAGACAAATTTCTGAATGGGGGCCTGTTTAGACAAACAGGAAGGCTGCGTTTGCTCTGCTTGGTGCTGACTGTTACAGAGCAGCCAAGAATGGTTTTTCCTTTGAAAAAGTCAAAGTGGGCTTAAATGGAGCCACACAGACATGGCGCCAAGTGCTAGACCAGTATCATAATGGTCCAGGCACTTCCCATCATGCCTGATCTCATCACATCTCTCAGCTTGGCTCCCAGAGCTTCTCTCAGCTGGGGACCAGCACCCAGCTGAGAAACCTGAGGGTGGGACTCTGTGCAGAGCAGTCTCTAAGTCAGGAAAGTGGCTCACTGGTGGGGAAAGGTAATGACTGGGAGGGAACACAAAGTGGGAGAGGGGCTTCTGGGGGCCTGTCATGTCCTGTGTCTTGATCTGGGTGCTGCTTACACGGTGTGTTCACACTCTGATGACTCATGGAGCTGTGCACTTACAACTTGCGCACTTTTCCTGTGCGTGTGTTACACATCAATAGAAAGAAAATAAACCAGACCCGCAATTCAGCTGTGGGGATGAAACCTAAAATAAATGCCTGAGGAGTGATAGCAGAGGCAGCGTGCTGTACTACAGCGATTGGAGTGGTGCCACTCAGTGAACTCCTTTAGAAAAGAGGCTTTTGTATTTGTGTCACTGGTATCAACATAGAGCCCAACATAGAGAAGGTGTCTAATGAATGTTCACTGACCCACCACCTTTAGCTTCCCTTTCCTTCTTTCTGCTCCTCAACTCCAACTAACAGGAAAAGCTTTTCCAGAAGGTAAAAATACCCCACTGTAACAAAGTCTACACTTTGTTATACCTACTCCCTGCCATTGTTGATACCTTAGATGACACAGGACTGGTAAAGCAAGGATGACTGAAGACCCTAAAATTCCCCAAAGGAAGCTTTAATCGAAATTTGTGCCTGCCTCCCCCAGCAAGCCCTCCACAGAGCTCTGAAGAAACAGCACTATGTAGCGGATTGATGCAGCACTGGGTACTTTGTGTGTCCCAACTCATTTAATCTTCACACTGACCCTGTTGGGTTAGGACTGCTATTAATATCGTTTTGCAGATGGCTAAACTGAGGCACAGAGAGGTTAAGCAACTTGTCTAAAGCCACATAGCTAGTAAGTGGCAGAACATGGGTTAGACTCAGCAATTCGGCTCCAGAGCCCATGTTCTCAAGCCTTAAGGAATTCTGCTTTTAGGTCAGATTAATATGCTTGGGAAATATTTCCAAAATATTTGTTCGATAAATACTGAAAAATGTAATAGAGAGTAGTTTATCCTACAACATAAAATGAACCAGTGCTGGAGCTGATGATATTTATTTTCAGCAATTGGGAGTAAAGGTGGGGAGAGACTGGAGGGTGGTTTGTTGGGTCTCCCGGGCCTAGCAAATAAATGTTCCTTGGATCAGAAAAAACAAAGTCATAGTCATAGAAGAAAGATCCTTTGCTATTCCTCCACCCCCCTCAGGATCCAAACAGATAATCAGAGCGTGCAGACATTCAGCAGTAATCAATTAGTACCTACTTTAGATTAAATTGAGAATATGTAAATCGGGCGCCTCATCAAGGCTGCACAGAGCCAGTGATTTGAGACGCAGGCACCCCAACGACGTGCTGCAAACATCCCACGTCTCTGCGACGCAGAAGGACATGCAAATCTTGTCCCACAGCCAAGAAATTTCTTAAACTGGGAAATCAGCTATTCTTCTTTACACACACTCACACACACACACACACACAAATACACACATGCACATTCCTCTTCCACCTTTCTCCATCTTTCCAGAAGCATATAATTTCTTATATCAACAGAAAGAGCCTTTAATATAAAAATCCAGTGTTAAGGTTACAGGCAGCAGAGCATCTCTGAGCTTGATCCATAACCAAGGTGATGTGGTCCAGAAGTTAAGCCTTGTTTTGTTGTTTGGTGACTATTTGTCTGTTTGGTTGGTTTGTCTTGTTTTTGAGAGCATTTGAAAACAAAATCAGTGGCTAAATATGACCAGGGCTTCCTGGTTTCCTCTTCAAATTCTCTGAAGGGAAATGAGAGAAGAGGATACCTATCAAGTTTTAGAATGTATTTCCAAGAGTAGGCCTGGCATGTATCCCAAGAGATGAACATGCTCCAGTATCAACACACTGGCCAAACCAGGTCTTGGAAAACCAAGTCCAGAAAGGCAAGGAGAGTCCAGGCAACATAAGGTGTGGCTGGGGCGGAGACCTTTGTAAGGCAGGTTCTATGCCAACACCTGTTTGTGGACATCCTTGACAACATAGACCAGGAAGCCCTAACTGCCTGAGTGGAGAGCCAGAAAAAGTTACAGCCAGTAGGAAATGAGTATTTCCCGTCCCACACCACTCCTTGTAGCCCTAAAAGTTGTCATTGTTGAGTCCTAGAAGACTGGCATCTTTCATGGGATTTTCTCAAAGGATATGTCATGACTGAGAAAGATACTGATTTCCAGCCATGCAGTATGGTGTTAAGCCTACGGAATGAGAGCTAAGGGCTTTTAAGTGTAGGCATGTGGCCAGAGGGCTAAAGAAAACTCTTCCAGGAGGCACACAAGGTTTTACTGAGCCCGATGTAAGGAGGACCATTCCAGTTGGAGCTGTGATTCTCACCTTTCAGTCAGAAAGCTGAACTGATTAAATTATCTGAACTTTCCCAACCACCTTCTTATGACTGCTGAAGGCATATATTTATTTTTTAACTTAAATACATTTAAGAGAAAAATGGCTTTTAGGAGAATTCTGAGATATTCTTAGATATTAAATAACCAACAAGTATTATTTGGCACCTCCCAGATGCTGAACACTGCATTAGACATGAAAGTAAATATATATTAAAAGTATAAATATACATTTCATGACTAAAGATAAGAAAAGTATTCCTTGGAACGTTTGTATTTCATTTCAGAAGACAAAATTATGAGTTTAAGAAATGATCAGAAGATGGCAAAAAGTAAGTGAGGACGCAGATAGCTGAAATGGCAGAGAACTGGTTGTTTGGGGTTTCTTAAAGCAGAGTTAAAAAAGAGGCAAGTTAACCTAACATTTGGTGAGAAGAATCTGATTTAAGGGAAAAGAGCAAGGTGGGAGGATATTCCCATGACAGAATGAACAAGAAGAGTATGCTATTGAGTCTAACTCACAGTTCATGCTCAGTGTGGTAAATTATAAAAATGCTTACAAATTGTTCCCTATTCTGTATCCACTTCCTTGTGAGGTGACATTGCAGATCCTCCCATCAAGAGATGGGATCTATTTCCCTACCCCTTGAATCTGGGTTGTCTATGTGATTTGCTTTAGCCAATGGGGCATTAACAATAAGACACAAGCAGAGGTTTGAAAAAGACTTATACATTGGGGCTTGTCTTCTTGCTGTACTTGGAACCATGATGCCACCACCTAAATGAGCCTACACTAATCTATTTGAGAGGTTACATGGAAGAGAACTGAGACACCCTAGCTAACAGCCTGCCAACCACTAAACATATAAGGGAGATCATTCTTGACCATCCAGCTCCTAGTCAATCCACCAGCCAAGTGCAGATGCAGGAACAAGCCAAGCAAAGCCCAGCCAAGTCAACTCAAATTAGCTAACCTACAGAATCGAGGGCTAAATAAAATGGGTACTGCTTTAAACCACTAAATTTCAGGATGGTTTGTTATGCAACTAAAGTTAACTGATACATTGGAGAATAGCTAAGTTTGTATGTAGAATAAATTTATCTGAAAGGGACTTAAATATATTGGGTGGTCAAGATAAGCAGAGGACCTAAATATCAGGAGGAGCAAAAGACCATAAAGAACCTCTGATGCTCTTTGACACAGCAATAGTATGATAAGAGCAATATTTTAAGCATAAATAAATGATAGTTTGGAGGAGTTAAGCTTAGAGCGGAGTAGCCCAGCCTGGCTCAGGTCTTGGATAAGGGAGGATCCAAAATGTCAGGGACATTTCAGAGGAAAAACATAGTAAGACATTAAGACAGATAAGCCATACAGTAGGAGAGAATGGTCTCAAAGATGCCTCAAAGTGTATCTTTCCGGAGCCTGGGCAAACAGTGGTGCCAAAGATATCAAAAGAAAAGTCAGGAAGGGCAGGCAAATCCAATATGATTCAGTCAGAAACTTCATGGATGCAAAAAAAATAAAATTGTAAAACTCACTTAAAGAGTGATTTACTGGAAGAATCAGAGTTCAAGGAAAACTAGCAACCCAAGCCATAGAAAGGGCAAGAAAGAGACTAAGCTTGGAAATCTCAGCAGAAAATTTTATGGATCTTCACCCTGCCATTCCAGTATGCTCTGGTTCTCCAATCAGTTCAACTTCTTGAGAGAGAGGGAATCTGATAGGCTAGCAGGTCCACAGTGGATGAGCACTTGGATTAGGTGTTCATGAACCCTGATCCAATCGGCTGTTGGGGAGGATGAGAATGATAAGCTTACAGGGTGAACTATAATTGTAAAGAACTATAATTGTAAAACCAGAATTGTAAAGAGCAGATGAAAAGTAGGGAGGAAATAACAAACACCTCCATAAAATAGGCAAAGATAATGAACAGGGGGAAGAACGGGCTGAACTGAAAGTGAAAGTAAGACCTCCAAATATAGTTGTCCTACTGGAAGTTTGAAACAAAGGACTAATGGTTAAAGGTTCAGATATGAGTGATATCTACTAGAAGTGAGGGTAGACACCAGCAAATAATGAGTGATTGTTTTCAAAGGGAATAGCAAGAGAAGACCCTAAGGCAGAGACCAGGAGCTGTGAGCAATGCCCGTAAATGTGAAAGAAGAACGGTAATCTACTAAAAGAGAAAGGGCAGAGAGAAAGAGCCTCAGAGAAAAGTTATATGGAAACCAAAGCAGGAGGGCCTGGTCAACTATGTCTAATGAAATGGGGGTCAGGGAGATGGAGGACTATAAAAAACATCCTGCACATGTTTGGGTGATCATCGATGACTTTCAGGAGCAGAAAATAGATGATGGTTTAATATTTTTCCCTTAGGAGAGTCAAGAAGTAAAACCATGGGAGGAGTTTACAAGAAAACTCATACCGGTTGGTTTGGTACTATACAAAAAGCAAAAGGACTAATTTTCTTGGAGGGTGTAAGGCTGGAGAAAGAATTGGAGGTACCTTCACATGTCCACAAAGCAGCCTTAGGAATCTTCTTCTGAGGAAAATAGTCCCCAGATTCAGAGACTGTACAAAGAGACTTCAGCTTTCCATATATCACTCTTGGAGGTAGCATCCTACAGTTCTGGAACCACTGCCAAAAGACTGGCTGAGACATGTGTGATTTGTAGGTTCAAAGTTTCTGCAAAGCATTTACTCAAGCAGTTTGGTAACAGTAGACACAGTGGACAAGCCCTTATTGCTCACAGGGATGCCTCTGGGGCTTCTTTCACTGCAGTTAATTTCCAGGACATGGCGCCACTAAATATTAGCATGTCCCCTCGTGTTAATGGCAAATGGCAAGAGGCTCTCATAATTTAGATATTTTTATGGCTGTTCTGTGGAAGCTAATTTTGTCTAACAAAACCCCATTAAGTTTTAGCTCTATCCTTTTCCCTTCCTCCAACTCCCAGAACTGGGACTTATATGTTAATTGCAGCCAGTCTATGCTAATTAGGTTTCATTTCTGTTTCTTAAAGAGACAGATGCCACCAGGTCCTGCCCCAGTCATCACTCCCTCCCACCCCCATAGTCAGCTTTTCAGAGGTTAAACTTCAGACCAGATGAAGAATTCACTTAGGGCTTGCACTTGAAGTTGGAAGGCAGAAGAGTCAGGTGTTTCCATATTCCTCACAACTTCCTTTGAAGATAAAATGCTTCCTTTCCATGAAATTCTAAGTGTGACACTTCTTATTGAGAAACAAATCAAAATACTCTCAGATTTTTAAAGTACACACAAAACTCAACAAAATACCCCCAAGGCCTACTATAACCATTGTTTTAAACAAAAGGCCCTCAATCTTGGAGCTTTCATCTGTGTTGTGATAAGTTTGGGCTCACCACTATAGGCTAAGTAAGGATTTACATGTTAGAACTGCTGAAGCAAAAGAATAACTTTCTATATTAGTGTTTGGTTTTGTTTATTGAATGAGTGCCTTCCAGGAGCCCAATGGGTATTGGAGAGGATAAATATATAGCTAAGACAAAGACTTTACCCATAAAATGTCTTCAGTCTAGTGGGAAGACAATAATAATAATAATAATAACGATATAAAATAATCTACCTCCTATTTATCAAGCACTACTATGAACTCAGTTAACATGCATTAACACATTTTAATCATCCCAACAACAACATGAGGTATATATTTACATGCCCATGATACAGATGGGAAAATTGCAGCTCAGAGAGGCATAGTGTATCAGCTATATAGTCCCACAAACAATGTTTTGCAACCAACCACCACAAAGCTCAGTGACATACCATAAGTCTCTTGTTTTTTATTTAGCATGCATCTGTGGTTCTAATGGGGCAGTTCTGCTTCAAGATGTGTGTCACCTTGGCTTGGTTGCAGGTTGAGTTCAAATCGGTTTCATGTATATCTCATCTTCCTTCAACCCAGTAGCTAGTGTGGGGCATGTCCTGATCATACTTATAGTAGAAGCACCAAGGGACATATAATGCCATTTAAGGCCTTTTAAGGCCTAGGCTCAGAACTCACACATTGTCACTATCACCCATAGTCTATTAACCGATTCAAGTCACATAACCAAGACCAACATCAATGGGCAGGGAAACATTTTACACCCAATCAAGTAGGAGAAACTGCAAAGTCACATAGAGAAGGCTGTGGGTATAATTTGAGTAGAGAAAGAGAGTGAAAAACTGAAAATAGTGATCTAATCTACCATACACAGATTAAAACTGGTGGAACTAAGGTTCAAAGTGGGGATGATCAGGGTCTAATTTCATCTTTTTAACCATTATGCTAGATGTGATCATCTAAACATAATCAAGTCAGTCAGTGGCTAATGAATAGTAGTAACACATTTCTACTGGGGGATTGGGTCAGGCTTCACAAAGAAGATACCTGGGCAGGAAGACCATGAGAATTTTTGATAGGCATAGAGGGTGGTTAGGACATTGCTGCTGGAGGATGCAGTGTGAGGATGGATGGAAGGACATGATGCAATCATAAGACTAGAGCATAGGATTCCAAGGTATGGTGGGGAATGATGAAAACTGAGGATGGGAAGTTAGGATGAGATCAGGATGTAGTTCTGAGTGTGTATGTGATATGATCAGACCTGGAATCCTTTGGATCAGTGCATCTCAAACATTACTGCACATAGGAATTTCCTGAGGATCTTGTTAAAATTCAGATTCTGATTCAGTAAGTCTTGGATAGGGGGTTGGAGACTGTGTATTTCTAACAAGCTCTCCGGTGATGATGATGCTGCTCTTTCACACTTTGAGTAGCAAGGCTCTGAGCAAACAGCTTGCTAGCCATTCAAGGTCAGGAGTTGTATTTTCTATCTCTTTGTTCCCACACAATATCTAGCATGTTGGCTTATACAAAACAGACCCACCATGAGGGTTGGATGTTGTCGATGCCGCTCATGTTTTCTCTTTCTTTTAATTAGCCTCCTTGCCCTCCTCCAAGACTTTCCCACTCAGCTGTAAAAAGCCAAGGCTTTCTACCAACCTTGTTGCATTGACTACCTGCATATCTATACTCTGGCTCGTTTTCTCTTCAGAAATGGAGAAAAACAAAGTACTGCGAAGAAACAGCCTTCTATTACTGGAAGTCTATGCAGATTCATTAGAGCTTTGGGGAAGCCATCAGAAGTTGATTGTGCTTGAAGGGTTGCTCATCCCCTCCCATTTCCTAATTTGATTTCACGGCTCTGCAATGAAGTCAGAATTACAGCCACATTAAAGATGGGAAGAGGGAGAAAAAAATTCCACCACCAATCAAGTTGTGAAACTTGCAAGGTGTCTTCTCCCAGCCTCCTCAAGGAATCACCAATTTTGCTAGGGTGAGGGTGATCTCAAGGAGTGCCATGTGGCTGAAAAATCATGGCTTTTAGAGTTGACTCACAGAACAGGAAGAAGATAAATTGCAGAGAATTCTCACATTTGTGAATGGGGGCTCTGGAGAAAGGCAGAGAGAAATTCTGAAAACACTACTTTGGTTAGGGCTCACCTTAGTAGTACCAGGTAAACTGTAGTGGAGCTCATGCCTCAAGTTGTCCCAACCCAACTGCCTGCCCCTGAGCTTAGAGGTGTCCTTGAGTTTAATAGTTACAGACTGATTCTTGTAAGTTCAGATGATGTTCGGCTGCCTGCAGCAGATACTATTGCTATCCTTCCTTCCTTCCCTTGGCACTCACTCCCATATCCTTCAGGCACTTACATTGAACACCTGCTAAGCTCTGCCTGAGGGCTTTTATTCTGGCCACAGGAGCATGTTTAGGCTTCAAACAAGATGAGCTGGAAGTGCCAGAGACTTTATATCCTGGGAAGCAGTCTTCGACCAATGGGTTTGACAGATGAGTACCTCAGTTTCTTCGTCCCTTAGGTGGGATACCTCTGGGACATGTTCCATACTGCCACCCAGAAGTCCCCAGCAGGACTGAGATTTCGTCACCCACAGTTGTCACTTGCTTGATAACACACCTTATGTGGGTGTTCTTTCTTTCCCTGTCTCCATCCCTCTGTCAATGCGCCCTGGAATCCACTTTCAAATGAACTACTTACACTCATATCATCTTTGTTAGAAGATCTGCTTCTCGGGGAACTCAAACTAAGACAGTGCCCCAAACTTCCTCCATTAAAATGCCACCACTCCAGGGTGGCAAAGGTCCAGGGGTTCAGGAGGGAGTGGACTCACGACATGAATGCACAAGTTATGAATAAAATGTGGGAGAGGAACTCAGGATAATTCCCTGGGCGAGGGATGGGATGGGAGTATGGGGTATGTTGCGGGGATATGAGAACTAGGTGCAACATAGGTTGCTGATTGCCAGACAGAAAGGCGCCAGATGATCTGTCACTACAATTCTGCTTGGAGCTTATCCTATCCTTGGGTTTGCATTACAAAATGGGAAAGATTAATGGGCTTCCCCTAAGATGTGGGGTTTGAGTCTTGTCTTGCCTCTTCCTGAGTGTATAGCCTGGAGCAAGTCATTTTCTTTTTCTAAGCCTTGATGTCTCTGGATGTAATTGGAGATAATAATAATGCCCATTGAACCAAATGGCACCGAGGTTGGAGTAGAGCAGAGCCCTTAGTCTCTGCAGGCCTGGGATGAAACCTCAGCTTTGCCCTTACTTGCTGGGTGACATATGTCAGTTACTTAACATCTCTGAGACTGTTTCATTATAAAATGGAGAAATAACATTAGCTCGAACAAATGAAATTGCCTATATTTGAGTTTCTGATCTACAGAAACAGCAATTCCATGTAGTTCAACCTAAGACCTTGCAGTGTTTATATGAGGATTTAAAATAACATATGAAAAACACCTAGTGTACTGACTGCCACATAGTAGGTACTCAATGTACCATTATAGCTACTATGACTATTATGGAGATAGCATCTTGTGGTGACCACACCATAAAAACTGTAAAACCCTACTCAAATTTTAAGTAAATAATGATAATAACGTCCCACTGTTCAAGGATCCTGTCTGACTGCAAACTAAGATGAAAACAAAGTAATAATCACTGGACAATCAGATGCTGGGAGAACATACCAGGTTTTGCGTATTTCTGGCTCCCTGCAGAACACAATTTTTTTGTTTGTTTTTCCGAGTGTTATACTGAAACCATTGTTAGTAAAAGAATCAGCGATGATTTCAGCTTCCATCTTTTGTGATGCTCAGGTTTAAAAAAATAAAGGAGGGCCCAGCAAAATTAACTTTATTATTTTAAGAAACAGCCATTGAATCAGCCATTGAAAATATATTCATTATTATACAACGCTGAGTGCTGTGCACCAGTGCACGCAGCATCTGTCTGCTCACTAATTCTCCCGTTATTATTACCCACTGAAAGGGCAGGCGGGAAAGAATTCCAGGCAATCTCCCTAGGCAGAGGTTGCAGGTTTCGTGGAACACTCAAAGCTCCCCAAAACGTGCTCCTTGAGCATTTGGCTTGCTAATCTTGTTGATGTGACAGAAAAAAAAAATCGAAAATAGCTAATGGCCTTAATTTTCTTATACCTGACAGCTAACCAATTCATCCCACCCCAGTTACTCATTTGATTTCCGCTTTCTTCCTTTCTTCCTTCCTTCCTTTCCTTTCTCCCTTCCCTTCTCTTCCCTGTCTCTTTCACTCTCTCTCTTTCACACACACACACACACACACACACACCCTACTCTTTCAAATCTGTCAGTCACAGTTTGTGTATGTGTGTGTGTGTGTGTGTGTGTGTGTGTGAGATGGGGCTTAATTTTATTTCTCTGCCTCTCAGGAAGGTCACAAACTGCAATACGACGAGGCTACTCAGATGGCAAGAAGGGAGGGACAGACAGAATGGCCTCATCAAAATCCTACAGTAACCAGGTACAATCAGGATGCAGGATGACATGTGATGTAGATCACCCAAGGTGACCATTGTGAATAAAATGGAGAAGAAACAGCAGAGTTGGGCCTGGGAGGCTGATCTGGTGAGTGTCTGCCCTTTAAAGTGGGTTGCGGGACCTTGTGGAGCAGCTGCTTTTGCAGACTGTCCCCAGGAGAGCGAGAAGTCTGGGGAAGGCAGGAGGATCTGGGAAGAGCACCAGGTACTGCTGCACCAGGTTCTGCTGCCTCAGGATCCAGGCTCAGAGGCAGCACCTGGGTAGGAATTTGGTGAAAAATCAGCTAGAATTTGTTACTTCTCTTTCCTTCCCCCTCCCCTGCTTCCCATTGCTGGTGTTAACTAGTTAAACCTGGAGCCAGGGCTGTATTTGTGAATATAAGAAGTATAGGAGCAGTGGCTGTAACTGAACCAGATGAAATTGAACTACTCTTTGTGCCAGCATTTGTGTGTATGCATGTACGTGTGTGTGTGTGTGCGTGTGTGTGTGTGTGTGTGTGTGTGGTGGGGTGGGATGATTCTGCATTTTAAAGGGATGGATTAATGGCTAAATGGCTGTTCTATGCTTTAAAGGGCCAGCTGTTCAGCAGTTTGTATTACAAGATTTATCTCTCTGGGTGTTTTTTTTAAAATCACCCCTTTCCCCTAGCTGTAGGCTTGTTGTTACGAAAGAAGAGAAACATTGTCTGGATGGAGGAAAAGCCTGTAGGTGTGCAACTTAGACCCTTACTATCCAGCAGAGGCCTGGATGGTGTCTCCTTCCAAGGGTTTTTTGTTTTTGTTTTGTTTTTTTAAATTTCTTTAATTTCCTAAATTACCCAATAACATAGATTCTACTAAAAAATTTTTTTTAAATTAAAAAAAAAAGAAAGAAAAGAAAAAAAGAAAACCCAAACAAACAAACAAACGAAAAAACCTTCAGAGACTCATTTGAAAGTTCTGGGAAAACAGGGATTCTGTTGTCATTTATATTTGTATGAATCTCCGTCATGATCTTCCCCAGGTTTGGAGCCGTCTTATCTTCAGCTTCAGTGGCTTCTGACCCATCTCCTCCCCATCTCCCTGTCTTCAATTCTGTCCTCTGCTCCTAATTCCTCTTCTTCAGGCCCAGAACCTTCCACGTCTCCTCCCCACAAGCCATTCCTCCAGCTCCAGTGCCTTTTCCCTTCTTCTCAAACTGCCTATGTCTGCCCTTTCAGTAGTCATAGGAAGACCCCTTCCTCCAATAAGCCTTCCCTGTCTCCCTCCACTGAACTCCAAAGGCTCTATGTAGCAGGGCTCCCCTGAGCAGATGTCATGAGTATGTACAGGTCTCTGTTCTCTGCATCTCTGTAGTTTTCTTTATGCCCTCCTTCCTGTCTTCTGAAGACAGGGTCCTCATCCTTGTTTTATTTCTGGCTCTCTCCTGCCCGTAGCCCTGATTCCAGCTTGGGCGTGGGGTGTCCAGGGACCCTCCACAATCAATGACAACAGACTGAGGTGCAGCTGCAAAACAACTGGAACAAATCAAACCAAGGCCAAACGTTAACTGCCTCTGGCAACTTCTCCTCTTTCTTCGCCTCTCTCCCAGGCCCCAGAAAGGCTAAAGGTTCAGGTCATAAAATCCAAACTCCCAGACCCACAAATCATCATTTTCAGCCTGAGGGAGACACCCAACCCTGCCAAGGTCTTCAAGGACACACATTAGTCATCAGATCGGCCCTGCCCATCCCACCTCCATGGCCCTTTCATTTCCACACTCCTCAGATTGTTCCATGAGTGGTAGCCAAATAAATAGTCCAGGAGGTTCTAAGGGAGCCCTGAGTCTTACCTGGAATTGTGTGTTACTAGCAACTAACTCCTGGGGGGACTGACCCAGAGGAGCTAAGGTTGTGTTTTAGCACCCCCCCCCCACCCCGTGCAGAGGCTAGAATACCTCACACTTTTACTGGCCACAAGCCAGAGATCCCTGCTGTGAGCAGATGGAGCCTGAGCCACGACCTGTACACGTGTCCTGAATGAGATTTGTCCTCCCGGGAGGAGCTGCTCTTTCAAAAGGCTTGTCTTTCTCTCTTTAATGAAAACCTATATTCAAACATGGGACTTGATATCACAGACACATTGTGAAGGGCTCCTCAGTTTTGCAAAATATTTGCCAAAGAGCTCTTTGGGATTGGGAGACACCCCACTCCAGACGAGAGAAGGCAGTAGAAGGCAGAAGTTAAGACTATAGACTGGAAGGACTGACAGCCTTAAGATCATTCCTGGAATTACCACCGACCAGCTGTGTGACCTTAAACAAGTTACCTTGCCTCTCTGTGACTCAGTTTCCACATTGGTAAAATAGGGGCACTGATTGCAACTACCTATTAAGATTGATTTGAGGACTAAATGAGATAATTCAGGCAGAGAATTTGGCACAGAGCAAGCTCTCAAAAAGGTTAGCTATTACTTGAAATGTGATTGTTAAAGCCAGCTATCAATCTACACTCAGTTTGGGGAAGGGAACAAGGTCAGACAGGCTGGTAACTTTTCATGTTGAGGAAGAACTGATTTAGCATGAAAAGATGCTGAGCAAATGCTTTATTTCAAGATTTTTTCATGATGAACATCTACTGTCTCCAAACATCCTTTTAATTTTGATTATTATTTTAAAAAGCAAAATAACAGGCAAAGTACCAGTCTCTTAAAAGTTGGCCATTTGTGGGGAAAGAAAAATAAAGGAATCAGATTGCAAATGTGTTATTTTATCTATTGTTTCCATTTCCTGATTTCCCTCTGGTGCTCCCTGCCCCTACTCTCGGTCCTCTGGCTTGGATGGGCTACTGAAATGGTGTGCTGGAGTCCACTTCTAATTGTGACTTTTCTTCCCAACTCCATGTTCAATGGCATCATGCTGGTAGCTTAAAATCAGCCATGGTGGGAGTATTTACACCACCAAACTTGGCAATCACTACAAATGGGCCTCTCCTTTCCCCCATGCCAGAGCTGGTTGTTAAACATTTACCAATAAATTCATGGGCTCACACTTCTCCTATAGACATGTGACCTAACAATGGCCAATCAACATATTCTAACTGCCTGGCCTCAGTGATTGGTTCAGAGAGGGATACATGTTCAGAACCAGACCAATGAGATTTGGGATATCTGCTGGAAAACTTTGGAAAAAAAGTTTCCTGTAGTGGGATTGTAAGAATGAAGCTGCTAGTCTCCAATTTACCTCTATAAGGAGGTGGTCTCACCTGAGAGAAGGAAAGAACAAAAGACCAAGTGCTGATGACTAAAGCCAGACTAACCCTTGTGTTTAAAAGCAAAGTGACCCAGTAAAATATTCCCTCCTTTTTCTTTCTAAAATTATTCTAATTATTTTGATTTTTTATTTATTTAAGTTTTTTGAGACAGCCTTGCTCTCTTGGCCAGGCTGGAATGCAGTGGCATAATAATAGCTCACTGCATCCTCAAACTTCTGGGCTCAAGCCATTTTTCTGCCTTAGCCTCCCAAGCAGCTGGGACTACCAGTGTGCACCACCACATTGGACTATTATTATTATTTGTAAAGTCGAGGTCTCATTATGTTGTCCAGGCTGGTCTCAAACTCCTGGCCTCAAGTGGTCTTCTCCCCTTGGCCTCTCAAATTGTTGGGATTACAGGCATGAGCCACCATGCCTGGCTCCTCGTTTTTCTTGATAACCCAGTTTGAGTTGGAATTCTGTCATGTACAAGCAAGAGTTCTCCATAACAGAGATGTGTTGGGTACTATCTAGTGTCCAGGTTTGATCTATTTGTGGTATATAGTTTAACAACTATAAATTTCTCCTATCACACTATGAACACTTCCTTGCACTGTGATTTTACAGTGAAAGGTGATTTTACACCTTTCAAGAGGTGGAGACTATTCTTCTCCTGCCTTGAAACTGAGCTGACCTTGTGATTTGATTTGGCCGATAGAATGTAGTGGAAGTCATGTTGTACAACATCTGAGGCTAGACCTCAAAAAAATTTGCAGCATCCAGCCCCACTCTCTTGATACCCTGAAAGCACCATACTCTGAGACCACCATTCATATAGGATGAAGGACTGCATGCAAACAGATGATTGACTGCCCCAGCTATCCTCCCTGAATCCAGTCCCAAGACAACCCTCCAAGTGAATTCAGCCACATGAGGGAGTCAAGGCAAGACCAACAGAAGAACCTGAAGCCACCCCACAGAACTGGGAGAAATAATGAATCATTGTTTTAAGCCACTCAGCACTGGAGTGGTTGTTACACAGAAAAAAGTACTTGATGCTTTTTAGCATGCAAACTTTATCTACCCATTAATGAGGGGATCAAAGTCTTATGTATAGAAAGAGACTTGGGGCTTTAGAGCCAGAGAGTTGAGCTTGAGTCCTGGTTCCTCTGCTTAGTAGCTGTGTACCCTTGGGAAGTTTATTTAATTTCTCTGTGCTTCTGTTTTCCCAGTTTCTATGGAGTGAATTTGTTCCCCCGCAAATTCATATGTTGAAGTTCTAGCCTCCAATATAATGAAATTTGGAGATAGGGCCTTTGGATGGTCATTAAGTTTAGATGAGATCATGAGAGTGGGGCCCTTATGATTAGATTACTGCCCTAATAAGAGCAGATACTAGAGATCTTGCTTCTCTCTCTCTACCATGTGAGTACACAGCAAGAAGGCAGCTTTTTATAAGCAAGAAAGCCATCACCAGAACCTGACCATGCTGGCACCCTGATCTCAGACTTCCAGCTTCTAAAACTGTGAGAAAAAAAATGAATTTTCATTGTTTAAGCCATCCAGTCTATGATGTTTTGTTATGGCAGCCTGAGCAGACTAATACATCATCTGTCACATAGGGATAATAATAGCATCTACCTCATAGAGTTGTCATGAGGATTAAATAAGCTAAAAACTTGGGTACGCCCAGTACCTGGCATATAGCAAGCATTCAATAAGTGTTTGCTCTTATAATGATTAGTATTAACACCCATGCTATGCAAAATAAATAGAAATTCTGTTAAACAGTGATTCTGATTGCAGTAATTGTCCCAAGTTGAACCTAATACTATGGTCATGGTAGAAATCAAACTTGTTCAATCATGTTTGTAAGGATTGGGGCGGGAGACAGCCAGTAATCTATTAGCATTTCATATCAGAGGCTTCTGGGAAATAACTCACCCTAACTATGAAGGGTAGTAGTAAACAATAATAACTTGCATCTATTGCACATTTATTATGTTCTAGGCACTATACTAAGTGCTCGATGTGGATTAGTCCATTTGAACTTCACAAAAATAATTCTATGATGTAGTTGCTATTGATATCTTTACTTTGTGGATGAAAAAATGATGGCTCAGAAAAGTTACCTTGCTGACCAAAATCCCACAGCTGGTGGGGGTGGAAATTCTCTACTCTCGTTGGGCACTTCATGCATAAGGAGATCCTGGGAGTGTTGATAGCAGTCGTTTGGTAGCCCACTGAAGGAGGTTCCTCTGCCTGACACCAGCTGTTCAGTGTGGGGTTTCGGCACCCCAATCAGACATTAGTTGTCTGTGGCAGCCAGGGTATCTCTGACAGGGCCAGGTGGCAACCATAGTGCCTTTGGCAGACATTGGAGGTGAAAGGCCCATTTGGGCTTAGGCAGGGATGAAAGACTGCTATAGCAGCTGCAGGGAGGGAGAGGGGGGCTGGTGACGCCACAGGCCACCAAGAGCAGGAGCCTGCTGAACACAGCAGGAAGACTCAGAACCATTTGGGAGGAATCAGAGGGGCTCCTAGTCCCTGCAGAGCGAGTGGGAGTAGAGCCAGAGACACTCTGCTTTTTATGGCTGTGACTGTGAAGCTATTCTTGCTCTCAGGAAATTCAGATTGCAGAACATGTCAAAGGCAGCCACGAATCCAGGTGTTGGCCAAGGCAGAGGCCATGGAAAAATCTCTATGCCCAGAAACATTTTCTCCTCCATCTCCTTGCCTCCTGAAACTCCCAGCATGCAATCCAGTCTTCACTTAAGGGTTAAGACAGCGTCTTCAGAAACCCCCTAGTAGTAGGTAAACATACAGCCTAACCCAATTATTGTCATAATTATTACTATTAATACACATTTATACACTACTTGTGATTTTCCAGGGTCTTTTCAATGTAAAATACTCCCAACGCCCATAACAGGGATATTATTCTATTTCAAAGATAAGGACACAGGCTCAGACCGACCGAAAGAAGTGCTTAAGATCCCACCAACAGTGAGAAAGAGGAATTCCCTTCACCTTTTCCTCCTAATCCCAGACTCCAGCTCCATATACCTGTTTATACCTCAGCAGACACCAATTTCTGGTTCATGAAAAGAAGTGGCATGTGTCAGATTAAAAGGTGAACACACATTCTTTGGTACTTTTCCCATTGAGAGGTGCCGTCTAATTCCCCTCCTTTTAAATCTGGGCTGACCTTAGGGGCTCACAACCAAGAGAATGTAGTGGGAGTAAAACTGCATGACATCTAAGGCTAGGTTAAAAGTTTTGCAGCTATTGTCTTGATCTTGATCTCTCTGTCTCTCTGTCTTTGTCTCTCTCTGTCTCTCTCTGTGAACCCAATTGCCATGCCCTTAGTGATTTAAACCACATGGGGAGGCCACCTGTACTCTATGCCAATCCTACCCAAATGTTGCTGTGCTTATGGATCACCTGGGGTTCTTGTTAATATGTAGGTCTGATTACACAGGAAGGGGAGGACCTGGGAGTCTGCTCCTCTGTACTGAACCACCACAGTGGATCCTGGCCATCTCAGGTCTAACATAAGGAACTCTCGTTTTTCATAAACAGCTCTGAAGGTTCCTAACACTGTATTTCCCTTTTGATGAAGCACATATTTAAATTACACCTACTAGTGAGAGACAGTCAGTTGGCTTCCATTGGAATGTGATATTTGAGAAAGCCCACATTAACATTTCTCTTTTCAGGAAGTTGGGGATTCATTAAAGATGCATCCATCACAAATATCAGGGCTCTATAGCTCTCCAACTGTTTTCATCTCTGCCATTTATCAAGATGTCCAGGAAGCAAAATGATTCGCATTCATTCTTTCATTTATTCAACATATATTTATTGAACAGTTTCTCATTGCCAGGCACATGCTAGGTGGTGGGTAGGGGAAAAAAAAACTTCATCATAATCATCACAGACCCTGAAGTCATGGAGCTTACAGTCTAGGAAATAAAGCACACATGAATGGAATAGTCACATCAGTGAGGCTTTGTGAAGGAGAATGGGAGCTGAGAGAGCAGGTGACAGGGGACCCGCATCAGCCTTGAGTCAGATGTGGCTTTGCTAGGAAAAGAGAGCTCCAATTGAGATCTGAAGCATAGAGAGGGGTGGGTTGCAATGTCTGGGTCACAGCCAGAGAAAGTGCACTGCCAGAGGCATATTTATTGCTCTTGCTGGCCACACATTCCATCTTCCTGTGACTAGGAATGTCATATCACCCACACTGTTGGTCTAGCCAATCTACTTTACAGTCTTCACAAGATAGGGGCCTTGGCTCTATCTGCAGCCAGCCACGTGTCTACCCAGAGGGAGCCATGCTAGACTGCTCCCCTAGTCTGTGTTCTTCCACTATCCAGTTGTTCTATGAGGACAATCATAGATCAGTGGGATACCTAGATTTCTATTAGAATGGTTGCTATGAATTGAATTGTGTTCCTTGCACTTCCCCACAAAAAGATAGGCTGAAGTCCAAACTCCCAGTGCCTGTAAATGTGATCTTATTTAGAAATACGGTCTTTGCAAATGATCAAGTTAAAGTAATCATTATGGTGGGCCTTAATGCAATCTGTCTGGTGTCCTTACAAAAAAGGAAATTGGGACAAAGACACATAGGGAGAGTGCTATGTATCTTTGTACTCTCAGATAGAGACATAGACTCAGAGGAAAGATGGCCATGTGAATATGGAGACAGAGATTGGAACTATGCTGTCTCAAGCCAAGGAATGTCTGGGGTTATCAGAAGCCAGAAGAGGTAAGGAAGCATCCTCCCCTGGAGACTTCAGAGGGAACATGACTCTGCTAACACCTTGATCTCAGACTTCTAGCCTCCAGAACTGTGAGTCAATATATTTCTGTTGTTTTTGGCCACTCAGTTTATAGTATTTTGTTATGGTAGCCCTAGCAAACCAGTACATTGATGGGGTGGCCCACTGGGCTGTCCTAAGGCAGCTGGACTGAGCAGGCTGGGAGGATGGTTACAGGACACCACCCTGCCCTAGGTCAAGAATGTGATCACCCAGCTTAGGCTGTTGTGGACAAAATGGGGTATAGAGGACAAGAATGGAAGCTGGGGACAGTCAGGAGGTCTCAGGAGCAGTCATGGATTCATGAGACATTTAGGAGGTAAAATGGATGGATTTTAACGATATACATGGTAGAAGATACAGGTGTCAAAGATGACCCCCAGTTTCTGACTTGAGGACCTGGTGACAGCAAAAGTAAAGAGGGTTATGGGGTTTTTTTCTGCCTAATCTCACCAAATAAGTTATTGTGTTCTCACAATTTTGGGGGCTTTCCTCTCTCATTTTGTGGCCAATTTTCAAAATGAAAAAATGTTTTCTCACTACAGAAGTCATTACTCATAGAGAATAATGAGTAGAGAAAACAAACTAAGGTCAGCTTCTTCCTCTCTCTGCAGTCTCCACCCCAACCCCATCTTGTATTTCTTAAAGGAGGCCAGTCGAGGTGGTTGTGAAGTGGAATTCCAAGATGACCCCAATGACCCACTTCTTTGTATAATCCCCTCCCCTTGAGTGTCTTAATCAGGTGAGTCCTTTAAAGAGAATCTAGACTTCAAAGACAGAAGAAGAAGTCAGAGAGATATTTCTACTGGCTGGCCTTGAAGAAGCAAACCCCCATGAGCCCTTCAACTGCAAGAAACCGAATTTGACCAATAACCTTGGAAGAAGATCTTGAGCCTCAGATGAGACTCTCAGCCCCAGCAAATGCTTCCATTGCAGTCTTGTGAGACCCTGAGCAGAGGACCCAACAAGGTGTACCAGACTCCTGACCCATGGAAACCATGAACTAATAAATAGTTTAAAGCCTTTGTGTTTGTGGGAATTTGTTATGCAACAATAGATGACTAACATAGTGGTGATCTTGACTTCCCTCCACCAAATTACAAAATTGATTCAGCCCTTGCTGTCTTCTCCCTGTCCCATTATTCCCACCCATGAAATTTTCTCGATTTGGTTGAGGTGTTCCAGTAATAATAACAGCAGATGCTGGAATGTTTGAATGAAAGCATGATTAGCAGGCAGTGAAAGCCTAATAAGGCCCCAGTGGAATTCCTTTCCTCTAGAACGAAGGTGGATTTTTCCATTCATCCAGCTTCTGCTTGCCAGCGTGGGCTTGGGTGTAGGGAAGGGGTATTGGGAGACAAATATCACAAATGAGAGAAGAGACTGGCCATTATGGGTCCCAGAATATGAAGAAAGAAATATGGCTTACTTTTCCAAAAAGAATAACTGTTAGCTGTGGACTTTGTGGAATCTAAGAAGAAACAAGGAACCTTTTATTAAGCAACAGTCGGTCTGAGAGTCTGAGTATCACTGTGTGGGTGATGTGGTGCTCAACATCTGATGCCTGAATTTGGGTATCTGCAAAACTGTGCTGGTGTCTTGGTCTGTTTTTCCAGAAAGCAGAGTCCAAGACAAGGACCTAAGTAGAGGTAGTTTATTTTAGAGATGAATTTAGGAAGCAGGAGGGAAGGAGCAGAGAGTGTGAGACAGGGAAGGAGATAAAGCCAGTAAAATGGTACATTATCAAGGTGCTATTCAGCCAGGAGTCTGATTTTGCAGGCACTTTCGTGAAGCCAACAGAATGCTCCATGGAATGCCCCCACTGGAGAGTTTAGTGATCGGGGCATTTGTCCTCTGACTTCTGCCTTCATGGTGCAAGAGTTACTCCCAGGAGTGAGTGCAGGTTATCTCCTGCACTTCTGGGCTATTCCTACATAAAGGCTAGACAGGTTTACAGCTTCAGAGAAAATTCTGAGGTAGAAAAGTGGAAAGACACATAGAATGGGAGAGAGATTGCATTCTCCTTCTGCAGAAATTGGTCTCTAATAGCTTCACTGAAATCAGAGATAGGCCAAGGGGACAAGACACAGGGTACAGAAAACGTCTGCTACACCTGGTCAGCTACCTCTGCAGCAGTGAAGGAAATCCAGGCAGCTGAGTAGAGCTCCCTTGAAAATGTACATATGCACAAAATTGCACACAAAATTCAAAATTTCGGGTGTTTCATGGAACTGTCATTCCTAAGCTCTCATTCAGGGACCACCAAGGTTCAAAATCTCTACTCTGGAAAAACAGTGGGATTTACTTCCAAGTTTCACTGCTAGAGGGGCTATCTTAATGCCTTCAAATTCTGATAGACTTCTTTGTGGACGCTGGCAGGCATCTTGCCTCTGGGAAAGTCAGACTCCACTGAAAAGGTGCTCTGACAGCAGTGCATGGCCCTTCAGCTCAGAGAGAGCTCCGATTGGTGCCAGAGAAACCATTTTGCCATGTTTCTCAGAGGTGGCTAGCCAGATACAATGCTAGCAAGAAACAGAATCCAGATCAAATGGTTCTGGAGACTTTAACCAAAGGCAAACTCACAGAGCTGTGGGAAGGGTTATAGGAACCAATGGAATGTTGAGGCACCCAGAGACTAGAAACCTTGGGAAGCAGGAGACATGAACAAGGGAAGAATCAGAGTGATTTGAACTCAGTAGGAGCTGGAGCCACGAAGGAAGGGCCACAGAAAAGGGATGACCCAGTAGGAGTTTGTATTTGTTTTCTATTGCTGCTGTAATGAACTGCCATAAATTAGTGGCTTAAAACAACACAAAATCTATATCTTACAGTTCTGGAGTTCAAAATGAGTCTTGCAAGGCTAGAATCAAGGTGACAACAGGGTCACATGCCCTCTGGTTAGAATCAAGGCTAGAATCAAGGTGACAGCAGGGTCATATTCCCTCTGGTGGTTCCAGAGGAGAATCCATTTCCTTGTCTTTTCCGCTTCTAGAGATTGCCTGCATTCCCCAGTTCATGGCCTCTTTCTTGCAACACTTCACCCTCTACTTCCATCCTCACACTTACTACTGACTCTGGTCCTCCTGATTGCTTATTTTTTTTTTTTTTTTATCTTTTTTGAGACAGACTGTCCCTCTCTTGCCCAGGCTGGAGTGCAGTAACACTATCTTGGCTCACTGTAACCTCCGCCTCCTGGGTTCAAGAGATTCTCCTGGCCGAGTGTGGTGGCTCACGCCTGTAATCCCAGTACTTTGGGAGGCTGAGGTGGGCGGATCATGAGGTCAGGAGATCGAGACCATCCTGGCTAACATGGTGAAAACCCATCTCTACTAAAAATACAAAAAATTAGCCAAGTATGGTGGCAGGTGCCTGTAGTCCCAGCAAATGGGGAGGCTGAGGCAGGAGAATGGCATGAACTCGGGAGGCGGAGCTTGCAGTGAGCCGAAATCGCGCCACTGCACTCACTCTAGCCTAGGCAGCAGAGCAAGACTCTGTCTCAAAAAAAAAAAAGAGATTCTCCTGCCTCAGCCTCCTGAGTAGCTGAGATTACAGGCTCCTGCCACAATATCCAGCTAATTTTTGTATTTTTAGTAGAGATGGGATTTCACCATGTTGACCAGGCTGGTTTCAAACTCTTGACCTCAAGTGATTTGCCCACCTCGGCCTCTCAAAATGCTGGGATTACAGGCGTGAACCACCATTCTCAGCTCTGATTCCCTCTTATAAGCACGCTTAAGATTACATTGGGCCCACCCAGATAATTCAGAATAATCTCCCATTTTAAGATCCTTAACTTAATGATATCTGCAAAGTCTCTTTTGCCGTGTAAGATAACATATTCACAGATTCCATGGATTAGCACCTAAACAATTGGGAGGGGGCACTATTCTGCCCACCACAGAGCTGTCATTGAATGGCACAGTCCCTGCCAAAAACGTGGAATCAGGGAGAGACTCTTCAGATCTCCTGCCAATGCTTCCTATGATCAGAATCTAATCAGCAATCAGCTACCAAGGGAGCTAGGAGATACTGTCCCCAGGGGTGAGAAGAGTATAAAATGGAAGAGTGGGTGTTGGATTGGTGGGAAAGAGAGAGATAATAACTAGCACAGTGACTATGACTTAGAAGGGATGAGGTTCACTCTGGAAATGCCTTTTACCTAGGTGATTCACCTAGGTAAATAAATGCCTTGGGGCATTTATCCTATCTCAGTTCCTGTTAAGGTTTCCTTGACGAAGGCCAGTCAGAGTAATAATCCTGACTTCCTCCAGCCAAAGTCAGCAGTGGATTAAAATCCTGCAACTATTTTCCATTTATACCAAACCTTCCTGTGTTTCAGAATCCAGCTTGAGTCTCACCTTCTCTGGGAATCCACTTTTGATGGCTTCAGACCACAGTAATTTGTTCTTGCATTTGTTAATCCATTAATTTATTCAACCAACATTTATTGATCATTTGCTCTTGTACCAAGCACTGTGCTAGGCACTCTGAGTACAGAGTTGAATGACACACAGTCCCTGCTCCCAAGAAAACCATAATCTGATAGGAAAGAAAAGAAACATAAATAGTCCCCAGGAAAGGATAAGTGGGGGAAACAGCCCTTGGAGCAGACCCTGAAGAATCTGTCAAATTTGAACCAAAAAAATGGAAGTGAAGAACTCCTCAGGTGAGGAAATGTCATATGCAAAGGTAGGTGGTTGTGAAAAGTCTTGGGGTGTTCAGAGAAAACTGAGAAGTTTAAATAAATTGGAAAACACGGAGCACTGGGTAACTTCACAAGAGATAGGTCTGAAAATGCAGGCGGAGGCCAGGTTAAGAAGGACTTTGCATGCCAGCTAGGGATTTACAATATATAACAGGAAGCACTACAAGATTTTAAGCAGGAACCTGGAGTGATTACATGCTCATTTTAGCAAGCTGAGGTAGGGAAACCAGGTATGTAGAAGACTGGGTCTATTGGTTTCAAGGTGCGTCCTTAGAGTCCAGGATTCCACACGACAGTAGGTTTAGGGTGGGAGGGTGTACTAGGGCACCTTTACCTTTATCCACAGCAACAATTTTCATCAGTTTTACACCTTAGACTTTTGTGTAAAATTTAATTTGATGGAAGCATTTTGCTCCAAAATTGGTTAGATCTCACTGTGATGGGAGAGCCTGGATGAGGGTCTTGGCTAAAGTTGCTAAGTGAGGTTGATAAGTAAGCAGAGAACAGATATGAATCCCTCTTCTAAGGCTGCAGTGGCAAATTGGACACTGGGGAATAAAAAGGAGAAGTCAAGCATCATAGGGGTTTCTGGCCCTGGTTAGTTAAGTCTGGCTTTGTGGAAAGCTATTTGTTTAAATCTAGCATTGGGACTCCTGTTTCCATAGGCATAGATATTGTGAAATAAAGCCAGTGTGCATTTGGCTCACTTAAGGTTAAAGGGACTTGTTGCCTCTGGGAAATGCCTTAGTGTTATGGAAATCAGATAATCATTCATTCATTCATTTACTCATTCATTCATTCAACAAACATACTTTGAACACTGCTAGGAGCTGGGGACTTATTAGGTTGGTGCAATTTCTTTTGCACCAACCTAATAAAAATAGGTCAGAGAAAGTCCCTACCCTAACAGGATTCACATCCTGGGTTGTGGTCCATAGCAAGGGAACAAGCAGGGGAGGATGGCTGTGAGTGCCCCTGAAAAGAGCTGCAGCCACAGAGAACCTGATTGCCAGCGGGGAGACCACCCACTCCCCATTGCATGGCTTTCGTAGTCCTCCCCATTCCTCCCTCTCCAACAGTGGCTGGTCTCAGCCTACCATCACAATAAAAAGGGCTGGGAAGACGCCAAGCCCTGTCTTTGCCCCAGTCAGGGAATTGCTCACTCAGCTGGGACTCAAACCTGAGACAATTACGGGCTTGTGGGGGAGCTTGGTGAGAAGACTCCAAAGGGTTTCTCTTTTTTTTCCTTTTAGCCTTTGAGAGCCACTCTAAAAATGTTGTGTTTCTACTTAATTGGAGTTCTCAAACTAGTCTGTATTTGACAAAGTAGAAAAGTGGAAGAATAAAATGCATGGATTTTTGTTATGGTCCCAGATGACCAATGAGAATGGCCTCAAATTTTAAAGTAATACAATCCAAATTGGGGGTGCTTAATCAGATGGAAGATCCTGGGCCAAGTAAGCAGGGCTATTTAGCAAACCAGGCAAAGGTTTCTTGTAAGCTGCAGACCAAGAGTTTTACAAAGAACCCACAAAAATTGCACGATTAAGCTGCTCCCACTCCCCTTTTCAGCATACATCTCTTCACACCATGAATGATTTGAAGCCTGCATGCTTTTGGATTGCCCTGGTGAAGATTTAGTTTCCAGCTCAAGAAAATCCATGTCAGAAAATCGTCCTTCAGCATTCTCAGAGGATAAATAAAAAAGATTGCTACTGAAAGAACCCAATTTTGTTTTTCAAAATATATGTGCAAATAGACATTGAAAAAAATATGGGCATGATATAACCAAAATAGTACAAATTGTCACGTATGGATAGAGGATAAAAATGATTTCTATTTTGGGGGAGGACTTTTTAATTTTCTTGTCAGCGAACTTCTTTTGTAATAATAAAAAATGAGTTTTTAAAGAATCCCTATGAAAATCAGTTTCCTTATCTGTAAAAAGGGGATAATCATGTTTCACGTAAGATACACGAGAATTTGATGACATAATATATACACTGATCTTGCCATAGACCCGAAAACATAGGAGATATCCAATAGATGGTAAATAAGCTGAGGTCGCATCAATCTATGCTATGTGTTTTAAAATTACCTTGTTTTTTAAATGAAAGCACAGAATGGAAGTTTTACACAAATGTGGCAGAATAACTTATTAAGATATTAATTTTCAGTTCGATCTTGCTGCTGTAGGTATTTTTCCTTCTCCTCATCCTCTTACAGGAAGACAAACCGGGCGCTCCTTTGCCTCAGGGGCTTTGTGTGCAACTGTGGAAAACTACAATCCCTGCCATTAAGACACGGGATAGGAAATGCAATTTCAGCCTGTGGCTTTACAGAAACCTAAAGCCACTGAAAGGAATTATTCAAAGGATGCATCTATGTGAAGAGGGGGTTGCCTGCGGGGTAGGGAGGCGGGGCGGCAGGTTTGGCCGTAAGGAAATGGAGAATACTTGGAGTTCAAGGATTTTAAGAGAAAGAGAAATGGAAGAGAGGTAAAGACTGCTTGAGACTCTTTAAGGAAAGGGACCAGGTTCCTACAGATGCTGCTGGTATGTTGGGGAAACCTGAGCCTTATTTCTTCGCACAGTGACTGAGTAGGATCAAGTCCTATGACAAAAGGGCTCTGGGATGGCAAGTAAGATGATGTCTGTAATTCACTTTAAATGATTTCAGCATAGACCATGTGATTTTATGTATGTGATAGCTTAAGCTTCAGCTTTAGGGGCCATCAGTCGCCTATTAGAGACTTCCCACTCCAGGAGTGCTCGGCTGACATTAGACCAGAAAGGCTAACTTACAGAGGTGGTTTCTGCAAGCATGCCTTCAATGGTGTTCCAATCAACACCTGAGGCTTTCCTAATTCATATATAGTAAATATCAGAATGAATTTTCATTGGCGAAATTAGCGACTTGTTATATAGCAGAAGGAATGCCAGCAGTGGGCTATCTGTAGCAGATGCTCTTGGCAGGCCACCCACGTTCCCTCATCCTTAGACTTTGGCAAAACTGGCCCACTGCCAAATGCCAGCAGCTACCAAGCCTATGGGCTTTCTCTTGTCACCAGAGCCCACTTTCCTGCCTGCGTGACTCACCAAAATTGCCGGGAAATTGATTCCTTTTGAGTAGTTATCAAATGAACTTCTTCAATGACCCAGGGTTGGTACCCCCAGCTCCCTTACCCCTCTGTATTAGTCTGTTCTCATGCTGCTAATAAAGACATACCCAAGACTGGATAGTTTATAAAGGAAAGAGGTTTAATTGACTCACAGTTCCACATGCCCGGGGAGGCCTCAGGAAACTTACAATTATGGCAGAAGGGGAAGCAAACACATCCTTCTTCACATGGCTGCAGTAAGTGGCGCTGAGCACAAGAAGGAAAAGCCCCTTATAAAACCACCAGATCTTGTGAGAACTCACACACTACCATGAGGACAGCAGCATCGGTGTAACTGCCCCCATGATTCAATTACCTACCACCAGGTCCCTCCCATGACATATGGGAATTATGGGAACTCAGGTGGAATTACTTGGAGGCAGATATGGTTTGGATCTGTGTGCCCACCCAAATCTCATGTCAAATTGTAATCCCCACTGTTGGAGGTTGGGCCTGGTGGGAGATGACTGGATCATAGGGGTACTTTCTCATGAATGGTTTAGCATCATCCCTTTGGTGCTGTTCTTGTGATAGTGAGTTCTCACAAGATCTGGTTGTTCCTAAGTGTGTGGTACCTTCCTTTTCACTCTCTCTCCTGCTCCTGTCATGTAAGATGCCTCACTCTCCCTTTGCCTTCTGCCATGATTGGAAGCTTCCTGGGGCCTCCCCAGAAACAGAAGCTGCTATGCTTCCTGTACTGCCTGCAGAACCATGAGCCAATTAAACTTCTTTTCTTTATAAATTACTCAGTCTCAAGTATTTCTTTACAGCAATGCAAGAACAGACTAACACAGAGGCATGTGCTCTACCCCAGGCCTCAGCATTTTTCCTACAGATTTAATCTCTAGTTACCTGTAATGGCAACTAGCTTGACAACATTCCTTTTGGCCTTTCTTCCAAGGGCTTAATTATACACTCTCTTACTGGTGGTTTCTTCTCCTAAATGAACTACTTGCATTTAAACTCTAGCTTATGGGAGAGCTCAAATTGAGACAGGAACAGGCTATAAGAAGCTAGTAAGTCCTGTAGCCCATATTCACTGGCAGCTCTAGACTATAGCTCTAAATGATTTTATATATGGCCTTAAATAGGAGAGATGCAATTGCATGATTCATGAATCCTGCCTCTAGAGTTTTGAGATTGCCCTCAATTGAACCTTTCAAGCAAGATGGTGATGGCTGAAGCACCTGAAAGAACAGATGCACATGGCTTCCTAGGTTGTATGAACTGTTACTTTCCTCTAAACAATTAATAAATGTCCAGATAAATGATGAAATTTGTTCTAAGAGTTGTATTCTCTTGGCAGGTTATAGCAAGAGTAGCTAATGCTTCCCCATCGCAATATTTCTGAAGGCTACATTTACCTACCCAAAAGAACCCCAGAACTGTTCATTTTGTCATAGATTACTTTGCAACTGTATGGAAATGGGTTACTAAACACTGAGAGCCATGGTGTTCAGAGCCTGGGCAAAAGACTGGTCCAGCTTGTCCCTAAAATCCATAACAGCCTTCAAGAGCCCATGTGGGCCTCAGCAAGGAGTATGTATATATCATTGAGCATTTAACACACCCACACACCCCCAGATTCCTTCTTCAAGCATATGGATTGTATAAACTGCTCAAACCTTTCACACAGTCTTGCGAAAGGGTCATGAAGAATTATCAGTAGTCACTGAGATTGAATTTTCCACTGACTCAGAGCAGATTAAGTTAAATATAGTAAAATTAAGGTACAAATCACTTCCTGCACCCAGATTTGTAAATTAAAACCCATACTTACACACATTCGCAATTTACTCTGTCCATGTTTTTCTACGGTTAATCAAACCTATACTGTGTCACGAGTTGCTGGATTTTCTAAAATGTTCATTGATTTAACCTGGTCTCAAATCCTCTCCCACCTCCATAGCTTATTCCCTAGACCAACTGTCTGTCATCTCTGGCTGGGACCTTGCCACACCTTCTAACTTGTTCCCCCCACCACTAGTTCTTGCAACCCTCCACTGCATAATCTATTTTCCTCACTTAAACCAGAATGATCTTTCCAAACCCCAGCTCTGAGCATATAATATCATCCAAATGTTTTCTCATTGCTATGAAGGAATGAAGTAAATCCTACTAAGCATTTCAGGATGTGGCCCTCACTGGCCTCTCCTGAGCATCCCTATTTACTCTGCCCCCAACCTTCCAAAAACACACCGGGCCCCAGACACACTGTCTGTCTTCCATACCCAGAATGTAGCATAGACTTCCAATTTCTGGGTTTTTGCATGAAGTCATCCTCCTGTCTGAAACAATCTCATCTGCCTCACCCAAACCTTTCATCTAGCTATTCTCACCCTTCAGTTATCAACCCATAGTCTCTTCCTCAGGAAAGTCATTGCTGGCACATCGTAGTCCCCAGGTTGGATCAGGACTCTTGGTCACAATGGGAGGGTGAAAGATGGCTCTTCGAAAGATATACTATTCCCTGGAGCATGTACCTGTTACTTTATAAGGTGAAGACTTTGCAGACAGGATTAAATTAAGGATCTTGAGATGGGGAAGTTATCCCGGATTATCCAGGTGGACTCTACATGTAATAACAAGTGTCCTTATAAGAGAGAGTGAGAGGTAACTGTGATACAGACACAAAGAGAGCCATGTGAAAGTGGAGCAGAGAGATTTGAAGATGCTGTCCTTGAAGACTGGCATGATACAGCCACAAGCCAAGGAATGCCAGCAACCCCCAGAAGCAGGAAGAGGTAAAGAATTTCTCCTAGAACCTCCAGAGGGAGCATAGCCATTGATATTCATTTTGGATTTGTTGACTGTAGAAATAAAAAGAATAAACTACTGTTGTTTCAAACCACTGAGTTCGTAGTAATCTGTTACAGCAGTCTTAGGAAACTAATACATTCACATAGCAGGCATCACAGTTTATTATTTGGTTGAAGTCTGTTCATACCCTGAGATCAAGGGTTGTTAATCTGAGATCTATAGACCACAGAATTCAGATGATCCATTAATTTGGATATAAAAAATTGCATATTACATATTTATTTCTACTAAATCTTACTAAAATGTATCTTTTCTTTCTATTATGTATATAGACAGCAAACCACAATAGCATTGACTATGCTTGTGACTTTGTTACCAACAGATATCACAGCTATTTTCATAATACAGTTTTTGCAAGGATCTCAACATATTATTTCTACTCATCTCTACCATGAAATTACTTAGGCTCACCACTAGATCTTGTTATTTAATGCATTCATAAAGAAACACATATATTATTATATAACAAATGTGTTTTTTAAATATTTTGGTAACTACTGCAATATAAGTAGTTTCCTTCATGAGCTTAGGCATTTTATAGATTTAAAAACATGATTCTGAGAAAGGGTCCATAGACCTCACCAGATGTCAAAAGAGTTTGTGGCATGAATAATAGTAAGACTTCTGCACTGGACTCCATGTCCAGAAAGACGGAGACCCTGAGTGTTGTGCTCACCATCACATCCTGAACATCTAGAAGTACACCCACTGCATAGTAGTGCTTTGACAAATATTCATTTGATAAATAAATGAATTAGTAAACAAACCATGAAAAATCTGTAAAGATGGGACAGAGAAAAGAAATTGAACACCAAGAACTCATCTTTCCTTTAGGAAGTCAATACACAGGGACAAAAGAACTAGAGCTCTCATTCAGAAGGCTTAATACTTCAGCCAGAGGTACAGAACAGTCTTCTTGTTTTGAAGAAATGTATCCTTTCTGACTAGGCCAATAATTTATCATATACCCAAGAAAGGAAAAGAAACTTTAGCTTAGTCAGCCAGTGTTCTAATTATCTATTGCTGCATAATAAGCATTCCAAACTTAGTGGCAAAAACAACAACCATTTTCTTATGTTCATGAATTCTGTGGGTTAGAATTTTAGACAGTGAACAGCAGGGATGACTTGCCTTTGCTCTACAATGTTTCTGTTCCACAGTGTGCCTCAGGCAGAGGGACTTAAGGGACTGGGTGAATCCATGGCTTGGGACTGGAATCATCTGGAGGCTTCTTCACTTACATGCTTGATGCCTGGGATGAGATGATTCAAGGCTGGGTTCTGCTGGAATTGGTCACCAGAATACCTACATATGACCTTTTCTGGTGACTTGGGCTTCTCTTAGTGTGACAGCAGGGTTCCGAAGGGGAGTGTCCTGAGGGGGTGTCCAGGGAACAAGCATTTCAAAAGACAGAGGAATCTGCATGGCATTTTATGACTTAGCTTCAGAAGTCACATACATAGTCACTTCCACTATACTCTTGGTCAAAGCAATCACAAGTCTGTTCAGATTCAAGAAGACATGAACCAGAAGCCCCCACCTCGAAATAAAAATTTAAAGCTTTTCAAACACTTTAAAGCTACGTTTTAAAACACTAGCACAGCCATGTTGGGGTAAGAGGAGTCAAAGGCAAATTACCCACGTATTTGAAATCCTATAGGAACTTCCCTTGAATGAGCTGGACCTTCAGCGAATGCAGATGAAGCTCTGGATGTTTGATATTGACTCAGTTCAGGAATGATTCATGTGATTGTTGCTGCCACATCCAGAGGATGAAATGAAAGGGAGGACAGCTGAAATATTAATCTATGGAGGCCTGTCTTTTCATGGGGTCTTATAAATTATACAAGGCGAGTCACTGGTTCTAAGTGGATTAGCTGCCCATCATGTAGGCAAGGTCATGGCCCTGTGCTCTAGTTAAGGAAGATTGTTTCCCTCTAGTTTAAATGATAATGTATCTAGAGAAACTTTGAACTCAAACACAAGTAGGCAAGCTAAGCTGAAATTTCTTATCATGAGACCAAATAAATTTCCCCTTTAAAGGCAGTGTGGTAATTTCTTAAATTCCAAAGGAATGAAGTCTGAAGTGAAAAATATACCAAAACTTTAGTTAGTTGACACTCATAGAATTTAAGTTAACCAGCTTTCCAAATCTCTCTAAAGGTAGAAGCCTGGCTATAGTGACATCACAGTGGTCCATTCAGGTCTTTGAAAATTATTAGATAATTACCATAATACTATTAACATAATTATAATTTTTACAATTGTGTAATTATATATTGCATTTGAAGAGTTCCTTTAAATTTTTATGGAATCTTAACATATATTATCTCATTTGTCTTCAAAATCACACCTTAATATGGGAAAGAAAGTAAGACTATCTTATAGATAAAGAAAATGAGGCACTAAGAGGTTTAACACATTGTCTTAGGTTAGTCAACAAATTATTGGCAGACCAGACCCTAGAATCAACACTCCCAGCTTAATTTCCAGTTGACCATCTAATATGAATTGCTTCCATGGTGCCTGAGTGGACACCAGCTCCATTACTAGTGATGCTCATAATTTTTTCCTAGACATAGTCTCCTAAAGATCACAGACCAGTTCTTTCCTAATCAACTTGTCTCTCAGTGTTCTCTAGGCATACCCTAAATCTTTTAGGGCTTGTGGCTCCTCAGAGCTGCTTTACACTATAATAAATGGCATCCTAGAAATCTTCCTTCCAGCTACTGAGCTTATAAGACTAATGGTGACCTCAGATACCTCCTTGCACACTGCTGTTTGCAACTGATATTAACTCGGAGCCAATCCCCTCTTAAGTTCATAATTTAGTTAGTGGCAGCAGACAGTCATCTTACGGGTCATTTCAGTCCCTCTCTCCCTTCATGTCTAATCCATATGAGTTAGTCATTTTCATAAACATGTCTCTCAGCCAAAAAATAAAACTACCTTCTGATTTGCAGTGTTTGCCAATTTCTGTGGTGTAAATACTTTCAACACAGCTAATTTTTAGCTAACAATATGACATCATCAACATGAAGTTGAGAAAGAGATGTATGTAATCAATTTTTGCAAGCTGGTGCAGCCAGCACCGTCACAGCTACTGACTCATCCCTCCTCTCCTCCAACCTTGCTGTGATTGATTTTGGTTCATCCTGAATCACTTTCCAGTAGTATTTATGCAGTATCCTTCCAGCTAATCTGTTTCTGTCCATTCTTGGAATCCTACCACACCTATCCTCCATTCCCCACCTACTTACTGCTCAGCAGCCAAAGGAACTTTCAAAAAACATAAATTTGACCATGTCTCCCTGATCCTTAATGCCCAAACCTGGCCCAGTACGAATCCGTAGACTTACTGGACAGTACACAAGTTCCCTCAAGGTCTAGAACAGTGGTTCTCTGTACATTAGAACCACCCGAGTATTTTAACTTTATTTTAAAATTTTGTTTATCATGAAGTTTTTGCATTAATTTTGATTTTTTAAATATTGCTTTGAAATGTTACTTATCTTGACTACTGAGTTGTTTCTTTTGGTGTCCCCTTAAATTTTGTACCTGAGGCAAGTACCTCACCCATTTCACGCCACTTCTTCCATTGCCACCTGGAGAGTTTTTCAAAATCCCTGTGTCAACGCAGCACTTCACGCTTATTACAATAAAATCTCTTGGGGTCAGGCATCCTTATATATAAAGCTCCCTGATACATTCTAATGAATAGCCAAATTTGAGACCACTGGTCTTGCTTTCATGACTTCTTGGCTTAATTTCTTGCCATGTACCCCAACATTTTGAAGTCTAGCAACACCAAACTGTTTGTAAATTTTGGAATATACTATACATTTTCATATTCCTGAGTAATTGTTATTCTCTCTGCTCAGATATTCTTTTTTCTTCTGCTACCTATAGAAACATTATTTTTTGTTGCTCGTTTTCTCTAAAATGCTTTCCTGGGCTTTCCTTATCCCACTTAATCACTCACTGTATTAGTCACCTATAGCTGTGCAACAAATTACCACAAACTTAGCAGCTTCAGGCAACACACATTTACCACCACACGGTGTCTAGGGGTAGGGGAGCAGGAATCTGGGTGTGACTTAGCTCGATCCTTTGCTTCAGTCCTTCATGAGGCTGCCATCAAGGTATCAGTCAGGCCTGGGGTCTCATCTGAATGCTCATCCTTCCCCCTTCCCCTCCGTTCTTCTGCCATAAGGTGGGGACTTGAGGCTGGGGTATATTGCCAGTCATTTGCCTCTTCTCTCAGTTCAACTCTTGCCCTTCATGCCCTGCCCTGTTTCGCTCAGGATTGGAACCCTACAAAAACAGTTGTACAGGTTTATTTGCCAGTTGGCTTCCAGGCAGTTTATTCTAATGGGAAGAAGTGATGGGTACTGGGAAGGTGAGAGGGAGATAGAAGACATTTTTCTTTTTTCTATGTCTGGTGGCATATTTGTCAGCAGTGGGTGGCTCCAGGCTCCAGTGACTTTGGTAAGTCAGAGGGGCCTCTGGAGTTTTAGCAATGGTTCTGTTCTAGCCATGTCAAATGTTCCAGCCACGTCAGTGGTGAGCAGACCCCGAACTCTGTTGTTCCAGTGTAGAGGTGTCTGTGACTTCCTGTAGTTAGTTACTAATCTCTGGGTTACCTCATGTCACAGGTTGGGTTCTCTGGAAGCTGGCACCAAGATAAAGTCTGGCATGCAGGATATTTATTAAGAATTATCAATTGTGGGAAGGAGTTGGAGAAAGCAGAATTGGGCAGATGGAGAGTCAAACTGTGATGCAGTTCTGGTGAAACTTTGGAGACTTCCACAGGGATATCTGGAGTGTATAGGGCCCATCAGTAATCCAGTAGTGGGCCAAAATGGCACCCTGGGAGGGTGTGGCCTTGGGCAAGGTGCCGTCTGCAGCTGAGGCAAGCCCTGAAGAGGCTGACAGACAGAGGCTGCTTGCCCATAGCACTCCCAGCAGCTGAGACAGCAGATTCTTCCCTGAAGGTGGTTCTGAATGGAGTGTCATGATTGCCACTACACATCCCTTCCTCCTGCCCATCCAACACAGTTGTAACCTGTTCTTTGTATTCAGTTTCCTCTGTTTTGAAACACCTAGAGTACTTTAGGCTGTCTTGGCTGAACATTAACTTATACGAAAGGCATAGTTCTCTATGAAATGAGAAGGTCATGATTCAATGGCAGTTACTCCCAGACAGCAGGAGCAAACAAAAGCTCTTTCGATGATAGAAGGAGGAGCCTCAGAAAGAGAGAGAAGGGTGAGGGGTCAGATGTCAACATGCTCACTTCCCTCACACACCCACAAGGGTCAAATATGGGGTGGGCTCAATGGAGAGAATCACAAACACTAAGAGAGCTTTGGAGGACCAGCTATGGTCCTGCAAAGATGGTAATTTTAAATTGGAAGAAAGAACAAAAGAGGAGGGAAAAAGACCCATGCCAACCGGTCAGCCCCTCTTTAAGAGCTTTCCCAGATGCTCCACTCAGTGACCAATAGAGGCTTCAAAATGTGGTTTTGGTTTGGCCGTGTTACTTCCCCAAATAAAATAGCATTCTGTTTGTCAAGAACAAGGAGAGAATGGGTACTTGGTAGGCAATTTGCAGCCTTTGACACAGATGGTGATAGTGAATTGGCAAATTTTGAGTATATTCTTTCTGGCCAAACCTAAAAGTTGACATACTTATGGCCATCCCCCGATTTTAAAAAATTGTATTGGTCTGTGAAACCCAAAATCCAAACTCACTGCTCTTATTCATTTTGCTGTATAGGCTTGGGCTAGGATACATAATACATTGATTAAAATTAGTAAATGTGATCAACTCATCTAGGCTGATCTGCTAATCTGCTAATGAGAAAAGACTCCAGGACATTCACCCACCACCCAGGCAGCCTTCCCTCCTGCTTCTCTCAAGTGACCATGTTTTATCTGTGGCCTTTGGAGCCTCTTCTGCAGTCCCAGAAAGAGGCCCTTAATATTGGATGTGGCAGCCGTGTTAGAGAGGAAAGTAGCACAGCATCCTAGGGCTCTCTAGACTTTGGGCCCATCTCCTGCCCCTGCTTGCTCTACCCTGTGTCCCAGTCATCTAATTCCTGGCATTAATCCAGCAAGCCTTATCCCTGTGCCCTTCTTTGAGTTGGACCTACTGACAGTTATATTTCTTATCAATCACCTATGACTATGTAGGAAAATTCCTTCTATCTCTTCAGGCCCCACTCATATTACCTCCTCTGTAAAAGTTTCTAAGATCTCTGTAGCTGGACATAACCCTTCCACTTTGAGCACCCAGAAACCTCACTGGTACTTTATTAGGACAAGTATTATGTTTAATTCGTCATGTGGTTATTTGGGTATGAGCTTGATTTCTTTAAGTCAGAATCCTTATTTTATTTATCATTGTAAGACTGGAACCTAGAATAGTACCTAGTACATAGGAAATACTTAATACATGTTTTTTGAAAGAATAGACATGTAATCAATGCAGAATAAATAAATATTATCATTAATGAATGCAGGTTAATGGATAAATGTATACTAAAGAAATGGAGAAGAAAGAATTAAAAAATGAAAGGAAGGAAGGAAGAAGGAAGAGAAAGGAGAGAGAAAGAGGAAGAAAAAAGAGTGAATAAATTGATCCTGCAGTTCATTCTGGGTAAGCCTCCACTGGCATGGGCATTGACAGCCTCCAGGGTGGATAACTCACAGACTCAGCAGTACTTCTACCTTCTTTTTGTCAGATTTTCCCTGACAGGAACCCTCTCTTGTCATTGCCCATTATCTTTTCTATCTCTGAGTTGCCTTGTGTCCTCTTCACCACAGATAAAGAAGGGAATTTAACTTAGCAGGCTCAGCATGATCATTGGATAAGAGCAAGCCTCAGCTGCCTGCAACTAGAGGGCAGCTAGAATGACCACCTGAGTGCAGGTACCTCCAAGGCAGACAAAGACAGGATCAGAATCCAAGAAGGTCCGGGCAGGCTGGACCTGTCATTTAATGTGAGGAAGTCTCGAATCTTTCTGCAACTGGGACAAAAGATCAGGCCATATTTCAAGGCAAAAAGAAAGATCTACCTTGGCAAAACACAAAGACTCATATTTGTTGGATTTTACACTAAAATGACAAAACGCTGCCAACCAAGCAACCCACTAACCAAATAAGCAAACAGATAAAGCAAAGCCAAGTAAAACAATCCCTGACACCTTAACTTGGAAAAGCAGCTTTTTGTTGTTGTTGTTGTTAGGGTAAACCTTATCTTTTCCAAGACTACATTTGTTTTCAGCAGGTTTCACAGAAATGTAAGGTAAGCTACAGCTCTCTGATCCTGATAATAATTGGAATTCTCTCTCCTTCTCTCTTACTCTGCTCCTTACCCAATCCCCTATCTCCCTCCTCTCAAGATTTTTGCTCCGTCTCCCTCTTTCGCTTTGTGCACCCCAATCCCTTCCCATCTCTCGCAACTGGGTAAGGCACTAGTGCCATTTTCCCTCTCCAGGTGTTGTCCTTTGATCGGGAAAGAAGTAGCAATCACAGATCCCACAAAAAAGGCCACTTTGACAGCTGTGGTGTCAGTCAGGAACTACATTTCCCTCCTGTGATATCAGACCTAGGGCTATAATCAGATTGAGTATTTGGGTACAGAAGACATTTCATTTCAAAGCATTTAACAGGCATTAACTAATCCATCCTCACTGGTGAGGGAGGTGGCTTCCCGCTACCACAAAGATGTAGTCAGATCCTCAGCTCCTTAGCACACACACTTCTGTTTGTGAAAGGGGGAAAAACGAGAGGAAAGCAAAGTAAGAACGTGTCTGCCACATTGAATTGGTATTCCTTGTGTAAGTCTTGTTTCCTAGAAAGGCACCTCCTTATCAGATTCCAGACCTGAGTCACACTTTCTTCTGTTCAGCATGAACTGAGCAGAGGTAATTATTTCCACCCATTTCTCCTTCCAGTTATTAGAAATGCCAAGGGGAGGAAGTGTTTCTACATTGAAATTAATAAAACAAAAATCCAGATCTCCACCAACACTGGAATGAGGTGGCGACATGCAAATGACACAAGGCAAGAAGCAGGCTGATTGGTGCTTCTCTCCGGATATGGTGATTTCAGTAGCAGGCTGAACTCTGAGTGACTGAGAGAAAGCCTGAAGATAGATTATTGAGATCAAGACTCTCAGGATATGGTGTGTGTGTGTGTGTATGTGTGTAAGAGGAAGTGGGAGGGTGGGTGCATGAGACCAATATCACATGTGGGTACGCCCCAGCCCATTATTCGAAACACAGCTGTAGTCATCCAAACAACCTTCTGCAAGAAGACAGCAGAGCCTTGGAGATAAAATTGGTTTTCCTATTTTTAAAATGTTCTGCCTTGTAAATTCTCCAGGTAGCCTTCAACCATATAAGGCTCAAGGCCACTGAGAGCTTCTAAAGTTCAGTGTATCTGCATCTTTGCCCACAAATACTGCCTTTTTTCTAAAAACTGGGGCATCATGGTTTAATTGTTCTAAAGATCGAAACTACTGATCTTAGTGTTGGCCAGGGATCTCACATCCCTGAGCATCTCCAGCACATGATGGAGACCTTGACTATCTGGTCACACAACGACAGGTACCACATTTCCATGAGGACATCTGGAGATGCCACCTCTGCTTTCTCATTCCCTTAGAGTTACAGAATTTTGAAGGTAGGAGAGCCAGTAGAGATCACTTGAGGTCCAACTGCTTATTTCATAGGTGAGGAACCTGAAGCCTACTAAAACTTAGGGGTTTTCAGAAGACACCCAGCTAGGCCTCAGTGCATGGCTCTTTCTAGTCTACTCCCAGTCCTCCAGCTAAGAATGTGCCAGTATAATGCACTAAAGTCCAGATTCCTTTCTTCTCAGCGAAGTCAAATAAATAGCAAGCTTCTTGAGGGCACTTCAAGAAACTTCTTGGTTACTTTGCCTGCATTTGCCATATCTTCTTCTCAAAAAAGTCCCTTCCGAGTGGACAGCCAGCTCCATAACCCCATTTGCTTCCTCTCTTAAAGGGACCAAAAAAGTACAACAGACCTAAGATGTGCCTATTGATATTCTTTTTCAGGAATTGGGAATTTGGTCACAGCAACTTAAGTAAATATCTGTTATACACAAATGGAAAAAAACATGTCTATCAGTCAGGGTTCTCTGGAAAAACAGAACTATATATATATATATAGAGAGAGAGAGAGAGAGAGAGAAAAGAAAAAGAAAAGAAAAGAAAAAAAGAAAGAAAGAAAGAAAGAAAGAAAGAAGAAAGAAAGAAAGAAAGAAAGAGAAAGAAAGAAAGGTAGAAAGAAAGAGATTTGTTATGACTCATTGGCTTACATGATTTGGGGGGCTGAGAAGTCCCATGATCTGTAATCTGCAAGTTGAAGGCCCAGGAAAGCCAATGGTACAGTTTCAGTCGAAGTCCAAAAGGCTGAGAACTGGAGAACCAATGGTGTGTAAGTCTCCATCCAAGTCCAAAAGTTTGAGAACCTGGAACACCAATGTCAAAGGGTAGTAGAAGATGGATGTCCCAACTCAAGAAGAGAGAGCAAATTTGCTCTTCCTCTGCATTTTTGTTCTATTTTAGCCCTCAATGGATTGGATGATGCCTACCCATATTGGTAAGGGCAGATCTTTACTTGGTCTAATGATTCAAATGTTAATCTCTTCCAGAAACACCCTCACAGACACAACCAGAAATAACTGTTTCACCAGTTACCTGGGCATACTTTAGCCCAGTCAAGTTGACATGTAAAGTTAACTGTCACAACATGTAAGATCCCTTAGGGTGTTGGATTTTTCCCATGTACAAGGAGAAATAGAAAATGTCTGTCATTTTGACAGAAGGAGGCCATCACAGAAGATTTAATGGCATCATAGACAGAGGAAGTCAGGAAAAAAAGTGACTCACTACCTAGTTCTCAACAGATCTTAAGTTCTGGCTCCAGTCTTCATGAGCACTGTTGCCCTTCCTGCCCTTGATTTCTGGGAACAACCACAAATCCTTCCAATACATGCTCCTTTCTGCTTAAGGTAGTTTGCATAGATTTCTGTTACTTGCTCATAAGTCCATGCGTTTTACTCATACTTTCATTGCCAACATCTAATGCAGTGCTTTCTGTATCAATCACCTATTGCTGTATAACAAATCACTCCAAAACTTAGCAATGGAAAACCAAAAAAAATTATCTCACAGTATCGTATGATCAGAAACCTGGGTATGGCTTAGCTGGGTCCTCTGGCTCAGTGTCTCTCATGAGGCTGCAATTAAGGTATCACTGGGGCTGTAGTCTCATCTCAAGACTCAACCTGGGGAGGATGTGTTTCCAAGTTCACTCACATGGACCTCTTTAGAGGGTTGTCTCATGACATGGTAGCTGACCACCTCCAGAGCAAACAACACAAGAAGGTATGAGAGCACCCAGAACTGAAGCCATGGTCTTTTTATAACCTAATCTTGCAAGAGACATCTCATCACTTCTGCCATAATCTATCCATTAGAAGTGAGTTACTAGGTCCAGCCTATACTCAAAGGGGAGACTATTTCACAAGCGCAGGGATGAATACTAGGAAGCAGGGATCTTGGGAACAAGACTCTTAGAGACTGCCTGCTACACCTTCCTAGCTCAGATTAATATCCAATTACAATTTTCTGAGTGCATATTTCTCATAGGCACTCTGTATTTTGGGTGCCTTTTGGTCTCTTCCTTATGTTTCTGGAGTACTAGCTGATTGAATAGAGGATACTTAAGCCAGTACCCTTTCTAAGAAGTACATACAATGACTAGGGAACAAACTTCTGTCATCTAGATTACAACTTCCTGGAAAGCAGGAACTATCATTATACTTCACAATCCTATGAACATCATGGATAATTGATAAAGATCCTACTGTTGGATGAATGGATTTTTATGATACAGCAAAAACAGCTCTGACCTGAATTTCCAGCACTCAAGTTGTAGATATGGCTCAGGGTTTGACCATGTTGATGTTGGGTGAATCAGGACTTTGTAGAGACTCAGTTTTCCCGCATTAAAACAAGGAGATTAGACCAAATATTTAAGGCATACAGCAATATGTTCTAAAGAATTCCTCCTCATTTAAATTTCCTCTGGGGAAGTATATCAGATGCTTCTAGAGACCCTCATCATCACCTTGGCCCACCTCCAGTTTCAGCCTCAGCTGCTATGGGCAGACTTACCTCTAGCCGAGGGTTTGTCTTCTTTCTGCCCCTGAACCTTCACTACTTATGTGAAAGTTTGCCTTGGTCATGTGCTTGTGTAGCTCAGAAATGGGAGAAAGTTAACATCCTCAGGGACAATCCTCATCAGAGTCAGACAGTGGCTAGTGAATAAATGCCCCAGCCTCCTGCCCTTCCAGTGGACAATTCTACAAGGCATTCTATATGCTTTCCTGGGAAATCAGTCCTGTTGCCCTCCATTATATTGATATTTGTTCCTAATCTGTCTTAATCCCTTCTTTTTTCTCCATTCATTCACTTTACTTCTTCACTGGGATCACCTTTGAAATAAGCTACCTTCACCCAGGACTTTGTGTCATGCTTTGCTTTCAAAAGGACCCAAACTGAGAAGATAAACTATTTCTTTCTCCATCCAGCCTCTGCCATGAAGGCTAACCCATGAGGAAACTTGGATCAGGAAGACAGTATATGTAGCAAGAGTGAAGCCTCAACTAGACCAGAAAATCCTGCTGTTTCTAGCTCTGTCTGAATGAAAGTTTCAGAGAGGGAATTGTCTGATTGGAGTGAAGGAAAAGCCAACGGCAGAAGTGCAGTCATTTTACTCTCTGGGACTCCAGGAGGAGCCAGTGTAGCATTGTGTACCTGCAGTAACCTCAAGTAGCTACTGATGAGGCAGAGAGCAAGTAGAGTTAGCATTCCTGAGCTATCCGGGCTCCATTTGGCACACAAAAGATGTTAGAAATGCTCAAAGGCCTCTAGGGGAACATAGATGTTGGCAAGACACAGGCCGAAGAGCTCAAAAAAGGAAAAAATTCTAGAGTCAAGTGAGTGGATTGGGCCACCTGAATAGGAGATTGAATAGAGGTCATGGCCATGTCTCAGGGGACATTCAATAGCAGCCAGGGCTGAGTAGGGACCGAGTCAGCAGACAGGACACCACAGGTTCACTAACCAGTGACTACAGCAGTTGTCAGCGTTGTGGGACATCTGTTGTGGTGGAGACATGAAGGGCCCAGGAATTGGAATGATAGCACTGTATAGATACCCTTCCTCCACCACCAGAAGGATGTGGCATGTTCCCACCCCATACCCAGGTACCATCTTGGAGCAGATCAAGTAAAGGAAAGCAAACTGGAGAGAGAGCGACTGCTCTGTTTGAGTATTTGTTCCCTTCAAAACTCATGCTGAAACTTGATCCCCAGTGTTGGAGGTGGGGCCTAATGGGAGGTGTTGGATGGGGGTGGATCCCTCGTGAATGGCTTGGTGCCATTCTGGAAGGAGTGAGTGAGTTCTCACTCTATTAATTCCCTTGAGAGCTGTTTGTTAAAAGAGCCCAGCGTCTTCTTCCTCACTGTCCTGCTTTCTGTTTCACCATGTGATCTCTGCACCCATCAGCTCCCCTTTGCCTTCCACCATGAGTGAAGGCAGCTTGAGGCTCTCACCAGTTACCTGATCTTGAACTTTTCCAGACATCGGAATTGTGTGCCAAATAAAAACCTTTTGTCTTTATAAATTACCCAGTGTTAGGTATTCCTTTATAGCAACAAGAAACGTACTAAGACAAGGACTATTTAAAGTCAAGGAGACTGAATTTCCAAAAGAGAGTGTTTCAATTATTGGAGTGGACTAGGCTTACCAGATCAGAACCAAGTTTTGTACCCACTTCCAGTTCTGTGGGGTCCACTTTGTGTGTGTGAGTGCATGACTATCTGCTTAGAAAATTTTCTTGACCGTGTGATTGAGTGTGGAGAAATACTTAAACTCCTCCTGGGTGCTGGTTGGACAGACAGTAGCAGGGGCTCAACCACAGATAGAGGGTCTCTCAGCTGGGGCAGCTTTCCATGCTCAATCCAAGCTCATTTGGACTGGAAATGCTACATCAGCTGCAGATTCACCTCCAAATGTCTGGTTTTACCTAGGAAGCAGAAGTCAGGGCCTGCCCCTGGCCAGCCTTCTCTGGAAGATTCTTGCTAACACACTCAGCAAGAACTGTGAAGGGAGGATGGGAGTAGGGAGGATGGCAGCATCTGCCCCTTTCATCTCCTTGGGCAGTCTCTATTTCCTTCCCCCATCTCAGAATATCAAGGCTCTCTGCGTCCCCCGTCCTTCCTGGCCTCCTCTGGGACACCTTCTCTACCATGACAGTTGCTGAGGGTTCCCCAGGGCAGGTCGAAGCATGATTTGCTTTTCAGCTCTGCCCACTTATTGATCCTCCTGTCTGAGAAATGTCAGCAGCAGCCGGGAGCTCTCCCCGCTAAGGCACTTAGCTTGGAAGCCTGTGGTATCTGCCTGTATAAACCCTCCTGCCTCCTGCCTGTCTGGCTTTAGAACTATCCCCACCCCGACCTTGGGAAAAGTCTTCTAAGACGAGATGGCAAGAATCAACAGCAACGTGCTCTGAACACTGGGTTGGGAACCAGATTTAAATTGGGCAAAAGCCGTAAGCTCAGAGCCAGTGCATTTCACTTCCTGCCATCCCTCCCCCTCTCAGCATCTTGTCGTGAGCAGGTAGGGAAGGAAATCTTCCAGAGAAGGCTGGCCAGGGGCAGGCGCTTGGCCCAGGAGTCAGAAAGTAGGGCGCTGATCCAGAAGCTGGGCGGATAAAGGCAACCCATTATTTCAACTGCCATCCCCTGGCCCTGCACCCCCACCTCCATGCAATTTAAATGCAGGATTGCGAGGAGGGAGGGGAAGAGAAAGGACTGTGTTTAGTGGTTAAACCTTTTAAAGTTTAAGTGCATAAACAGGGCCTTCTCCGTATCTGTCTATAGCAATTCTCATGACAGTTACAGCAAAATTACAGAAACTGGGTCGTTTATATAACCCTTTGTATTGTCAAAGCACATAAAATGTCTGCTTTCCTGCACCCTGCTGAGCTGTCTTCAGCTGTCAAATCCCCATACTGCAGCTCAACACACTGAGGGTAAAGGACTCTGGCAATGCACACATGGGGAATACGGACCCTCAGGTGCAGCAAATGTTTTGAAAAGGAGATTTAAATTTCCTCTGCACAGGAGTCCCATGGTTTAAAATGTATTGAATTCTCTGCTTTCCAGCCAAATGCTTTGTCACCTGGCTAGTGGGCTTTTTTCCCCAAAATGAGCAAACACGACATTTGTTTTTTATTCTGTACAGGGTTGAAAGAGCTCATTCATCTATTCATTCATTTGAAAAAGATGTATTGGATGTTTTCTAAAATCCTAGTACTACAAATATATGCAGCAGCCACTGTTTTAAGGACTTTCTATGTATTAACTCTTTTAATCCTGATCTAAACCAATAAGGTAGGCACTATGATTATCCACATTTTTTAGATGAGGAAACTGAGGTACAGAGAGGTTTAATGGATGCAGATGTCCCTTCAGGACGGTGGCACTTATTCCCCCAGCTGCTGGGAGTGTTGACATGGGGACAGTTCACATTGACTGTCCTTTCAGAAAACACTCTTAAGGTCACACCCCTTCAGGGGGGCAGCCCACATTCAATGACAGGGTATGCAGGGGTATAAAGGTCATTGCCTCACCTGGATGCTGGACAGTTCAGTGAGGCTACCCCAGCTCCAGAGGTCCCAGGGATTCAATTGAGGTCTCCTTTGTGACCACACTGCAGCAGCTCAACTCCTTCCTTGACCCATCCCTGCCTTCTTTACTCACCCACTGCTGCTGATTCCAAGGGAACGCCTCAATAAACCTCTTGCACTCACATCTCCATGTCCACCTACATCTCACAATGTGCTTCCCTGTGATCCCACCAGATGTAAGAGGATAAGTAACATAACATTTGTCAAGGTCACAGGCTTGTGGCCAGTGGATGTCATTTTAACCTTCTTACTTAGCTACCACTATCTCATTTACTGAGCAGCTTCACGCTGCTCATCCTGGGGCCTGGCACTGTATCCGCATTCTTTGACGCATTTAATCCTCCAGCCTCAGAGGTATCACTATCCCCATTTTACATATAGGGGACCTGAGGCTTAAGATGGTAAGTAAGGGGTTGAGGCTTCAGCAGGACTTGAGCCTGGGTGTGTCAAACTCCAAAGCCCTGGCTTTCTTGGCAGCTCCAGCTCTAGCCCCAGCCATCCATCCACTGTTCATGGGAATGAACAGTGCAGCAGTTTTCAATGATACTTATATCTCACAGAGATCTTTGAACTCTCGGAGACGGATGGAAAGGAAGATATCATCACCTTAATTTTATTGGTGAGAAACTTAAGCCCAGGAAAGTTCAAAGGAACTTTGAACTCTGTCTGTTGGTAATGCAGCAGAGAGTGGCACCCAGGTCTCTAATTTCTGATGTCTTGCAATTGTCCCTGCTAATGCTCCCCAGCCAAAATTTTAGGTTGAGAGCAGGGCAGGATGCTCTTCTATATGAGACTTTGCCCCTGCTCAGGAAGTGGGACCATCCATACCTTCACTCTGCCTCTCTGCCTGGACTCCAAGACTCTAGAATTTTGAGAATCTGGGCAGTTGTCAGCCACATCAATGCCGTTACAATCTTTCCCTTAGTAAGTTCTTGCACACATGGCTCCTCTACCAGGGCTAAGCCTCACTCTAACCTTGTGAATCAGTAGGGTGGGCTTTATATTCCCTATTTCACAGATGAGAATAATGAGACACAGGCTAAGGATCATAATCACCACCTGGTCCATGGAAGAACTAGGACTTGAACGTAGGACTTTTCATTACAATCCAGTGCTCTTCCACCCTGCCCTGCCCTAATTGATCTCCTCAAAGCCACTTCCTTTCATTGGCTCCCTTCCTGTTGTGCACATATATATCAGGAAGTTAATTTCTGGAGGAAGCAGAGCAGGCAGACCAATTGAAATATACCTCATGTGGTGTGATTTGTGGAGCTCTGGGAAGCTCCCCTCTTCCACCACTAACATCTAAAATTTTCCACTATTGTCAGTCCTGAGAGCTAATCATTGCCTTTTCCCTAGAACCTTCTTTTGACATACAAAAGCCAACTGGAACTCCTCTACACTGCTAATGGGAAAGTAAAATGATAAAACCAACTTTCGAAAAGTTACGTAGCTTCTTAAAAAGTTAAACATATGCTTATCATTCCACTCCTAGGTATTTGCCCAAGAGAAATCATATGTAAAAAGACTTGTAGATGAATTGTCAGAACAGCATTATTTGTAACATCCCAAGCCTGGAAATAACTCAAATATCCATCAGTAGGTGAATGTACAAACCAATAATGGTATAACCATATTTTAAGCAATATAAAATAATAAACTATCAATACATGCAACGTTGTGGGTGAATTTCAAAAACATGTTTAACAAAAGGAGCCAGACACAGAAGGATTCCACTTACAGGAAGTTGTAGAACAGGCGAAACTTATCTATGGTGATAGAGGTCAGAATAGTGGTTGTTTTGGTGGGGGGAGGAGGAGGTTTTGACTGGAAAGGAGCACAAGGAATTTTCTAGAGAGATGGAAATTTTCTGTATCTTGGTGGGGTAGTGGTTGCATGGGTGTATACAATTGTCATCAAACTATACACTTAAAATGGGTGCATTTTGCTGTATGCTAATTATACATCTATAAAACCAATTAGAAAATAGGTCATTGACACCTTAGATGTGATACTTTTAACCTGGGTTCCAGTAGTCTCTGGTATTCATAAAACTATATGCACTTTAGTGAGCCTTAGGTATGTTTTACAGAAAAAGATTTCGAATTTTCCTCAGGTTCTACTTCTATAATAGTGTCTGCAACTCATTTAACACAGATACATAAGAAACAAAGCACCTCAAATAACCATTCTTTTTTTTTTTTTTTTTTTTTTTTTTTTTGAGACGGAGTCTCGCTCTGTCGCCCAGGCTGGAGTGCAGTGGCCGGATCTCAGCTCACTGCAAGCTCTGCCTCCCGGGTTTACGCCATTCTCCTGCCTCAGCCTCCCGAGTAGCTGGGACTACAGGCGCCCGCCATCTCGCCCGGCTAATTTTTTTGTATTTTTTTTTTAGTAGAGACGGGGTTTCACCGTGTTAGCCAGGATGGTCTCGATTTCCTGACCTCGTGATCCGCCCGTCTCGGCCTCCCAAAGTGCTGGGATTACAGGCTTGAGCCACCGCGCCCGGCCTCAAATAACCATTCTGTGTTACAAATCCAGCAGACAATTTCTGTCACAGAACTCTGCAGCCCTTTGGGGTTGCATTCCTGGGGACTCAGGGTCACGGTGAAAAAGGGAAAGGTTCCAGAAGGAAATACAGACCAATCTCACATTGTGGATGAGAAGAAAGGGCTGAGGGTCAGTTCTGAGACTGAAGAATCACCAGGTATTTAACCTTGTCTGCCAGTAAGATGGCAGAGAAGCCACAATTGCTCAGGTGTCTGTAACTTACACAGGTTTGAAATCACAATCTTGTCATGCCTGTTTAAACCACCACGACACAGTGAAGTATTTCTGTGCTGTCAGATGTGGGAGGGAACTGTGGACACCATCAGACACACCTCATTCCCTTGGGAACTGGGGAGCTTGGAAAATTCTGTCCTGGCAACAGCCTCCTTAAAGCAATCATCTCAGCCCTCCAGATTTAAGCTGGGATGAGGATTGAGTTTTGTTGGAGCAGCACCTGGTGTAGGAAAACACGTGAGTGTGCCTGTGTGTGCACGTGCACACACCAGCAAGAGCTGGGGCGGCCGTTTGCAAGATATTTCAGAAACTAGCAGCAGCAGCAGCACTTGGGAAGTTGAAACGCTGAAACCTGTGAATCAATCCAAGTACAAAGCTCTCAGTTTCTAATTCGGTACCTATTTCCAACACCTTGCAAAGAGTCAATCTGTGCAGAACCTCACGCTTTTGGCATTTCTGATATTCAATTCTAGGAGGATGCAGTAACAGCAGGTGTCTAAGCCACTGATTTCTTGCAGAAGATCTTAAACCATCAATGACATCAAATTTGCTCTTGTAAAAATACTCAGGAACTTTTTGTTGTCCACATTTGGAAGCACTCAATAAAAAGTGAAAACTTTTGTCTTCTATAGCCTATGGTTAAAGCAGACCCAAGGAGTACTTTTACTCATTTTTTTTTTTTTTTTTTTTAACATATTTATCAAGCATCTAGTACGTGTCAGGCCCTGAGCACACAGCAGGAAACATGACAGAGGAAAAAACCAAAACATTTGCCCTCATGGAGTTCGTATTCTAGAAAATTAATGATTAGGTACATTATATAATACGTTAGATAATCTGGTAGGAGAAAAGTAATGCGGAGAAAGGCAAAGGTGAGGTTGCAAATTTAGGTTACGTGGTCATGGAGTCTCACTAAAAAGAAGACATGTGAGGGAGCCTGCTTTATGAATAGCTGGAAAGACAGTCCCAGGGAACAAGATGGCCAGTGCAAAGGCCATGAAGTAGGAATATTCTGGGGTATTAGGGGAACAACAAAGAGGCCAATGTGGCCATAACCAAATGAGCAAGGGGAACTAGAACTATGAGATGAAACTAGCAAGGCCAGATTGTGAAGGTCTCGGTAGGCCATTATAAGACTTGGGTCTTGAGTCTGGGTGAGATGGAGGGTTCTGAGCAAAGAAGGGATTTACTTGAATTTAGATTTTAAAAGGTTCACTCTGGCTGATGTGCCAAGAATAGACTACACTGCAAGGGCAGAAGCAGGTTGACTACAATTTGGAACATTTTAATTTTCATATACCTAGTATGTATTCAAGTGAAGTGTTGAGTTTTGTTTTGGATGTGCAATTCTGGAGTCAAAGGGGGAAGTCTGGGCTAGAGGTATAAATGTGGGAGATATTAGCATATGTATTCTGTTTAAGGTAATGAGACTAGATTGAATCACTAAAATTGTGATTGGTGATTGAGAATGGAAGGACCAAGAACTCAGACCTAAGTTGCTCCAGCATTAAGTGGTTAAGATAATTTCTTAAGAAAATCCCTTCAGTGTGGTTTTTTTTCCTTGAAAACAAAAACAGCCAGATTGAAACATGCAAAATTATCTTCAGATGGCAATAATCACGGTGATAACTGACAGTAAGGTGACAGTCATTTTCAAGTTTACCTAGCCTACAGAGAAAAAAGGAATCATGGAATAGTGGCCTGAGAGATGTTTAAGAACCCCAATCTGGTATCTATGAATGGAAGAACTTATGGATTGATTGTGTTATACGATAATTAATTCTTTTCTTTTTCTATTTAGCTGCCAAAGACCTCCACTGGTATCACTGCTTATGGACCAGTTGTGTAGCATCTGTGATGGGGATAAAATAACCCTCATTTCTGAGATTCCTGACACCCTAGGATGGCTCTGTTTTATCTAGACATGCCGGCACATTTTTGTCTTAGAATGTTCTCCTACTTCATTGTGACACTCTCCAATCAAAAAATTCTCGAAACTTTATTTCCAGTCACCCTCAAACTGCATATGCATGGTTCTGATCCTAATTAGCATACCAAAGACTTTGAGAACTGAACTAAGAAATAGATCACTGGCCAGATCCCAGACAGGCCACAGTGGTTCACACCCAAGACAAATCTGAAGTGCACTACAAAGCCTTAGAAAACTGAACTGACATAGGAACCATAACCCAAAGAAGGAAGATGGTAATTTGTAGCCTGATGCTAACTAGACCAAGTGCCTGCTAAAACAAAAATATCAATATCCTCTATAAAATTAATCAAGACCCAGGGTCTTATAGTATAATACTCAAAATATTCAGGAAACAACTTCAAATTACTCAGCATACAAAGAACCACAAAAATTTCAACTCACGTGCGAGAAGACAATCAACAGATGCCAACGATGAATTGAAGCACTTGTTGGAATTACTGGATAAATATTTCAAAGCAGATACTTAAAAAGTGTTCAAGTAAGCAATTGTAAACACTCTTGGAACAAATCCTAAAACAGAAAGTCTCAGTAAAGAAATAGAAGCTATGAAGAAGAACCAATGGAAGTTTCAAAACTGAAAAATAAAATAATTGAAATTTTAAAACTTCCAGGATAGACTTAATAAGAGAGCAAAAAGTCTGTGAATGTGGAGATAGATCAATAGAAACTATACAATCTGAATAATAGAAAACAGGCTGAAGAAAATGAATAGAACATCAGGGACCTGTGTGGTTTAACATTAATGTCATCAGAGACCCAGACAGGAGGGGGGAAGAGTGAAATGTTGACAAATATTTGAAGAAATAATGGCTGAAGATTTCTCAAGTTTAGCAAAGGACATAAACCTACATATTCAAGAAGCTGACTGAATCACAAATAAGATAAACCTAAAGTAATCTATACCTAGACACATCATAAACTGTTGAAAAGTAAAGATGAAGAAAGACTCTTGAAAGCTGTCCAAGAAAAACAATACTTTCCCTGTAGAGTGACAGCAATTTGAATGACCATGGTTAGCTCATTACAAATGATGGAGGCTAGAAGAAAGTAGCACAACATTTTTAAAGTGCTGAAAGAAAAAAAACTGTCAGCACAATTCCAAATTGAGCAAAAGTAACTTTAGGAATGAATAAAGGTGAAATAAAGATATTTGCATATGATAGAAAACTAAGAGAATTATAGCCAGTAGGTCTGCTCTAAAAGAACTGCTAAAATAAGTTTTTCAAACAAAAGAGATATAAAAGAAGGAAACTTGGAATATCAGAAATAAAGGAAGAGCAACAAAAATGGTCAATGTCTGGGTAAATATAATAGATTGTTTTTGATTTTGAGATATTTAACATATGTTTGGTCATCAAAAGCAAAAATTATAACATTGTCTTCTGGAGATTTTAATATATATAAGATGTAATATATATAAGACAAATACAGCACAAAAGGAGAGGGCAAAGGGTCCTAAATTGTAGTATGTTTTCTATATTCTAATTGAAGTAGCAAAACATTGATTCTAAGTTGATGGTGAAAAGTTAAGTGCATATGTATTTTGTAATCCCTAGAGCAACCACTAAAACAACTATATGAAGTATAGCTAAAATCATAATAGATAAAACTGAATATTAAAATGTTCAAATAACACTGTGACTGAATACAATATGGTTTGCTGGATTGAATCTCAGAATAGGAAAAAATGATACAAGTAGAAAAATTGGCAAAATCCAATCAGGTTTGAGTTTAGTTAATGATAATGTACCAATTATTGTTTTCTTAATTTTGACAAATGTACCATAGTAATATAAGATACTAACATTAGTTGAAAGTAAGTTAGGAGTATACAATAACTTCCTATATTATCACTGCAACTTTTCTATAAATCAAAATTTTTTCCAAAAATAAAAAATTAAAAAATATTCATGTAACCCAAAATTAGGCAAGAAAGGGGAAACAGAAAAACAAAAAATAGAGAGAGCAAACAGAAACTAAATAATAAAATGGTAGAATTAATCCAAATATATGTAAGTACATTAATATACATGATCTAAAAACACCAATTTAAAGAAAGATGATTGGAATTGATTAATAAAAGAAAAACTTGACTCAACTATATGCTGTCTACAAGAAACTCATTTCGAATACGATGATATACACAGGTTAAAAGTGAAAGGAGGCAAAAGATGTACCATGCAAACACTAATCAAAAGAAAGCTGGGGTGGTTCTATTAAAGAACAGATAAAGGAGACCTCAGAGCAAAGAACATTACCAGGAATCAAGATGGACATTATATAACAAAAAAGGGCTCAATTTGCCAAGAAGACATAACAGTGCCACATATGCAGGCACCTAACAAAAGAGTTTCTACTATATAAAGCAAAAACTGACAGAACTAAAAAAGAAATAAACAAATAAGCAACTATAGTTAGAAATTTTTCAAACTTTCTTTTTCAGTAATAGAACTGGTAGGCAAAAAATCAGCAAGCATATAGAAGAACTAAACAATGCCAACCAACTGGATCTAATGACTTTTTTTTTTTTTTTTTTTTTTGAGACAGAGTCTCACTCTATTGCCCATGCTGGAGTGCAGTGGCATGATCTCAGAATTCACTGCAACCTCTGCCTCTCAGGTTCAAGCAAATCTCCTGCTTCAGTCTCCTGAGTAGCTGGGATTACAGGTGTGTACCATCATGCCTAGCTAATCTTTGAATTTTTAACTGAGATGAGGTTTCACCATATTTGTCAGGCTATTCTCGAACTCCTGACCTCAAGTGATCTGCCCACCTCAGTCTCCCAAAGTGTTTGGATTACAGGTGTGAGCCACCATGCCTGACCCTAAATGACATTTATAGAATATTCCACCCAACAACAGCAGGGCACACATTTTTTTTTCAAGTGAACATGAAATATTCACTAAGATAAACAACATACAACAAATCTTAACAAATTTAAAAGAAGTGAAATTATCCAATGTGTGTTCCATAATGGAATTAAACTAGAAATCAATAACAGAAAGGTAAGAGGAAAAACTCCAAATACTGGGAAAGTTAACACAGTACTTCTAAAAAATCCATGGGTGAAAGAGGAAATAGGAGGGGAAATTGAAAATGTTCCAAAACGAATGAAAATAAAAATACAACATATTGAAATTTGTACAACGTATCCATAGCAGGACTTAGAGGAAATTTATAGCATTACATGCTTACAGTAGAAAAGAAGAAAGGTCTTGAATAATAACAACAAACAGTTCCTATTTTAACAAATTAGAAAAAGAACACAATAAACCCTAATCAAATGGAAGAAAGAAAATAGTTAAGAGCAGAAATGAATAAAATTGAAAACAAATAAATAATAGATAAAATCAACCAAACCCAAAACTGGAGCTTTGAAAAGATCGATAGAACTGATAAATCCCTAGCAAGGCTGAGAAAGAATAAAAGAAAGAAAACACAAATTACCAATATCAGGAAGGAAAGAAGATTATCATTATAGACCTTGCAAACATGAAAAGGATAATAAATAATAATATGAACAACTCTATGTACATGAATTTAACATGAATTTCTCCCTATGATCAGAAACAAGGCAAGAATGACCACAATTACCCCCTTCAATTCCACACCAGTGAATTATTCAGTATAGTAAGTTAAGAAAAAGAAATAAAAAGAAAATACATTGGAAAGGAAGAAATAAAATTGTTCTTACATGCGAGCAAGATGGTCGTCTACATAGAAGCTTAGATGAAATAGACCAATTTCTTGTGAATCACAAATTTGCAAAATTCACCCAAGATAAAATAGATAACCTGAATAATCCTTTACCTATTAAATAAATTAAATTCATAGTTAAAAACCTTTCAAAAAGAAATCTCTAGGCCAGATGGTAAAGTCTACCTAGCATTTAAAGAAGAAATAGCATCAGTTTTTTAAAATCTCTTCAGAAAACAGTAGAAGATGGAACACTTTCCAACCCATTTTATAAGTCCAACATTGCCCTGATACCAAAGCCAGACAAAGGGATTTCAATAATGGAAAGTTACACACTAATACCTCTCATGAACATAGACACAAAAATTCTCAGTGAAACATTAGAAAATTGAATCCATCAATATAGAAAACAATAAAGCAACCAAGCGGGGTTTACCTTAGAAATGCAGTATTCAAAAATAGATAGAGTAGTTCACAATATTGACAATTTAAAGAAGAAGAAAACCACAAGATCATAGCAATTTATGCAGAAAAAGCACTTAATAAAATTCAATATTCATCCACAATAAAAAGAAAAATAAAACTAGAAAAAAAGAACTATCCCTTAGCCCGATAAAGGGGCATCTACAAAAAACCTAGAGTTAATATCATATTTAATGGTAAAAAATGCAATACTTTCTCCCTATGATCAGAAACAAGGCCAGAATGACCACAATTAACCCTCCAATTCAACACCACTGAATTAGGCAGTGCAGTAAGTCAAGAAAAAAAAATAAAAGGCATATATTTGGAAATGAAGATATAAAATTGTGCCTATGTGTAGGCAACATGATTGTCTACACAGAATATCCCAAGAAATCTGCAAAACAAAAACAAAACTAAAAGCAAAAAAAAAAAAAAAAAAAAAAACCCTTAGAACTAGTGAGTTTAGCAAAGTTGCAGATAGAAGTTCAATATACAAAACTAAACAGTAATTCTATGCACTAGTAGTGTACACCTATAAACCAAAATTTAAAACAACACAATTCATAATAACTCTGAAAGATTGAACTACTCAGGCATAAACGTAAAAAAGTATGTGTAGGATCTTTATGCTGAAAACTATAAAACAGTGATGAAATAAATCACAGAAGTCTTTTAAAAGTGAAGAAAAATGGGTATATCATGGAAAAGTGATATACCATGGTCATGGATTGTTAGTTTAGTATAAATCAATATGTGAATTCTCTCCAGAAATGATGTATAGATTAAATGCAATACCAGTCAAGATCCAAGCAAGATTTCTGTACATATAAACAAGCTGATCTTAAAATTTATATAGAAAGGAAAGGAAAGTAGCTAAAACAAATTTTAAAAAGAATAAAGAATCAACAAATCACATTTCTCCATGTTAAGACTTACTCTATAGCTACAGTAATTGAGACAGTGTGGACTGGCAAAGGGCTAGACACAGAGATCACTGGATCAGAATATAGCATCCAGAAATAAACTCATAGTAGTATGGTCAACTGATTTTTGCTGAAGTTGCCAGGAGTGGGCACTGGTCCCTTTTGGCAGTCTGTGGTCAGGGATTTAAGTGGGCACAGGGAGCCCTACATGGAAGAAACTCTAACTTTCCCCATAAATCCTGAAAGAGAGCAGTTGAGTCCCTCCTACAGCCCATAGCCTTTTCAGACGCAGGCAATGAGGTGGGAGGAAGTGTCCCAGACAGGGGAAACAGCAAGTGGAAAGGCTCTGGCATGTCTGAGTAACAAGGAAGCGAGTGTGGCTGGGGCATGGGGAGCAAGGGGAAGAGCAGTAGAAGGTGAGGTCTGAGGGGCCCAGGCACAGAGGACCTTGCTGGCACCCAGAAGGACTTTAGTTTTTCCTTTGAGGTTTGCCCTGGGAGGGTTTTGAACCAAAGAGTGACACAATCTGACTACCTTTGTAATGGGCTCATTCTCACTGCTGGGTTGCAAAATGACTGAATGAGAGCAAGGGATGAAGCCAGGAGACAAATTAGGAAGCTGCTGAGATAATCCATGTGATAGATGATGGCGACTTAGACCAAGGTGGAAGCAAGCAGTGGAGGTGTTGAGATATTGTCAATGGGTCTGGACATAATTTGAAGTACATACTGTTGGGGGAGAGAGAGAAAGAGAGAGAGAGAGAGAGAGAGAGAGAGAAAGAAAATGTTAGGGGCTGTGGTGAGAATTTTTTACTGTGGGTTGTAGTTAAAAAGAAGAAGAAGAAGAGAAGAAGAAGAAGAAAGAAGAAGAAGAGGAAGAGGAAGAGGAAGAGGAAGAGGAAGAAGAAGAAGAAGAAAGAAGAAGAAGAAGAAGAAGAAGAAAAGAAGAGAAGAAGAAGAAGAAGAAGAAAAATCCGAGTTCGGGGGAGGTGGCTCACGTCTGTAATCTCAGCAATTTGGGAGTCTGAGGTAGGAAGATTTCTTGAGCCCAGGAGTTCAAGACTAGCCAGGCCAGCCTGGGCAACAGTGAGACCCTGTCTCTACAGAAAATATTAAAATTAGTTGAGCATGATGGCACATGACCGTAGTCCAGGTACTTGAGAGACTGAAGTGGGAGAATCACTTGAGCCCAGGAGGTTGAGGCTTGCAGTGAGCCGTGATCGCTCCACTGCACTCCAGCGCCTGGGAGACAGAGAGAGAGATCCTGTCTCAAAAAACAAAACAACAAAAACAAAACAAAACAAAAACAAAAACAAAACAAAACAAAAAAACCCGAGCAATTATATTTCTCCTCCATTCTGTTTCCTTGAAGGCTGACTCAGAGATCCCACAACTGCTTCAGACCTCTGAATGCCAATCCAGAGTATGTCCCTGTAATGGGTGAGGCAAGCAGAAAGCTACTATCTTACCTTCTTGGGAACCTCTGAATTTTTCCCCAAGGTGTGTGTGTGAAAGAAGCTGCTCTCCTCATCTGGCCTGCTGAATGGCCTGGCATCATGGGCACAGCCAACAGAGTTTGGTAGACTGGACTCACTCCATGGGGTTTCAGATCACAAATGAATAGATTTCCTTGTCTTTATTTTATAGATAAGAAACTTAGATGTGGAGAACTATGACTCCATGCCCAGTATCTTAGATCTAGTTGGTGGCAGAGTTGCAGTTTCTGTCTGCTGGTCCAGTTGTACATGGGAAGTGCTCAGGGCAGATGGCCACCTTCCTCTTTCTTTAGCAATCTTTTCTTTATATTTTCCTTTCTTCCTTTCCTCCTTTCCACCTTTCCTTCCTTCCTTCCTTCCTTCCTTCCTTCCTTCCTTCTTTTTCTTTTCTTTTTTTTCTTTTTTTGATGGATCCTCACTCTGTGGCCAGGCTGGAGTGCAGTGGCTCCATCTTGGCTCACTGCAACCTCTGCCTCCTAGGTTCAAGTCATTTTCCTGCCTCAGCCACCCAAGTAGCTGGGACTACAGGCAAGCGCCACCACACCCAGCTAAATTTTTGCATTTTTAGTAGAGACAAGATTTCACCGTGTTAGCCAGGATAGTCTCAATCTCTAGACCTTGTGATCCACTCGCCTCAGCCTCCCAAAGTGCTGAGATTACAGGCGTGAGCCACCGCGCCTGGCCAGTAATTTTATCTTTCTAAAGAGCCCAGAGGCCTTCCCTCATGAACCAGGTCAGCGGTGCAGTGGCCAGGGTGGTGGTGCAGGGAGTTGATGCCCTCCAGGATTCTGCTTCTTAAGGAGCCCCTTGCCTGCTTGCATGCCTGCCTGCAAGCTCTGACCTTCCATTCACCCAGGCAATGAAGGAGAACAAACAGCAGAGGCAGCTGGACACAGTGACAGACCAAGTCAGGGTGACTAACAGTGTGAAGTGCCCATCAGGCTGGTGTGCTGGGTGTAGACTGCAGCTTTGAACACAAGTGAAGGCATGCGCCTATTGTTATTTTAATTTTTAGGCTACAGAGTTGTTATGGGCTCAATTGTGTCCTCCTCAAAATTCATATGCTGATATTCTTACCTCCGGTACCTCAGAATGTGACTGTATTTTGATACAGGGTTTCTACAGAGGTAATCAAACGGAAATGAGGTCTTTAGCGTGGGCCCTAGTACAATACAACAAGTGCACTTATAAGAACAGGAAGTTTGAACACAGACACTCACAGAGAAAAGACGATGTGAGACTCTTGGGTAGTAGACAGCCATCTACATGCCAAGGACTGCTGGTACCCTACTGGCACCCTGCTGGCACCCTGATCTCAGATTTCCAGCCTCTAGAAGTGCAAGAAATAAATTCCTGTCATTTAAGCCACCCAATCCATGGTACTCTGTAATGGTAGCCTGAGCAGATTTAGACAAGAGTCATCCTGTGTTCTTGATTGCAGGTCAAGATATGACAAGTGTGGTCCTGCCCAGTCCAGGCCTATGCCCCTAATCAAGGGGCGGCCACTAAGACAGCAACTGAGGAGTTGGGAGCAGAGAGGCCCAATACAAAGCACTTCCTGCAGCCTCTGTCTCCAGCATCCCTCCTCTCTCCTTCCCTGCTGCCTTCTGGGCCTGTTATTGGCCAACCAGGAGTGGCTGCAGGGCCCTTTCCAGGCCCCTCCACCTTGCCCAAAGGAGACCCCACAGCTAGAAGCACCTTCCTAACAGCCAGCCATTGCTCCTCTGGCACCTAAAAGCAGCTGCAAGCAAGGGCAGGGGAGGGGGTTAAGAATGCCTGGTTCTCCTGGGGTTGGCACCTAGCAGCCTCCTCTGATCCCCTCAAAAAGTAAGAAGGTTTAGCCTGTGGGTGCACCTGCTTGGTGCCTCCTGAAGAGCTTGTTTTTAGCACATGCACCCTTTCCTCTCTCTGTCTGTCTTTTTTTTCTAAATAAGAGAAGGCAGTTCTTTCAGCACCAGGAGTGGAAAAAGAGGGAGGGGGCCAAGGAATGAAAGACTCAGAGAGTGTTACACATAACAGTGGGCGTATTTTATGGAAAGCAGCCGACAATCAGTGTTTGCAGACGCCTTTTATTTTATATTATTTCCTCATCTGTTCAGCTTTCTTGGGCGGGAGCCAGAAAGTTAATATTCTCAGTCAAAGTCGGCCTTTTATCTGTCAGGTTCAAAATGAAACCTAGACGCTGGGGTTTTAAAGTGTCTCAGTCAAAAGGCAAACACACCTTCTCAGCAACTCCAGCCCAGGGACTGTCGCTGAGGCTGCCGCTCCTGAGAGAAGCCTGACTCTTACTGGGGCTTTTGATTAAGAGTTGCTGTTGTTCCTTCAGCAGGACACGCGTCAGCTGGGGAACCCGGCCTGACCACAGCCTTTTGGCGTCATAGCGCATGAACATGGTGCCATCAGCCAGTGTCTGGGTCACCTCACAGATCATGCCAGGGTCCCAGGCAATTTGGCTGGCTAAACGAGGCCGGTGAAAGGAAAGGTCAGGACGGGGTGGTTAATCCCTGCCTGAGTCCTGGCTGGGCTCCTGAAAACAGCCTCTGTGAGAAACAAGTTTGCAGAGTTGTGATGGTTTTCAAACTTGTCTCCAATTTCTTTGACGGTGCCCCCATGAAAAGGTGGAGCTTTATTTCCCTCCCCTTGAATCTGAGCTGCCTTTCATGACTCACTTCTAATAAAGAGTAACACAAGTAACAAAAAGTGATGCTGTGTGGTTTCCCAGGATAGATCATAAAAAGTAAAACAGCTTCCACCTGGCACTCGCTCTCTCATGGGACACTCACTTTGGGAGCCCCAAACCTGCCATGTAAGAAATCCAGCTGTCCTGAAGTCACTATCCTGGAGGAACTGTGTTGAGAGACCACACAGAGACACCAGGTGCCCGACTGTGGCAGCCCTAGTTGTTACAGTGTTCTCAGCCCAAGCACCAGACATGTAAGAGAAGAAGCCTTAGCAATGTCCTCACCTCCATCCATCTAACTGCAGCAGCATGAGAGAGCCCATGAGCTGCCTTGCTGAGCCCAGGCCCCCTGGAACTATGAGTGCTGAGAAAATGATTACCACTATGTCACACCATTAGGTTTGGGGCTGTTTGTAATACAGCAATGGATAACCATTATAATGGCCTTCTCTCTTTTGATTTTGTCTCCTCCAAAGCCAAACTGTGGAAGATAGGTCCCTTTCTGCTGTAAAATCTTCCTTTGGCTGTTGATCTTGGGTCAAAAGGCTTGTATTTCAGTTGTGATTCTTCCTGACACATAATCTTCGTCATTCACTCAACCCTCCTAGACCTCAGTTTGCACATCTATAAAATGGGGATGATAGAATGAGGCTAACTTTACAGAGATGTTAGAAAGGTCAAATGAGATGGTGGATATAACTTATAGAGTTCTCAATGCCCTGAGATCCAAGAGCTATGATAAACACATTTCTTTTGAGGGCCTCTTCATCACAAGTGTGCTGCAGAAAGATATATGCAACCTATATAATAGGTGTTACATACGTGTAGAAACTGAACAGCCCCATGCAACTCTAAGAGGAAAGAGGACTTTGTAAAATACAAGAACTACACAGAAGCTTCTTCTTATTTTTTATGATCTATCATAATTACAAGGGGAGCAATCAGTGATGTTGCTCAGCTGTGGAGATTAATTTGATTCTAGGAAGCCCAAGGCATTGTGGCCCTCTCATTTATACCCTCATCAAATGAGGGCCTCTTCAGTCAATTTGGGAAGTCCCCTGTATTTGGAGGTGACTTAAAATGCAGTGGGAAGTCCTTAGGAGTAGAATTCCAGAGACCTCCTTGTATCAATCACCCCACCCAACTCCAGACCTAAATACACTCAATAGCATATTTGGGGCTCAACCAAAACTGAAAATAGGATCTGCAAGAACGGATGAGGAGTGAGAATTTTACCACATGCTACACTATCCCACAGTTAGCTTGGACCCAGAATTCTTCTCTCCTCTCTGAGTATTCTGCCCTCAGCACTAAACCCTTGGTGCGTCTGGGGGCCTCTCCTTTTCTTACAATATGGCTGCAGCTAATAAAGGCATAAATGCTGCAAAGCACTTATTACAGTAATATTATCTTTATATTATCCCAGCATTACCAGGCCGTGCTCAGGGGCCGGGGAGGCGGGAGAACCTCTTCGGTGCTGTCAGTAATCGGAGGAAGGCAGTTTAGTTTAATGATAATGACTTACACTTACATAGCTGCCCTCATCCCAGAGGACCCTGGAGCACTTTACAAACACACTCTCACTCTGAGCCTTTCTAACAAACCTGAGCCACAGCAATGCTTATAAATAATATATATTCTGAGTGCCTCTACATACTGCAAATGTATGATATAAATATGTATAAATGTAACAAATATGATTTTTGCATGTTACATTTATAATCTTTAAAAAAATGGTAACCCATCATGGGTGTGCAGTCACAAAACAGACTCATAGGATGCTGAAGTCCAATAGATAGTGATACTGCACAATAGATAGTGATACAGATAGTGATACTGAGCCATTTACAATAGGTATCAGCCTGAGCTTTTCAAAGCTAAGGAAATCCTCCACAGTCTACATTCACTGTGCTCCTGTTTCACTGGTAAGGTCATTCCTAGGTCAGGTTTGTTCAACCAGTTCCAGCTCAGGGTCAAGCAAATCCACAGATGTGGACAGTCCTGGATGCACACCAGGGTTGGTTTTGAAGCCCCAACATCAATGTGCTGTGTGATCATGGACAAAGCAGTAATATTCTCTGGGCCTCAGTGGAATCCTCAACGTAAGTGACTGTAAGGTTCTATGGTAGCTTGTGGCATTGTTCTCAATCCTTCAGGCCCTTCCTATATTAGAATTACATACATTTATGCCCTTTGCCGTGTGTATTTGTAGTTCTTCACATTAAAGTAGACAGAGCTTCCTTCACTATCTCATGGATTCAGAGTTCGGTCATGTTTTCTGATTACCATTGTTGTGTAACAAATGGCCCCAAAACTTAGTAATAGAGAACAATAACCATTTTATTATGTTGATGAACACTGTGGATCAGGAATTTGCTTGGGGATACAGTCAGGATGGCTTGTTTCTACACAAGGATGTCTAGAATCTCAGTTGGAAAGACTAGAAACCTGAAAGTGACTCAATGTTTAGAGCTGGGATCATCTGAAAGTTGTGGTCTCACATGTCTAAAGCCTGGCTTGGGCTAATCTGAAGACTAGGACAGCCAACTAGAGTGCCTACATGGGGCCTCCCCAGTGAACCTGGGCTTCCTTACAACATGGTGGTCTCAGAGTAGTCAGACTTCTTACACAGCAGCTCAGGCCTCTAAGTGCAAGTGATCCAGTGACCAAGTGGAAGCTGTATTGCCTTTTATGATCTAGTCTCAGAAATTAGTGTCACCTACTGTCTTCTATTGTTGAAGAAGTCACAAGCCCACCTGGACCATTAGACTCCACCTGTTGACGAGAGGAATGTCAAGGTTGCAAGGTAGGAGAGTGTGGGGATAGGATATATTGTGGTGGCCGTCAGAATTAGTTTCCTGTGCTGCATAACAAATTATCACAAGCTTAGTGGCTGCCATAGTGTATATTTTCACCGTTTCCCTGGGTCAGGAGTTTGAGCATAGCTTAACTGTGTTCTCTGCTCAGAGTCTCACAAGGCTTCAATCAGAGTGTCAGCCAGACTGCGTTTCTTTCCAGGACTCAAGATCCTCCTCCAAGGTCATATGGTTTTTGACAAAATTCAGTTTCCTCATCTGTGAAAGCATAGTAAAAATTGATGAAATGAGGGTTGTGGGAGAGATAGAGACAATGGTGTGAAACTGCTCACAGAGCCCATGTAGATGCCTGTTTAACATCAGCTGGTTTTATGAGAGGCAGCAAGGTATAGCGTGTTCAAGCTTGGGCTCCAGAACTGCATTGCGTGGTTCAAAGCCTGGCTCCATGACTTCCTAGATATGTGACCTTGGCTAAGTTACATAACCTTGCTGGTCCTCCATTTCCTTGCATGTAAAATGAGGATAGTAATTTTATATGCTTCATGGTGTCAGGAATAAATAAGATAATATATACATAAAGTGATTGGAATAAAACATAGTCTGTGGTAAGTACTCAATGAATATTAGCTGTTGTTCATTCTGCTTTTCTTCCTTCTTCTCCTGCTCCTTCTTCTCCTCCTTCTTTTTCTTCTCACTGTACATGAGTGAGGTCCTTCCTGTTAGCCATCCCACTTCTTTGCTGTCTCTATTACACAACCCTTGAGATAACTGAAAACCTCCTTGATTCAGTTCCACAGTCATTTAGCCTGCGGGGTGGAAGAACTAAGCCTTACTGAGCACCACTCCTCTCTGTTCCTTCCCTTAGCATCCCCTGGCCACTTTCTGGAATGGCACCTCCCTCTCCCCTACTCAGCTGCTCAAGTCAGAAACCTAATGAAGTTGACAACTTTCTCTCCTTCACCTCTCACTTCCAAACCACTACAAGTCCTGTCAGCTCTCCATCTAGAGTCTGTCTGGAACCTGTTCACAGCTGTCTACCTCCATGACACCAGCTGATCCAAGCTACCACATTTTCTTGCCAGGATGCAGCCATAGTCCCCAACTGCTCTCATTCTTGCCCTTATAATTCACTTTCCACATAATGGCCAGAGAGAGCATCGTCATTCCCCTACTTAAACCTTTCCCATGGCTTTCCTCTCCACTATGTATAAAATCCAAACTCTTTAACACAGTCCCCAGGACTCAACTTCTCCTTCTGCCCACTTTTGTTTTTTCCCTTCCCTTCCATTGGTACTGATTCCAAGGGCATTCCCTGATCAATTTCCCACATGCTCAATGCTATTTCAAAGTCTGCTTTCTGGGAAACCCAACCTGTGCCATTCAGTATCCCAGACCTTCCGCTCATCCATTTAGCTTTGCACAGAAATCATGCAATTTTTTTTTTTTTTTTAACCAACAGGGCCTCCTGCCCGGTTTTTTTTTTTTTTTTTCCTGAAACAGGACTGTCTGTAGCTTCCTGTGGAGTGTTCATTCGAGCACAGGGATTCTCCAACTTAAAACACTTGCCCAGCCCCACATTCAGAGTTTCTGATTCAGTGGGTGTGGGGTGGGTCTGGGAATGTGCATTTCTAACACGTTCCTGGTGATGCTGATGCTGTTTCTCAGGGAGCATGCTGTGAAGTCCACTGGTATAGGGAAATGACAAATAGACTGAGATTGTCATCCTTCTCTTAGTTCTAGTCTCTGTGGTCCCTCAGCAAGGTGGCCACACGAAGTTCCCTTTCAACTGGGAATTTATATTTGATTGTATTTAATTATTTAAAAAAAAGGTCTGGCCTAAGTGGATCCTTGGGTAGAAGAGAGAGGTCAGTAGTCTGGAGATGAGTAAGTCGCTCTTATCCTCTGGCTACCCCAAGTTTTCACCCATCTGTTTTGTATTCACTCCTCCCTGCCCCTGCCCCTCTCCTGAGCCCTACTTGCTCAGGAAGCCATCTCCCCAGGCACGTGTATGCCAGATACTCTACTGGGCACAGTCACCGAACATTCTAATCTACTCTTCGGGTCCCTTAAGCTGGAAGTCTCGAGAAGAGCCATGAGAAAACAGCCAAAAGGTGGGCCGAGGCTCAGGGAACTAATTGAAGAACGACTCCTCTGCGGGGCATTAATACCTTGCAAAGAAGTGAATCTACTGGCATTTTTTTTTAGAGTTTAATAAAAATATATATGCACCGTGAGAAAATCGCAGTAATAATTCCTTGCACCTTTGTTCCAAGAAGCCCAAAGCACTCCCCATATATTATCATATTCATTATCCTATTTTCTTCACATTTCTCATTAATTTTTTTCCGAGGTGATATATTAATATGAAATTCTAAATCACATTAAGGATACCACGAGCCCAACTGGTTCTCCTTACCCTAACTCCACCTTTCTCTTCTGCTCTTTCCATCCATCATCCTCATCCCCCACATCCCCCACCCAGGGAAGGGTAAGTCAGCAGCTGGTAAGCAGCTGATGGAGAGGGGGATAGAGATTGGAGGAGTGCAGGCTTCAAAGTGCTCCTTTGTCAGTGGGCTGCTTTCCAAGTCCAGTCACCAGGGCTCAAGTCCTCTCACCAGAGTAACTTGATCAGGTCCAGGACACTGAGGCAGGTCAGGAAAAGGAAGCAGCCTTCCCACCCAACTCCCCTTAACGGGTGTACAACCTACTCCCCGCTCCCTCTTGCAAGAGGGAAAGAATCAGGCTCATTACAGATATTATCATGCAGCACTTCATATTTCAAAGAGCTTTATAATCGCTAATTAGTTATTGCCAGAGAATATGGAAATGGCGTCTTGCTAACTCCCGCAGACCAGAGGCCAGAGTTCTGCAAGCAGGTCAGCCTTCAGCTGGCTGCCTGGCCTGGCCTGGTACGCAGGAAGTGTGGCCAACCACGGGTCAGAAGTCAAGAGGCTTGTAGTCACAGCCGGTGAGATTCTGTGGTTTCTGTGCCGATGCTTCTGAGTAACCGATCTGCATTCTGTCAGTTTAGGAGAGCCCAGAGACGAGCTAAATGCCTCAGGTGGCAACATAAAAGATGCAGCCAAAGCTAAAACAGCATCCTCAGCCAGAAAAGCCAATGATGAAGAAACACCTCCCCCTCTTCCCAGTGTGCTGAGGTTAATTCCCAATACGGTGGCTGCAAGGAGCCTGAGGTTCATGCTGAGAGGATGCTGGTGTGCAAAGTACAAGTGAGCCCATTCCAGAAACCTCCTAAAGGACCTTACGGACACACAGGTGTTCCAGTCAGGCTCTGAAGCCCCTCCAGCGGAAGGAGGGACAAGAAACAGCTTCGTTCACCCTGGATTACCTCAATATCATTTGAATTTCGTTCTAATTTCTCTCAGGAGCTGGAGTCAGAAGGGGCCTAAAGGAGGCAGGCCCTTGGGGAGGCTGACTCAGCCTTCCTGGAGGAACACTGCCCTGCCCGGGATGAGAGAGGAAGATGCAGGGAGCATTTTCATTTGGGACTCCATCTCTCCTCCTTCCAGTAAATGGGGATTGAGGAGGTGCTACCTTAAAGAAAATTCTGAGCAGCAGCAGCAGCAGCAGCAGCAGCAGCAGCAGCAGCAGCAAAAGCTTTTTCTCTAGTAAAGCACGCCCCTGCAGGTCAGAGGTGGGCGGGACAAAGGCCCAGGAAGCACCCTGGCTTACAGAAATTCCACAGGGACCCAGCCGCAGGAAGCTCCAGAAAAGCTCTCTCAGGGAGTGAGCAGAAATCTCCAATACAGATATTCCCCACTTTCTTCTCTTCCTGGTGAGGGGACCTGCAGAGGCCAACTCAGTCGTCAGATTGTAGTTCCCCTAATAACTCCAGTGTTTGTGCTGAAGCAGAGCAAAGGTGAAATGATAGAGATGCACGCCTCAGTCTATGTCTTTGGGAAGCATATGTCTGCAATACCCAAGCCTTTGCATCAGAGAGAGTCGTTTTGCCCATTGCTGGCAGGTTACCTATGAGAAACTGCTGTTCTTAGGACAGAACTATGCCGTGAAAGAGATTGATGTGTCCTGGGCCTCATTTCTCAGCACTCCAGCAGGAGGAGGAGCCTTGCCCCTGCATTGCAGAAGGCAGCCCTCATAATGAGAATGCCGCCTATGGCCCAGGCCTACGCAGGATCAGGATCGAAGGCTTCATCCAGCCTTGTCAGCAGGGATCAGGGGGCAGGGTAGGATGGGATGGGAGTGGGGCTGGACCACACAGAGAGGTTTCCAAGGCCTTTGGGAACCAGCACTTATGCAATCTGGGTCCTTCTAGGGTGTGACAACCAGCCGTTCTATCTCACCTTTTCTCAATTTTATGCTGATGCAACCAGCTGAGAAGTTGGAGCCAAAGCCTTCGTTTAGAGCTCAAGCTGCCACTTCATGTCCTCTTATCAACCCCCACCTACCACCATCCCCTCCACTCCCATGCCCTTCTTTCTCCAAGGCCCAGAAGTCAAAGGTGATGGAGGCCCACCCTGGGGTAGAGGGGAAAGCGTGCCATTCCTCATGATTCCTAGATCAGAATGGTCTAACTTCCCTCCCACTACCCAGAACTTCCAGCAGCAGGCTTCTGCCTCCAGCAGTCCTCCCGGTCATCCCCACCTTCCTTTTCAGCCCAGACACCTTTTGATACTCCAAGTAGACAAAATGCTCCTCCAACGTGAAAGCGACCCAAAGCCTCATTTCTCAGTTCTGATGGAGCAAGTGGAAGACAAATGGGCCCCTGAAGCTGGGGCAGGCACACATCTTAGCCACCCATCTTGATGGCTGTAACCTTCAGGAATACCCCTTTCCTAATCTGCTAAAGTTTCCTGCTGTCATAGATATTGCTGGGTGTGCAGGCACACAACACACCCAGACACAGGCTCCCCACATGCACACTCACTCCCTGCTCATCACACACATACGTGCACAGGCACACTTGCTCTCACATGCATGCTCACTTCCACACACACTCACACACATGTTCTAGCTGTGTCCTCAGCTCTTAGATTTTGCTTCCATTACAGGAGAGATAGGTAATGCTAACTGAGTCAGGACCCAGAGAGGTGGGGAAAGGGACGGTTCCCTCCACATTCCAATCGCTCCACCTTCATGTTCAGGCTTTAGCTGGGCCAGTGGCAGGTGGAAGTGGAGTTGGAGATTTTGAAAAAGCAAGGAAGAAGGAGCAAGAGAAGGTGGGGAGGAGCAGTGAGGAGGGCTCTGGGAGACACAGTGCCTCTGCTGAGGGTTGAGGGTAGGGGTGGAGTGGGAGGCGGTAAGAGGGCAGACATCAAATTTCCCCTTGAGACCCAGCAGGAAAACATGATGTGGGGAAAGCAGAAGTTTGGGGGTCCTGTTGGCCTCCTGTGTGACTTTGAACCACAAGATCATTTAACTTCTCTATGTCTCAGTTTTCCTATTTCCAAAGTGAGGATAAGGATACTTGTCTTTCAGCGGTGCTGAGAGGATGAGCAATACTCTTAGTCAAGAGTCTAGCATAGAATAAGTCCTCAGCAAATGGCTGCTATTGTCACTGGTGCCTGAACTAGAAGGGATCTTGGAAGGTGTCAGTTCTTGGCCTCATTCATAGGGGACCATGAAGGACATGTTGGTGATATGCTTCCTTCCCTTGCAGTAAAGCCAAACCCCTCCTGACTCTTTCCAATTGTTCTGTCATGGGGCAATAGTGCAAAGAGTAGCAGTGGTTGTAGATTACACTGGCATTCACAGAGATGGAAGAGGTGGGGAGGGCGGTGTATAAGATTAATACAGAGGTGTCTGTGTGTGGGGTGACTCCCAGGACAAGTGCCAGGGAAAGAAGAAATGCACATTTTTCTTTCTGCTCCTGGGAAAGTAGGTTTCTAGTGGGTTGGGGTGTGGCCAGAATCACCAGGCAGGACCAGGGACACAAGAACCCCCCAGGTGCACAGCCCACCAATACAGGGCAAAGTTAGTGAGAAACTCCCATCTTTGTGGCCACTTTCCCCCAGGGAAATGGGACTGCTTCCATGACTGCTGTCTTGAAAAACGGTCTCAGATCATCTTCTCACCCATTCTCTGAGCCTCTTGGAGTATCCCAAATAGTAAAACACTGAGCATGAAGAGGCCATCAGTGTCATGGTTAAAGGCCCAGATTCTGAAACCAAACCTCCTGCATTTGAATTCTGGCACTACAACTTGCCAGCTGTGTGAGTTAAGTTCAGTGTGCCTCAGTTTCCTCATCTATAAAATGGAGAAACTTAGTACAATGTCAGACACATGGTAAGTGCTATTGCAATATTGATTACAGTGATTACAATTATACTCCTTATACTCCTTAGCCAGTTGTCTTGCATGGGGAAAAGTACTCAGGAGGAGAGTGGGTCAACTGTGGCCTTGTAGTCAATTGAAGCCTCACAGGAGGCTTGGTCCAACGAAAGAAATAAGTCCTAGGGAGCCTGTAGATCTAGCTCTCTCTTTCCAGCAGAGTCCCTGTTCTCTTTTTCTTGTTTCACCAGGAGATCCAAATCCTCGGTCCAGACCCACCCTCCATCCTCCTCTCCACTCCAGGTACACACTCAGTAAGGAGCTTTTCCATCTGACCTTCTGCTTCCTGGCCACAAGCATCAGCAGCTCTCCCTTGAGCCCCTGTTTCAACAAACCCTGTTTCTAGCACAGGGCAGTGCCAAGAGCACAGGGCTGGAGCCAAATGGCCTGGCTGCAGTCTTGGCTCCATCCCTTACTAGCTACTGACCCCTTAGGCAAGTCATGCAACTTGTCTGAGACTCAGTTTTCTCATCTGACAAATACGGATAAAACAGCTGCCTACCCCCACTTCCAGGGGTTCTTTAAGAATCAGAAAAACAAAACAAGAATCAAACAGGAATGCTTGTGAAGGCACTCTGCAAGCTGGGAAGAACCAAGCAAGCCATACACTGTGAATCTTCATTCTCTTTCTGTCTCTACTCTGATGAGCTGCTGTTTGAAGTGAGACTTCCAACACTTCTGCTGCTTCTAGTAAAAGGTTATCCTTCTATCTGCATCAGTCAAATATTACTGTGCAAGAAACATTCCAAAACATAGTGGCTTAAAACAATAACTGTTTTTACTAATGAGTCTTTAGATTGGCTGTGTGGTTCTACTGATCTGAGCTGGACTTAGCTGGGCGCAACTCACTTGCATGCCTCTGGTGAGCTGTGTGTCAGCTAGGAGGCTTTGGTGATCTGGGCTGAGCTCTCATATATCTGAAAGCTTCAACTGGAGCAACTGAGCCAACTCATCTCTGCTTCACTTGTCTCATTCTTCAGCAGGCTACCTTAACCCGTTCTCATGGCAAAGGCGCAAGAGCAAGAGTGAGGAAGCTCAATCATGCAAGAAGGCAGGCAGAAATGTGTGTGTGCTTCTCAAGGCACTGTTTGTGTCATATGCATGTTCTCATGAGTGTGTGAAAGTTTTGTGGATTTCTGCAAGAAAGGATGGAACATCTCCATCACTGCTTCCAGATTTGACCTGGAGGACTAACAACTCTGTACTGCTTGAGCACTCTCATATATAAGCATATACCTCCCATTTGAATAGTTCCCTCAATGTACAACTCTTGTAGAGTGCACAACCTGAACATCCTACATGGCAGTCCTGCGAGGACCTCTGACATCCCCACCCTAGCTTCATTTGCCTACTATGTAAAATGGGGCTAATGTCTGCTTTGCCTCCTGGAGTGAATATCCGTAGAAATAACATGAGCAATTCATGTGAAGGTAATTCTTAAACTTTGAGAGCTCCAGAGTTGTATGCTGTCATTAGAGGTAATAGTGGAATTTGTCTGAGTAGACAAGTTTCAACCGTGGAAGCAGGGAATAAAATTCAAAAGAAGGGAGAGAGTTTGCAAAGGAGTGAGGGAGTCAGGAAGGAAAGCCAGAGCCTAGTAATAAAGATAATCCAGGAGGGTGGGCGAAGGGGAAGCTGGGAGGGGGCACAGGGCTAGTGGCTTCCTTTGGACCAAGGCTGGCGTGATGGAGAGGAAATACTCTGGGGGGAACACTGGGCCTTCGGCAATAAAGAGAACCTAAGGGAGTCAAGACCCCAGGCCTTGCTGCCCGTTCAAAGGGCGGTGAGTGTGGGGCGGATGCCCCCAACGCCGGGCATCGGGGCTTCCTTTTCTCTTCTCGCAGACGCGCGGGTCCGCAAAGCATTCCTCCTTTAACTATCCGGTGGCCTGGGCTGCCTGGCGGCACGGCTTTTTCCACGAATCAAGATAAAGTGATTCCCCCACTCCCAGCCGCTCTTCTCTCCCACTCAGCTCCTGTTCTTCGCCTTCCCAGGCAAGCGAGGCCGGCGAGCTAGACTGCCTCACCGAGGCGGCTCCCGGTACGGTCTCTGGCTCTGCCGGGACCTCTGGAAGCCCCCGCGGCTCAGGCGCGCCACGTAGGGTTCCCCCCACTCAAGGCTGCCCGTCCGCCACCCAGCCTCCCTCCCTGCCCCAGCTGGCGCAGGAGGGTGGATACCGCTGTCTGGAAACACTTAGCGCCCTGAGACCGCAAGACAAGCCGCCTTCCCCGCGCCACAGGAGAATCCGCCCAGAGCTGCTCAGGACAGACGTTGGCCCATCTAGGGCGGGGACTGGGGGCAAGGGTGGCAGTCCTCTAAGGCAGGGGTGTAGGGTGAGGGGAGGAAAGTGGCAGAAAAGAAGGAAGGGAATAGGAGGATGAAGGAGAGAAGAAGGAAGGAAGCTGGTGGGGGTTGAAATGGAGGGAGCAGGAAGGAGAAAGAGAAGAGAGAAAAATGGAGTAAGATAGGGCAGAAAGGATGGAAAAGGAGAGGAAAGAAGGAAAAAGGGATGGAGAAAGGAAGGGGAAAAGATGAGAGGGATGAGAAGGAGTGGGTGGGAAGGAGAGGGAGGAAAGAGAAAGGGGAGGAGGAGAAAGGAAGTGAGGACGCAGGGTGAAGTTGAAGGGCAGGGAGAAGAGGAGACAGAGGAAGGAAAATGAAGTTGGCAGAAAGGGGCCAAGGAGAAAAGGAAGGGATGAGGGAAGGCATGAGAAAGAGGAGGAGGGGAAAGGGGACCCAAGGGTTTGAAAGGAAAGGGAACAGAAAAGAAGGAGGAAGAGAGGACAGAAGAGCTTTGGTTCTGCTTCTTGTCCTTTTAGACTCCAGTGCCACACTCCTCAGCGTGTGCATGCGGACACACACACACACACATTTCTATGAGGAACTTTGTAAAAAAGAAGCCATATAAAAGGGAGAATAAGGGAAGGAGGACCATAGAGAAAAGCCAGGTGTATAAAAGAGTTTTGAAGCAACACATCCTGTTCCTGGACCTGAGAGGGGCTGAAGACAGAAGTCCTGGCCCACTGGCAGGCTGGACAGGCAGCTAGCAGGAGAGCCAGCGGGTCCAGGTTCAAAGCCCCAGTCTGTCTATTCTCTCATTTAGAAGGTGCACTGTGAAAGCAGGTAGCAACCTGCCTGAGCATTAGGTACCGCATTTATGAAATGGAAATCATGTAAATGCCTGCTTTACAGGGATGTTAAGTTAAATTAAGTTAAACAAACAAGTATGCCTCTAGGAGATGCTGCTGGTTCCTCACCTGGGCTGGCACACCCATCCCCCAGCTGCTGAATGTTGGCTGACCCCTTTCCAAGATAGGAGCCCTCTTGCCCCAAAAATGCTCCAGAGGTTACCATCTTGCCCCCTGGGGCTACTGGCAGCCATTGCCTGTCAAAGGGGCAGGGGAAATACAAAAACTCACCACCTTTCCTCAAGGTGGTTAACTGTGTGGTGCTCTCACACTTCAGAGCTTCTGGCTCAGTTTCTATCTTGAACTCTGTCTGTCTCTAGGGAACCGCACCTAAGATAGCACCTTCCTGAGAATTAGTTGTCAGAGAGCTGGGACCAAGGATGGGCCTAAGATTGAGGAGTGGGCCTCCTGGAAGTGGAGGGACCATACACAGCCTTGCCCCAACCTAGAGGGGCCAGCTATGTGAGCCTCTGGCAGGTCCTAGGCTGCTCTGGGCTGGTCTCACTTCCCCTGGGAGGATTGGAAGAGGGAACTGGGTGGGATTCAAATGAATTTTAATATAAGCTAGGGGGCTTTTCTCCCAGGTTATGGTTTCCTGGGGCATGAGGCAGCTGTGAGCTCTTGCAAACAAGGCTGACACTGTCCCTCAAAATCCCCAAACAGCCGCTGAGAAGCCCATGGGGTGGGGAGGCAGGGAGGAGAGGAGGCTGCTGATCTTAGGGACATTTGGTGATGGGGAACTTTGGGAATAATTTAAGGGATGAGAAGGAATCAGGGCACACTTGAATGGGGGAGGTGCCCACAAAGCTTCCATTTGTGTGCAATTAGTCTAGGGATGCCCTGATTTGCATAAGGTTCATAAATTTGCATAAAATTGCTTGAGGCCCTAACCACCAGTACAGAAAATAAAATAACATGAATCAATTAGTGGGCCTCGCTGTGATTGGAGCAAGCCTGGTGTTGGGGAATCTCCTTCTCATGACTCCAGCAGCCCTGGATTGGCATGAAGGCAGCTGGAGCGCAAGACCCACAGACCAGCTAAGCTGCCTGGGAAGGGACCTAGGAGGAAATCCCTGTCCCCACTTTGCCCATGCAGGGAGGAATGGGGCAGTCCCACAAGTGAGGACAAGTAGGTGGGCAGAGGAGATATGAAATCAGGGCCTGAGCCAGCACATGTGAGCTGCAGGTCAGAGCTGGTGGAGGAGATGTGAGAGGACCCCATGCATGAAAGGAAATGTGGGGAAAGGGGAAGGGAAAGAGAAGGGAAACTCATCATTTCAACCCCTGTGTTTATGGAGGACCCTTATGCCTCTGACCTGGCTCAACACACATTCTCTCACTCAATTCTCATGACAATCTTAGGAAACTGATGCAATTATCCCATTGTAGAGATGAAGAAATATGACTTCAGAGCACTTACAGTTTTGCACAAGATAGCACTAACAAATGGCAAATCTGGGCCTGTCCAGCTCCAGAGGCCCATAGTAACTCCCCAGTGAGCACAGTGCCTGGCATCCAGCAGGAGTGCAGGAAATATTTATTTAATACATGACTGACGTATTTGGAGATGAGGTTTGAGGGGAGGTGAAGGTCAAACTGAGGATGCCATGGCAATTCTTCTTCTTTTTTTTTTTTTTTTTTTGTGATGGAGTCTCACTCTGTTGCCCAGGCTGGAGTGCAGTGGCTTGATCTTGGCTCACTGCAAGCTCTGCCTCCCGGGTTCACACCCCATTATCTTGCCTCAGCCTCCCAAGTAGCTGGGACTACAGGCACCCGCCACCATGTCCAGCTAACTTTTGTATTTTTAGTAGAGATGGGGTTTCACCATATTAGCCAGGATGGTCTTGATCTCCTGATCTCGTGATCTGCCCAGTCATGGCAATCCTTAAGAAAAACAGGTTAAAAGTGAGCTCTAAGATGCAATTCCCTCCCCCACCCCTTTTTTTTTTTTTAACAACAACGACAACAAAAAAAGCAAATCCTATCAGTCATCTTCGGAGTCTGGGAACATGTAAGTAAATCATGTTTCTCCCCCATGATAATTTCTGTGAGCTGGGCTTTTGTTCCTCTTTGGCATTTCCCCATCCTTCCCTATCTGCTTGCCCACCTTCCAAGCCCTGCCCACACTTGCCCATATGAGGAATTTTCAATTCTAGTCTGGAACCGGTGGTCCTTGGTGAGTCAGCTGTGGCCGTAGCTAACGAAGAAGCTGAGGTTATAGAGCCCAAGCTTGTTTCCCATGGCTGAAATGACATGTGCTCTTATCTTACATTCCCATCCACTAGCAAGCCTAGTGCTGCTAAATCAGCTAGTGCTGATGAATCACCAATTTCTCTCTCCATCTCTCCCTTTCTCTTTTGCATTGACCCTGCTGGTTTATAAGAACCCTCAGGATTTTTTTTGTCTCTGCTCTCTCCCTGAACCTCCTCCTCCCCTAGAGTCACTGTTAATGAATCAAATTGCCCTTCGACTTGAATTACGGGGAAAGCAGCCTCACCCACTACTTGCGGTAGATGGGGTGGCTGCTCCCAGATCCACACTGGCCTTGTTGCAACGACTCAGAGTGGATGTTTATTTTTGAATCTCACATCCTTTATCTGAGAAAATGGACTACCGATGGGAAACAATTACCTACCACTTACCCCACAGGGCTGATGGGAGCAGATGGCACATGCGATGGAGAAGCAGCGCAGTGCATTAATGTCATCAGCAACGATCACAGCCATAATGAGTCCACATCACGGGGACTGAAAACCAGAGAGAGGAAAGAGCAACAGCTGGGCACTCCTTTAGCCAGATCTGGTTGCAACCACCCAAATGGCTTGTTCCAGTTTCACTAATAGGCAGAGGGCGATGAGAGGCTACAAGGGGACCCACAGAAAATAGCCGCTGCTTTCAACCCTGCTGATTATCAGGGAGCCCCTCTGCAGAGAGCACACGGCAATTCATTGTTTACCTGGATCCACTGAAAGGCTTTCTTCTGCTCTGACTAAATAAAGTGTGTGTGTGTGTGTGTGTGTGTGTGACCACACAGTGCCTCTGACAACTTTGCCCAGAAAAAATGCAGGGGACAGTCATAGTAAGGTCTATAAAGCTAGGAGTAATGTTCAAAGATAATACATAATGGATGTGAGAAAGACCTGCAATGACACTTTATGATTTGGTGAATTTGGAAGCTGTGATATCAGGGATTATAAAGAGAAGACGACAGGCCAATTTCTTAGCTATAGAAAGGACAAGGATGGGGACCAAGAATCCAGCCAGCATCCCTGACACTTCAAAGGGGTTCAGGTAGAAAAAAAAATCAGCCCACTGCTGCATGCCTGTTCCTTCCCCAGCTTGCACTAATACCATGACTTTGCTCCCCATCTTCTCCCCTATTCCCTTTTCTGTTACCTTTTTCAAAGCCCAGAACAGCTCAAGGACACCTTCACATTCTTTTCTTCCTTTCCAGCCCAGCCCTGCAGCGAGCTCTATACCATTGCCATGAACGTTAGGGTCTTAGCATAAGAAGTCCGGGATTGACAAGTTTCCAAGACAAAACTTGGCTTTGAACTTGGCTTTGTCTAACTCCAGAGGCCAGTGGCAGCCTCCCACGGATCATCTGGCTTCCAGGAGGAGGTCACGGAACCCATGGTTTCTATGTTCTTTCCACTAGGGCAGCAGAACATGACTTTCCTGCAAGCCAATCTAATCAAGTGTTAGAAATCTGGGGAGTTCAGAAGCCACTTTGTGGTTCTGAAGCTGAATTCTCAGCATTCCTGATGCTTCTGAGTTCCAGTTTGGCTTCCATTCCTGTTTCAGATTGAACCTATACTTTTAATTATCTTTGATGGGGGCGGAGGGAGGAGATGCAGGGCAGGTTTATCTTACCAGTTGTTCTCAAGTGAGAAGGTTTTTGCTGGCGCCTGTCTGCAGGCAGTGGGTGAGCTCTTGAAGGCGCACAGCTAGATTCAGTAGAACTCAAGGACTCCAAATAAGTTGGGTCATTTTGAGGAGCATTAATATTTGCAGTGACTATTTAAAATTAAGATCATGGAATGCAAATGCTAGAAATAAAGATAGGGACAGATCTTGTCCAATCCCCTCATTTGGCAGAGAAGGAAACTGAGGATCAGAGTGGGTGCATGACTCGTCCAAGGTCACACAGCTTATACTAATTGTCTGACTCTACTTGACAATACAGGCTTCTGGACTTCAGACTGAGATATTTCCTACTATACTATACACTCCATCCATTTACTGTCTTTATTCCATGTCACAACATAGATTTTTTGTTAACTGTTTTGTGTAAACAAGGATGATGTTTATCAATATAAAGCATAAGTGTTTCATGGTTTAGTTTACCTTTGCTTCCACATATTTGTTAGTTGCTGTGAACACTCAGGAACTCCTCGATTCGCTGGGTCTGGCTTCTGTCTCAACCACTCCATTGAAATTGCTTTTCGTGACTCCCTATTTGTTGCTACATTCAAAGGATACTTACAAGACCTCATTTTACTGAACATCTTGGCAGCATTTGACACTGCCGACCCCATCTTCTTCCCTTGAGTGTTCTAGCTCAGTGCTACTCAAAAAGCATGTGTGGACTGGGACCAGTAGGCCAACTGTTGCTGGTCTGCAGGGAGAGGAGTACAGAAACTGAGAATAATAGAAACTTTTGTAGCAATTTGGCAGAGTACTTTTTGTTTGCTGAATCTACTACAAAAAATTAGGCTTGTATTTTGAATGTCTTATTGGACTTTTTGTTAATTAGTTTTTCTAAAATCAAAAGCAATACAGTAATGTCATCTGGGAAGATTTTGTTTTCCCTTTTTAGGATACAAGTGGTAAAAAAAAAAGAAGCAGACTCAAAAAGCAATTATTGGTCAAGGCACAGGAGGAAGTTACATTAAGACTAATTTTTAGAAACAGGTAGGATGGTTTTCTGCTCAGTTTCTAAGGACATACGCACATTCATTGTAGTAATCATCCAATTGTCAAAAATTAACAGAGAATTCAGAAGTGGCACCAGGTTACAAACCATCCTGTTTGGTATATGAATTTCCTTTTCTGGGGTGGGGAGAAGGAACAGCAGTGATCTTTCACCCAGAGAACTCATTCCAATGATGGTCTCATTGCATCCTGGAAATCTGCCAGCCCACATGAAGGAATTGTCTCACCTTGATTTAAGCACAGTTGGGGAATCAGGAGCTTGGCTTTAAGTCCTGGCCAGAGAAAGTAGTGCCCATCAGATGGAATGCCACAGCCTCCCCACTCCCAGGTCTCAGTGTCAGGTAGGGTGAATTAATGTCAGTCAGGGTAACCCCTGGGGCTAAGCTAAGGAGGGGCATTAATTAGTGATCCTATAGCACACTGAAAATAGAAATGTCAAGTGTTGTTATTAATAGTCGTGTTTCCTCTGCTTTGGTTTCCCAGGTCCCTTATACTTTCACTTCAGAACCTCTGGAAAGTAATGAGAATGCTTTTTTAGAGGGAAAAAAAGAGATGTAATTGTGTTATACCTCAATATGGTGGGAAAAATAAAATGCAGATGAATATGATACAGTTTCTACAGTAACCCTGAAGACTGAAACCCTAAGGAAAAAGTTAACTGCTTTAGTACATAAAAATGTAAAACTTTGGGCTGAGTGCGGTGGCTCATGCCTGTAATCCCAGCACTTTGGGAGGCCAAGATGGGTGGATCACCTGAGATCAGGAGTTCGAGACCAGCCTGCCCAACATGGTGAAACCCTGTCTCTACTAAAAATACAAAAAAAAATAGCCAGGTGTGGTGGCACGCACCTGTAGTCCCAGCTACTCAGGAGGCTGAGGCACGAGAATCGCTTAAGCCTGGAAGGCAGAGGTTGCAGCGAGCTGAGATCATGCCATTGTACTCCAGCCTGGGCAAAATAGTAAAACTTTGTCTCAAAAAAAAATAAAAATAAAAATAAAGTAAAACTTTGATATTGAAAAATAGCCAGAAACCATTAAAAGACAAGTGAAAATCTGGGAAAAAGATTTTTTACATAGAAGACAGCTGAAAGAAGAGTATCCTTAATATGTAAAGTGCTCTTATAATCAATAAAGGCAAAAGGCATGAGTAGGCAATACACAAAAGAAGAAACACAAATCAACTGTATATGAAGACTGAAGAGGTTCAGTCTCACTGGTAATCAAAGAGATGCCAAATAAAACAGCATCACAGACTCCCTTTTGTTTGTCAGATTGGCAAAGATTAAACATATTGATCATATCCAGGCAAAGTGAGAGGAAATGGGCATTTCCATTTGTCATTAATGGGATAGTAAATAGGTACAGACTTCTGAAGAATGCTTTGACAATGAATAACAAAAGCCTTGTCCTCTGACTCACAGATTCTACCTTTAGGAATAATCAAACAAGTACACAAAGATGTGTATGACAAGATTGGTCATCTCAGTGAGGTTTACAGTGGCAAAAGTGGAAGCAATCTAAATATTCACGGGTAGCTGAATGGTGAGGCATACAGTGGAATAGTATGTAGTCACTTTGAAAAGATATATAGCTTTATTGATATGGAAAAGTGTCCATGACATGTTGTTGCCACTAATTGAAAAAAGAAAGTTGGAAATAGGGAATAAAGAATGATTTGATTTTTGAGCATTTTAAAAGTGTGCGCGTGTGTATGTGTGTGTGTGCATATGCACGCCTGTGTGAAAACCTGTGTAAAAGTACTCTGCGATGATACCTTCTGAATGATGAGATTATAGGTGATTTTAATTTTCTTATTTTGTACTTTTTCATAATTTACTGATGTTTCTACAATGAAAACTGATAGTCATCACCACTGAAAAATATGTTTTAGGGAACACTCCGTCTAGTTGTTCTGGCTGTTTTACAGGGGGTGGAAGAAGCAACAAATAGACACAGAAATAAAAATAAGGAAGTCAAAAATTCAATTAGTGGTACATTCGATTGTTCCTATCTGAAATCATTATTTTAGTACTCATTTTGGAATCTACCCACTTATTCATGAGAGCTTCCCTACCCCTAGCAGCCCTGTCTTTTTCTTTTGAAAATACCCTGGAACATTCTATCACATTAGCTGCCCTGAAATCATGATTGGGTATAATACTTGTATTTTTATTTTTAATTGCTAATAAAAAATAATTGCCAATTAACTCTAATGAATTCTTAATGAAAAAAGGATCTCTCCCCAGGGACATATATTGCAATCTCAAATCTCTGAGTGAAGCTGTGCAAAGAGGTCTCACTGAGCTAATCTCCACTGGGATCACCCTCACCAAGTGCTCAGGGCACCCTTCCCCTTTAGTGGGAGCCAACAACCCCACCAGTGCCTCTAAGTGACCTTCCCACATGCCAACTTCTGGTTATATTTTTACAGAGACGCATCAAGGCCTGACCCATGTTTGGAAATGTAACCTGAGATTCCAAAGCGTCTTCTGTTAGTAAGTCTTACGTCATCTCATGCTAACTATTAGAATGGGAATATGAAGAGTTTACCAATTTTTTCCTGAGATTTGTCAGAGAAATAAAAACATAGAATAATTATAGTTTTCTGGACTGTATATTATCTATCTATCTATATATACACACAACTTACATACATACTATGTATACATCATTAGTTTGAATCGTGACATTTCTGATATTAAACTCTTTTTGATCTCTCAACCTAGTATATTATTGCTACACTGGTAGTATCCAGACAGTATTATGCTATTTATTAGGAGAATTAAATAGATAATATATTTTGATGTTGTGTTTGTTGCTGTTGCCTTTGTAGAACACTGAAAATCTTTCTTCAGGGAAGAAAAAAAGTGAGCATTTTAAGCAGATTTCCCACTGACCAAAGTATACCTATGTGTGTATGAATGTGCGTATGTCCTTAGAAACTGAGCAGAAAACCATCCCACCTGTTTCTAAAAATTAGTCTTAATGTAACTTCCTCCTGTGCCTTGACCAATAATTGCTTTTTGAGTCTGCTTCTTTTTTTTTTTACCACTTGTATCCTAAAAAGGGAAAACAAAATCTTCCCAGATGACATTACTGTATTGCTTTTGATTTGACACACTCCATTTCTGCTGATTCCCTTTAGAAATCATTCCATTCTTGGATAGCTGGCCAGAGAAGTGAAGCAACCTGCCCAAGGTCACACAGCTAATTAGAACAATCTGGGAATATAACCTCGGGCTTTTCTACCTTTTCACCCTGCAGAGGAAGTGAGGGCTATTATCATCAGCTCCCCTCATGAAGAACAGGTTGGCTAAGTTAAATAGTAGGGCCAGGAACCAACAGCCTGGAAGGTCTGAGGGAAAAGATCATCAGTTGACAAATTATCGTGATCATTATTAATGTTATTATTCATATGCTATGTCTGCGGCAGAAAACACAGGTTTATTTAAAATGCACATAATAATTTGAGTTTGCTCCAACATTTATTTTCTGTCTAAATCATTTTTTAACTGATATGAATGCAAAGACTTCTGAAGACAAAAAGCAAGGCTTTTTAAAAATCCATAACCTTAAATTAAGACCACATTTATTTACACTGCTGCTTGCAGCCCAGAACTTTCTCCTTTTTAACTCTTCAGTGACATTGGCAAGCCGTATTTCCACCTCTTCTTGACCCAATTTTCATTTTTTCTAGTAACAACTGCATTGGAAGACCAAAACACAATGCATTTTGCAGAAAGAATCCGAATGGGATTTTTAGTAAGTTGGCCTGACCACTTCCCAACAAAACGATGCCTCAATTGATCTCTATGTAGAAATGGCAGCTGGTGATGAGAACCACTGTGCTCTGGTGGGTAGTTATTTTATCAGGACAAGCATTTCTGTCATGATAAGAGAAAAACAGCATGACTGGGGAGAGACACACAAGACAGACAGACACAGATAAGACCCAGCAAGAACCTGACTGCAGGACCACAGTCACAGAACCTAAAATGGAAAGTTTCTGATAACCCCTGATGGATTGGAGCCAGGTGGGGGCAGAGAGGGGATTTTGGGGGAAAGTGCACATTTGGAGGGTCAGAAAAGGCCTGCTCCCTAGACAGCCTGCACTTGCCCGGAGCTTTGTTAGGGGGCGCTGTGGGGCTGCAAGTGCTGCTTCACCACCCTACAGAACTGCTGGCTTCCCAAGGCCTATGGCGGTTAAAACCCCCATAGCTCTTTTGGCAAAGAGTAGGTGTGTCCTGGCCAGGTTCCAGTTTGGGTAATTACAGCCTGTCAACCTAAATCCCCCCCAGGATTGCAGTTAAATATGGTACCCGTCTTCACAATTAAATTTTAGCTCTAATAGGACACTAGATTGTCATGTTACGTGACAGTTAAATAGCAGCTGCATCATACCCCAGAGGTAGCTGCACTTTTGTGTGACTACAAAGATTTCTCCGGGTGTAATAAATGACCTGTATGGACAGATTGTATGTGTGGTGGGAGGGGGTGGTGGGGGGTTTCTGCTAAATTGTAGTTGGTAGCTATAGGACTTTGCTCATCACTAAACATTATTTTTCAAATTGTTTCAGGGAAAAAAATTATGGGGAACACTTAATTACTCCAATATAATTTGCAGTTCTTTTACCTGAAAATAAAAATCAAGATGCTAGGTTGTTGCAGGACAGAGGAGGCCTCCAACTACCATCCATGTCACAGGCATCCTTGCCTGTCTCTAAAGATGTCATGCACTCTCTCCTCCCTTTGCCTGTGTCCTTACTTCTCCCACAGCCTGGAACACCTTTCTTTTATTCTCTGCTTACAGAGACTGTTCCATCGAGGTCCAGCTCAAATGCCACCTCCTTCATGTTATGGTCCACAATCCACAATTAAGCGTGTCTCCTCTTAGAACACCCATACCATGTTGCTATTATCCTTACTCAGCATTTATTTAAATGTGTCTTATAATGAGTTGTTTACACATCTGGCACATGCACTAAACTAAAGCTCCCTGAGGGCAGGAGCACAATGCTTAATATTCCTGAAAGAGAGAAGGAAGGCAGCCTCTCTTTCCTTTCCAAGAGTATAAATAAGAATAACTGATATTTAGGGAGTGTGTACTATATGTTGATCATTGTTCTAAGCACTTGGCATGTATTGACTCATTTAAACCTCACCATCCTATAAAGCATAATTATCATTGTCTTGTTTTATAGAGGAAAATACTGAAGCACAGAGAGGTTCAATAATTTGCCAAAGGTTACACAGCCAGTACATGGTGGCACCAAGAGGGAAAGCCATGAGGCTTATCCCCAGAGCCTCATACCCTTATGCTGTTGTATAGCATAGGTTTTTAATTAAACACATCAATATCTCAACTGTCTTTCAAGTTTCAAATCAATCCAGGTCTGCAAAAGCACAAGGCTTTTTCTAAAGGGGGAAGTGTGAGGATGGGCGAAGTTGATGGCACACAATCCACCTGTCTCCATTTTAGTTTGGCTATCTTAAATAACAAAAGGGCTGCTTTCTGAAATCCCCATTCTTGTTTGTCAGTTTCCATCCTTGGGCAATTATTTCACACTGAAAATGAGAAGGTGATAATCTAAAGTATTCGCAGCCAGTCTTGCCTACAGAGGTGTGAGCAAGGAGGAAGATAGCATGTTGTGATTAGAGATGGAAGAAACAAACCCCAGTGATTGCAATGCGTAAGAAGGGGTTAGCCTCATTATTCTAATGCATAGTTTTCTGCATCCATAGAAATATTTCATTCCAACAAGTTAATTCCTTTAAGTGGTGAGGGCTGAGTGTGGCAGACACGATTATCTTCCTTAGGTTTCTTACCACTTTCTCCCCATCCGGCTGGGGGAAGGATTTCTGCAGCTCACCTCGTGCAATTAGAAACAGCCCCACAGGGCAGAGGTGCAGCCTGCGTTCTGAGATACTCTTCTGCTGCTGAAATAAAAACAGCCTTTGAGAATATTCTCCTGCCAAAATCATTTTAGCATTTCACTGTCACACAGCAGGAAGCCCAGAGAGAGAGAGAGAGAGAGAAAGAGAAAGAGAGAGAGAGAGGGAGCGCACATCCTTTCTGCGCACAGCCGGCAAGACCTCATGAGTCTTTCCTGTGTACGAGGAAATTAATTAATTTCCTTTTTTATTTTTGTAAAAGGGGGCCATAAAAACATAGTTCAAGATGTTACATTTTCATAAGGAAGAAGTCTCAATTGTAAATGAGTTCCTCTTTTAAGACAAGGCTGTAATTAGATTGCCCGTGGTGATGATGAATGGGGAGGTTGAAGGGTCTTCGCTTTTTTCTGGGGAAAGAAACATCCTCGAAGGCGGAGGCAAGGGCTGCCTCGGGCAGCCACGCTGGTGCCAGTGCCAAAGACTGTTCTCTCCCATGAAGCTGAAAGAAGAAAGTGTTTCTAAACCTAGGGAGGAATAACAACAGGAAAGGCAATTTAGAGGGTGAGCCAAGGTGGTTTCCTAAGCAGAGGCCAGAGTGTCAATAGGGGCCGCTGTACCTCTCCCTAGCTGACTGATCCCCGGTGCTTTCTGCACAGTCTCTTTCAACTTGGGTGTATTTTCTCTCTTGCAGTTAACTGAAAAGAGGGGAGAACTTCGCAGTTCCTACTGCCCCTTCATAAATGCCTCATTTATTTTTATTTCTACCTTCCTGTTATGGGCAGAATTGTATATTGTGTACCCCCCAAGCTTCATATGCTGAAACCCTAACCGCCAGTACTTGTACTTCAGAATGTGACTGTATTTGCAGATAGGGTCTTTTTTAAAGAGGTAATTACGTTCATATAAGGCCGTTAGGGTTGGCTTAATCCAAGGTCGGCAAGAATACAGGCTTTTTCTAAAGGAGGCTGGTGTCCTTATAAGAGGAGACTATTTGGACACACAGAGAGATACCAGGGGTGTGCATGCACAGAGGAAAGCCCATGTGGGGACACAGGGAGAAGGTGGCCATCTGCAAGCCAAGGAGAGAGGCCTCAGGTGAAATCAAGCCTGCTGACATCTTGATTTTGGACTTTTAGCTTCCAGAACTGTGGGAAAACGCAATTTTCTGTTTCAACCACGCAGACTGTGGTATTTCGTTATGCTAGCCCAAGCAAACTAATAGGATAGCCGAGTAGCTTTTTCAAAATATGGTCTATGGATCACTTTCATCAGAAAGTGATCAGTGGATTAAAGTACAGTTTCCTATCCTGGGATTTAAATCTCTAGGGTCCAGGAATCTGCAGTCTTTCACAAGCACCCCAGGTCATTTTGGTGCACACTGAAAATGGGAAGTTCCTGCAGCATGAATTTGCTGAGAGAAAGGTCACCTCCATGGTGATCTGAAGGAGCTGCCCAAAGGCCACACTGCCTGAAACCCCCATTAGGAAGGCATTCTTTGAAGTTAAACATTACCCTCTCCCTGGTGGATCTCTTTTCAGTGCAAATAGCTCCTGGATGGAGATGACAGATTAAGTCAATAACCTTTGAGTATGAATTTATTTATCAGCTGAATTCCTGTGGGATTGGAAGGATGCCAAACCTCAGAAAAACCTGAGAGGGGGAATGCTTAGGGGGGCTGGCTGAGAGATATTGGGGTGGTCCACACTGGAAGAAGGTACCACCTTGACAATCTTGCTCCATGCTAGCCCCAGTGAAAACAAGGTTGTCCCTAGATGGGCAGCTCAAAATCACACAGTTCACTGCTCTCTGACAGGAAGAGAAACAAAGGTATGGTATCTAGGCTTTGGGGACAAGACAGCCAACTCTTGGATATCTACTGTTTTCTTGTCTGCTTCTTGGACGTTGAGGGCAAAATCAGGCCTGCTTCTTTCCCTTCCTGAGTTAAGCGTGTAGGGACCAGCTGAGGTGATAGAAGAGGGGTGATGGGGGTGAGGAATGGATATACACAGGGCTGAGATGCAAAGTATGTTTAACAACTGGTATGCCATAGGCATGGACACATTAGAATAGAAGCCAGCCAGAGGCTGGAGTGGGATCCTGAATATCCTCTTTATGTAGGAGTTAACCTTTCATTCGCTGGCTTGTCTGAAGTCCTGGCCTGGAACTTTACCCAATACTCAGGGCATAGGCACAGGCCCAAATGAGTGGGATGGTGACCCAGTAGGTCTGAAGCGTCTCTTTAGTCTCTCTTTGCATTCCCATTGCTTTTATTCTTATTTATTTATTGATGTATTTACAAGGAAGGAGGAGGCATCCTCTCTACCCCTTCCCACTTTCAGGTTCAGGCCCAGTGTACTCTAAGTCAAAGCAATACACAAGTGACTGCAGCGCACCTGTGTCCTCCACTTCCTGCATCTTCCAGGAGGTCTAATAGGCTGAGAGTATCGGCAAGTGGGCAAGGGCTGGTCTCCTGACTGCTGACAAGTGGCCCCTTAGAGAGGGCTGCCAGAGAGCTAATGCACTAATGGCTGTCCCAGAAACCTCAACACTGAAACTAATAATGGGCTAAAACTCAGAGCCCTCTACAGGCTCCCTGCCCCCTAAATCAGAGCCTCAGGGATGTGCCAACTGCCAGGGCACAATCTAGCCCACTGGGTGCTCCACATGGAGAAACACTTTCTGGCTTCCCCTTCTCCATGGCAAAAGGTGAATCTAACATGAAGTCTGCAAACACATCGACCCAGGCTCCCAAACCCTATTCATTGAAGTAGCAGATGGTTGGAGGAGAGCAAGGACCAGCCAGGTCAGAACATTCACTGGCAAGCCACTATTCTTTCTCAAGACAGCGCTCATTGTAATAGCAGATGGTGTTAGTGCTCCACCCAGACCCCCTTGGATCCCTGTTGATCCTCTGTCTGCGTACTCTGCCCCCTTTACTGTGCTCTTACTTCAAACACCTAGCACCTATGCTCTGCTTTGGGAGGACAGCCCCCAGACTAAAAGTAGAGAGCCACTTTGCACGCATGTGCAGGGAACTGGAGTACCTGGGTGACTCTCCATCACTGACTGCTGGAGGCAGATGCATGAAACCTAGCTCTTTTACCCATGGTGGGGCAATTCGGAGGCACAATTGACCCTCCAGAACTCCCCTGCAGATTAGGCTAAGGCTGTGACTCGCCTGAGTGTGCCCTTGCCCGGCTTCTTCCTTTCTCTTTTCCTACTTTCCCTCCTTCTTTGCGGGTCTCCCCTGGGAGGGCTTCTTCACCATTCGCTTGCATGCAAATCCTCATCTCAGGGTCTGCTTCTGGCAACCCAGCCTAGAGTTTGCATACAAAATTCTAAGTTTTCCTCCTATTAGCATCTCATAAGCAAAAGAAATGCTCTGCTTCCTACTCTCTTTCTCTCTCTCTCTCTCTAACTACCTTTACCCCACCTCCCCGTAAGCCAGCTCCTCCTCCAGATCTGTTGCCTTTAGAAAGACCCACCATTTTCTTTGACATCAAATTCAAAAACATGGGTATCTTGCATTGTCTCTCCTACCCAAGCGTTCTTCCCTACTGCCACCCTCCTAGCTTAGGACCCTTTTCTTCTCCTTCCAGACTAATACAGCCAGCCCTCAGTATTAGGTGTCTACCTCCCACTTCCCACTGTTTCGGAATACCTTGGACACTGCTGGCAAATGGATCCTGCCAAGGTCGAATTTCTCCATCCCTCCCCAGATGACAAAGTTTTCAGTGACTTCCAAATTCTGGCTGAAGTAACCGTATCCTTTTTGTCTGGGCATTCCAGGCTCTCCCCAACATGCCTCTAGGCTGCATCTCCAAATTTTTGAAGGCCAAAATGGGAAGCCACCCCCTCCACTCAGCACATTCCCTCAAAGTAGGCCTTTTTAATATGTTGAGATCATCATGGTGGTCAAAACCATGGTGCAAAGACAATAGATGGGGAAGTGTGCTAAACAAACACATTGAGGAGACACGAGTGAGACACGTTGAATGAGACACGTTGGGACTCAGAGAGGGTCTGGAGGCATTTTTATTAACTTTCCTCTGGTTTGAGAATCTAGATTCACTTTTACTTACTCGCATTTTACAAGAGCCGTAAAGTGTTTTTGGTTCCTCCCCCATAACACCTGTTTAGTTGGGTCTTTAATTAGACTTCTATCAAGCCTTTAGGACTTCAGGTTCTCCACTGTGTCGTGCAGCTGGCACTCACCCATGGCCTTCGACTTGGTCAGGACATGTGCTCGTGTTTTGGAAGTTTCATGCCTGCCACTCAATTAACCCAAATTCATAAAATCCTGTACAAAATGTGTGTCCTGGCTTTTTCTTCTTCCAGGCCCCCATCTCCCAGGTTTCCAACCTTGGGCTTAACTTCCCTAGGTAGGCCTTCAGTCTGCCCCCTCTGTTGTAGCATGGGGCACAGATCTAATTCTTCCCCACCCATTCTCTAGAAGAACCTGTGTTCTGCCTGTCACAAGTTTGTCTTTGGCAGCCCTGGGCAAATAACCTCTCATCTCAGCCAAGCTCTGGAAACTTTTCCAGGAACAGTATGTCATCTGTTTGAGTCCTCTGCCTATTGTCTTGATTATTTATAAAACCCTTGAGTGTGGTGGGCATTCAGTTGTATTGCCTAGATTCCCCTTCAAGGAAGGACTTGATGTCCCGCTTCGCAGACAGCTTCCAGTTGTCAGCCCTTTCAGAGTCTGCCTAAACGCTGAGACCTGCCTTGTCATGTCCTTCTGTGGTGGCCCATGTCTGGTTTAGTGAGCAAGGCAGGGCTACAGAAACCTGGCCATTTTTGTCTGGTGTGGTACCTTCTGAGGACAATCCTTGTTCCAGAGCTCCCTGCCTGACTGGCAGAGGCTTTGTTGGGTCTGCATTACACACATGTCCAGGTCCTTCTTTGCAGAGTTTTGATTTCTTCCCATTCTTTTCACAGGCATTGATCCCCCACAGACATCTCGTACCCAGAACTCTGCCTCAGCATCTGTATCTGGTGATCACAACATGCAGCTCTGGATCAAGGGATATGGCTATGCCTCTCTGTGTCCCTTATAGCACTTACCTGTGGGTTTGCTTTTAGAAGACGACTTGCAAATGTTTGCTAACTGAATTGCTGCTAGTAATTGCTAACATTGAAGGAGTAGGCCCATGTACCTGGCACCAAATGAAGCAGGTAGATCATTTTGCATGAATATATCCTTCAGTCCTCAGAGAACCCCATGAGAAAAGCACCATTATTGCTCCCTTTTTTACAGATGAGGAAACTAAGGTACAGAGAGTAAACAATGAAGTGAAACATGAGCCCAGGCAGTCTGACTCCTGAACCAAACCTCCTCCCCACCATGTTGGAGCTAAGCTCTAGATGCAGCTGACAGTTGATCACTAACAGTTAACAGGAAGCCTATGGTGACACGAGGCAGTGTCAGAAAGCCAAAGAGGAACTGACACAACGTTGGAGTGGTAGGCATTTACTTGGGACTGGCAGGCTCGGAAACTTTCTGTGCCTGTGTCTTCCAGCACATCTGTCTCTGTTTTCTTCTCCTAAACATCATGTCATCATAGACTGCCTGAACTAGCATCAAACATAGCCTGAACTTGTTGTGGTACAAAGTAGGAGTAAGCCCAGAGAGGTTAAGGAACATCCCCAAGTTCACAGAGCTGGTTGGTGTCTAGCCCTCTAGACCAGCCAGGGTTTCCACCTCATCCCACTCCAACCCCTCTTCACACCACACCTTTCCCCTCCTTCCCCTCTACACCACACCCTAAAGCTCTCTGGTAGTTAGTTGGTGGATGTTGAGGCAGGAAGGGCACCTCTAACTCTGCAGTGTCAACTGTGGAGTCAGAAATCCTCTGCCTTCTCAGTCAGGCCCCCTTGCTGATTCAACTCCATCAGCATTCCAAGCACTGCTGGAATGTAAAGGCAAAAAGGGATTGCAAGAAGGGTAGTTGTAAGAGTGTGATGCAACAGTACTACCTCATTTTTATTGCTACCTTGCCCAAGTTCTATTATTAAATTTCTCACTTCCCCTTAACATTAAAACCTAACAGCATGATGGCAAGTGGTTAAGTGCTATGAAATCAAACAAGCCTTGGTGTGAAATCCACCTTACCACTTTCTAGCCATGTGACCTTGAGAAATTTACTGAAATTCTTTGAGCATCAGTTCCTTCCCCTGCACAGTGAAGCAAATAATGCTCAAGAGTGACTTCGTAGGGTGGGGGAGACTTAAATGAAAGAATGAATATCGAAGACTTAGCACAGGGCTGCTGAACACAGTAAAGAGTAAAGCTACTGTAACTTGTAGCCATTGTTATTTTTATTAAAGATACATAAGAGATAACATATGTGGCACCCAGTAATCATTAATCCAAAGTCCTCAGCAGGGAAGAACAAATCAGCACATGCATTGATTTGAGCTTCTCATAACAGAAAGGATTCAGCTGATGTGTGCAGTGCCTCTCAGGAGAGAGGCAGGACCAGATTCACCATCTCTGGATCAGAATCTATCCTCAGGCAGTCCCAGGCCACAGAATCCCTATTCTCCAAACTCACCCCTGATACTACACCTATAGCCTTCATGATTCAGGTTTCCTTAAAGTGAGGATGAAGGGAGTATGACTGAATCAACAAGAATGGGGAGTGGAAGGCTAGAGTAGGAGAGATATGTGATGTTTCAATAACTTGGTGGACTAAGCTAGCAAGGACCATGCTCCCACTGCAAACACAGAGAGATATCTGATAAAACATAATGAAAAAGTAAATAAGTACACAGTTTGAAAAGGAGGAAGGAAGGAAGGAAGGAAGGAAGGAAGGAAGGAAGGAGGAAGGAAGAAAAAAAGAAGGAAGGAAAGAAGGGAGGGAAGGAGGAAGGAAGGATGAGCAGATGGAGGGAGGTTTGGTGCAAGGGAAAGAGAGAAGGAAGGAGGGGGAGAAAAGGAGAGAGAAAAAAGGGAGAAAGGAAGAAAGGAAAAACGAAAGGAATCCCCATATTTCAAAAGGAATCATCCATTTCAGTCAGTAGCATTTATTGACTTAAGGTTGAAATGATAGAGCAAGTAACTAGAGAATGGGATTTTAAGTTTTGAAAGCATGACTAAAAAGGCGACAGAGCCTAGACTTCCAAAGCCCTTAGACATCAGATTGCATGATGCTGTAAGATCAGGCCTCTAGCACTAGGCTACAGGGAGAAAGTCTGAAAGGAAGAAGAGAGCTTTGTTGCTGGAGGAATCCCCGAGAAGGGGATTTCTTGCTATGCTTTGCCCACCCATCCTTCCAACCCACCAAACCAAACACCAGGTAAGTCTGGGGAACCCAAGTGCTCAAGGCTGTTTTTCTTGTCCCATTACCTCATTTGAGTTCACAAACAATATGGGCTTCAGAATAAAATACAGCAAATCCTGGGTCTGTCACTTTCTGTCTGTATAACATTGGGAAGATTATATGATTACTGTGTGTTCATTTCTTCAACTATAACAAAAACAAAAATAAAAAAAACAATAAACACGTCACTACCAAATATATAGAAATTCAATTCTCAATCATTCTCAATCCCTGTTGGAATAAGACACCCACATGCATGCACACAATTCTCTCTCTCTCTTTTTCTCTGAATGTATGAGTCAGGAATCTTCTGCTTGCAAGTGACAGAGACTCATTTTAAACCAGGAAAAACGCAAACTGAGAGGGACTTATTGTTCAAGGAACTGAATTTAACGTGGTTATGTTTCTTTGGCCCCTTTCTTAGCTTGTCCTTGCTTTCTTTTCCTTGACCTCATTCTCTCCTACTGAAAACAGTTTCATCCCTGAGCTGGGAAGTTGCTTAAAGCACCTACAGTTTCTTTGTATACTCATCATCTCCAAGAAAATCTCAGATTATTTCAGCAGGAGTATCTCAGGGAAGGTCTGTTCTGAGAGGTCTGTTTGGGGACATGTGCCTTGCTCTGAACTGATGATTCTGGCCAGGGGGATAAACTAATCTGACTGGGCAAGCCTAGCTCACCTGTTCATCCTTTACACAGGGGTCAGAGGGGAGGAGATGGAATGTTATTAGACCCAACTAAACCTTAGTTCCCCAAAGGAAAAAGGGATTACATTTTCAGAGGAAAGAGGAAAAGAGTCTCAGAAAGTAGGACTAACAGAGATACCCACTACATTCTATCCTTTGGCTACCCAGAATCCATATACATTACTTTAAAAATGTCCCCACCCCATTTAATACATCAGTGTCACATACAATAAATGTGTATTTACTCCCTCCCAAAGGGAGACAAACCAAAGTCTTTTCCGGATACTAAGTTCAACTCCAAGTCTTAGATTACTGTTTCTGGGGGCAGATCTGAATGTAGGTCTTTATAGCCCAGTTACCTCCATCTACATCAGGGTTTCTTAAACTTTCTGTACCATAAACTCTTTGGTAGTCTAGTGATGCCTATGTGCCTATGGACCCCTTTTCAGAATCATGTATTTAATCGAAGAAAATAATATATGCTTGAAATACATTTAGCAAAACATTATAAAACAAATCCACAATATAGAGATGTATGTACTTCTTGATTGATGCATTAGATAGCAAGATCTAGTAGTAAATCCAGTAATACCATAATTTCAAAAGTGATGACCATGAATGGCATTATGAGATATCTACCACAAGTCTCATATGATATAAAAATATCTGCAAATCATTGGTGACCAGTACTGCTAATACCACCACAGCCTCTTGCCTGCAATGATATTTGAAAGAAATGCTCAATTTTAGTTAGATGTTGGTGAAAATGAAGAAGACACCAAATCCAAATGGTACATTTAACCACCTATAATATTCTCCATATAGAGTGGTGAAGGAAAAGAATGAAACTACAATATAAAGCTTCCTTGTTCTGGGAAGAGGAGAAAGGAAAATAAAATAAAAGGAATTTTGGACCAAAATTCCTTGTTGTATGCCTTTCAGTGGCAGTCAGCAAGACCTCATGCTCTGTGGAGTGAGAGCACAACTTACTCAGAGATGCACCCTTTGGGAGAATTTCTTTTGACCATTGATCTTGCATGTACTTCCCTAAGGAAGGTGCAAAAACCAATTCTGTTCTTGAGGGTGCATCCATTTAGCAGTCCAGTGCCTGTCCACACGGCATTGGGCCTGTGCATGGCCTAGGAACTGAACTGTCATAGACACCTGATTCCCAAACTTTGGGGGATACTTTAGCAATGTAGTAAAAATCTCACTTAGAGGTTAATCATTAGATTTCCCAACAAGAGAACTGGTTAGTAATCAAAACCAGTGTGGACCTTAGACCCAGGCAAGCAGGACCCTTGTTCCGATCTTTGTGCCTGAAAGGGCTCTGTATTTTGGAATTCCTTCCTAAAATTTTCTAAATACACCTTTGATGCTTGAACTAGCCCACAGGACCATCTGGGCATGGCCTCCCCTCTCCCCAGCCTGGCCCCATATGGGTCCTGGTCACTGGAAGTATCTACCTTAATATTTTCTATGTCTCCTTCCAGTGTTTGGGACCAAGGCTGGCAGTGCTTTCTACCTCGATGGAACTTCCTGAGTCCAGATGAAGACCTACAAGAGCCCTGGTCCCTATTTTACCTTGTTGGATCACTCTCCAATGAGCTACATCTTGCCTCAATCCCCCGAGAGGGGTTGATTGGATCCTTTGAGAAAATCTGAGACTCTTGGCTATCGGATTGTCTTGGGACTGGTTCCAGGAGGGCAGTCTGGTGAGCTGATGCTTTCTGTGGGCCAGCACAGTATTTATTTTGCAGGATCACAGAGACTGGGCTGCCAGAATGGTGCTGACACACTGATTGTGACTAACTCTCATTTACATATGACACTGGGTGATTTCAGGACTCTGGGCTACCAATAGTTCATTGCCAAGGGACTTGAGTGCAAGCCATGTGCCATGAGTGTCAGCTACATGTCGGTTATCATCTATCCTTGTCCTGAACTACAATGCCACCTTTGTGCTGTGTGCCTCCCATAGCTGGCACACAGAATGGTCACCCCACCTCCTCCTTGGGCTTCACATCACTGGTCCCCCAGGGGTGAGCATGCCTATCTCCTCCAAGGGCTCCCTAGACTATTGCTCCATAATGTGAATAGACCTTCCTAATTGATGTCCTTTCTTGCCTCCAATCAAGGTAACATCGTGCTCTTTTGGACTGGTCTCAAGCCATGCAGGATAAACATGGACATTCCTTACCCAAAGGATACTGCTCTACGCTGTCTGTCCATGGGTTCCTCACCTATTTGCCTCCCTATTGGTGGTAATGTGTGCAAGGCAAGAGTGGGGGTCATCATTGAAAGAGACTACATTCTAGAAATACAATGATGACAGCCTAAAGAGATCAAGGAGAGACGTGAGTGGAATATGTGTTATTCTATAAACTATAACATTCTAACCAGTAGTGTGTGTGTGTGTGTGCGTATGTGTGTGTGTGTGACAGAGTCTTGCTCTGTCACCTAGGCCGGAGTGCAGTGGCGCAATCTCAGCTCACCGCAACCTCCCAGGTTCGAGTGATTTTCATGCCTCAGCCTCCCAAGTAGCTGGGATGCCAGGTGCACATCGTGCCCAGCTAATGTTTTGCATTTTTAGTACAGATGGGGTTTCACCATGTTGACCAGGCTGGTCTCGAACTTCTGACCTCAAGAGATCCGCCTGCCTTGGCGTCCCAAAGTGCTGGGATTACAAGCATGAGCCACTGCACCCAGCTTAAACAATAATTTTGGCAAGACCACAAAGCAACCTATTCGCATTTTCTTGCATACTCAGTAAGACTTGTATTTGTTATCATCATCAACAAAGCACAGTCGACCTTTGAGAGAGTCATTGGAAGCCAGTGTTCATGCGTGGCACTACAGATGACGTAGCAACATGGATGAAGTATCCAGCTCTGAATAAATGGAGTATGTGGTATGAGGGAACTGAAGAGGCAAGAAGATCTATAGAGTTTCAATATAAACAGGTTCCAAAGAGCCATGGCATTGTGAGTAATAGCAGCATTGCTACCTTTTTCTTGCAGTGAGAGATAAGAAATTATACAGGAAAGACACATTTGGCAATAAAGAACACAAAGAGATAGTTCCTGGACCTGAACAGGAAGAGATGGTGCCAGGATACTATGAAGAATCTTCACAAGTACTGATTGAATAGTAAACAAATATGTAAGTACCTCTTCTATGCCCATCACTCTGCATTTTTATTGATAAATCAGTATACTTCACATAAGCCCAGGAATTTGGTAGCACATTTTAAAAATTAAATTGTTTATATTGATAGTCCTTGCCCCTTCAAAAAAATACTTACACAGGGATCCTGCACAACCTAGGAGTGTCTCTAATCAAACATGGAAGTCTTGTTGTTATAATGCTTGAACCTAGACCCCGGCCTTATAACTTCCTTTTATTCATAATTGGTCTCAGTGTGCAGCAGGTAACCCTTTATTCTTAGTTTAACAGCTTCTATTTTGGCCCCTGCATTTGGGCAATAAAAAACAACAGGCTAGTTGTGAAGCCCAAGTAATTTGCCCCTTGCTTCCAAATTCAAAACTTCTGTTCAATTTGAGCAAATGGCTTATTACAAAGAGGATAATTATTACCTTTGTCAGTCAAAGAGTACTCATCTGGAGATATTTGGAAGCAGCCAAGGAATTCTGATTTTCCACAGATCTTTCTTGGGACTGATTTTATCCCTCACTACCCTTCCCTCCTCCTTGCCTTAGTGAACTCTAACTTCAGGTTGGGGCATAAAGTAGGCTTTTTCAGTCCCACCAAGTCTCTGAGTCTTGTTTCTCATATATTTGAGATTGCTGACCAAGAAATCACCTTTGCAAAAATTATTACTGAGGAAATTATAACAGTGAGATAAATCTGACATTGCTGACTCCATCTTGTCTCTTGCCTCACAGGTTGGCTGTCTTTGCTCATTCCTGGGTGTGGGCCAAGCTAACTTTGGGAGAAATTTATAGTTTAGATCACAGCCCTTCCCAAAAAGGAAACTGCTCTTGTAAAACTAATGAAAGGCCACCAAGTAAGGATGAAAGGGGCTTGGATTCTATTAATAAATAATTGCCAGCCATTATTCTAGAGGTCATAAGATTTGCAACTTCTCCAATTACTCTTGAAGATAACATCACTATTGTAGAATCTAAGGTTGGCCTTTTGAGATGTCTTTTCAGGTTTCTGCATTTCTGACAACCAGACGGCCACACCTGGACCTGCCAACCAGTCCTGTGGCCTCCACCCAGGAAATGACTCAGCATAAGAGGACAGCTTTGACTCCCGATGATTTCATCCCTGAGCCAATCAATCAGTACTCCCAATTTACTGGCCCACTACCTATCAAATCATCCTTAAAAACTGATCCCCAAGTCTTCTGGGAGACTGATTTGAGTAATAATAAAACTCTGGTCTCCTGTATAGCCAGCTCTATGTGAATTAAACTCTTTTCTATTGCATTCCTCCTGTCTTGACAAATCAGCTCTGTCTAGGCAGTGGGCAAGGAGAACCCATTGGGTGGTTACAGCCTCATTAGGAAGAGCCTCTCTTAGCAGAGGTATATGCTACTCCCTATTTGCTTCCAGATGGAACAGGCTTTCTTGTAGGACCTTGAGGAAAAGCTGCAAGAAGTAGTTCCAACATTCCACACTTCTAATATTTTCCTACTATGCCAAATAGTTCCAGTGTAGGTAGGCATATTGCCTGTATCTGAAGATCCAGGGGACAACAATTTAACTAACTGCTTTGCTACCTTAAAATGAGGACTTATTTGGTTGGCACACGATAGATACTGACAATGGCTATCTTAAGAGGGAAAATAATAATTGTCTTAGTTGGCATGAACTGCCATAACAGAATACAGTAGACTGGGTGGCTTAAATAACAGAAATTAACTTTCTCATGGTTCTAGAGGCTGGACATCCAGACCAGCATACCAGCATGGTCAGATTCTGGTGAGAGCTCTCTTTCTGGCTTGTAGATCGCTGCCTTCTCTCTGAGTTTTCACATGGCCTTTTCTTGGTTCATGCACTTAAAGAGAGAGGACTCTCACTCTCACTCTCTCCCTCTTTCTCTCTTCCTCTTCCTACAAGACCATCAGTTCTATCATATTACAACGCTACCCTGTGATCTCATTTAACCTTAATTATCTTCTAAAAGCCCTATCTCCAAATATAGTTACATTGAGGGTTAGGGTACCAACATATAAGATTGTGGAGGGGGTAGGGAGGGGACACAATTCAGTCCATAACAGTACTAAAGAAATCCTGGGGAGCTCACAGAACGGAATAATCAACACAATGAAAACTTGAGACCAATGGAAACTATGTCAGCTCTGGGTACAAATAACAGGAGTCCATAAAGTGTAATTTTCATTTAGCTCAAGGTTCACATTTTCAGGAAGAGAGTATTAATTGACCAAATTTAGGTCACGTGTCCATCTTGGAACTAATCACTCTTTCCAAAGGAAAGGATGATGTGCTTTGATTGGTCAAGTGCATGCATGTGTGTAGATAAGGTCAGCCTCATCCAAATAACAGAATAGGTTTGCCATAAAAAATAGAAGTTCTGTTAGGTAGAGAAGAAGGAAAGGTAGAAATAATAAATAAAGTAAATAAAAAAGCAAAGAGATGTCCACCACAGAGTGCCAGCATTTTGCACAAAAATTGTTGAAGTGTAATATTTTTAGTAGAAAATATTGCTTGGCACAAGGAGAGGAAAAATTGCTGTGCATTATCAACTTTGTCTTTTCAAGGTGACAATGACATAAGGAATTGAACTGAGACCTTCCAAGTCTTCACAGGTCCTTGCAGTTTGTTTTCCAGGTTATTTCCAAAAAAGAAGAGGAAAGAGAAGCTTCCAATGAAAATGATTTGTCCTCTCCGAGTTCCCAAATTTGTCTTTTAGGGAATGGCTAAAGGCCAAGTATTAGTTGTCTTATCATAAAACCACAACTGATTGCTACAAAAATCCCTATGGATGCAAAAATAGAATTCCAAAATAAGTTGACTATTATTGAGCACTTACTTTAGGCCAGCTCTGGTCACCACTGTTGAGTGCCTTCCTCAAATCTATTACTGCTTTCTAATGAGATCTTGATTACACTTTCCCCACTTAGATCATGTGACTTAGGGGAAGGCAATCACTACCCCCAGCAAGAACGATGAATCCTGACTCATACGAATCAAACACCATAATCCATTCCTTTTTTCCCCTGACTGGTTCACAGACCAAAACTGAAACCAGTCACCATGTGAGTATTCCTCTGGCAATAGTAATTGATTCAAGGTTGGCCCAAAGAGATTGAGGGGAAAAAGTTGTTTTCATATTTGGGAGTGGTTTCTCTCTCTCTTCCACTGTCTATGAATAATCAATCCCACTGCTCCTCCTGCTGCCAGCAGCCATCTTGTTTCCATGGGGTCCAGCCTGAAGAAGGCTAAGCTGAGAGAAAGGCTGACAGATATGGGCTGGAGGCCTGATTGGGTCACATCTAGAGCTCTCTTTTGTCGCTGGACTATGTGAGATAACATATTTCCTAATTGTTAAAGCCATTTTGACTCAGGATCTCTGTCACTTGTAGCCAAAATCATCTTACTAAATACTTTATATACTTTTTTTAATCCCCATATGACCTTAGAGGAGATAGTATTGTTATCTTTATTTTATAGATGAAAAACTGAGGCACAGAAAGATTAAGTAACTTGCCTAATGTCACTTAGTTCCTGAACTCAGTCATTTATCTCAAAAACCTACATTTTAACCAGTAAAACTAAAGCCAAGTGGTTTCACATTTACCAACATTCCTGGAAAATTCAAGAGAAATAGAAATTATCATAAATCAAATTTTAGCTTTCCACTGATTTGGATGAAGGCTTCAGTGGTTCTTTGTCTTCACCGACTGACCTTCAATTGCTAGGGGGTATAAACTTCTCAGGCCCTGCATCTCTTGGTAAGTAAATGGCTAATATTCGGTAAGCAAATATATCACCAGAGAATTTTCCCAAACTTCAAAAAGTCAACAGCATGTTAAGCTGTAGTTTTCTTAAGAACAGGATGCATCTGCTGGGGAAGATAGGGATGGGAATTTCAAAATCTCAAATTGTCCAGTGATTCAAAAACAAGAAGTCAGATGGCTGACATTTAACTTGAAAAGGAAAGGAAGATAGTAGCTGGTCTCTCCTTACCCTATATCTTACAGGTTTGCATTCAACAGAAAAAAACATAGTTGCTTATACTGCAAGCCTTAAAATCTCATGCACCTATGTTTAAATTACCAGTCTGACATTTCCTAGCTCTATGAATCTGGGCAAATTAATCAACCTCTCTATGAATCAGTTTCCACATCTTTAAAATGGGAATAATATAGTAGCACCTACAAAATTAGGGTTATAAAGCAGTCAGCTATTATGACATATCCTCGTACTCGATGCAAACAAAATAACCATTGAATCTCACATTTCTAGGTTTGCAGCTGTTTGTGGATCAGTTGACTTAGGTACAGCTCTCTTGGGTGGCTCACCTTTAAGCTGCAGGTCCAGCCCCACTTAGCTCCAAGCTACAGAGGGCCACTCAGGCCTGCTCCATGCATTTTTATTATGGGGCCAGGATAAAGGGGCAGGAGTTACCAGGTGTGTGTTGAGGGAAGGTTTTTCCTGGCAATGGCACAAGCAAGAGACGACAAGCACAATAGCACAAACCCATTTCAAGCCTTTGTCTTTGGCCAATTTCAATATCAATGGAGAAGGGAGGCGCTACTGATACAGACAGGAGACAGGGAAATAATGAGTAGAAGATGCCAGTTCCCTGGGAAAGGGCCCACCCTCAAAGTCTGGATACCTGAGGCCCTAAATGGCATTTCAGTTTACACACCCAAGAAGTTGCCTTCTGACCCGCCACGCTCCCTATCCTGCCCCTATATAAATCCTGAACCCCAAGCTGCAGAGCAGACTAGCACATCAGCAGACCAGCGATGAGTGGAATGATGTGGCAGAGGAAGAGGGGAGTTCGGCTAGGGGTGGTTAGAGAAGAGTCCAGCTGCTGGGTGGCCTGACTCCAGTGGAAGATCACCTTCCACTCCATTATCCCTTCCAGTTCTCCCCATCCATCTCGCTGAGAGCCACCCCCATCACTCAATAAAACCTTGCACTCATCCTTCGAACCTGCATGTGATCTGATTCTTCCTGGACACTGTGCAAAAGCCTGGGACCCAGAAGGTTGTCACACTGGCCCTCTGCCTTGCGATAAGGCAGAGGGTCTATTGAGCTGATTAACACTCAAGCCATCTGTAGATGGCAAAGCTGAAAGAACTTTGTAACACAGAGGTTGCAGGTACTCACCCCTAGACACCACCACAGGGCTGAGAGCCCAAAGCACTCACCCTGGCCTCTGCACCTGCCTTTCTGCGTGCTCCCCCTAGGGGTTTGAGCTGCGGGGCGACTGAACAGGTGAGTCACACCTCTGTTGCATGTTCTACAAGGGAAAATCAGGGAACTCTCCCATTTCATTACAAAGTCACATGGCAAAAGGCATGGCAATAGAAAGAGTTGAAGAATTGGGATCAACAATGCTTCAGCAACAAGCACTTAGAATGATGACAAACTCAGAACACAGAAGTGATTGTTCTGGATTGTGGTGGAATCATACTGGAGGCCCAGAGATGTTGCTATTCTCCATGGCAGATGCATAGAGCAGTAATGAACAAACTCCTGTCAATTCAGGTTTTAAAAGAGAAGAAATGTTTCTCGATAGCATTTATTTAAATGTAGCTCTGTTTACTTATGTCTGGGAAGATGTATATTCTTACAACTTAGTTTACCTACTAATCATTGAGTAAGTTACAGAAACATGTTAGTGAGAAAATTGGTACTGATTTCTGGCAACTTTAATATTGATATCTCGACAACTTGAGAAGAATCAAATATGAGGGAGTTATCCTTTCTTTCTGATATTAAGTGGTGGGCTTGTGTTGAAGCTTAGGTGGGCAGCACTCAGTCTGTATGTTGAAAGTTAATGCATTTATTAGTTCTCCACCTTATCATATTGGCCCCAATATTACAACAGTCTTCAGTCATTCTCTCACCACAAGGAAGGCCCCTGGGTAGCCATCAAATTTGCATAGATTTGGGACAAGCCATGCATAAGCCTAAGTGTTCTCTAAGGCCAGTGAGATTTGTTCTAGGGTTTCTTCCCTTCCTCAGTCTACCCCCTCCACAATCCCCTCCTGGCCCCCACCTCAGGCAAAGTTCATTAACTGTTCTTTTGATATTCTCCTTCCTGAAGGGGTCACTACTACCTGGCATCACATCAAATTCGTCCATGGGAGGAAATGATTCTCCCCTTTGAAAGATAGATATAAGAACACAGTGCTTAGGGGAAATTCCACCTAAATAAGTCACAGAGTCCAGCTGCTTGCAGACAGTAGAGTTAAAGCTAAGGTAAATGACAGAAATATTATAACTCTATGTTACAGTCATGGTCCAGCATTGGTTTGTTGGGCCTGTTGAGGAAAGTCTATTCCACTTACCTTAGAGCTCGGCAGACCTCATTTGTCAGCCCTGTGATGATGATGGGTGTGAATGGTTTTTGGACTCCTTTTACAGATGTAAGATTCTTGATAAATGTTCAATAAAAAGTCCTTATAGGGCCAGTTGATGATATATTTATAATCCGTATCATACCAAATGCACTGAGACATTTGACAAGTGTCAAATATCAAGAGTTGGACTTGTTCAAGGCCAGATTTGGAAGCAACGCAAATTGGTAACTGAGGGCTTGTAGGTGATTGTTCTTCATTCACTATCAGTTCTGAGAGGAGAAACTTGAAGATGGAGGAAGAGCTAGGCTGAAAGACCAGTGCTTTTTAACCATGTAACACACTGATGGGTGCAGAGGGGTGGCACCTGTTTAAATTTCTAACCCAAGTCCAAACAGTACCCCAGACAGACTGGTCTCTTCAAAGAGACTTTGCTGAACCCTTCAGGGGCAAAAAGGGACCAAGTCCAGAATGTACCAAAGCACAGCCTTATGTCTTATGCAGAGTGGGCTTCTGGGATCAGGCGCTCACCCATTCCACTCTTGCTGAGCCACCTACTTTCTCAAGGGTGCCTAGCTCACTGCCCCATTTTCACATAGCCAGCAAGTGACAGGACAGGGGTTGGAGTTGTAGTAACTGACCTTGCTCCCCCAAACAAGCTTGTATCCTTTCCAGGATACTATTAGAATAGATTCAAACTTGCTACCTCCTGGGCAGATAGTGCAGGCAGGAGGAAGGAGAGGGGCTGCTCCCAGTTTCCACTCTAAGAGAACTGATTCTTTTTCTAAGTGATAATGCTGGTGGTAGTGATTCAAACAAGAAGTAGCTGTCTACTCACACCCACCTACTATGTTTAGGAATTGCTTTATCTCCATTTGAGGCCTGACACTCTAACATAACTTCACTGTGAAATGCATTTAACAATCATACAATAAGAAAGACACCCATAGAGCAAAGTAGGGGGTGATAATTTTCTTACAAGTATATTTGCATGCACTGTAGGCCAGACAGATTTGTTATGGCAAGCATCTTACTCTCCAACTTCTTGTTTGTTCCAGTTGTGCTCTTCAGGCATGAAAAACAAAATATCAACAAACAGACATGGATCCTTCTGCAGCATGAGTGAGTTCAGAGGCAGTTCAAAGTTGCTGCAAGTGAAATTCTTCTGTAAGAGGATGATACATGGGGAAAAACACTGGTTTCCCTATAGATCAAGGCATCCAACTATAAAGAAGAAATTTGGAAGTGTTAATTGTGGTAATGGATAACGAGGAGACCATGAAGTATATAAGATAAGCAAAGAGAGATGGGAAGCTGGAATGAAAACCGAAAGGATGTGAATGAAAAGCACAACACTATACAATGGCAACACCCACCCACCAGAACAGCTAAAATGTGAAAGACAATATTAACTACTGGAGGGGAAGAAACTAGAACTGTCATACATTGCTGGTGGAAGGGTAAACTAGTAGAGTCCCTTTCAAATGCTATTCGCCTGTATCTACTAGAACTGACATATGCCTAACTTACGATTCAGCAATTCTATTCCAAAATACATGCCAACAGAAATACACACATAAATTCTAAGTTCATTAAAATACATATATTTTAATATCTATCAAAGTGCTATTCATATAAGCATCAACTAGGAAACTATCCAAATGCCATCAACAATATAATGGATAATTAAATGATGGTATATTCACCAAATGGAATACTACACAGTAATGAAATTGAACAAGGTGGAACTACATATTATAATATGAAGAAATCTCACAAGCTTTGCATTAAGTGAAAGAAGCCAGCCACAAGAGTTCTTATTGTATGATTTCATTTCATTTGTATGGTGTTATGGATTGAATTGTGTCCCCCCAAAAGGCATGTTAAAGTCCTAACCCCCAGAACCTTAGAATGGAAACTTATTTGGAAATAGGGTAGTAATTAGCTACAATGAGATTGTACTGGAGTAGGGTGGGCCCTTAATCTAATATAACTGCTGTTCTAATGAGAAGAGACACAGAGATAGAGACACACATGGATGAAGGCCATGTGATGACAAAGGCAGAGATTGAAGTGCTGCAACTGGAAACCTAGAAACAGCAAGAATTGCTGGCAGCTACCAGAAGTTAGGCAGAGACAAGGAAGAATTGTCCCCCACAGGTTTCAGAGGGAGCAGGGCTCTGCTGACACCTTGATTTTGTAAATCTAGCCTCCAGAACTGTAAGACAACAACTGTCTATTGTTTTATGCCACCCAGTTTGTGGTACTTTGTTGCAGCAGTTCTGGGAAACTCATAGAGATGACAAAACCAGTCTATGCTGTTAAAAGTTAGAAGGCAGTTACCCTTGGTGGCAGGGATATCTGGAAAGGGGAGCGAGGGGTGAATCTATGTACTTTTCTCTATGTGTGTTGTAATTTGATGAAAAGTTAATAGACACAAGCACAAACACACACACATTTAGGGACTTCTGGGTTATAGGTGGGGAGGCCAGATTCCCTAAGAAGGGGACCTGCATGTACCAGGCAGAGAAACCTGTGAAGTATACTCAAAATTAACATTCAAAACCCATCATGTGCCAAACACTAGGCTAGGCAACACAATGATCAGCTAATTTCTCCTCAGAACCCCATGTAGTCTGTAACCTGGAGTTCCTCTGTTCTCCTTTAGGAGGGTCCCATGATTTTTGGACACATCTGCCTTCCCAGATATCCATCTATCAGTGATATCTTCTCAAGCCAGTGGGGCAGACTTAGGTGGTAGTTGTGCAAGCTCTGGGCACAGCCTGCTTGGAGTTACATCCTGGCTTTGCCACTTTCTAGCTGTATAACCTTAAGTAAACTACTTAGCCTCTCTGTGACTTGGTTTCTTCATATAAAAATAGGTATAATAATGGTATCTATACCTCATAGTATGGTTGCCAAGATTAAGTAAGTTAATATATGTAAAGAACCCCATTCAATAAATGTTGACTGTTATGGTATTGTAACTCTGCCACAGTGCCTTTAACACTAGATGACAGACATCTTCACTGTTCACCAATGTCCAGTCTCCCTCTACTTCCAGAAATAAGGGGGATTTTACTTTTCTGTCTATTCTTTACTGAAAAACAATTTACATACAGGAAAATGCACAGGTATTGTTATGTGTTGAAGTGTATCCCCCAAAAGTTCATATGTTGAAAGCTTATCCCCTTGCACCTTAGAATGTGACTGTACTTGGGGATAAGGTCTTCACAGAGGTTGTGAAGTTAAAATGAGGTTGTTAGGGTGGATGCTAATTCAATATTGCCAGTGTCCTTATAAGAAGAGGAGATTTGGCCACAGACAATACATAGAAGGAAGACATTGTGAGGACACAGCAAGAAGACAGATGTCTGCAAGCCAAGGGGAGAAGCTTCAGGAGAAATCAACCCTGTAAACACCTTGATCTTGGACTTGCCTCCAGAACTGTAAGAAAATAAATTTCTGTTGTTTAAACCACCTAGTCTGTGGTATTTTGTTATGGCAGCCCTAACAAGTTAATACAGTTTTTTCATGTTCAGTTTGATGAATTTTATGAAGATCTAGAACATTTCCATGACACTAGAAAGATGTTACATGCACCTTTTAAATCAATGCCCCACAGCCCCATAAGCAACTACCTCTGCCTTCAATCACCATAGAGTAGTTTGCTCGTTCTAGAACTTCATAAAAATGGAATTATACAGTACATATTTTTGTGTATCTGGTTTCTTTTGCTCAACAAATGGTTTTGAGATTCATCTATGTTATTGAGTGTCTCATTAGTTTATTCTTTTTTATTGTTGAATATATTTCATTGTACAAATATACTATAATTTGTTAATCCATTTGTCTGTTTTTGGACATTTAGGTTGTTTCTTGTTTGTGGCTATCACAAATAAGGCTGCTATGAACATTCATGTACAAGTCTTATTGTGAACCCGTATTTTCAATTCCCCTAGGTAAATATTTGGAAATGAAATTGCTAGGTCATAGGATTAGATGTGTGACTTTAAGAAACTGCCAGTTTTCCAAAGTGGTTGTACCATTTTAAACTCCCACCAGCACACACGTGAGTTCTGATTGCACCATATTCTCATCAGTATTCACAGATGTCAGTCCTTTCTTATTCTATCCATTCTAATGGATGTGAAATTCTTATTTGGATTTGTTTCTGATTTCTGAACATAAGCTGGCTGAAAATCCACTAGAGAGACAAACTCACCAGTTCACTTTATGTAAAAACAAACAAATAACAACGAGGATTTCCTTATTCTCTGTGTTTTCCATGAAAGGAGTATCTCATTGTTGAATAATTCCTGAGGCTTGACAGTCCTCATGGGAACCCCTGCAGTGGTCAGACCCCTACCTGCAAGGCCAGGCCAATAAAGATCTGAGGAAGGCATTGACCGGGGGTATGAATCTGCAAGTCTGAGAATGTGGGTGGCTTGAAATTGCAGAGACAAATATCAATCCATATCAATCAATATTTATTGCTAAGTAAATATCTACAGTATGCAAGGTGTTCCCAGAGGACCCAAGAGGGGAGTAGACCAGACTCTGAAAGATTTACTCTTCTTGATTTTGCATTATCTGTGCCACCAGCCCCTTCCATTAGCATGAATAATTAACAGCTGCCAGAGCTATCAGCCACAGTAAGAGCTTGCTTAGGATTCACAGTTTGTCATGTGCCAAGAAAGAGAAAAGGCATTGAACAGATGATCAGGATAATGGTGGTGAGGAGAAGGAAGATGAAGCATGTGAAGTACATGAAACATATTACAAATGCCATAGTCCCTTAGTTTCTGTTTGTCTTATAAAATTGCCATTAAATGCACATACAACGCAAGGCTGCTAAGAGAGAAAAACCTTTCAAACCCTTCCTGCCCTTTCCTACTCCCCTTCCCAGAGAGTATTTGGAGTTAACAGTTGAAGTGTGTTCTTTCAGACCTTCTAGAAAAGTGTTTACACACATAAATAAACATATAGGTTTCATTTTTATATATTGATGGGATTCTATTGTACATTTTATCCAAATTGTTATACTCATGTTGTATCTGTATTATGATATATTTCCCTGTCAATACATACCAAGGACCCCATTATATAGACATGCAACAATCTATTTAACCTCTCCCCTTTAGATGAGCATTTAGGTCAATTGCACTTTTCACTATATGTGTATATATATAGTTGACCCTTGAACAATGTGGGGGTTAGGGGCACCGATCCCCCAAATAGTAAAAAAATCTGTGAATAACTTTTGACTCCTCAAAAACTTTACTAATAGCCTACTGCTGACCAAAAACCTTACTGATAGCAGTCATTTAAAACATATTTTGTATGTTATGTGTTCTATATACTGTATTCTTACAATAAAGTAACCTAAAGAAAAAATATTAAGAGAATCATAAGAAAGCAAAAATATATTACTATTCATCAAGTGGAAGTCGGTCATGATAAAGGGAATCATCCTCATCGTCTTCACATTGAGCAGGCTACGGAGGAGGCGGAAGAGGAGGAGATGGTCTTGCTGTCTCAGAGGTGACAGAGGTAGAAGAAAATCCATGTACAAGTGGACCTGCACAGTTCAAACCTGTGGTGTTCAAGGTCTGCTGTATATCTATCTTTGGGTACACATGCAACAGGATAGAGCTTCCAGAAACTGGCTTGGAAGGGGGCTTGCTAAATCAAGGCTCTGATCATTTTAAATGTTGTTAGGAGCTGTCAAATTGCCCTCTAAAATGTCTTTTGTAATTAAAACTCCCACCAAGGTATACAACAGCACCCATTTCCCTCCCGCTCTCCCCAACACTGGATATTATCAACCCCTTTAATGTTTGCCAACCTAGTAGATGAAAAATGGCCTCTCATTTCTGTTTATAATTGCATAGTACTGATGTCTAGTGCGGCTGAATATCTCTTTACACTTTCTATAGCTGCTATCAAATCTGTCAGTAGGAAAACTGATTGTACTGTAGTATTTTTTTAACAGAAGGAAGTGGGAAAGTGAAAAATGTCCCTCCTGGCCCAGTCATCTGGTCTTTGGTGTGTGGTGCTGAAATCCAGCCAGAATGAAGTTGCTCAAACCTCTGGCAGTGTCTTGGGAAGGTGGATTTGTTCAGCTGTGTTCAGACCCAAGTAATTAGTTGATCATTTGAGCATTTAGCTGCAACATCCTGCCAAGATGCTGTTCACTCTAAACTCCCAATGAGCAAAGGATACACTTTGGTCCAGCTTCTCTTCTGAGTATCTCCTCAATCCTTGAAGTAACTCCATCTTCTGTAAGGGCCATACTCTGGGTTCACTAACTAAGACAATGAAGATGAATGAGGACTATCAGCTCAATTTCTGGCTCCAAAACCAGTTCTCAAGCATTGTTAAGAACACTTGTGAAAAAACAAACAAAACGATATTTCTAGGACTGTTTAAACAATGCTAAGCCGAAACTCCACTTCCCCAATCCATGCCCCGGCCCCTCCCATTGGCCTCTAATTCTCCCATCCTTCTTTCTTCTACAATGAAAAAGACCTTTCCAAACCTCCAGTCTAATCACGGTGCCCCAATAATAGTAATAGTTTGTCACAATTGAGCACGTAAGTGGCGCCTGGCACTGCGCTAAGCATTTTACTAGCATTACTGTCAATTAGACAATAAATCCATTGCTTAAACACCCCAAACGCTGCCCTCTTGCTGTGGCTCACACACAACCAATCTGCTCCCACCTCCAAATCTTGCTGTTTCCTTTGCCTGGAATGTTCTCCCCCAGATCCAATACATGGCTCACTCTTTTCACTTCATTGGGCCCTCTCTCAGAGAGGTCTTCCCTGACTTTCTTACCCAAAATAGCACTGTTTTTACTCTCTGTCCCCTACCCTGCTCTATTTTCTTCATGGCACCTTTCACGGTGTGTTATTTTGTTATACATTTATGAGTTCATTGCTGTCTCTTACACTTGACTAAGTTCATTGAGAGCAGGGACTTTGCTCACGGCTAAATCTCCTGTGGCTAGAATAGTGCCTGGTATGTATGTGGTTGGTGCCCAATAACTCTTTGCTAAAGGCATGCATTTTGAGAGCAGTTTGGCAATATCTCGGAGAATTAATATGCAGATGCCCTATGACCCAGCAGTCCCACCCCTGGGATTTTGGCCAAGAAAAGTTCATGCACAGGTATGTAAAGGGATGTGCATGTTCTTGTGAGGTGAGAGAGTTAGAAGCAACGTAGATGTCCATTTTTAGGGGAACTGATGAGCAAACTGAGGTTCATGCACACCCTAGAGCACTATGCTGAAGTTAGAAAAAAAAAAACTAAACGTACACCAACATGTATAGGTCTTTGGAAACAGTATTGAGTAAACAATATAAGAAAGAGAATGGTATTTACAGGATAATACCACTTATGTAAATGAAAAACACATATGCATAAAACAATATGTATTATACAAATACAAAAGAATATTTGAAGATATCACTCATACACCTTCAAGAGGGGGCCTAATGGGGAAAGGAAATGGACCTGGGAAATTGAAGATTTAAAGGGAAAGAGAAAGAAAGGAAAATGGGGAACGTTGATGGGCCAATGAAGACAGTGCTTGCAAACTAAGGGACATAGCTGAAAGAGCTCTCTTGATCTCAGGTTAAAAAGGAGGGAAAATTAAAATAAAATGTCCTTTCCCCTTTCTCCACCTGACATGTTCCATTCATCCTTCAAACTTAGCTTGCACATCATTTCTGTTTCGAAGCTTTATTTGACCTTTCCCCATAGGATTAATTCTTTCTTTTTATAATTTCCATAGCATTTAAATAATACTTTTATTTTAGCATTTATAACCTCATGTAATAGCTATTTGCTTACACATCTGCCTTCTTTATCAGGAGATAACTGATGTTACTTATTAATTTTTGTTCTTCGGGCACCTAGAATTGGCAATGAAAAAATTAATGGTGAGTTGAAGCAGGCATTTTTACAGGACCTCAAGAATTGCTTTAGTTTGAACTTAATCTGCAAATTGAGTGGTTTCAGAATCAGCCAGTGTCTGATTGGATGGAAATAGAATTTCTGAATCTAGGTTTGGACTCCAAAGTCAGAGGCATTTGTTTATCATAGGTGGAGAATAAAGGAGTATGATGCAGCCAGTCTGGCCAGGGGCATTTCCTGGACCAGTAGCCCCATCACCTGACAGAATGGAGAGATGAGGAGAAGGTAGAAGCAGGCTGTGCACCCATTCATTGGACTAGGATAAATTCTGGGGGTGTTGACTCAGCTGCAGGTGCTGCAAAAAGAGATTTCTCCTGGAAGTAGAATTTGGCATCAGAAATTATAGTCACTTCTGGTCTTCATCCAGGTCCAAAAATTGGCATGAAAAGGTAGAGATTGAGCATGGAGCCCAGAAGCTCATGGTGAATTAGGCACGGAATTCCAGGCAAACAGGATATGGTACCAGAATATGAGATCGGTCCCCTGACCCTGGCAGGACTTTAGCTCCTGGTAGGAGTAATGGTATTGACTCTTATATTCACTCACTAGGCAGACTACTGCAAGCAACTTGCCCTGTCCAAGCACCTACCTGGAGCCAAACATTGCCCTGAACGAACCAAGGAAAGGGAACAGGGACCACAAGAGAAGCCTAGGCATGGGAATTAGGAGAAACGGGATTGAGGCTGGGGGAGTTACGCTTGGAACTAGGGCCCACATATGGTCAGGATCCTAGCTTCAGGGAAATCAATGCTGAAATCCCAGGCTCTATAGCTGGAGCTGTTAGAAGAATTAGGATTAGCCATGAGAATTGGAATGTCAACTGACTCCCAATATGTAGAGGAGAATTGCTGGGTTAGAGGTTGAGTAGGGCCTGCCAAGCTCAGTTCTTTTCTGCTGTAAATCCAATTGGCTTTGTGGCCTTGGGTGCATCTCCCCACTTCTAGTGTTTTTATTTTTTTATAAGCAGAATTTTAAAAATGTTACTATTTATCAGGCACTTGCTAGATGCTCTTAGAATGTTCTAGATGTTTTCCATCATTTCATCCTTGTACCAGTCCTCTGTGGTGCTATTATGAGAGCGAAACCAAGGCACAGAGAGGTTAAGTGACATACCTAGGTAGGAAACTTGGCATTTGAGGCTGGTAGTTTAACCCCAGAGTGTATATACAAATTCTTAACCACTGTGCTGTGCTGGTTTGCTAAAGTGTGTGTGTGTGTTGGGGATGGAATGATGGGAAGAACCAAAATCCCCACTGTTACCTCACAAGGACATTATGGCAGTTGAGAAATATCTGCCAAGAGCCCAGAGTGACCCACTTTCTTTGGCCACTGAGTCTCCTCCAGATTAGAGACAGAGCTGTCTTGAAATCCAATCTGATGGCTAGGGCCAGAGGCTCTGGCTTCTGTTGTCAGAGACACAGGCGACCTCAGACAGCTTGTGGATATGGATGGCTCGGTCCTCAACAGGCCAGTGTAACGATCCTCCCTTCTCAGGCTTTCTCTGGGTGGATCACAAATAATGCTCTCAGAACAGCTAATAGCATAGTTGGCACCCTTGGTGGCTGCAAGTTCCACATTATGCTGGGCCAAACATCATTGGTACCAGAGTCCCTGCATTGAGAGCAAATGGTTGGTGTAAATTAATTTCTGTCTTTTCAAAAAGGAGTCAGCAGGTGCCTGCTATGCAAGAAGGCTTTAAACAGGTGTAACGGAGGCTGGTGATATCCACCCATACACACTCTCTTACTGCATCAGTACATGCAGGCCCCAACTAGCAACTGCCAGCACCCACATCCCCTGGGCACTTTCTCTGCCCCCCAGGCCCTACTTTGACCATCTGCATGATAGGCCTGGGATTCTGAGGAATTAACATTCTCAGGAAGTAGCCCTCAACTAATAGGGAACTAGTGGGAAGCCTCCTTGCCCCTCGGTGGGCATAGTTCTGAAATATGCACTCTACACTGTCTCCCAGGTGTGCCCAGTGGGATTAGTTTCTATTGCCCAAAGTGGTGACTTGCTTGATAACACACCCTGTATGAGTTTCCTTCCTTCTCTCCCCCAAGTCACTTCTTTGCACCCCTTTCTGCACCACCCAAATAAATTACTGACACTCAATTCATTGTCTCAGGGTCAGCTTCTAGAGAACCCAGACTAAGGCACCAGAAAGGATTATTGATGGCAAATTGTAATAAATTCTGAGACACATTCTCCATCTATAACGATCTCAGGAGTCTAACGTTCCCTGTATTAGTCTGTTTTCATGCTGCTAATAAAGACATACCTGAAACTGGGCAATTTGTAATGAAAAAGAGATTTAATGGACTCACAGTTTCGTGTGGCTGGAGAGGCCTCACAATCATGGTGGAAGTCAAAAGACACGTCTTACATGGCGGCAGGTAAAGAGCAAATGAGAGCCAAGCAAAAGGGGAAATCTCTTATAAAGCCATCAGACCTCATGAAACTTACTGTCTACCACGAAGAACAGCATAGGAGAAACTGCCCACATGATTCAATTATCTCCCATCAGGTCCCACATGGGAATTATGGAAGCTACAATCCAAGATGAGATTTGGGTGTGGACACAAACAACCAAACCATATCATTCCCCAAAGATAGGTAGGTCATAGAAGTAAGACAAGCTTAGAGACGCCTGGCAAGGGGCTTTTAAAATCGGCCTAAAGGAGAGCCTAAAATACTCTAAATTTCCACTACACCTCCCAGATGGCTTCTAGAGCACTTGGAGTTACTCCTGGACTGTGGTTTCTATCTTTGAAAATGAAGACACAGGTGACCCTATTTCTTTAATATGAAGGTTCCTCTTGTTGTTCTGATCTTCTTCTGCCATATTTAAACGGAAATTACTTTTCTGCTCCAGTTAGCAACAGTTTATGCTTTCCAGATGAGTAAACATGTTTCTCTGTGGGAGTAAAGGAAGCATCCAAGTTGATTCCCACAGTTGGTTCTGGCTGCCCTTACATTTACCCAGGGCAACCTCTCCTAGCTACCCAGCCTCACTTCCTTTGATTTAATACAGCCCTAAATCTGCCAATAGCAAGAATTCTAGTGCCATTCTCACCCCTGCAAGGCTCAGTCTCTCATTAAGAAATGTAGAAAAGGTCAATAAATATGGCATTTCCTTAAGACAGTGCTTTCTATCCCTTTTCACATTATGGGACCAAAGAAAATGTATAATATTTGTTTGGCGCACTAGGGCAAATGAAAAAAGATGCTCTTGGCCAGAAGCAATTGAAAGAGGATTTTCTACCCTCCAGGTTCCAGACAGTGGCCCCAAGGGCTGTAAAGATCAGTACTGCCCCAGCAAATCTATAACCTATGTGGCATGCCAGTTGTATTAACTGTATTAACATCTATTTTGAGTTTATTCCATAGAAAGTCACAACGTATTGCAGGACAAAAGCACAGGTGGTTCTTCTCAGAAGCCACAGGCTCCCCCTGGGTCCTAGTTCTGATACTTACTAAGGTCTTCTTAAGAATAATAATTAAATTTTAAATTATATTTTTAAAAATTGCTTATTTTTTAATTGACATAATAATTATATATATTTATGGGGGTATAGTGTGATGTTTCAATGCATGCATGCAATGTGTAATGATTAATTCAGGGTAATTAGCATTTCCATCACCACAAACATTTGTTACTTTTTCTGTTGGGAGCGTTCAAAATCCTCTCTTGATCTGAAAATGTACAATAAATTATTGTTAACTATAGTCATCCTACAGTGCTATAAAACACTAGAACTTATTCCTCCTATCTAGCTGTAAGTGTATATTCCTGAACCAACCTCTCCTTATTCCTCCATCTCTCCTCCCCTTCCCCACCTCTGGTAACCATTATTCTACTGTCTACTTCTGTGAGATCAACTTTAGCTCCCATATAGGTAGTTGTCTATCTGTGTCTGACTTATTTCACTTAATATAATATCCTACAGGGTCATCCATGTTGCTGTGAATGACAGGATTTTATTCATTTTTATGGCTGAATAGTATTCCATTGTCTATACATACCACGTTTTCTTTACCCATTCATCTGTTGCTGGATACCTAGGCTGATTCCATATCTTAGCTATTGTGAATAGTGCTGCAATAAACATGACAGGCAGATATTTCTTAGATATACTGATTTATAATTTAAATAGAATAAAATTCACCCTTTAAAAGCGAGCAATTCTATTAATTTTAGCATATTTACAGAGTTGTGCAACCATCACCACAATCTAATTTACAGCATTTTCCATCATTCCCCAAATAATTCATTTTTAATGTACTCCTGGTTGTGAGGTGTCTTAGCCACTTACAACGTACCATCTTAACCTGGCCCCCTCCCCCATGTATTTCTGCGAGTGCACAGAGAGTGTTCCCCAGGTGTGTATGAACATGTCTGCTTCTCTCAAACTGCGAAATATTTGTCAGGTGTTGACACCAATACATACTATCCTCAAAGTGCTAAAGCTAAGACAGGGTCTGTAGCAAAGCCTGCGTGGGCAGGAGGAGGCCTCTTTATAGTTTGTGTAGTTGCCTTTGAAGGGATCCTAAAGCTGCTTTCTTCATTAGCTCTTTATTGAATATCTGCTATGTGCCAGGTTCTGTGCTAGTATTGGAGACTCAAAGCCTAGGTGGAATCGATGTACAGGAAAGTTTCCCGGTTTCTATTGCAAACTAAGTTTTGGAAGTCTTCCTCACCTCTTCACTTCAAGCTATGCTTGGGTTTGTTTGATGCCCAGTGAGGTGCACACAAGGATCCTGGTTTCATCCATATATTCACCACTCGGAATTGGCTATTAATTGTATTTATGACTTGGGCATCATCTTTTCAAAAAAATTAAATAAATAAAGCATTGTAGAAAGATAAGAGCCTGTTCTCTCTCCTACCTCTCAATGAAAATCACAAATTTGTTAAATATCATTCCAGTGTAATTTTTGTACCCATCGTGTGTGCTGTCGGTACTCCCTCTAGACCTATGATCTTTTTTACTAGCCCCTTCCTGGATTATGTGGACTCTTGTTTCTAATGACACGCAATAAAGACTCTGGAGATTGCTCAGGGGTTCCAGGAGCTTCTTTGCTTGCTGTCACAGGGAGTCAGAAGTGCCTGGGAATTTATATCTTCCAAGGGGTCCCTTATCAATGACTGACTGGTACAAAAGAAGAAAAACCCAGAGCTCCACTTATGGATCAGCTGAGGCTGTGAGGATGTGGCCTGAAATCAACCCTTGCTTGGCTTCTCCCCTTTGTCTGCCCTGTTTCCCTGCTCTCTCACTGGCTTCCAGGAAGACCATTTTCTTTTTTCATAAATACTCCCATCACTCTTAGAGTACAACAAATTAAAATAGCCTCATTTCACACATATGTATGTCTTTCTGCAGAAAAATGATATTGTCTTTAAAGTATAAACTTAGAGCAATTGCTGGGTCATAGAGCATGCACAGTTTCCATTTTACCAGGTGTTCCCCAAAGTGCTTGCACTCATTCACAGTTCTACCAGCCTTGACTGTGAATCTCTGTTTCCCTCCATTACTGAAAGTCTGTGATATTGTCAATCTTGTGGCTAAGAAGTGGTGCCACATTATTTTACTTTGTCATCTTAGCATATATTTTTTGCCCTTTCATTTTTTCTATCCTGTGGCTAGCCTGTTCATACCATTTGCCCATTCTTCCATTGTGTTGTCTTCCTTTTACCATTTGACTTGTAGGAATTTTAGTGTGTTCTAGGTGCTTTGCTGTTACAACATTTGGAAACTCTGTATTGTTTCAAAATATAGGTACAATTTAAAAGTTATAAAACAAAATGTTTATTATAAAAAATTTGAATAATCCAGAGGAGAAAAAGTATAAAGTAAAACTTATCTTTAATAATCTTCAGTATGTCCTCAGGCTTCACCCCCACCCAATGATAATGAAAATAACTACTGTTAACAGGTAGTCACATATTGTTCCAGAATGTATAATGCATATGTAAATACAGAGAAATAGATTTACATGAATTACTTCACTAAATATTATTAAGCATCTGTCATGAGTCAAGTTTGAGTGGTAAGAGAATATGCAAATCATTCAAAATATACAAAATAAAGCAAAACACTCTCTAACTAGCTTTTATCAATACCCAGTTTATTATGGATATTTTCCTATGTGAAAAACATAAATTCCCCTGACTCAGAATAATATTCCTTTGGAAAGCTCCATCATATTTTATTAAACTGATCTTCTGCCAACAAACCTTTTGGCTGTTTCCAATTCTTATATTTCATAAAGACTCCTTCAGTGAAAAACCTTGGACATATGCCTGTCTTCTTGAAACTGTCTGAATCTTTCCTTAAAACAAATGTCTACAAGTTGGATCAAGAAGTGCCCATTTAAAAATTTTTATACATGTTGTCAGATTGCCCTGCAGAAATTTTGTGTTTACGCCTTCACCAACAGTATGCAAGTACTGTATGTCCCTTTCCTCATACTATCAAACTCCTCTTTAAAATAAAATCCTTGAAAACTATTTCTAGAACCCCAATATAGTCAATAGTATTTCCTTTCTTTACAAATTTTGAAAAAATAACATAGACAAGAGCAACCTTAGTGAGTGTTTACAGCTCTCATTTAACAAGATATTTTAGTCCTTTTATTAATTACTGAATCCTCTCTATGAAACTATTTATTGCAAAGTGAAATATGTTTGAAGGAAGACATCTGATTGAGAAACTCACTCAATGGCATTTAAATTTCAAGTATCTGAAAGACTTCTTCCTGAAGTATCTTTCCCCTAGTATGTCCCCATAGCAAGGACCTCTGTTTCTCATTGCAAGGCTTCTTGGCCCACCTACACCTCTTGTGGGATTTTTAGCTACATGTGTTTCTGTGACATACAGAAATATACCACTTGCCTTGATGAGATCTCCCCCTTAGACATACATGCTAAGTTTTACTTGTTTACTAAAATCTGGAACCAGAAAGAAAAAAATTAACGGGTGGAAGTAGAATGTGAATACTTGGATTTTCACACTAGAATTCTGAAGTCACTTAGCATCTCTAAACTAAAGCACTGGCCCATATCTACCCCACCTCTTGAATTAAAATCTAGAGAGACTTTGGTTAACCAGCAGTCAGTAAAAGCTATGGAAAATAAATTAACAATGTAAGAATATGAGGGTGCTAATTTTCTAATGTGGCAACAAATTCTAACCCATAAACCTCTTTGTCATCAAGATCTTGATTTCAAAAGGTCTGGAGGCTCAGAAGGAATTGTCCACATGGGTGATTTCTGTTTGCCTCTCTGTGTGGTCTTTCCAGTATGCCTCCAGCTCTGCTTGACTAAAGATGCAGCCAAAATGACAGGGTGAAGGCAGGTAGCAGCAGAGGTCTGATATCATAAAATAGAGTAAAGAAATGCCTGGGTAGTGTTGACATCCAAAGATAACTTTATTTTTGTATTAACATGTATGCTTTATTGATAGGTGTTTTAGAAAAAGATTCATTGCAGGAAACAGACACCCCCATATTATGCAAAAAATGAATTTAATACAGAAAACTGGAGGCTTATGATATCATTAGAAAGCATGAAAGAGTTGTTTCTAAGCTGCATTTCTATGAATGATTCATGGAACAATAGAGTACTGATCCACCAGAGTAGCACTACCTCTGAGCCCACCACCAGGATATTGAGTTCCAGGACATAGCATTGTACTGTGATCCAGGAATCAGGAAACCGGAATAAAAAAGGGGCCATTAACCTTAAATCCATTGCCACCAGTGCCTCTGGAGAAGAAGCATGGAGAATGGACATGGGAACCTTGCATTTTTACCAATGTCCTTTATGCAAAAAAAGCCAAAAGGCAGGACTATGACCTCCGTCTCACTTCTACTTTCCAAAACTCACATGAGTTGAGTACATCTAGTCAGCAGAGCTTAAAATTCACATCAAGAATTCAAACTGCCAAGAGCAGTAGTCCATTTGCGTTGCTATAAAGGAATGCTTGAGGCTGGATAATTTATAAAGAAAAGAGGTTTATTTGGCTCATGGTTCAACAGGCTGCACAAGAAACATGACACCAGCATTTGCATCTGGTGAGAGTCTCAGGAAGCTTCTACTCATGGCAGAAGGCTAAAGTGAGCCCACTGCAAGGCAAGAACAGAAAATGAGGGAGAGGATGGAGGTTCCAGGCTCTTTTTAAACAGTCATTTATCAGGGAACTAATAAAGTGAGAACTCACTCATTACTGTGAGGATGGTACCAAGCCATTCAAGAGGGATCCACCCTCATGATATAAACACCTCCTATCAGGCTCCACCTCTAACACTAAGGATAAAATTTCAACATGAGATTTGGAGGGGCCAAATACCCAAACTATATCACCAAGGAATCTAGGAAAATGTGGTTTTAGCTTTCTAGCCTGTGCAGTATAGAAAGGTAGCTGAGAAGCTGAGAAATAGAGTGGAATAAAACTCAAGCAACCCAATCCCAGGATCCACTACAAAAGACAAGTGACCACCCATGAAAACACCACACACACACACACACACACACACACACACACAGAGAGAGAGAGAGAGAGAGAGATGCAAATGATACTCAATTAGAGAGAAACACTATGTTAGAAATGGTGCTTCCAAAGGGAATGGTGGCTTCTAGAAGGAATGACTGCTGTTGTTAAGCAGGTTTGTCATCTCTACCAATTCACAAGCTCAGCATTGACATTGTTTTTGTAAAACTTATGATTCACTTATGACTCAAATAGTCTACATGACTCTGTTGCTTCAGGACAGAGGTTTGTGTTCATAAGGCCAGTTGTTTCTTTGAATATGTATATATCTTGTTCCTCCCCTTCTATACAGGTGATAAGGGGCTCTTCTGTGAGTGTGTTTTGTTGCAGTCTTGCTCCACAATATAAATATTGGCAGGACCTTTTGGCTGTCGGTATTACTAGGTGGACCTTAGTGATCAACTACTACCATTCTCTCATTTTGCAGTCAAGTAAACTGAGACACAGAGAAGGGAAGTAAGTGATTTCTTCAGTCTCACAGTAAATTTGTGTGACAGGTAGAACTAGAACCTAGATCTCTTGAATAACTGACCAGGGCACTGGTTGTCATCTCCTTATGAGTTGTCTGTTGAGTCCCTTCAGGAAGAATAATATATATCCCACTAGTCTTGGGATGTGGCAGATCTCCTGTGGCTGACCCAACAGTCATGCCCAAGTCCCTTCTCCCTTACTTCCCTCCACTATAGAAACTGGAAACCAGATATTCAATTCTGCAGCTAGAAATGTACATGGACCCAGTTGGATCAATATATAAAAGGGAAGTCCTTCAGAGGACTGCTCTGATAAAAGGAGTCACTGAATGTAAAAGCCTTTTGTCTGTTTGATCACCAATACTTCTTTCTATCCTTGAATGAAGTTGTGATGCTTGGAGTTACAGCAAGCATCTTTCAATTGAGTCTATAAGCACGGGGGCAAGATCCCACACACAGAGCTTGGCAGAGCAGAATGGAGGAAAAAGCGTGAGTTATTGATGAGATCACTTGACTGCCTAAGATCTTGAAGAACACCTTCTTTGAGATGAAGCAGAGTATGGGAAAAGGCAGATGACTGCATGATCTTTAAAAGTCTTTAATAGGATTATATAAGTAGAACTATGCATTATGGAAAAATAGAAAATGCAGCTAAATAAAGAAACAAAGATAAAATCACATGTAATCCCACCATCTTGAAATAATGACTCCTGACTTTTTTTGTGTGCCTTTTGAGACACACACACACACACACACACACACACGCCCACATCTAATAGCATAGTGGTTGCAAGAACAGGCTCTCAACCCAGACTTCCTGGGTTCAAATGCCTGCGCTGCTATTTTTTAACTGTGATTTTGGGCAAATTACTGAACTTCTCTGTGCCTCAGTTTTTTGTTTGATAATAGAAGTACTTTATCTCATATAGGTCTTATTGAGATTAAATGAGTTCATTTTGGCAAAGCACTTGGATCAGTGCCTAGCAAATAGTAATTATTTAACACATATTGGCCATTACTATTGTTATATATCTACACAAATTATATCCTATTGCATTTACAGTCTCATGATGCTTTGTTAACTGAATAATTGCATCCTGAACAGAAGGACCTAAATTATTCACATACTTCAGGATCTAAGTGAGTCAGTTGGTATTGTTTATAGGTTCTTGGTGCCTCTAGGATAGGTTCTGGAATCAATCGACCTTCGCATAAGCCCATTCTTATCATCTGAGAGTGGATCAACATTCTGCTCCAAAAATTTTGGCTGCTTTCTGTAATTTTATCTTCATGACTGGCTTTACATCAACTTTTTTAGTAGTTACTTCTTTGAAGTTGTTTTTCACCACAGTATAATGAAGTAAACTATTTTGTCTTCTGTAAACAGAAAGAGTTTCTTATATTCTTATTTTATTTGTTGTGGTTTCAAGTGTTCATCTTAATGTAACGAAGATGGCAAGAAATACCAGTGTGATAAAATCAATTGACAAACCCATACACATGTAAATGCTATTTGCAATTTTCAATGAGTTGTGACCCAAGTCTTCCCTAGCCAAAAAGAAGCTAAAAAGCAAGGTGAATAGCCTGGGTTTCAAGTTAATAACTCTTCTGCTGTATAATTTATGTGGGAGTAATTAATACCTGTCAAATCCTGTTAAAATGAAGTTCAAGGGACTATCCAATAATTTGATTGTATCAGGATTTCATGGCATAAAATATTGCTGATAATAAATATGCATTGGTTAGGAGTTTGTGGTAGATCACAGAAAATGGCCATAAAATCTTTACAGCTCCACCCACCAAAAGATGGAGTCTATTCCTCTGCCCCTTGAATTTGAACTTGGCCACGTGGCGTGCTTTGGCTGATGGGACATTAGTAAGCATGACTCTAGTAGAAACTTAAAAAGTGCTGTGCATGGGGGCTTCACTCTCTTGCTGCTTTGAACTCTTTTGGCAACATATGAACTAGCCTGAGCTAGCATCTTGGAGAATGAAATACAATGTTCCCTAGTCATTTATCCATTCCAGACATTTCAGCTGAGGCCATAGACATATCAATGAGGCCCTTCTAGACCATCAGTTCTAGCCAATCCAGTTCAGATCAGAGAACTGACCAACTGACCCACAAAATAATGAGCAAATAAAATGGTTGATTTTCTTAAGATACTAATTTTTAGAGTAACATGGCAGGCAGAATTCTAAGATGGATCATAGGTCATCCTTCCCTAATCCCTCTGGATTGTAATATGGTAAGATATCACTCCTGTGGTTGAATAGGAAGCCTAGACTTTGTTGCCCCACAGACACATTGACTTAACAACAATATATGGTCCAAAAGCTTTTATGAGAATTATAGAAACAGTTAGGAAGACACAGTACCCCTGTCAAGGTGAAAGCCAAGATCAGCCATATTGAAATGGTAAGAAAAGCTGTTTTATTTCAATTGTGTCAGCCCTTCCCTTAAGCCTGCACAGGTCAACACCACTGCCTGAAAAAGTCCAACTCATGGCTTCTCTTTTGGGAAGGAGAGAGAAGAGTGGAGCATATGTCCAGTGTTCTTGCCTTTGGGAGGCTGCCCAAGGGAGTGGTTTCTGTCTTATCTGACTCAGAGTGCTTACAGAGAACTGGCATGTTTTGGATGGCTGGGGGCTGCTGGGAACAAAATAAAACTCAGTGGTTTGTTGCAGCACCAAAAAAATGTTAACACCACAGACAGTAGCTGATATAGCTTTGGGTGATCTGGGGAAAATGCCTTGTTTATGGCTTCAACCTCAGGAGGAAAAGAGAAGAGTGAAACGTATATCCAATGTTCTGGATTTTCTGGGGGCTGCCCAAGTGACCGGATTCTGTTTTCCCCAACTTGGGTCCTAGAGACGTAGACAACTAGAAGACAGGTCATTTGAAATGATCACAGCAGAGGAACAGAAAGAAGGAAGCATGAAAAAAAAATTAAGAAAGCCTAAGGGACTTATGAGACACCATCAGCTAGACCAATATATGCATTTTGGGAGTCCCAGAAGAAGAAAGAAAGGGGCAGAGAACTTATTTGAAGAAATGATAACCAAAACCTTCCCAAATCTAAGGAAGGAAATTGACGTGCAAATTCAATTTTCAATAAGTTCAAAGGATTCCAATAGGATGAACCCAGAGGCCATACCAAGACATATAATAATCAAATTGTCAAAAATCAAAGACAAGGAAATACTCTTGAAAGCAGCAAGAGAAAGGCAACTCCTTATGTACAAGGGAGCACCCATAGGATTATCAGTGGGTTTCTCAGAAGAAATATTACAGACCAAAAGCAAGTGGGTAAAGAAAAAACTGCCAACCAAGAATGTCATATCCAACAAAACTGTCCTTCAGAAATAAACTGAAAACAAAGACATTCCCAGGAAAACAAAAGCTGAGGGAGTTCATCACCACTAGACCTGAATTACCAGAACTGCAAATGGGAGTACTTCAAATTGAAGCAAAAGGACACTGGACAGCAATATAAAAGCAAAGCAAATAAAAATATACAACTTTTTGTAAAGGTGAATATTAATATATAGACAAATACAGAATCCTGTAATGCTGTAGTTGTGGTGCATAGATCACTTAATTCAGGTATAGAATTTAAAATATAAAAGAATAAGAAAATAACTACAGTTATAAGCTATGTTAATGGCTACAAAATATAAAAATATATAATTTATAACATGGATAGCATAAAGTAGGGGGAGGGAGGTGTAAAGAAGTAGAGGTTTTGTATGTGACTAAAGTTAAGTTGTTATCAGTTTACAATAGATTGATATAAATATATAATGTTTTATGTAATTCCCATGGTAACCACAAAAATACCAATAGAAGATGAACAAAAGAAAATGATAAAATAATAAAATCATGTCACTGCAAGAAAATGAAAGCAATGTGAAGAAAGGCAGCAAGAGAGGCAAAGAGGGACAAAATAACTACAAGATACACAGAAAACAATTAACAGCGTAGCAATAGTAAGTGCTTTCCTATCAGTAATTACTTTAAATAGATTAAACTCTCCAATCAAAGACATAAAGTACCTAAACAGATAGGAAACAAGATCCAACTATATTTACAAGAGGCTCACTTTTTTTTAACTTTTATTTTAGGTTCAGGAGTATATATGTGCAGGTTTGTAATATAGGTAAATTGATTGTCACGGGGGGTGGTGTGCAGATTATTTTGCCACCCAGGTAATTAGCATAGTATCCAATAGGTAGTTTTTCAATCCTTATTCTTCTATCTCCCTCTACCCTCAAGTAGGCCCCAGTGTGTGTTGTTCCCTTTGAGAGACTCACTTTGGATATAAGGACATATGTAAGCTAACAATAAAAGTATAGAAAAATATATTGCTTGCAAATGGTGAATTAAAAAGAGCAGGAGTGCCCATACTTATATCAGACAAAATAGAATTTAAGAAAAAATCTTTCATAAGAAACAAAAGAGATTATATAACGATAAAAGAGTCAGTTCACCATGAAGACATAACAATTATACATATATATTTACCTAACAGCAGATCACACAAATATATGAAGTAAACATTGATAGAATTGAAGGGAATAGTAGATAGTAATGCAATCATAGTAGGAGATCTCAATAGTCCATTTTCAGTAATGGGTAGATCAACCAGACAGAAAATCAATAAGAAAACAGGGAACCTGAACAACACTACTAATTGGCCCTAAAAGACATACACAGAACACTCTACCCAAAAACAGCAGAATAAACATTTTTTCTCGAGTGCACATGGAGTGTTCTCCAGGTAGATCACATGTTAGACCACCAAACAAGTCTTGACAGATTTATGAAGATTTAAAGCATACCAACTATCTTTTCTGACAACTATAGAATGAAACTAGAAATAAACAGAAAAAGCAAAACTGGAAAATCCACAAATATGTGGAAATTAAAAACACACTCTTGGCCGGGCGCGGTGACTCAAGCCTGTAATCCCAGCACTTTGGGAGGCCGAGACGGGCGGATCACGAGGTCAGGAGATCGAGACCATCCTGGCTAATACAGTGAAATCCCGTCTCTACTAAAAAAAACTAGCCGGGCGAGGTGGCGGGCGCCTGTAGTCCCAGCTACTCCGGAGGCTGAGGCAGGAGAATGGCGTGAACCCGGGAGGCGGAGCTTGCAGTGAGCTGAGATCTGGCCACTGCACTCCAGCCTGGGCGGCAGAGCGAGACTCCGTCTCAAAAAAAAAAAAAAAAAAAAAACACTCTTAAAAAGACGGTGGGTCAAAGAAGTCACAAGGAATTTGAAAATATCAGGATACAAATGAAAATGAAAATATAGCATACCAAAACTTATGGGATACAGCAAAGGCAGTACTGAAAGGGAAGTTGATAGAGTAACTGCCTACATTAACAAAGAAGAAGATCTCAAATGGCAACCTGACTTTTCTTCTTAAGGAATTAGAAAGAGAAAAATTAACTAACTCCAAAGATAGCAGTAAGAAGGAAATCATAAACATTAGAGTAGAAATAAATGAAACAGAGAAGAGAAAAACAATAGAAAAAAATGACAAAACAAGAGTTGTTTTTGAAAATATCAACAACATTGGCAACCCCTTAGCTAGACTAAAAGAAAAAGAGAGGAGATTGAATTAACAAAAAGAGGAGGGGACACTTCCATACTCATTTTATGAGGCCAATATTATTATGTTACCGAAGCCAGACAAGGGCACTACCAGAAAATAAAATTACAGACCCTGATGAACATAGAAGCAATAATCATCTGCAAAATACTAATAAACTGAATTCAACATCACATGAAAAGGATTATACAGCATGATCAAGTGGGATTTACCCCTGGGATACAAGGACGATTCAACATGTGCATATTTATAAATGTGATATGCCACATTTTAAGAAAAAGGATAAAAGTCACATGATTGTTTCAACAGATGCAGAAAAGTATTTGACAAAATTCAACCTTCTTTCCTGATAAAAACTCTCAACAAATTAGGTATAGAAGAAGTATAACAACATAATAAAAGCCATATATGACAAGCCCACAGGCAGCATCATACTCAATAGTGAAAAGATGTAAGATTTTCCCATAAGATCAGGAACAAGACAGGAGTGCCCACTCTTGCCACTTCTTTTCAGCATAGTATTGAAAGTCCTAGCCAGAATAATTAGGTGAGAGAAAAAAAAGCATCCAAATTGGAAGGAAATAAGTAAAATTGTTTCAGTTTGCAGATTACATGATCTTATGTAGAGAAAACCCTAAAGACTCCACCAACCATTAGAACAAATAAATGAATTCAGTAAATCTTCAGAATACAAAATCATTATACAAAAATCAATTGCATTTCTATATACTAACAATAACTATCCCAAAAATAAATTAAGAAAACTATTCCAATTACTATAGCATCAAAAAAAATAAAATACTCAGAAATGAATTTAACCAAGGATGTGAAAGATCGGTACAATGGAAACTATAAAGCATTGATAAAAAAGATTGAAGAAGACACAAGTAAGTAGGGATATATCCTGTGTTCATGTACCGGAAGGATTAATATTGTTAAAATTTCATAATTACCAAAGCTATTTTGAGATTCAGTGTAATCCCTATGAGAATTCCAATGATATTTTTCACAGAAATAGAAAATTAATTATAAAATTCATATGGGATTACAGAAAATGTCAACTAGCCAAAGCAATCTTGAGCAATAAAAACAAAGCTGGAGGCATCATACTTTCTGATTTCAAATTATATTACAAGACAATAGTAATCAAAACAGTATGGCACCGGCACAAAACGAAAAAACAGACACATAGACCAATAGAACAGAATAGAGAGCCCAGAAATAAATGTTCATATATAGGGTCATATAATTTTTGACAAGGTGTCACAATGAGGGAAAGACAGTCTCTTTAAAAAAATGGTATTGGGAAAACTGGATATCCACATGCAAAAGAATGAAACTGGACCTGTGCCTTGCACCATATACAAAAATTCACTTGAACTGGATTAAAGATCTAAGCATAAGATGTAAAACTATAAAACTTCTAGAAGAAAACTAGGAGAAAAGCTTTGTGACATTAGATAAATGGAACAACATCAAACAAAACTGCACAGCAAATGAAAGAATCAAAGGAGTGAAAAGGAAACCTACAGAATGAGAGAAAATATTACAAACCTTCTATCTATTAAGGAGTTAATATTCAGAATACATAAAGACCTTCAACTCAACAGCAACAACAAAAGAATAAGCAATCCTATTTAAAAATGAGCAGATGACTGCAATACAAATCTCTTCAAAAAGATATATAAGTGACCAATAAGCATATGAAACAATGCTCAACATCACAAATCTTCAGAGAAATGCAAATGACCCTTTAGGATGGCCACCATCAAAAAAAGAGAAAATAACAAGTATTGATGAGGATGTGGAGAAATTGAAACCCTTTTGCACTGCTGGTGGAAATGTAAAATGGTGCAGTCACTATGAAAAACAGTATGGAAATTCCTCAAAAAATTAAAAACAGTATTACCACATGATCCAGCAACCTCACTTCTGGGTATGTATCCAAAAGAATTAAAAAACAGGATCTCAGAGAGAGATTTGCACACCCATGTTCATTGCAGCATTATTCACAGTAGTCAAGACGTGAAAGCAACCTAAATGCCCATTGCCAGATGAATGGATAAACAAAATGTAGTATATGTACAATGGAATATTATTGAGGCTTAGAAAAGAAGAAACATGCTACAACATGGATGAACCTGGAGGACATTATTTGAAGTGAAGTGAGGCAGTCACAAATAGACAAATGCTGCATGATTCCACTTATATGAGGTATCTAAAGTAATCAAACTTTTAGAAACAGAAAATGGAATGGTGGTTTCCAAAGGTTGGATATGGGGGAAAAGGGGAGTTGTTTCTCAATATATATAATAATTCAGTTTTGCAAGATTAAAGTTCTAGAGATCTATTGCACAGCAATGTGCATGTGTTTACACTACTGTACTGTACACTTAAAAACACTTAAGATAGTAAATTTTGGCCAGGTGCAGTGACTCATGCCTGTAATCCCAGCACTTTGAGAGGCCGAGGTGGGCAGATCACCTGAGGTCAGGAGTTCGAGACTAAACTGACCAACACGGAGAAATCCCATCTCTGCTAAAAATACAAAATTAACCGGGCATTGTGGCGCATGCCTGTAATCCCAGCTACTCGGGAGGCTGAGGCAGAAGAATTGCTTAAACCCGGGGCGGGGTGGGGGGGGGCGGTTGTGGTGAAGTGAGATCGTGCCATTGCACTCCAACCTGGGCAACAACAGTGAAACTTCGTCTCAAAAAAAAAAAAAAGGTAAATTTTTATGTTATGTGTTTTTTACCACAATTTTAAAAGAAATAAAATAAGATTATTCTGGATAGATTGACCTAACTGTATACAGTTTTTAAAAGTGAAGGTTTCTCTGGCTAGAAGCAGGAAGAAAGTCAGAGATTCAAAACATAAGAATAATTTGATGCACAGTTGCTAGTTTGAAGATGAAAGCAGTTATATGGCAAGGAATAAAGGTGGTCTCCAGGGTCTGAGAGTGGCCCCCAATGATAACCAACAAGGATATGGGACATCAGTCCTACAATTGCAAGAAACTGAATTCTGCCAATAGCAAAAATGAGCTTAGAAGCTGATTTTTATCCCCAGTGTTTTCCAGATTAGAATTTAGCCTGATAACTTGATCTCAGTCTTGTGATGCCCTGATCAGGGAAACCAGACCAGCTATGCTGGACTGCTGACTTACAGAATTGTGAGCTAAGAAATGAGGGCTGTTTTAAGCAACTAATTTTGCATAAATGCATCATATAACAATAGAAAACCAATGCAGTTGATCTGTTATGCAGCAGAAGTTTGCTGAAACAAGGTGGAAGAATTTGTATGTACAATTGTAACAGAGTTATTTGCAATGCAATTTAACCTATGTGTCAAGGGTACACCCAAAATGTGACACATTCTGGATAATGAAGGTCAGGTCATCAAAAGACATACAAGACGGCCAGGAGCGGTGGCTCATGCCTGTAATCCCAGCACTTTGGGAGGCGGGGGCGGGTGGATCATGAGGTCTGGAGATTGAGACCATCCTGGCTAATACGGTGAAACCCTGTCTCTACTAAAGTTACAAAAAAAAAAGAAAAGCAAAGAAAAATTAGCCAGGCGTGGTGGTGGGCGCCTGTAGTCCCATCTACTGAGGAGGCTGAGGCACGAGAATGGCGTGAACCCGGGAGGCGGAGCTTGCAGTGAGCGGAGATCGCACCACTGCACTCCAGACTGGGGGACAAAGCGAGACTCCTTTTCAAAAAAACAAAACAAAACAAAACAAAACAAAAAAACAGAGAGATACAAGACTATGCCCTTATCCGTTAATGACTTCCATTAATTCCTGAAAAACCCATTGTTCAGGGCAATAGCGTTTATAGAAAAATTCCATTAAAGTCTTCCTTAATGTGAAAATAAAGAAAATGTATCCTCAAGATATAGAGGGGACAAATTGTAACCATTTGTGATATGACAACAAATAATATTTCTTAACTTTTTATTTCATAATTATTACAGATTCACAAAAAGTTGCAAAAATACTACAGAGCGGTCTCCTGTACCGATGACCCAGCTTCCACAATGGGAACATCTTACATAACTATAGCACATGATCAAATCCAGGAAATTGACATTGGCATAATACAATTAACTAAACTACAGACTTTATTCTGGTTTTGCCAGTGTTTTCATCACTTATTTAGTGTGTACAATTCTATGAAATTTGATCACTTGTATAGATTTATACAACTACCATCAACAACAATATATACAACTGTCATGTCACCATAAAAGAACTCTTCTGTGTTGATGCTTTACACTCATACGTTCCCACTCCCTCCCCAAATCCTTGACAACCACCAGTCTGTTTTCCTTGTCTATAATTTTGTCATTTTGAGAATATTATATATGTATCATGTTACCTTTTGAGATTGGTTTTATCGACGCATTATAATAACCTTCATCTATCCCAGTTGTTACATGTATCAATAGTTCATTACTATTTATCGATGAGTAGCATTCCATGGTCTGGATGTACCACAATTTGTTTATCCATTAACTTGTTGAGGGTCCTTTAGATTGTTTCCAATTTTTGGCTTTTGCACATATAAACCTGCTAAGTACAGTTATGCACAGCTTTTTGTGTAAATGCAAGTGTTCATTTTTCTAGGATAAATGTCCGGAAGTGTGGTTGCTGGATTATGTGATAAATGTATGTTTACCTTCTTAAGAAATAACTAAATTGTTTTCCGAAGAGGTTGTACAATTTTACATTCCCACCAGAAATGTACCAGAGATCCAGTTCCTCCAGTATACCACCAGTACTTGGTATAGTCAGTATTTTTTCTTAATTCTAGCTATTCTAAAAGATGTGTAGTGGCTTTAATTTGCATTTTCCTAATGGCTAATGATGGTGAACATTTTTTAAAAATGTACTTAGTTTCCACCCATATATCTTATTTGGTAAAATGCTGTTCAAATATTTTGTCTGTTTTCTAACTGGACCGTGTTGTTTTATTACTGTTGAATTTAGATAATTCTTTATATATTCCGGTTATGATTCCTTCTCAGATATATGATTTACAGATATTTTCCCAGCCTGTGGCTTATCTTTTCATCCTCTTCATCTCACAGAGCAAAAATTTTACATTTTGATTAAGTAGATTTGGGTGATCTTTTAAATCTATGGATAGTGTATTTTGGCATCACATTTAAGAACTCTCTTGCTAACAAAGATGTTTTCTTATATTCTCTTCAATAAATCTTATAGTTTTACATTTATAATCCATTTTGAAATAAAAATGTTCATATGAGGTGCAAAGCTTGTTCTGTGTGTTCGTATGTGCGTTTTGGCTCACTGATGTCCAATTGTTCTAGTAACATATGCTGAAAAGACAATAGTTCCTTCCTTGAATTCCTTTTGTGTCTTCGCAAAAATTAGTGACACATATTTGGTGAATATTATTTTGGGGTTCTCTATTCTATTCCACTGATCTATGTATGTGTGTATGTACAGATGTACGTATCTACATATGTATGTGTGTATCTATCTGTTTGCCTGTCTACCCCTCCACTAATGCTACGTTGTCTTTGTTACTGTAAATATACACTAAGTCCTAAAATTTGGTAGTATGATTACTCCAATTTTATTTTTTTTCAACATTATTTTAGCTATTCTAGTTTCTTTGTCTTTCTGTATAATTTTTATATTAAGCTTGTCTATATCTACAAAAGATACTGCTGGGATTTTTATGGAAATTGTGTTGACTGTATAGGTCAATTTTAGGAGAAATAACATCTTTACTATGTTCAGTCTCCCAATCCATGAACATAGTATTGTCTCTCCATATATTTATATATTTGTTGATTTCTTTTATTAAAATTCAACAGTTTCAGCATATAGTATCTGTATATGTTTTACTAGGCTTATACCTTGGTGTCCCTTTTCTGGGAACAATTATAAATGGTATTGAATTTTTTTCATTTTATTTTCCAATAGTTCATTGTTTGTATATGAAAAAGTGATTAATTTTTGTGTAAATTTACTAAATTTACTTATTATTTATAGGGGTTTTCCTATAAAGTCCTTGGATTTTTCTACATAGACAATATATCTTCTACAAATAAAAAGGATTTATTTCTTCCTTTCTAATCTGCCTGCCTTTTATATCCTTTTCTTGCCTTTTATATCCTTATTGCACAGGCTAAGACTTGTAGTACTATGCCAAATGAGGGTAGTAGCAGTAGCTATCCTTTTCTTGGCTCTGACAAAACACATTCGGTCTTTCACATTATGTATAATGCTAGCCATAGAGTTTTTTGTTTTTGTTTTTCTGCAGTTGCCCTTTTTCTGGTCAAGAATATTCAAGTTCCTTTCAATTCCTAGTTTGCTGAAAGTTTTTCCTAAGAATGGAATTTGGATTTTGTTAAGTACCTTTTCTGCATCAGTTAATATGATCAAGCAAGTTTTCTTATTCAGTTCTGTTAGCATAGAGGATTACACTGATTGATTTTCAAATACTGAACTGCCTTTGCATTCCTGGAATAAAATTCCTTGGTTGTCACCTGTAATTCCATTTATATGTTTCTAGATTTGATTTGCTAATGTTTTGTTGAAAATTTCTGTGTCTATGTTCCTGAGGGATGTCACTTTGTAATTTTCTTTTATCGGGCTATAGTTGAATTTGTGTATGTAAAGATGTTTGTAGAATCATCTTATTACTCCTTTAATAACTGTGGTGTTCACAGTGGCATCCCTGTTCATTTCCATATTGATAACTTATGATTTTTTTGTTTTTCAGTTGTGCTAGGATTTTATCAATTTTCTTAACATTTCCAAATAATCTGCTTTAATTTTTTATTCATTCCTCTCTATTTTCCTGTTTTCATGTATTTGTGCTCTTATTTTTATCATTTTTCTTCAGTTGCTTTCTTTCTGGTTAATTTTACTGTTTTTCTAATTTGTTGAGGTAGAAATTCAGACTACTGTTTTGAAACCTTTAATCTTTCCTAATATAAGCATTTAATACTATAAATTTCCTTATATGCACAGCTTTAGCTGCATTTCACAAGCTTTAAGTTGTTGTGTTTTCATTTTCCTTCTGTTCTATGTAGGTTTTTATTTGTATTGAAACGACTTCTTTGACTCATGAGTTGGTTAGAAGTATGTTGTTGAATTTCCAAGTATATGGAGATTTACCAGTTGTCTTTCTTTTAACTTTTAGTTTGATTCAATTATGATCAGAGATGATATCTAAACAGTTTTAATTCTCTTCAGTTTGTTGAGTTTTATTTTATGAGTCAGGATATGAGGTATCTTTGTGACTGTTCTATGCATGATTTAAAAAATGTGAATTCTTCCCCATCTCTACTAAAAATACAAGAAATTAGTCGGGCGTGGTGGCAGGCGCCTGTAATCCCAGCTACTTGGGAGGCTGAGGCAGGAGAATGGCGTGAACCCAGGAGGCGGAGCTTGCAGTGAGCTAAGATAGTGCCACTGCACTCCAGCCTGAGCAACAGAGCTAGACTCTGTCTCAAAAACAAAACAAGACAAAAAAAAGTGAATTCTTATATTGTTGGGTGAAGTGTTTTTACAAGTGTTAATTAGATCCTGTGGCTAATACTATTGTTCAGTTCCCTTATATCTTCACTGATTTTCTATGTGGTGATTCTATGAATTATTGAGAGAGGGGTATCGAGCTCTTGAAGTATAATTGTGAATTTATCTATTTCTCTTTTCAGTTCTGTAAGTTTCTATCTCATGTGTTTTATTAGCACCATTATGTGGCAATACACATTTACAATTGTTATGCCTTCTTGGTTGATGGATCCGTTTATCATCATGGAGTATCTCTCCTTGTAACTCATAATTTCATTTGCCTTATCTGCTTTATCTGATATTAGTATAGCCACTCTAGGTTTCTCTTGGTTAGCGTTTACATGGTATATCTTTTTCCATCTGTTTACTTTTATTCTTCCTGTCAAACTACCCCTGGTTGCAGATGACATGATCCTATATCTAGAAAACCCCATTGTCTCAGCCCAAAAGCTTCTTAAGCTAATAAACAGCTTCAGCAAAGTCTCAGGATACAAAATCAATGCACAGAAGCCAACAACAGTCATACCAAAAGCCAAATCAGGAACAAATTCCCATTCACAATTGCCACAAAAAATAAAATATCTAGGGATACAAGGAGGGTGAAAGATCTCTACAAAAAGAATTACAAACCACTGCTCAAAGAAATCAGAGATGATACAAACAACTGGAAAAATTCTCCATGCTCATGGATAGGGAGAATCAACATCGTTTAAATGGCCATATTGCCCAAAGCAATTCATAGATTCAATGCTATTCCTATTAAACTACCATTTGCGTTCTTCAGAAAACTAGAGAAAACTACTTTAAAATTCATATAGAATCAAAAAGGAGCCCAAATACCTAAGGCAATCCTAAGCAAAAAGAACAAAGCTAGAGGCATCACATTACTTAACTTCAAATTATACTACAGGGCTACAGTAACCAAAACAGCATGGTATTGGTACAAAAACAGACACATACACTAATGGAACAGAATAGAGAACCCAGAAATAAGGCTGCACACCTACAATTATCTGATCTTTGACAAACGTGACCAAAACAAGCAACAGAGAAAAGATTCCCTATCCAATAAATGATGCCGAGATAACTGACTAGCCATGTGCAGAAGATTGAACCTGGACCCCTTTCTTACATCATTTACAAAAAAATTAACTCAAGATGGATTAAAGACTTAAATATAAAACCCAAAAGTATAAAAACTCTGGAAGACAACCTAGGTAATACATTTCAGGACATAGGCACAGGCAAAGATTTCATGGCAAAGACACCAAAAGCAATTGCAAGAAAAGCAAAAATTGACAACGTGGGTCTAATTAAATAGCTTCTGCACAGCAAAATAAACTATCAATAGAGTAAACAGACAACCTAAACAATGGGAGAAAGTTTCTGCAACCTATGCATCTGACAAAGGTTTAATATCCAGCATCTATGAGGAACTTAAACAAATTTACAAAAACAAAGCAAACCCCATAAAAAAGTGGACAAAGGACATGAACAGACACTTTTAAAAAGAAGACATACATGTGGCCAGCAAGCATATTTTAAAAAGCTCAAATCACTGATCATTCAAAAATGCAAATCAAAACCACAATGAGATAGCATCTCACACCAGTCAGAATGACTATTATTAAAAAGTCAAAAAATAACAGATGCTGGCGAGGTTATGGAGAAAAAGGAACACTCATACACTGTTGGTGGGAATGTAAATTAGTTCAACCATGTGGAAGACAGTGTGGCAATTCCTCAAAGACCTAAAGACAGAAATACCGTTTAACCTAGCAATCTTATTACTGAGTATGTACCCAAAGGAATAGAAATCATTCTGTTACAAAGACACATGCACATGTATGATTATTGTAGCACTATTCACAATAGCAAAGACATGGAATAAACCTAAATGCCCATCAAGGACAGACTGGATAAAGAAAAGGTGGTACATATACACCACAGAATACTATGCAGCCATAAAAAATAACAAGATTATGTCTTTTGCAGGGATATGGGTGGAGCTGGAGGCCATTATCCTTAGCAAACAATGCAGGAACAGAATGTAAATACTGCATGTTCTCTTTATAAGTGGAAGCTAACTGATGAGAACACATGCACGCATAGAGAGGAACAACAAACACCAGGGCCTATTGGAGGGTGGAGGGTGGGAAGAGGGAGAAGATCAAGAAAAATAACTAATGGGAACTAGGCTTAATACCTGGTGATGAAATAATCTGTACCACAAACCCCCATGACACAAGCTTACCTATGTAACAAGGTAAACTTTTCATTTTTTAAAACCTTTTTTTAACTTTTAAGTTCAGTACCCCTGAACTTAAAATAAAAGTTAAAAAAATTATCCTTCCTATAGCACTGTATTTGAGATTCCTATAGACAGAATATAATTGGGTCATTTTAAAAATCTGTGTCTATTTTTACCTTTTACTTGGTATATTTATATAAATTACATTTAAAACAATTATTGTTAGGATATATATCTGACACTTTATTAATTGTTGTCTAGTTGTTTTGATTTTTGTTTCTTTGTTTCCTCTTTTCTGCCTTCTTCTGGTTTACTTGAATTGTTTTTACCATTGTGTCATGCTTTATACAGAGGATTTGAATATATAGTCAGCCCTCTGTATCTGTGAATTCAACTGCTGATCAAAAATATTTGAAAAAAACAACATAGCGATTAAAATAATACAAATAAAAAGTCAATGTAGCATAACAACTATTTACATAGCATTTACATTGCATTGGGTATTATAAATAATCTAGAGATGATTTGAAGTATATGGGAGGATGTGCATAGTTTATGTTATATTATACTATGCCATGAGTGTTTTGGGGTGAGAAAATTATACCAAAATACAATAGAGAAATAGTAAAAAAGAAACGGTTGCCCTAAAAGTGGTATAGCTTTCTGAAAGCTGATATGACAGGAAGTCATTAACTAAGCAGTCATTATGATAAGTAAATATATATAATTTAAGCCCAATCATGTTGAGATAGCTGGAGATCTGTTAATAAAGCAAGGAGACTTGGTATAACTTCACTGAGATTTCCTGAGGTCTTCCTGGGAAGAAAGGAAAAAGGCTCCAGTTTGACCACATTCTTGGAGGAAAGCAAGGATTCTGAGTATGCCTAGTAGTAGATGTCACATAAATTCATTCCCACCCCAGCTCTAAGGGTTCTTAGGAAGAGAAGGACCATGAGTAAAAACTATTTTATTAAGGTTTCTAAAAGACTCAAGGTTACACGCATCCATCTTTCAGACTGTAACAAAGAGGAGAGCACTAAATTTTTCTCCTTCCTCACAGCTTGGGACTTGTCATGGGTCTGGTGCCTCCAAAATGGACCTGGCCATGGTATGAAGCAGTGGTGGCACTTGGTGGAAGATTCTGGTGCCTGATGAGAGAAAGAGAGCAGCATCTCTTGGCAAGTGTGGTACATGGCATTAATGCTACAATATTTATTTCTTCCTTGTTTCTGCACCCTTTGCCATCAGAGTGTGTACTTCTTCTTGATTCTGGGTTCAGCCATGTGATTGCTTTGGCCAATAGAATGAGCCAGAAGTGAGGGTGGGGCAGGTCCAACGAAGCAATAATCGATTCTGATCCTTTTGCCGTTGCATGAGAAAAACATGCCTGGGTTAGCCATTGGTCTCAGAAAGATGAGGGAAACATGGAGCAGAGTTGAGTCACCCAGGTAAACCTATCTTGGATTTTTAGAATCTCCAACTTAAAAGTGTAAGAAGCCCAGTCAAGGTTAGCAGAACTGTTTTTCTGAGTCCACCCTAAAGCAGCCTATGCTTATGCAATATTCTAGTTGCATAAAAAATATAGTTGAATGCCATGAAAGTTTTTTAGTTCTTTTGTTTTTCAGCAGTATATGAAAATAAGTAGTTGATGCAGTGAGAGAGACTCTTTCATAAGCACATGAAAACACCTTGTGGAGAATAATTTGTAGAGGGGTCCATTAACAGTGATGGGACAAGAACTAGTGAAATTTGATTCATTACCATAAAGGTGATTCCCATTAGTATTTACTATGCTGTGAGCATTGAGGATATTTTCTTTAGTGGTTGATAAAGAATTTCAAAAGACTATGGTAGAATACCTATATATATGTGTATGTGTGTGTGTATACATATCATATACACATATATACATACATATGTGAACATTTATCAAACTGCATGTTTAAGATTTATTGGATTTATGTAGGTTATATTTCATTTTAAAAAATTTAAAAAGAAAAAACTCTATTTCAATATAACCTATGATATCCTTTTTAACAGAAATCTAGCAAGAATAAAGGGCCTGTGCACATGTAAAATGTACCTGGCCCTGCTGACATGAGACTCTCACTAGTCCTTGGCACCCTTATTCCAGGAGCAGGAAGGTCATGCACAGTCCTGATTTCAGAGTGTGTGCTATTCCATGGAGGAAGAGAATGAGGCTAACTCAGAAATCCATCATCATCAGCAATGGCCCCACGCTTGGACAGCCAGTCAGCATGCAGGCTGAGACAGCCAGACCTGCAAAATGAGGAATCTGTGATGCAAATAAATAATCATCAGGCTTCTTCAGCAGAGGTGCTACTCAGCAGTCCACCCGAACAGCTGTGGCTTGCTCCCAACCAGGGAGCATGTTTGTGATTTCTTTATTATAGTAATCATCCCCAAATAGACTACAGAAGGAATTTAGACCTTTTTCCCCTCCAGCATCCACACTCTTCCACTGTCCATCCATTCTCTTTCCTAAGTCTATTCACTTCCTTCTTCCCCTTTCCTTTCTCCTCTGAAGAGATGCATTGATAGCTACAACTGGCTTATTAGTCCCAACACATTATTTTTTAAAGTTCAATTCTGAAGCATGATGCATGCGTGGCCAAATCTACTGAGGGTTAGACAACTACCCATAGCCAAGGCTGCTAGTGCAACAGAGAGCTGACTGTGAAAAAGAGTGCTTTCTGTTTGCTGCACAGCACTGCACTCTGGAACTGGCAGCCTGTAATTAACTGCTGAGTTGCCTTCTATCAAACTGCAACAGGAGGGAAAAAATCTCTAGAGATAGCAATAACGGAATAGAAAGCACACTGGGCTCTATCTCTGATAATCAGCGTGTGAATCTTGGTCTTGATTTAGTAGATGTGGAACATTAGGCCCTGGCTACTCAAAGTGTAGTATATGGACCAGCAGCATCAGTGTCCCAGGGAGAATTTCAGGACTCAGCCCAAACCCACTGCATTCAAATCTGCATTTTAACCAGATCTCCAAATGAAGTATGAAGAATACTGAATTAGGGAAATCGCTGGGTCTTATTTTCCACATTTGAGTTAATACAGAGAGAGAAATTAGAACAGTGTCTAGCATAGAGCAAGTGCTATCTAAGTGGTGCCAATAATATGATTATAATTAGAATATTGCTCTACTTCAGCCCCCCAAATTTTTTTGTGGTAAAATACACATGAAATCTATCATCTTAATCAGCAAATGTACAATTCATTGGTATTTAAATACATTGGGGATGTCGTGCAGACATCACCATCATCCATCTGCAGAACTCTTTGCATCTTGTAAGACTGAAACTCTATGCCCATTAAACACCAACTCTTCATTTCCCACTCTTCCCAGCCCCTGGAAACCACCATTCTACTTTCTGTCTCAGTGATTTTGACTACTCTAGGTACCTCATATAAGTGAAATTATATTGTACTTGCCTTTTTGTGACTGGCTTATTTCATTTTGCAAAATGTCCTCAAGGTACATCAATGTTGTAGCATGTTGCAGAATTTTCACTCCTTTTAAGGCTGAATAATATTCCACTGTATGCGTATACCACATTTTGCTTATCCGTTCATCCATCAATAGACACTTGGGTTGCTTCCATGTTCTAGCTATTGTGAATAAGCTGCTATGAGTATGAGTGTACAAGTAGATCTTCAAGACCCTGCTTTCAATTATTTTGAGTATATACCCAGAAGTAAAATTGCTGGATCATACAGTAATTCTATTTCTAATTTTTTGAGGAACCACCATACTCTTATACACTGGCTATACTGTTTTATATTCCCACAGTGCATAAGGGATCCAGTTTCTCCACATACTCATCAACACTTGTTTTTCTCTGTTGTTTTGATAGTAGCCATCCTAATGGATTTGGGGTGGTATACCATTGTAGTTTTTTGTTTTGTTTTATTTGTTTTAATTAAGCTTACAACATATATTATATTATTATATTATATATAATTATTAATATATAACTCTATTATATCAATCATATTAATTATATTAATATATTGTTATTAATTAAATTATTAATAAATTAATTATATTAAATATAATATATTAATAATAATGTATAATTATATATAATTATATTATATATTGCAACTTATACATATATATAAGTTCTGAATACATGTGCAAAATGTGCAGGTTACACAAGTGCCATGGTGGGTATACAAGTGCCATGGTGGTTTACTGCACCCATCAACCCGTCACCTACATTAGGTATTTTGTTAATGCTATCCCTTCCCTAGCACCCCACCCCCTGACAGGCCCTGGTGTGTGATGTTCCCCTCCCTGTGTCCATTGTTCAACTCCCACTTATTAATGAGAATATGCAGTGTTTCGTCTTCTGTCCCTGTGTTAGTTTGCTGAAAATGATGGCTTCCAGCTTCAACTATGTCCCTGCAAAGGACATGAACTCATCCTTTTTATGGCTGTATAGTATTCCATGGTGTATATGTGCCACGTTTTCTTTATCCAGTCTATCATTGATGGGCATTTGGGCTGGTTCCAAGTCTTTGCTATTGTGAACAGTGCTGCAATAAACATACGTGTGCATGTGTCTTTATAGTAGAATGATTTATAATCCTTTGGGTATATACCCAGTAATGGGGTTGCTGGGTCAAATGGAATTTCTGGTTATAGATCCTTAAGGAATCGTCGCACTGTCTTCCGCAATGGTTGAACGAATTTACACTCCCACCAACATTGTAAAAGCGTTTCTATTTCTCCACATCCTCTGCAGCATCTATTGTTTCCTGATTTTTTAATGATTGCCATTCTAACTGGTGTGAGAGTGTATCTCATTGTGGTTTTGATTTGCATTTCTCTAATGACCAGTGATGATGAGCTTTTTTCATATGTTTGTTGGCCACATAAATGTCTTCTTTTGAGAAGTGTCTGGACATATTGTTTGCCCACTTTTTGATGGGGTTCTTTGATTTTTTCTTGTAAATTTGTTTAAGTTCTTTGTAGATGCTGGATATTAGCCCTTTGTCAGACGGATAGATTGAAAATTTTTCTCTCATTCTGCAGGTTGCCTGTTCACTCTGATGATAGTTTCTTCTGCCATGCAGAAGCTCTTTAGTTTAATTAGATCCCATTTGTCAATTTTGACTTTTGTTGCCATTGCTTTTGGTGTTTTAGTCATGAAGTCTTTGCCCATGCATATCTCCTGAATGGTATTGCCCAGGTTTTCTTCCAGTATTTTTATGATTTTAGGTTTTATGTTTAAGTCTTTAATCCATCTTGAGTTAATTTTTTAATAAGGTGTAAGGAAGGGGTCTGGTTTCAGTTTTCTGCATATGGCTAGCCAGTTTTACCAACACCATTTATGAAATAGGGAATCCTTTCCACATTTCTTGTTTTTATCAGGTTTGTCAAGGATCAGATGGTTGTAGATGTGTGGTGTTATTTCTGAGGCCTCTGTTGTGTTCCGTTGGTCTATATATCTGTTTTGGTACCAGTACCATGCTGTTTTGGCTACTGTAGCTTTGTAGTATAGTTTGAAATCAGGTAGTGTGATGCCTCCAGTTTTGTTCTTTTTGCTTAGGGTTGTCTTGGCTCTACAGGCTTTTTTTCTTTGTTCCATATGAAATTCAAAGTAGTTTTTTCTAATTCTGTGAAGAAAGTCAATGGTAGTTTGATGGGGATAGCATTGAATCTATAAACTACATTGGGCAGTATGGCCATTTTCACAACATTGATTCTTCCTGTCAATGAGCATGGAATGTTTTTCCATTTGTTTGGGTCCTCTCTATTTCCTTGAGCAGTGGATTGTAGTTCTCCTTGAAGAGGCCCTTCACATCCCTTGTGAGTCATATTCCTAGGTATTTTTTTCTCTTTGTAGCAATTGTGGATGGGAGTTCACTCATGATTTTTCTCTCTGTCTATTATTGGTGTATAGCAATGCTTGTGATTTTTGCACATTGATTTTGTATCCTGAGACTTTGGCTGAAGTTGATTATCAGCTTGAGGAGATTTTGAGCTGAGACAATGGGGTTTTCTAAATGTACAGTCATGTCATCTGCAAACAGAGACAATTTGACCTCTTCTCTTCCTATTTAAATACCCTTTATTTCTTTCTCTTGCCTGATTGCCCTGGCCGGAACTTCCGATACTATGTTGAATGAAAGTGGTGAGAGAGGGCATCCTTGTCTTGTGTCAGTTTTCAAAGGGAATGCTTCCAGCTTTTGCCCATTCAGTATGATATTGGCTGGGGTTTGTCATAAATAGCTCTTACTATTTTGAGAAACGTTCCATCAATACCTAGTTTTTGAGAGTTTTTAGCATGAAGGGATGTTGAATTTTATTGAAGGCCTTTTCTGCATCTATTGAGATAATAATGTGTTTTTTGCCATTGCTTCTGTTTATGTGATGGATTACGTTTATTGATTTGCATATGTTGAACCAGCCTTGCATCCCAGGGATGAAGCCGACTTGATCATGGGTGGATAAGCTTTTTGATGTGCTGCTGGATTCACTTTGCCAGTATTTTATTGAGGATTTTCTCATCAATGTTCAACAGGGATATTGTCCTGAATTTTTGTTGTTGTTGTTGTGTCTTTGCCAGGTTTTGGTATCAGGATGATGCTGGCCTCATAAAATAAATTAGGAAGAAGTCACTCTTTTTCTATTGTTTAGAACAGTTTCAGAAGGAATGGTACCTGTTCCTCTTTGTACCTCTGGTAGAATATGGCTGTTAATCTGTCTGGCAGTAATTGTTGTTGGTCTATTCAGGATTCGGCTTCCTCCTAATTTATTCTTGGGAGCATATATGTGTCCAGGAATTTATCCATTTCTTCTAGATTTTCTAGTTTATTTGCATAGAGGTGTTTATAGTATTTTCTGATGGCAGTTTGTATTTCTGTGGGATCAGTGTTGATATCCCCTTTATCATTTTTTATTGTGTCTATTTGATTCTTCCCTCTTTTCTTCTTTATTAGGCTGACTAGCAGCCTATGTTGTTAATCAGAAAAAAAAAAAAAGCTCCTGCATTCATTGATTTTTCTTGAAGGGTTTTTCGTATCTCTATCTCCTTCAGTTGTGCTCTGATCTTAGTTATTTTTTGTGTTCTGCTAGCTTTTGAATTTGTTTGCTCTTGCTTCTCTAGTTCTTTTAATTGTGATGTTAGAGTGTCAATTTTAGATCTTTTCTGCCTTCTCCTGTGGGCATTTAGTGCTATAAATTTCCCTCTAAACACTGCTTTAGGTGTGTCCCAGAGATTCTAGTACATTGTGCCTTTGTTTGCATTGGTTTCAAAGAACTTATTTACTTCTACCTTAATTTCATTATTTACCCAGTAGTCATTCAGGAGCAGGTTGCTCAGCTTCCATGTAGTTGTGCGTTCTAATATGATTGCACTGTGGTCTGAGAGATTATTTGTTATGATTTCCGTTATTTTGCATTTGCTGAGGAGTGTTTTACTTCCAAGTATGTGATCAATTTTAGAATAAATGTTTTTTGGTGCTGAGAAGAATGCATATTCTGCTGATTTGGGGTGGAGAGTTCTGTAGACGACTATTAGGTCCACTTGGTACAGAGCTGAGTTCAAGTTCTGAATATCCTTGTTAGTTTTCTGTCTCCTTGATCTGTCTATTATTGGCAGTGGGTGTTAAAGTCTCCCACTTGTGTGGGAGTCTAAGTCTCATTGTAGGTCTCTAAGAACTTGCTTTATGAACCTGGTGCTCCTGTATTGGGTGCATATATATTTAGGATAGTTAGCTCTTCTTGTTGCATTGATCCCTTTACCGTTATGTAATGCCCTTCTTTGTTTTTTTGATCTTTGTTGGTTTAAAGCCTGTTTTATCAGAGACTACGATTGCAACCCCTGCTTTTTTTTTTTTTTTTTTTTTTTTTTGCTTTCCATTTACTTGGTAAATATTCATTCCTCCATCCCTTATTTGAACCTATGTGTGTCTTTGCGTGTGACATGGGTCTTGACTCTTTATACAATTTGCCAGTCTGTGTCTTTTAATTGGGGCATTTAGCCAGTTTACATTTAAGGTCAATATTGTTATGTGTGAATTTGATCCTGTCCTTATGATGCTAGCTGGTTATTTTGCACCATTAGTTGATTCGGTTTTTTCATAGTGTCGATGGTCTTTACAATTTGGTATGTTTTTGCAATGGCTGGTACCAGGTTTTCCTTTCCATGTTTAGTGCTTCATTCAGGAGCTTTTGCAAGGTAGGCTGGTGGTGACAACATCTCAGCATTTGCTTGTCTGTAAAGGATTTTATTTCTCCTTCACTTATGCAGCTTAGTTTGGCTGGATATGAAATTCTTGGTTGAAAATTATTTTCTTTAAAAATATTGAGCTGGGCGTGGTGGCTCACGCCTGTAATCCCAGCACTTTGGGAGTCCAAATAGGGTAGATCAAGAGGTCAGGAGATCAAGACCATCCTGGCTAACATGTTGAAACCTTGTTTTACTAAAAATACAAAAAAATTAGCCAGATGTGGTGGCGGGCACCTGTAGTCCCAGCTACACGGGAGACTGAAGCAGGAGAATGACATGAACCCAGGAGGTGGAGACTGCAGTGAGCCAAGATCACACCAGTACACTCCAGCGTGGGTGACAGAGTGAGACTCTGTCTCAAAAAAAAAACAAAAACAAAAACAAAAAAAGAAGAATATTGTTGAATATTGGCCCCCACTCTCTTCTGGCTTGTAGGGTTTCTGCAGTGAGATCCACTGTTAGTCTGATGAGCTTCCCTTTGTGGGTAATCCGGCCTTTCTCTCTGGCTGTCCTTAACATTTTTTCCTTCATTTGAACCTTGATGAATCTGACAATTATGTGCCTTGGGGTTGTGCTTCTCGTGGATTATCTTTGTGGTGTTCTCTGTATTTCCTGAATTTGAATGTTGGCCTGTCTTGCAAGGTTGGGGAAGTTCTCCTGCATAATATCCTGAAGAGTGTTTTCCAATTTGGTTCCATTCTCCCCGTCACTTTAAGGTACACCAATCAAATGTAGGTTTGGTCTTCTCACATGGTGCCATATTTCCTGGAGGCTTTGTTTGTTCTTTTTCATTCTTTATTCTCTAATCTTGTCTTCATGCTTTATTTCATTAAGTTGATCTTCAATCTCTGATATTCCTTCTTCCGCTTGACCAATTTGGCTATTGATACCTGTGTATGTTTCACGAAGTTCTTGTGTTGTGGTTTTCAGCTCCAACAAGTCATTTATGTTTTTCTCCAAACTGGTTATTCTAGTTAGCAACTCTTCTAACCTTTTTTCAAGGCTTTTAGCTTCCTTATATTGGATTAGAATACGCTCCTTTAGCTCAGAGGAGTTTTTTATTACCCAGCTTCAGAGGCCTACTTCTGTCAATTTGTCAAACTCATTCTCTGCTCAGTTTTGTTCCCTTGCTGGTGAGGAGTTGTGATCCTTGGAGGAGAAGAGGCATTCTGTTTTGGGAATTTTCAGCATTTTTGTGCTGTTTTTTTCCTCATCTTGGTGGATTTATCTACCTTTGGTCTTTGATGCTGTTGACCTTCAAATGGGATTTCTGTGTGGACATCCTTTTGGTTGATGTTGATGCTATTCCTTTCTGTTTGTTAGTTTTCCTTTTAACAGTCAGGCCCCTCTGCTGCAGGTCTGCTGGAGTTTGCTGGAGATCCACTCCAGACCCTGTTTGCCTGGCTATCACCAGCAGAGGCTGCAGAACAGCAAAGATTGCTGCCTGTTCCTTTCTCCGAAAGCTTCATCCCAGAGGGGCACCTGCCAGATGCTAGCCAGAGCTCTCCTCTATGAGGTGTCTATCTACCCCTGCTGGGAGGTGTCTCCCAGTCAGGAGGCATGGGGGTCAGGGATCCACTTGAGGAGGCAGTCTGTCCCTTAGCAGAGCTCGAGCACTGTGCTGGGAGATCTGCTGCTCTCTTCAGAGCCAGCAGGCAAGAACGTTTAAGTCTGCTGAAGCTGCTTCTACAGCCACCCCTTCCCTCAGGTGCTCTGTCCCAGAGAGATGAGAGTTTTATTGATAAGCCCCTGACTGGGGCTGCTGCCTTTCTTTAAGCGATGCCCTGTCCAGAGAGGAGGAATCCAGAAAGGCAGTGTTGCTACACTGTCTTTGTCAAGCTGCAGTGGGCTCTGCCCAGTTCGAACTTCCCTGTGGCTTTATTTATACTGTGAGGGGAAAACCACCTACTCAAGCCTCAGTAATGGTGAATGCCCCTCCCCACACCAAGCTCAAGTGTCCCAGGTCGACTTCAGACTGCTGTGCTGACAGTGAGAATTTCAAGCCAGTGGATCTTAGCTTGCTGGGCTCCATGGAAGTGGGATCCGCTGATCTAGACCACTTGGCTGCCTGGCTTCAGCTCCTTTTCAGGGGAGTGAATGGTTCTGTCTCACTGGCATTCCAGGTGCCACTGGGGTATGAAAAAAAACTCTTGCAGCTAGCTTTGTGTCTGCCCAAATGGCCACCCATTTTTGTGCTTGAAACCCAGAGCCCTGGTGGTGTAGGCACCTGAGGGAATCTCCTGGTTTGTGGGTTGCGAAGACCATGGGAAAAGCACAGTATCTGGTCCAGAGTGCACCATTCCTCATGGCACAGTCCCTCATGGCTTTTTTTGGCTAGGGGAGGGTGTTCCTTGACGCTTTTTGCTTCCTGGGTGAGGCAATGTCCCACCCTACTTTGGCTCACCCTCTGTGGGCTGCACCCACTGTCTAACCAGTCCCAATTTGATGAGCCAGGTACCTCAGTTGGAAATCCAGAAATCTCCCACCTTCTGTGCTGATCTTGCTGGGAGCTGCAGACTGGAGCTGTTCCTATTTGACCATCTTGCCTGTCACCCCCCACCATTGTAGTTTTGATTTGAATTTTCCCAATGATTAGTGATGCTCAGCATCTTTATTTTCTTATTGGACATTTGTATGTCTTCTTTGGAGAAATGGCTATTCAAGTCATTTGCCCATTTTTGAATTCATGTTGTTCAGTTTTAGAAGTTTTCTATACACTCTGTTATCAATTCCTTATCAGGTAAACAATTTGAAAGTATTTTCATCCATATCAGCTGTATGATTTGAAAATATTCTCATCTGAATACTTTTACCCTATTGATACCATATTTTGAAATACACATTTAAAAATTTTTCCTTTGGTTCTTTCATTGTCTGTGCCCTTGGTGTCATATCCAAGAAATCATTGCCAGATCTAGTGTTGTAAAGCTTTTGCCATATGTTTTCTTCTAAGAGTTTCACAGTTTTAGGTCCTATGTTTAAGTATTTGATCCATTTTGAGTTTATTTTTGTATACATTGTTAGGTAAGAGTTCAATATCATTTTTTTGGATATGAATATCCAGGTTTCCCTGCCTGCTTTGTTGAAAAGACTGTCTTTCCTCACTAAATGGTCTAAGCATCCTTGTCAAAACTCATTTGACCATACATGCAAAGATTTATTTCTGGGTTACCTATTCTCTTTCATTGGTCTATATGTCTATCTTTTGCCAGTACCACACTGCTTTGATTACTATAGCTTTGTAGTAACTTTTGAAATCAGGAAGTGCCAGTCTCCCAGCTTTGTTCTTCTTTTTAAAGATTGTTTTGGCTATTTGAGGTTTCTAAAGATGCCTTTCGAATTTAATTTTTCTTTTATTTCTGCAAAAAAAGTCATAGAGATTTGACAGAGATTACACTGAATCTGTAGAACACTTTGAATAGTATGAGCATTTTAACAATACTATCTTCCAATTCATAACCATGGATGTTTTTCCATTTATGTCTTCTTTGATTTATTTCAGCAATGCTTTTAGTTTTCTTTGTACAAGTCTCTCACTTCTTTGGTTAATTTCTAAACATTTTATTATTTTTTGGTGCTGTTTAAAAGACATTTTTTCCTAATCTCCCTTTCAAATCATTCATTGTTAGAATATATGTAGAAATGCTATTGGTTTTTGCGTTGACTTTTTATCCTGTTACTTTTCTGAATTAACTTAACAGTTCTAACAGTCTTTTGTGGAATTTTTAAGGTTTTTAAAAATATAATATTACATCATCTGTGAACAGAGATAATTTTTCCTCTTCTTTTTCAATTTGGATGTCTTTTACTTATTTTTCTTCCTAATTGCTTTACCTATAACTTCTGGTACTATGCTGAGCAGAAAAGGCAAAAGTGGGCATTTTTGCCTCACTTCTAATTTTAAAGAAAAAGTTTTCAGTCTTTTACCATTGAGTATAATGTTTGCTGTGGGTTTTTCATACATGGCTTTTATTTCTTTGAAGTAGTTTTATTTCTATTTCTAGTTTTTTTAGTCCTTTTTTCATGAAAAGGTGTTGAATTCCATCAAATGCTATTTCTGTATCAATTGAGACAATCATGTGGTTTTTCCCTTTCATTCTGTTAACCCATTTCCCATTCAGAAAAAAAGTGCAGTGAGCTGCCAGCACTTGTTTAATTATACATAAACACTCTCTTTGAGGCTGAAGCAAATATGACTGATTTTTAATGTGAAAACAAAATATAAAAGCTATTCCTGGAGTTATCTCTAAACAGAAATAACATCCAAATAGTCTGATTCATCAGAATCATCTATTATTTGGGAAAAATCAGATTTATCAAATGAATCTTCAGGCAAGAAACATTCGAGAATGATCATACATAGGAATGCTATGTTTTATAGGATTTGACATTTTCAGTGATTAAGAATTATTATATTTTGTAAATGGAAATACCACTACTAAAAACAGAATGCTATAAATAGTATGACATCTTTTGTTTTCAAAGTTGGTATATTAGAGTGATACGAAAATTATAATGAAAGTGAGATATTTTGTGGCAAAGTTGTCTTGGGATAAATGCCACAGTTGCAAGCACTACCAGTGAATATTCTCAGGGCAATGGGAAAAGGTTAATGTGGTGTATTATATTCATTAATTTTCATATGTTCAACCATCTTTGCATTTCAGGGATAAATCACACTTGATCATAATGTGTAAACCTTTTAATAAGCTGTTGCATTTGGTTGCTAGTATTTTGTTGAGGATTTTTGCATCAGTGCTCATAAGAGATATGATCTGTATTCTTCTTGTAGTATCTTTGGCTTTGATGTCAGGGTAAATTTGGCCTCATAGAATGAGTTAGGGAGTATTGCCTCCTCTTCAATTTTTGGAATAGGTTGAGAATAATTGTTAGTTTTTAATCATTGGTAAAATTCACCAGTGAAACCATTAGCTCCAAGAGTTTTCTTTGTCAGGAGATTTTTGATTACTGATTCAATCTCTTTACTAGTTATAGGTCTATTCAGATTTTATATTTCTTCATGATTTAGTCTTGGTAGATTTTGTGTTTCTAGCAGTTTTTCCATTTGATCCAGCTTATCCAATTTTTAAGATAGTACTCTTTTACAATACTTTTTATTTTTATAGAATTGGTAGTAACTTTCATTTCTGATTTTAATATTTTGAGTCTTCTCTCTTTTCTTCTTGGTCCATCTAGCTAAAGATTTTATTGACTTTATTGGCTTCCGATTGTCTATTTCATTTATCTCTGTTCTAGTCTTTAGTATTTCCTTCTTTCTGCTACCTTTAGTTTTATTTTGTTACTCTTTTTGTATTTCTGTAAGTTGTGAAATTAGGTTGTTGACTTGAGATCTGTTTTGTTTTTAAATGTAAGTATTTTTATCTGTAAATTTTTTTCCTGATCATTGCTTTTGCTGAGTTCCAAAAGTTTTGATATACTGTGTATTTATTTTCATTCGTTTTTCAGTATTTTCTCATTTCCCTTGTAATTTCTTGTTTGATCCATTGGTTGTTTAAAATTATTAATTTCCAGAAAGTTGTGATTATTTCAGTTTTACTTTTGCTATTGATTTCTAACTTTACCTTATTGTGGTCCAAGAAGCTACATTTTGTGATATCTATCTACTTGAATCATTTGAAACTTAATCTCTGTCCTAACATATAGCCTATCCTGGAAAAGATTCCATGTGCCCTTGAGAAGGATGTGTATGCTGTTGTTGTTGGGTACAGTCTTCTATATGTCTGTTAGAGCTACTTGGTTTATTGCATTAAGTCCTCTGTTTTCTTGTTTACCTTTTGTCTGTTTTTCTATACATTATTAAGAATGCAATATTAAAGTATCCAACTGCTATTGTAGTACTGTCTCTTATAACCTTTTGTTGATTTAAAGTTGATTGTGTCTGATGTTAGTATTAGTTACCCTTGCTCTCTTTTCATTATTTGCATAAAATATTTTTTAATCCTTTCACTTTCATTATATTTGTATTTTTTGATATAATGTGAGTCTTTTGTGGAAAGCATATAGTTGGACTTTGAAAATTCATTCTGCTAATCTGTCTTTTTATTGGAGGATTTAATCAATTCACATTTTAGTAATTACTGATAAGGAAGGACTTACTTCTTTCATTTTGATACTTTTGTCTATATGCCTTATAGAAACCAAAAATTTCTTACTCTTCATTTCCTGCATTACTGTCTTCTTTTGTGTTTATTTGCTTTTTTGTACTGAAATGTTTAAATTCCTTTTGTATATTCTATAAATATTTTCTTTGTAGATACCATGGGGATTACATTCAGCATCCTAAAGTTATAACACTCTGAAGTGAATTTATGTAAGCTTATCTTTAATAACACACAAAATTCTACTCCTTTAATAGCTCGATCCTTGCCTCTTTTCGTTACTGATGTTACAAATTACAACTTTGTACATTTTGTGTCCAAAACATAAACAATTATTTTAAATGCTTAGTGTCTTAGGTTATGAAGAAAACAAATTGTGGACTATAAAGCTAAATTATAGTAACACTCGCTTTTTAGACTATTTTTTAAAAGGTATTAATCTCTGAAATCATGAGGGAAAATGTGGAATTACAAATTGTTAGAATAATATTATCTTTTATAATTGCCCATGTATGTACTTTTATTGAGATCTTTATTTCTTCGTAGAGAATTAACTTGCTGCTAGTGTTCTTTCATTTTATCCTGCAAAACTCTCTTGAGCATTTCTTTCAGGGCAGGTCTAGTGGTAACAAACTCCCTCAGTTTCTGCTTATTTGGGACCATCTTACTTTCAGCCTCACTTTTGAAGGATAGTTTTGCTGAATATAGGATTCTTGGTTGACTTTTTTTTTTCATTTAGCACCTTGACTCTATTAGCCCACTTACTTCTGGCCTCCAAGTTTCTGATGAAAAATCTGCTCATAGTATTACTGAAGATTCCTTGTATCTGATGAATCACTTCTCTCTTGTTGCTTTCAAGATTCTCTTGTCTTTGTCTTTCAAAAGTTTGATTATAATGTGTCTCAGTGAGGGTGTCTTTGAGGTCATCTTACTTGGAGTTTGTTGAGCTTCTTGGATATTTATATTCATGCCCTTCAGCAAATTTGGGGAGTTTTTCTTCCATTAATTGTTCAAATATTCTCTGCCTTTTTGTCTGTCTTCTCCTGGAAATCCCACAATGTGTATGGTGGTCCATTTGATCGTGTCTTACAGGTCCCTTAGGTTCTATGCAATCTTATTCAATCTCCTTTCTGTCTGTTCTTCAAGACTGAATAATTTCCATTGCCCTATCTTCGAGTTAACTGGTTCTTTCTTCTGCCTTCTGAAATTTGCCTTTGAAGTCCTCTAGTGAATTTTTTAATTTCAGTGATTATATTTTTCCACTCCACAATTTGTTTTGGTTTCTTTTTCAGCTTTCTGTCTCTTGATTGGCATTCCCATTTTGTTCACACATTGTTTTCTTGACTTTCTCCGTATCTTCCTTTAGTTCTTTGAGCATTTTTAAGATAGCTATTTTAAAGTAGTTGTCTAGTAGTCTGCCATTTGCTCTTTTTCAGGGACAGTTTTCATTGGCTTAGTTTTTTCCCCTTTGAATAGGTCACACTTTACTCTCTTTTAGCATACTTTGTCAGTTTTGTTGTTGAAATCCAGACTTTTGAATCTAGTAGTGTGGTAATTCTGGAAATCAAATCCCCTCCCTTTCTGAGGATTCGTTATTTTTGTTATTGTTTTTTTTTCTTTCTTAATTGTTGCATTCTGTCTCTGTGCCAAGGATCAGCCTGAGGTGTAAACTTAAGATCTTCCCAAGCCTTTTGTGAGCCTGTACCTTTCCCTGGGTATGTACAGTCACTTTCTAATCTCTCTCATATACATAGTTGCTTGTGAATCTTTCTTTTTTTTTTTTTCCGTAGAGATGGGGGTCTCACTATGTTGCCCAGGTTGGTCTTGAGCTTCTGGAATCAAGTGATCCTCCTGCCATGGCCGCACAAAATGCTGAGATTGCATGTGTAAGCTACTGCACCCGGCCTGAATATCTTAGCCTTTAGTGGCTGGCTCTAAAAGAGGAAAAAGAGAAAAATGAAGGGAGAAAAAACAGGTGCCAGCACTTCAAATGTCCTGGAAGTCATTTTAGCTAGAGGGGGAGGCTCTTGCAACAATGTGGGAAGGTGCAACAACAGTGGCGTCCCACCTCTTTGTGTTTCTATGATCAGAAATAGCAATCAGCAATCCGAGCACAGATCCTCAGTATTTGGAGGGCTGGGTTCTTATGCGTATCCCGCGCACTGCAAGCTATGTACAGGTTGTTCAGGGAAAATGCACAGATGACTGCCACAAGGCTGAGAGTGGGTAGCTACTACTGTGCTAAGAGCTGAAATTAACCACAGTTTACCACTCATGCCTTCCGCTGAAAGTTAAAAGCCTTCAATAAACTCTACAGTTCCAAAATAGTTACATCACACAGAGTTTGCTAGTGCAATTATTGTCTTCTTGGGGAAACGTATTTATGGTGCTTTCTACTCTGTCATCTTCCCAGAATCCTCTTGTTTAATCTTTTCTTTTTCAAATTTTATTTTTTAGATTAACATGCAGTAAAATGGATTTTTTTTTGGGGGGGGGACATGTATTTCTATGACTTTTAACACATGTTTTAATTCATGTGACCACCACCAATATGTGGATAAAGAACATTTACATTAGCCAAAAGACTCACTCATGAAATCTCTTTGTAGCCACTCCTTGCCGCTACCTCTAACCCCTGGCACCACTGATCTATTCGCTATCACTATCATTTTGTCTTTTAGTGGATGTCATATAAAATGGAATCATACAGATTGTTACCTTTTAAGACTGGATTCTTTTACTCAGCCTTTCAGAGTCATAAAGTTGTTTATTTTATCAATAGTGCATTCCTTTTTATTGCTGAATAATATTCCATTGTATGGCTGTAACACTGCTTTTTTTATCCCTTTTAAAGTGCATTAGGGTTGTTTGCAGTTTTTTGTGATTATGAATAGAGCTGTTCTAAACATTTGTGTACAGGTTTTGTGTGATTTACACATAAGAACAGCTGCTTCTTGACTTATGATGGAGTTGCATCCTAATGAACCCATCATAAGTAAAAAGTATCATAAATTGAAAATGCCGTTAATGTTAGGAACACAATTGTCCCTGATTTATGATGTTTCAACTTGCAAACTTTTGACTTTATGATGGCGCAAAAGTGATACACATTCAATATAAACCATAATCCCATTATAAGTTTTAAGGAGCTCCTCAACTTATGATGGAGTCACATCCTAACAAGCCTATAATATAGTCAGAAAATTGTGAGTTGAATCATGGTAACTTGGGGACTGTATTTCACTTTTTTTAGAGTACATAGAAATGGTAGTTTTTAAATTTCAGCTTTTTATTTTATTTTATTTTATTTTTTATTATTACACTTTAAGTTCTAGGGTATGTGTGCACAATGTGCAGGTTTGTTACATAGGTATATATGTGCCATGTTGGTTTGCTGCACCCATCAACTCGTCATTTACATCAAATGCCTTTTATGCATCAATTGATAAAATCATATGATTTCTTTTCTTTTGACTATCTATGTGGTGGATTGCATTGAGTGACTTTTGAATATTGGACCAGGTTTGCATTCCCAATTTAAAACTCATTTGATTGTAGTGTGTTCTTTTTTTATATTACTAGATTTGATTTTCTAATACCGTTTGAGGATGTTCGTGTCTTCTTCATGAAAATATTTGTCTGCTTTTTTCTATTCTTGTACTGCCTTTTTCTGGTTTTGATATCAGTGTAACAATGTTGGCCTCACAAAATAAATTTGGAAGTGTCATATGCTTCCATATTCTAGAAGAGATTGTATATACTTGGTGTTACTTCTTATACAAGTTATTTATTTCATCTTGGGTGAATATCGGTCATTCATGGTTTGCAAGGAAGTGGTCCATATCTTCTACATTGTAAAATCCATGTGCATAGGGCTGTTCTTCATAGTATTCATTTATTATCTTCATAATGCCAATGGGATTTTTTTTTTTGTATTATCCCTTCATTCGTTACTAACATTGGTAATTTGTGTTCTTTCTTTACTTCTTCGTAATATTGGTAGAGATTTATCAATTCCGTAAGTCTTTTCAAAGAACAGCTTTTGGTTTACTGCTCTCAATTTCATTGATTCTGTCTTTTCTTTATTTACTTCCCTCTGCTTGCATTGTCTTAATTATGTACTTCTTTTTCTAGAATCTTATGGTGTAAGCTTAATTAATTTAGACCTTTATTCTTGTCAGATATAAGCATTTAATGCTATAAATTTATCTATTAGCACTGCTCTAGCTGTATCCCACATATTTGAATATTGTATTTTTATCTATGCTTAGTTTAAAATATTCTCTAATTTTCCTTGGGACATTTTTTTGACTGATAGATTTTTTAGGAGTGTGTGGGTAATTTTCAAGTGTTTGAAAAGCTTTCTTTTATCTTACTGTTATTGAGTTACAGTTGAATTCCACTGTGATCAGAGAACATACTTTGTATGATTTTAAACATTTTAAATTTATAAAAATCTGTTTTATAACCTAAGATATGGTCTACATTGGTGAATATTCCATATTTACTTGAAAATAATGTATATACTGCTGTTTTTAGGTAAAATGTTCTAAAAATGTCAATTAGATCCAATTGGTCGATGGTGTTGTTGAGTCCTCTTATATTCTTGTTCATTTTCTGTGAACTAGGTCTATAAATTACTGAGAAGGGAGTGTTGATGTCTTCAACTACAATTGTGGACTTGTCTATTTGTCATTTCAAGTTAGTCAGTTTTTCCTTCATGTGTTTTGTTGTTCTACTTTTAGATGCATATACGTACATATTTAGTATTGTTATGTTCTCTCAGCATTGGCTCTTTCATCATTATGTAATTTCTCTCTGGTATCTGGTTACTTTCTTAGCTCTGAGGTCTACCTGATGTTAGTATATTCAGTCCAGCTTTCTTTTGATTAGAGTATACACTTTTCTATTATTTTACTTTGAACATAGCAATATGCTTGAGGTGAGTTTCTTGTGAACAACATATAGTTTGAAAATTTTAGAAAATCAATTCTGAAAATTTCAATCTCTCAATTGCTGTGTTTAGACCATTTTCATCTAATGTAATCATTGTTAAGTTTTGATTTCTACCACTTCATTATTTTCTGCTTATTTCCTCTGTTTTCCATTCTCATTTCTCCTGGCTTATGTTCTTTTATTTATTTGTATATTTTCAGTAACATTTTAATACATTTATTCTGTTTCTGACCATGTCTCTGTATATGCTGGATGTTCTAGGTGTTAGAATGTACATGTTTAACTTTCCCCAGTCTACTTAGAACCAATATCTTGTCACTTTAAATGGAATATAGAAACTTAGTACTATATAGGGTCCTTTACCCATTCACATTTATGTTGTAATTGTCTCATATTTTGCAATAAAAACATTGAAGTCTCTATCAATGTTATACTTTTTGCTTTCAACTGTCAAACATATTTTAAAAACTCAACAGGAGAGAAAGAGTCAATTTTATTTCTCAGCAAATAAATATTTTTAGTATTAATAAATAAGCATGTGTTATTTACGGTACCATTTCTGGTTCTCCCTCCCTCTCTCCTACTGTTCCAAATTATCTTTTGGTTTTATTTCTTTTCTATTTAAGGAAATTCCTTTAGCAATTATTTTAGAATCATTCTTCTGGCAATGAAGTTTCCCTCATCTGAGTATATCTTTAGCTCACTTTCATTCCTGATACTTTCACTTGATATAGAATTCTGGGTTTACCGTTTGTTTGTTTGTTTGTTTGTTTGTTTGCTTGTTTTCCAAGTACTTGAAAACACTGTCATTTCCTTCTTGTCTCCATGATTTCTTAGGAGAAATCCACAGTCATTGAAATCACTGTTCCCCTTTAAGTAAAGTACTGCTTTTCCACTTTTGAGGGGTTTCTTTCTTAAGATTTTTTTCTTTGTTTTTATTTTTCAGCAGTTCCATTATACTGCCATTGTCTATGGATTTCTTTTGATTTATTTTATTTGGAGTTCATCTCTTGAATTTATAAATTTATGTATTTTATCAAACTGGGGGAATTTCCAGCCAGTATTTATTCAAACAATTTTCAACACAGAATTCTTTCTTTTCTTCTTTGGGGACTCTGAAGACATAATTATTAGACAATTTGGTATTGTCCCGTAGGTTCCTGAGGCTCTGTTCATTTTGTTTTAAATCTTTTGTCTATTATGCAGATTGCTTAATTCCTAATTATTCTGTTGTTAAGCCCATCCAGTGAGGTTTTTGTAAAATTTCAGTTATTGTATTTTTTAGTTCTAAAACTTCACTGCTTCTTTGTTTCCTTTTTGTTGTTGCTGTGAGGCTTTCTACATTTCCATTCATTTTAAGCATGTTTATCTTTACTTCTTAGACTTTTTAATAGTAGCCGTTTTAAAGTCTAGTCTCAAAATTTTAGCATATGTGCTATCTCAGTATTATATCTTTGTTCTTTGTACACTGAGTAATTTTGGATTGCATCCTAAATGTTTGCATACGATGTTATTAGATCCTGGATCTTATTTAAATCCTGTGGAGAATGTTGCTATTTTTGTTGTTTGCTTTAGCAGGCAGTCAACTTGTATGTTCAGGCTGCAAGTTCTGATTAGCCTTCTCTGAGTTGTGTTGTCAATATCAGTCCTGTTTTTAAAGCCTTTGCAACATAGTTCCGCTCTCTCTCATGTGTGCACAAGGAAGTGGCCAGTCTTGGACTTGTACATTGGTCTATCTCCTTATTTGTGTTTAGGATCACGTCCATGCATATGCAGATCTGGAATAACCCCAGAAATTCATAACAACATTATGGGGTCTCTTTCACAAGCTTCTCCTTTACTGTGGTATCCCCAGTATTTTCCAATTTCTCTAGATCTCTCCTTTTAGTCCTCTAACCAGACATATCCATAATCCATTTGCAGCATGCTGGTGGGGAATCTCTGATACAGAGTACGTCATTACAGGGCAGTTCCTCCTGAATAGCATTTACTGCATACCTGCCTAGTAGGCTCTATTCTAAGCACTTTACATATATTGTTCTATTTAACTTACAAAAATCCGATTTAAAAAATCCTTACACTGTTGGTGGGATTGTAAACTAGTTCAACCATTATGGAAAACAGTATGGCGATTCCTCAAGGATCTAGAACTAGATGTACCATATGACCCAGCCATCCCACTACTGGGTATATACCCAAAGGATTATAAATTACTCTACTACAAAGACACATGCACACGTATGTTTATTGCGGCACTATTCACAATAGCAAAGACTTGGAATCAACCCAAATGTCCATCTGTGACAGACTGGATTAAGAAAATGTGGCACATATACACCATGGAATACTATGCAGCCATCAAAAAGGATGAGTTTGCGTCCTTTGTAGGGACATGGATGCAGCTGGAAACCATCATTCTTAGCAAACTATCACAAGAAGAGAAAACCAAACACCGCATGTTCTCACTCATAGGTGGGAACTGAACAATGAGATCACTTGGACTCGGGAAGGGAACATCACACACTGGGGCCTATCATGGGGAGGGGGGAGGAGGAGGGATTGCATTGGGGAGTTATACATGATATAAACGTCATGCACATGTACCCTAGAACTTAAAGTATAATTAAAAAAAAAAAAAAAAAATCCTTATTGCCGGCCGGGCGCGGTGGCTCAAGCCTGTATCCCAGCACTTTGGGAGGCCGAGACGGGTGGATCACGAGGTCAGGAGATCGAGACCATCCTGGCTAACACTGTGAAACCCCATCTCTACTAAAAAAAAAATACAAAAATTAGCCGGGCGAGATGGCGGGCGCCTGTAGTCCCAGCTACTCGGGAGGCTGAGGCGAGAGAATGGCGTAAACCCGGGAGGCGGAGCTTGCAATGAGCTGAGATCCGGCCACTGCACTCCAGCCTGGGTGACAGAGCGAGACTCCGTCTCAAAAAAAAAAAAAAAATCCTTATTGCCAACCCTGTATTACAGTTTTGGAAACTGAGGCCCAGAGGGTCTAGTCAACTTACCCAAGGATGCACAGCTATTTGCAGTGGAGTAAGCAGTGGGCTAGGATTTGAATCTAGGCAGTTCTTTTAACTGTTACATAGTTCTGTTTCTACTATGTGACCTCATTGTATGAGCCATTCTTCTTCACTCCTCATCACTTTACATGCCCCTCCATTAAAGCATTATTGTATAACAATTATTTTTAAAATAATAATAAATAATATTTTATGCCACTATCTGCAGAGCAATAACTCCTTCTCTTCAAATTTAAATCACTAACATAATACACAAGTTCCCCAGGGCTGCCATAACCAATTATCACAAATTGGGTGGCTTAAAACAACAGTAATGTATTATCTCACAGTTCTGGAGGCCAGAAGTCTGAAACCAAGATGTCAGCAGAATTGCTCTCCCCCTGGAGACTCTAGGGGAGTATCCTTCTTTGCCTCTTCCAGTTTCTGGTGGCAGTTGGCATTCCTTGTGACTCTATCATTCCAACTTCTGCCTCCATCTTCACACGATCTCCTCTTCTGTGCGTCTGTGTCTTCTCCTCTTCTGTCTGTTTTAATCTGTGTGTCTCAAAACAACACTCATGATTGGATTTAGGGCCCATCCAGATAGTCATATGATCTCATGTTGAGATTTTGAACTTAACTGGAAAAGATCCCTTTTTCAAATATAGTGTCTGGGATGTGGCTATGTCTTTTTGGGAGCCAACCTTCAACCAATTACACCTAGCATAACCCACATTATGTGCTCAGTAAATACTGCATTAGACATTTTCTCTACTGCAAATCACATAAATTCGAGTCAAACTAGCTTAAGCAAAAAGAGAGTTTATTAGTCCCAAAACTGGCAAGTCTGAAGGTACTTGTAGTATAGGACATGGCTAGATCCAGGGACCCAACAGTATCTTTCAGTCTCTCCAGCTTTTCTTTCTTCCAGGTACTGCTTTATTCTTAAGAAGGTTCACCAGTCTTTATCTGCCAGCATCAATATATTGAATTTTAGTGAAGACTTTGATTATTCCTCTTTAAGTCACACATTCATTCTTGAATTAATCACTGTGACCTGAGGAATGGAGGTATTTGATGGCTGATTCTTTCATGATCACCCCTGTGTCTGGAATATGTGATGGTGGTGCTGGAGGTGAGCACGGAGTAAGGCACTGTGATTAATATACCACCAAAACCACATAAAATGGAAGTGAGTCAATTCTCCAGAGGAGGGAACACTGAGAAGATTAATAATATATGTTTACTATAACTTTGTATAAAGTTCACTATTAACTTTTAAGACTGTGGTACTGGGAGGCATCAGTGTATTTCTAATGGTCACTTAGTAGGTCTTTCCTGTACATATCTTCTATTATCCTTTCATATACTTAATTAGTTCAACCTCACAGACTTCATCTTACTAATCTGTGAAGCTTGTAATCTTCAGGCTCTTTCTAGAAGTTAAGTATTTACAGTATGAATGCCACAGAGGGGCTTTCCTTTCTTGTAAAGGAAGGTTTGAGCTTGCAGTGCCTCAGTGCCTCAGAGATCCTTGACTACTCCCAAGGTGTTTTGCTGCAGGTAGAAGTGGCAATGACAATGTCTAGACTCTGGCTGTGTAGGGCATATAGCTCCAAAAGTCTGATCAAGATTCCAGCTCAAGCCTCCCCTGTTTTCGAGCACTCTAAGCTTTCCAAACGCTCTCACAAAAGCATGACTTTGGTATAGCCTTGAAATCAATACTATGTAAGGCATCCTTGTCCCTGCCCACAAAGGTTTATTAAGTTTGGATCCAGAAGATCTCATTACAGTGTAGTCTCACCTCCTTTATCACCCCATGTTGAGATCTCTGCTGGTTCAGGTATCAAGTGCATTCTAATGCTCAGGATGCTGGCTATCCAGAAAGATTTCTTCCCTTTTTTCTGACAGTATCCCATCCAACTCCCTGTAATCCTCCTCAACTCTTCTTTTAAGCCTCCTCACTTTTGTCAGTTTGAATAATTATATGCCAACTTATTTTCTGAGGACTTTTGTCCAAGTTCCCTTCGTTTTTGGCTCCCCAGAGTATGGTATCTTTTTGTTCTCTTACGCTTTGGTAGACTTACATCCTGTAGTACATATGTCTGGTGCCCTGTCACACATCCTATTGGTCATACTTCTAATTCCAGAGCTGACTGGGGTGGAAAGCTCTGTGTGAGCTTAGACTCACCTGTCTCACCATGAGTAAGCACCATACCTTCGCTCTCTGCCCCAAGGCACTTATGAGGCCAGGATACTACATGCCCAGCTGGGAATTTCAGGAATGTCAACACATACAGGGGCAGCCCTCAGCCAATGACGGATGGGAGCCAGCTCCTGCCTCCCATCTTTAAGATGGACATTTTTGGGAAATCTTCCGCATGCTTCCTAGGGAATTCTGGCAGAATGGTTCCCCAACAATTCATGCTTTGTACTGACTTTCTCTATATCCATGCCTCATACTCCCCACTCCCTCACTCCTGCTCTTTGAAATGCCCTTCCAAACAAACTACCTGTTCTCAAATACTTGTTTCAGGCTCTGCTTTATGATAACTCAAGTAAGAAATAACCTCACTTGCCAAACTGTGTGCTCCTAGTGGCTGTCCAACCCTCACTGTTTCTCTTTTCCCATGGCCCAGTGACAGCAGCTGGCTTTAGCTGTGGATGACAGAAGAGTGAAGGCAGATGAAGGGGAGGCCAGGAGATTAAATGAGGAGGTAGTGTGGGATGGTGGGAAGGGACTGGACTATGTTCTATCCCTGCTTTGACTGAGTGAATCACATCACTGAATCCCATAGTGCTAGATTTTGACTTCAGCCCTAATTTTAACTTGAGTCTGCCATTCCCAGTGATGCCACCTAGGTTGCTCTGAATTTGCCCTCTCACATTTCCCGGGGTCATACTCTGATTGGCAGAATAGATTTGCCCCATCTGTGATTTATTAATAAACCCTGTTAAACCACAAAGCCAAGGGGCTTGGTCCTCATGGTGGTTCATGTTACCAGGAGTGATAAAGCTTGTTATATGACTTGAGTTTTCTTACAGCTACTTCCTATTAAGAATCCAGCACATCTTTTACAACTGCCTGTTTCCTGGGTTCCCCAACCAGGGTCCTCCAACGAAACTCACGTCCCCAGACCTCTTTCCTCTTCAAGGTGTATTCTTCTGCACAGGAAGTGAATGGGAAAGCCATATTCTATGACTATTTAGCTGTCCCTGTGCTGAAGCAAACAATCTTCCTTGTTTCCTGTGACTAAGTCAATGACAGAAGCATTGGCTGGGTCCTCACTGGAGGATCCTCACTGTACTCTGGCTGTGTTTGCATGAGTTGCCCTATCTGGCAATCCCCCATCATCTATGAAACAAGCCCTGGAAACACTGGCCCAGCCCAACATTCACAGATGACTCCTGATATCTTTCATCTCTCGGGCCCAGAGGACAAACTCTTTTCCTTTGTGTTCTATTTTGACATTATTCTGCTTCTTTGTTCCCATTTTAGGGCAGTGCAAGGAGAGCTGTGCATTAGCTTTTGTGGGCTTTAATGAAGCAGGATTTGACAGCGTTTCATATCAGGTATCATCTTTTGTGTGCAAGGGGAGAAAGCATGAGAAATGTTCCTTTAACTGGTGCCAGAAGGAAAGGCAGAGCAAGACAAGAAAAAAAAAAAAAATCTGATAACTACTTTTTTTTTTCCATTAAAGTCCTGGCCCCTTTCTAAAACATGCTATTTGTCTATATTTCAAATCAGTGGGAATCATATCTTTCCACAACAGCATTTCCTTACTTCCTGGAAACATATATCACAGGATGTATAATAAATGTTTATACTAGTCATAAAGAGAAAAGTAACATTTCATAAAATTACCATAGACCCCAAGGTGAATTTAATATAGGAGCCTGAGTGACAAATCCCAAAGCAAGTGAATTTTGGTTTAAAGCCCACCCCGAATTGACTTCATTATGCTTACTTGATGTTGGGACTGGGAGGGAGGGGGATGCAACAAGAAAACTTCCTGAGGTCCCTGCATGAATGAATTGCAATGTGGCTCTCGAATTAACCCTGCATTTTCTTATGTGTCTCTTACATGCTGCACATGAAGGATTATTACTGAGCAGTTGGTGGCTGGCTCCTCCCTATATCTTTGAAGGACAGAACAAGAAGAAACAGCTGAAATAGCTGCAAGAGGAGGTAAACTAACTGGAACAATTAAATCACACAGAAAAGACAGATTCTTCCAGAGACAACTGGAAACCAAAAATAAAATCTTAAGGCCCCCCAACCATCTGAATAGACCCCTCTTCTCAGCCAAGGGTATTCCAGAGTTAACCCAAAGACTAGTTCAAGCCATGATGCAAAAGGGGATTGGGGTCAGACATGCCTCATTACCTCATTATGCCCTCCTCCCTTTTGGAATTCAGGAAAATCCCACCAGCATTTAACATCAACACAGACCTTAGGTCTGATAAGAAACATTTACAATCTGTTCTCTCTGAAACCTGCTACCTAGAGGCTTTATCTGCATGATAAAACCTTGGTCTCTACAACCTTTTTATATTAGTTTGTTCTTGCATTGCTATAAAGAAATACGTGAGATTGGGTAATTTATAAAGGAAAGATGTTTAGGTGGCTTAGGGTTCTGTAGGCTCTGCAGGAAGCATGGTACCTGTGTCTGCTCAGCTTCCGAGGAGGCCTCATGACACTTACAATCATGGCAGAAGGCGAAGTGGAAGCAGGCATGTCTTAACATGACTGGAGCAGGAAGAAAAGAAGGTTGGGGGGATATTGCTACACACTTTTAAGTGACCAGATCTTGTGAGAACTCTAGTATGAGAACAGCACCAAAGGGCCTCCTACCAGGCCCCACCTCTAATATGGGGATTACAATTTGATGTGAGATTTGGATGGGACACAGATCCAAACCATATCACTTTTATAGTAACCCAGACATTCCTTTCTACTGGTAAGAACTCTTTCAAACAATTGCCAATCAGAACACTTTTGAATCTACCTAAGACCTGGAAGCCCCCTCCACCCCCTGCTTCAAGTTGTCCTGCCCTTCTGTACCAAACCGATGTATATCTTACAAGGTTGGTGCAAAACTAAAGTATTTGCCGTTACTTTTAATGGTGAAAACCACCATTACTTTTGCACCAACCTAGTACATGTATTTATTGATGTCTCATGTCTTCCTAAAATGTAAAAACCAAGCTGCACCCTGATCACCTTGGGCACAAGTTCTCAGGGTCTCCTGAGAGTTGTGTCACTGGCCATTGGTCACTTATATTTGGCTTAGAATAAATCTCTTCAAATATTTTACAGAGTTTGACTATTTGTATCAACATAACAATGCTATCATGAGACAGTCTTGAGGCTGAGGGAGGGGGTAGCCCCTGAAATCAGGACTGCCATAGACCACAGCTTGCCTTCATGAGAGGCCATTAAAAACAGAGCATGGAATACTATGCAGTCGTAAAAAAGGATATGCCCTTTGCAGGGACATGGATGAAACTGGAAACCATTATTCTTAGCAAAATATAATAAGGACAGAAAACCAAACGCTGCATGTTCTCACTCATAAGTGGGAGTTGAACAATGATAACACATGGACACAGGGAGGGGAACATCACACACTGGGGCCTGTTGGGGATAGGGGCCTGGGGAGGGATAGCATTAGGAGAAATACCTAATGTAAATGACGAGTTGATGGGTGCAGCAAACCAACATAGTACATGTATACCTACGTAACAAATCTGCACGTTGTGCACATGTACCCTAGAACTTAAATTATAATAATTAAAAAAAATAGAACAGAGTTTGATCTGCTCAGGACTATTGAGGCCCAATTCAACCCAGAGTCAGGGGCATGGATAATTCAGCTGCATGTGGAGGCTCCCAGAGGCCCTGTTTATTTGCAAATCAGGATACCTTGAATTGGATTCAATGCCTTTCAAGAAAACTGTAGGAGGAGCCACACTAAGGGAACTAGAATCAGGGAGCCATTCTGAACTTTTTTGCAGATGATGTTTTATAACAGCCAGGCAAAAAGAATTCCATGGATAAGATCTGATATGAGTAACTTCTGTGTGGCCTGAAACTTCAAATAAATATCTCCTGAAACAAAATGTTTCTGGCCTGAGGCAATGGAGGGAGAACACTAAGCACAGTTCTATAATGGGACAGACTGTCTGTGCCACTGTGATCTGGTCATATGAGTAAAATCCTTGAAATTACAGAGAACACGATCAAGAGTTGACGCATCCTCAGATTCATTCCTTCTCATTCTACCTTCCTGGTCCACACGCTATTCATTTCTAGTCTCAGGGAAACAAGAGCAACTGGAAATATTATGTATGTGGAGCAAAGGCAATCATAGTTCATCCAAGGAGAATGTTTTATAGCAAGACCAACACTAAAAGCGTTTTCCCTTACATCTTGGAAGACAGCAGCAGTAGGCTGACACTAACTCAATATTTAAGGAGGTGCTCACTCTCAAGGGTCAACTCTGCACTTGCACAAACATGAAAGTATGTACCTCCTTAAATACTGCCCCCAGATACCTTGCTTGCTTTGCTCTACCCTTGAAGGGAAGGATCACCAGCCCAGGCCCTAGGAGACTGGAAACAGCTGTAATTCTACCCAAAAGGGGCTCAAAATGACCTCAAGGAACCAACCTGGGTCTTTCTGGACCTGCTCACAGCTACAGCCCCGGCAAGTTGTAAAAGGATAATTTTTTATTCACAGCACCACTTGTCTAGGAGGTATCATAACCGAATGCTGTGTGGTCAAAAAACCCAAGATGCCAGTCCTCACTCAGCCTAACTGAAGACACTTTCCTAAGCTAAAACTGGACTTGCTTTTAACCAGCTGTGTGTAAAGCTTTATACTCTCTCGTCCTATCCCCAATGCTAGTTTTTTATTCTTAATTAGCATAAACATCAAGTGCTCTCCATTTAGAAAAAATAAAAACTCCTGACCCGTCCCCTCAGAGAACCACTCACAGGTCTATGCTCCCATGCCTAGAAAGCTAATAGACTCAGCTTTATATATATATATCAGCTTGGATGGTCTTGTTTTATTCTTTGATAATGCCAAGTTCCACGAATGTGTTCCCAGGAAATGGAAAGAAAGGAAAGCACTGACCACTGTCCACATTAGTCCAGTGAAGCAAAAAGCCATTCTTGCTGTCTCAGATCGGGCTTCTGCATGCTTTTAAGTAAGGAGCCAACAAGGCCCAGCCTTGGCAATCCAATAACCACCCAATTAAGTAGCAGCATCACTGAGGTTGCTTCGTGATCCCTCAGCCAGTTCTTCAGCCTGCCTTTCTCCTCTCCATGCCCCTGAAAACCAGTGAGCCCTACAAGGCTGCCTCAGACCAGTGCTGCACAATCAAGATGCTCAGGTCTGCCCTGGACTTCCTGGCTGCAGGTATGAGAACAGAGTGAAGAGGAACAAAGAATAGTCCTATCATATCTGCTACAGACAGAGAGTGATGCAACCCAACCAGTGGGTCTAAAACCAGAAATCTAGGGGTGGGGGTGCGGTCCAAGGGGTCTAGGAACTGGTATTGTCAATAACCTCCAGAGTGTTTGTTCCTGACACCTAAGTTTGAGAATCAATGAGCTGAAGTAACTCCCTATCTCCAGGATTTCTCAACTAGACCAAATCATGAAAGGTATGCCTAATGCTTATTAAAAAGGAGCCAGCAAAGCTCCTCCACTGGATAATCTGAACTTGTGGGGCAGAAATAGAAATGTCCCCTGGCAGGTAGATATGGTGATTGAAATACCAGAAAATGTTCTTTATGTCCCACTGGTGCTAGGAGTGTGAGCTGAAGAGGTTGTACAGTGCAACAGCTGAGCACACAAGGTCTGGAATCAGACTCTGTTTGGATCACATCTGTACCTCCTATTAGCTGTGCTACTTTGGGTAAGTTACTTAGCCTCTCTGTGCCTCCTTTACCTAATCTGTAAAGTAGGGATAAGAATAGCACCTATCTCATAGTGTTGTTGTGAAAATTCAATGCAGTAATACATGCTCAGTGTTTAGAACGATGTCCGGCACTTAGTAAAATCTGTTAAAGTGTTGGCTCTTACCCTCGGGGAGGCTGCTAAGACCCCTATGGAGGCTGATGCTGATCATTACGGCAGGTGAAAGCCATCAACTACACCAGACAAGAGGCCAGGTAGTAGGAAGCAGCCCAGTTTGAGACAGAGACCGGGCCCAGGCCTCTAGGCAAACATCATCCACACTATGCTCACAACTCAGCCAGCCTCCCAGGAACAAGGAGGAAAATGGGCTTTCTCAGCGGGAGTCAAACAGATAGACATTATTTCCTAGCAGTGGGAAGTGAACCACCAGGGAGGAGAGCTGGGCATTGTCCTACCCTCACCCTCAGGCATGAACCTTCTTTAATAAGTAGTTACCCTTCCCCAGACCTGACATCTCAATCCGTCCAAACCCCCTCCTTGCTCGCTGAGCTGCTGTCTCCACCGCCACCATCAGGCTGGGAGAACTGCCAGGAAGAATCCGCACAGCAGTGAGCTCCAATAATGCTAAACATGGATTAATTACACTCCTCGCCTGTTTAGCTGGAGCTCCCAGGGTTGCCTGCACGTGTGGTCGCAGAAGACAACAACAGGTGCGAGACGCTGGTGAACACATCAACTGCCCACAGCGCAGCCCTCTGCTACCCGTCCCTCCACCTCCTGAGCCCCATTCAAGTCATTAAGCCTCCCCCTCCCCGCCAGAGATATGAAAGGCTTTTGTCTTCTCTCTTCCTTCCCTCCTTTTTAAGGAGTTTCATGCTGGGAGTACTCCTAGTTTGGAGCCATAGATGGAGAGCTGAGGGGTGAGGCAAGACTTCTTTCCAGGAGGGCATCTGCCATGGGGTGACGGCTGGGCTGGCACTGCTCTGAGCCCACCTGGCCAGGCAGGGAAGAGGCGACAGCTGCTTTATGCTCCTATGAGTGCCAGCTTTCCCAAAAGGAGGTCAGCCTCAGAGACCAAACTGCTAATTAGGTCGCATTCTGCTTCTGCTGCCACTTTAATTTCCACCCCAGAAAACCTTCAGCTGTGAGTCCAAGACCATCAGCTCCTTTCACCCAATGCAAATGTCTCCAAGGCCTCTCTGGCTGGCAGGTCTTTCACTGGCACTGGCGAGCAGTGGCAGCGACAGAATTCTGCTAAGGACAGGAGCTTCCGACAGAGAGGGGTACTTAAGACAAAATTGCCTTAGAAAATTTGGAGTCTGCCTGAGTTTGAAGTTGCTTTTAAGAAGATAGGCAGCTGGGTGTGGTGGCTCATACCTGTAATCCCAGCACTTTGGGGGGCCCAGGCGAGTGGATCACCTGAAGTCAGGAGTTTAACACCAGTCTGGCCAACATGATGAAACCTCTTCTCTACTAAAAATACAGAAATTAGCCAGGCATGGTGGTGGGCACCTTTAATCCTAGCTACTTGGGAGGCTGAGGCAGGAGAATTGCCTGAACCCGGGAGGTGGAGGTTGCAGTGAGCCAAGATAACGCCATTGCACTCCAGCCTGGGCGACAGAGCGAGACTTTGTCTCAAAACAAAAAAAGAAAAGAAAAAAGAAAAACAGGCAACCCCATAAAGATTTCTAGAAGCTGGGTGTTATAAATGAGCCCTGAACCAGGCGTTAGGAACTTTGGGCCTATTTTTGGCTAAGGAGCTGCTGGGAGACCTTGGGCAAGTCACTTCTGCTCCCTGAATCTGTTTCCTCATTTGTAAAATGAGTGGATTTAACTTACCCATCCCAGCTTCTGTGATTCTGATAATGATTTATATCTTATTTCATATTAACAAAGTTTGTTTTTATCTGTGTGTCCCTTGCTGCAAATATAGATGTGGTGTGTTATATCCTTTCCCCCTAAAGACTGAAGTCCCTAGATGAGGTTGGCATCACCAGTCCTCATTTGCCAAGTGGGAGAGCTGAAATAGAGAACTTCTACTCAAGGTGTCTTAGAGGTAAGGTGCAGTTCCAGGTCCTGGACAACTCAACTGGACTCCTGTGCTGCTAGCAGAATTCCACAGCAGGAAGCCCCAGGGCAGGTCTCCACAGTCTGGATCCAGATTCTCCTTCCTTGACACTCTGCACATCCTCTTCCTCTCTTCCCTGATCTTGGTCTTGTTCATTTCGATCTCAAATCCACTTCCATGATTCTTATCCAAAAGGGCTCTGGATCATCATTTACTTCTTGGTATCCATTGAAAACCATCTGTTGCTTTTCTCAGGTATATTTGCATTTTCAGCCTCCTGTGGCAGATGCTGTGATGCCCAGGTGCTCTTTCCCAGGCACTTCCTCCTTCAGCCACCATGACTGTTTGCTGGTAAGTGGGAACTGCTCTCAGCTGATAAGAACTTTTTTTGTCCAAGGTCACCCCCTCTTTCCAGGGTGGGGGCAATACAAAGGCCCAGCCCCTTTACTTCAATTTGGGCCAATTCTGCAAGGCCACCCCAGCTCTGGAGGCCCTTGAGGATGAACTGAGGCCTCTGTGGCAAGCACATTGGCACTGCAGTTCAACTTCTCCCTCTTGCCCCCCTGCCCTCTCCCTCCCTAATAGGTGTTGCTCCCCAGGGCATTCCCAATAAACTTCCTGCACATCAATTACTGACTCAAATTGGGTTTTCCAGGAAACGCAACCTAAGACACCTCATTTCCTTCCAGGGTGAAAGAGAGGGAAGAAAGACTGCATCCTTGGGTAAAGGGATGTGGCTCAGTGGGTGGGGGCATGTTTTGGAGCAGTTTCCTCCCTGAATTCACATCGCTTATACAGTTACCATCTAGCAGAGCAAAAGACAATTCTTTGGGTCCCGTTTTACATCTGCCCCAATACTGTGGAAAGGGTGGGTGGCCCAGGCTTTCAGTTCCCTTCCTGACAGGGCACACAGGTTTGTGAAATTCACAGAGGCAGCATCACCCAGATACACTCCCTGAAGCACAAGCTCTTAAAGCTCTGGACCTGGTCCAGGAGCGTCAATCCTGTTCTCCTCTCATGTCACTTCCTCCTTGCTGGGTGTTGCAAGGAGGCCCTTGCATCACACTTTGACCTCATAATATTGCCTCATGACCTGTTATTACATATGTAGTGGCACCAGCATCACTTCAAAGGAGCCTGTAGCATCTTTCCTATACACAATACTGAGATAATGCTGGCCAGGGCTCCTGGAATCAGAAAGGGGCTGTGGCAGTAATTCATCACTACCACTCCTGGCTTATATCCAATAGCAAAACAGTATATACCTGGGATATTTGTTTAGCAAACTCTTGTGTTCTCCTAGTCTTTGCCAGGCTCCATGCCACCAGCTGAGGCCCAAAAGATAAGTAAAATATGTTCCTGCCTTCGAAGAGCTCCCAAAGTGACAGAAACATAAAGAAATAATTATAAGCCAGTGTGACAAATGCCATAATAGGAGTGTGTAACCTGCTGGCTGGGAGAATACAAGGAGGTTCTAGTCTCCCTAGATAAAGATTTGGAAACAGGTGCCATTTTCGTACTTCACCCAAGATGACTGAGCCAAATAGGAACATTTTTCATCAATGTATGTTCATTTACAATGTGCTAGGTGATGGGCACTGATTTATAGTCCACTAGCTTGCAAGGGTCATCTACCCAGATGAAAGGAGCTTGCAGATATGCCTGGAATTCTTGCTGGGTCTTCTGCCCTCCCTATATTGATGCCAGAGAGGGCACAAAGAGAAGCCCATTGAGAGAAAGAACTGCTGCTGGCCCTGCACTGAGGGTCTGCCTATGAACCCACCTCACTCTAAGCCTCACACCAGTCCCTCACCTAGTCTAAAGGTGTGCTGGGAAATAAGTTCTCTGGCTTCTTCATTCTGTGTCCCTATGTGCCAGACTCTCTGATAAGTGTAGACTATTATGGTGAATAAGATGAACCAAACAAACAGATATGGCTGGAGTGGAATCCAGGCAAATAAGGAGGCAAAAACAGTACAGTGAGACCCCAAAGCAGGATACCTACTCCAGTCTTGGGCTGGGAGTGGGGAGATCAGGTAAGACATCCCAGAGGAGGTGCCATCTAAGCTGAAACTTGAAGGATGAGGAGTAAGCCAGCAAAGGGAAATGGTGGTGAGACAGAGAAGATCAAAGTGCTATAGAGAGAGGAAGTAGTCCAATGAATGATTTCAGACTTGGAGGAAAAAATCCCTTGGCATGGCTGGGGCTAAGAGTATGCAAAGGGAATGGAGATGCTGTGGGTCTGTACTGGGGTGGATGCAGATGGAGAGAGGTGCATGGCTCTGGGAACCATTTTGTAAATGGACTTAGACTCGGTGAGTGACTGGATATGGGAAGTGGAGGAGGAGCAAGAGGAGGTGAGGACAATGTGCATGGCTCAGGCTTGAGGACTAGAGGGATGGTGGAGCAGTTCACTGTTATCATATCAGAGACAAAGTCTGGGAGCAGATTTCCAGGTGCTGCAGGGGATGAGCACGTTTTAACATATCGTATTTGAGAGGGACATGGGACTCCCAGGTAGATGTTGAGTCTGAAACTCAGAAGTCAGGCCTGGGCTTGACGTGGAGGTTGGGACACATTAGAACATAGGCAGATCGTAGTTGAAATCCCAGTAATGGATTAGGCCATTCAAGGATGCATAAAGAGGGCACAGGACAGAATCCTGAGGAGCACCCTTTAAAAAACAGTCATAGAAGAAGGAGCCTACTAGCAGCTGTCGAGTGAGCAAGAAAGTGGATTGGAGGTCACAGACAACAAGGGGAAAATAAATTTCAAGATGGAGGGTGGCCATCAGTGCCAAATGCTTCTGAGGAGTTAGGTGGGCTGAGAAATGGAAAATGCTCAGGATGACAGCAGTGACAATGGCATGCAGCAGACCACAGTGTAGAGGAGGGAGAGAGCCCTCAAGAGAAGCAGGAGCATTTCAAGGTCACCAAGTTGGTTACAGAGATCCTAGCTAGAGCACGAAGGGCAACTGAACCTGAAGCAATTAGCAATTGAAGCTTTGCATGAAAGGGCAGTTTTCTGATGAGAGACAACACAGACCTCATGCTTCGCCAGGTGTTCCTTGGCACCAAGGGTCCCACATTAGTGGCAAGAGATAGACAATTTCCTAGGCAGACAGGGGCGGGTCACCAGTGAAACCCAACCTTCAAACCGAAGACAATTTAAAGCCTGAAAACTGAGCTGCCAGTTCCAGATAGAGTCCACGACTGAAGTGAGAACTTCTATTCCTGTTTGCCCACTCTTTCCCAATTGGTTCTTTTTGAATAATGCTTTCTAACCAATCGAATGTTGCCTTTTCCAAAGCTACCTACAATCCATGCCTCCTCATTCCAAATCTATAAAAACCCCGGACTCAGCCACACAGATGGCTACCTGCTTTCAGGCCCCCTCTCACACAGAGGGCTGCCCACTTCAGGTCCCCTCTCATTGTCAAGAGCTTTTCTGTGGCTCAGTAAAATTATTCTCTGCTTGCTCACTCTCCAGTGTCCATGTACCTCATTCTTCTTCATCATGGGACAAGAACCCAGGACCCACCAAACAGCGGGAGCCAGAAAGGGCTGTAACACACTCCTGGCTGGCTCACTGAGCTGCAGGCAGCATGAATGAAAAGTGCTGTGACACATTCCCATTCACTGGAATACAGAAGTGAAGAGCCACAACCCTTCTGGGGGCCCAGACCTTGGGACTCCCAGAGCCTAGAGCTATGACACACCCCTGTTCACTGAGCTGTGAGCGGTGGGAGAGAGAGAGAACTGTGACATTCCCTGGTGGCTCAGACCTCAGGACTCCCTGAGTAGAAGCTGTGACACCCGTTTGAGGCTCTGTAGTTGCTGGCATCTTCAATTTTTTTGGATGCCACCACATCCCCCTCATCCAGATGGCACCAAAGGTGGAAACCGGTCATAGCATGCCTAGACCAGCTACAGGCTGAGTGCAGAGCCATGTTGGGCATGGGGTCCAGGCTGGTAGCATGATCTGCTGGGCAGAGTGGGAAGATCGAGTCCAGTGGGTCCAAGTAAAGTTCAGACAGAGGTGCTGCCAACCATGGAGATTTCTGGCTGGTGAAGCGGCACCGAAAGAGTCCTGTGCCAATGTGAGCAAGTGTTCTATGTTTACTCAAAGAAACTAGAACTAATGGGGTCAGCCAATTGGAAGTCCTACAGCTGGCCGCTGAGGAAAGATAAGGATCAGAGGGTCAGCCTCACTCCCAGGCAGAGCAGGCTGCTCCTGGCAACTGGCAGTTAGAGTGAAGAGAAGCAGGCCACATTGGAAAGATGGCCTGGCCCATTTTATTTTTTATTTTATTGTATTTTTTTGAGACAGGGTCTTGCTCTGTCACCCAGGCTGAAATGCAGTGGCATGATCATGGCTCCCTGCAGCCTTGCTCTCCTGAGCTCAAGTGATCCTCCTGCCTCAGCTTCGCGAGTAGCTGGGACTACAGGTTCATGACACCAAACTCCTGGCCTCAAGCAATCCTCCCACCTCGGCCTCCCAAAGTGGTGAGATTATAGGCATGAGACACTGCACCCAGCCCAACCTGGTCCATTTTAAAAGTCTGATCTTTAGGGCCTAATTTTAAGGAGGGTGACTTTTTTGTTAGTTTTTTTATTTAGGTTGAGAAGAGGCCATTATAAAAACAAAGCCTCAACACTTCCTAGATTTGAGAGCAGATAACCTTCCAAAAGGACTGTCTTTAGAATAGGTTGTCAGGTCAGGGAGGAATCCCCAACTTAAGTTCATCATTCCTTTAGTGTCCTTTGGCTCCCATAGCTGCCATTCATGACCTTAGTGGCTAGTCTTGGGGGCTTCTGCCTTTAAAACGCTGGCCCTAGCATAGATAAATGATCCTTTCCTTTTAACCATGCAGGCTGCTGTGAAAGTTATGAATTTTCAAAATAAAATCTCTCTAAAATTCTAGGAACAAACAAAGGAAAATGAATACAATCCCCCACTCCCCCACCATACCCCTCACACAAATATTAAGCAAGTCATGTTTATCAAGTAAAGGATTCTGATTCTATTCTAGCTGATTCTTCCCTTGGCTCATGGGACCATTTTTCAGGACTCTAATGCCCTAAACAATATATTTTCTAGATTCCTAGGTTTTCCCCCACTTTCTTTCCTTTCCCTTCCCTTCCCAAGCAGAGATCTCTTGTCACATAGACACAAGAACACACGTTGTGATGACCCATCCCTGGGAAACATTGCAGCATTCTGCAGTTGCCCATCAGCATAGAAACACCTTAGGCTAGTGGTTCTCACACTTGAGCATGCATCAGAATCACCTGGAAGGCTTGTTAAAACAGAGTTCTGGGCCCACTTCCCTCCCAGAGTTTCTGATTCGGCAGGTCTGGGGTGGGGCCTGAGAATGTGCATTTCTGACAAGTTGCCAGGTGATGCTGACACTGCTGGGCCACACTTTGAGAAACACTGCTATAGGCCCAGGTTGATAACTATTCTGGACATAAAACACCTAACTCTGCTCCTGTGCTCATGGCAGAAAGAGCTAACCAGTCAACTCCCACTTTTCTACTAAGCCTGGTACTCTTAGTACCTTGGAACTCTTATCTTCTCGATACTGTTCCAAATAGTCATTAAATAGGGTTGAATGTCAAGATGCTGCTGCTGATGATGATAATCTCTAATATACCCAATTTTTTTTAAAAGACCCTACCATTTTCTTAGTTACTCAGGCCAAAAGCCTTGACATCATCCTCGATTCAGCTCTTTCTCATCCCACTCCCAGTTTATCAGCAAATGCTGTGGGCTCTAACTTTAAAACATATCCCAAATATGACCACTTCTGACCATGCCCACTATTTCTGTCCTGGTTCAAGCCACCAGTATCTCCTGCCTGGATGCCTGAAAGAGCCTTCTAGTTGGTTTCCTCACTCCATTCCTGCCCCTACCTACAATCTGTCTCCCACATAGCAGCCAGCAGAATAATGAAAAAATAAATAAATCGTATCATCTTTCTCTGCCCTCACATTCCAATGTTACCTAACATGTTTAGAATAAAATTTAACCCAAAAGATTCCAGTGGCCTACAAGACTCAAATGATCTGACATCTGCCGACCTCTCTGATCTCATCTCCTTTTGCTCTCCCCACACCACCCCCACATACAATCACGGTGCTTCCCTACTGTCCCCCTCGAATTTGCGGTTCCGTCTGCCTGAAATGCTCTTGCTCCCATCGTTATGCGGCTCACAGCCTCACTTCACTTAGGTTTCTACTCATAGTCACCTTCTCAGGGAGGTCTTCACAGCACGTTTCTCAGCTTACCTCCTATTCATTCCTTAGGCCCTATCCTCCTTTATTTTTCTTCAAGGAACTTATTATTGTCTGACAATATATTATACATTTATTTGCTTACTTTTCCCCTCCCTCAGTGGAATTCAAGCTCCATGAGGGCAAGCATTTGTTCTTTTCTTTTTAATTCTTTGCACTCTCACATCCCCAGTGCCTGGACAGTGTCTGGTCTAAAATACATGCACAGTACATCTTTAGTGAATGAATGAATTTATTAACATACTTACTGTTATATATTGAGGACTTTTTGAAGATGACTTAATTTCATTCTCATGATGACCTGAGAGTTAGGTATTATTATCATCATTGTCCCAATGTTCAGGGTGAGGAAACTGGGCCTGGCAGGCTTAAACCCTTGCCCCAGGCCTTAAATGTGGAAAGTAGAAGAGCCCAGAGAACTGAAAGCCTCTTTGACCTGCACACCTGGGCCCTTTCCGTGACTTCTCACCCAAAGCAGGGCCAAGTTCTTTCTCTGCAAGCACATTAGCAAGCTCATCTTTTAGCACAGGTTATTTTCTATGTATCATCCAGCAGAGAATAAGGCTCCTGAAAGCAGCCAATGCTTCTAGAGTACAAGTGTAGGGAAGAGGTCCAAAGTAAAAGCTCTGCTCAGGTGAAGAGTCACAGAAAGGTCAGGTGGGGCACAGAACATGACTATGTGCCTTGGAATGGCGTGATGCTTCAATAGGACAGGGAAGGACTCCAAATGGAAGACAGGCAGTGCTAAAGACAGAACAGAGTCTGTCACAGGTTTTAGCCAGAAAAATTCAGGCTATGTAAGAGGTAACACTGGGCCACCTCAGACTGGGTCCAGCCTTGGTGGAGGAGAGTTGAAGGTCATTGTTATTCGGCAAATATGGATTGTGCTTGACATCGTGCTGTTAAAACACATGCCCCAAAGTGCCTTGTACTACTGTCTGCTTTCAATCACATCAAGGCAGTCTTCTGCAGCCCCTTCCTCTCGGAGCCTCAGAGTATTTCACAGGTCTCTCAAAACTCCACATCATATTCTATATGATTCCCACTTCCCAGCTGGGTTGAATTTGTTACAGCAGCTAAAACGACTATTGTTCTAGCTGGTCCCACACACGCTTCCAGGGTCTGTCTGATCTCTTTCCCCTTTATAGCCACAGTTGTTGACTCATCCCCACTTTTTACATACCTCCTGGCATTCCTTCCTTAGGCCACTGTGGTCAGTCAGCAATATGATGGCCACCATATTGCCATATCCAGTGGGCACATTTCTGGCCTCTCTTCCTCAGCCATTTTTGGTTATATGAAACACTTCCATCATTCTCTGTGTGTCTGTGACAGCACTCTTCCAGATCTTTCTGTTGCTTCTTGCCTAGCTTTCTCTTTGTCTCCTTTCTTGGTGTCTACTCTAGTCTTTTTCTCATTTCCAAAGGGTTGGGGTTTCCCTGTGCTTCCATTCTATACCCTCTACTCTTCTCTTTCTATGAACACCTCTCAGATGACTCATTTCAACCCATGGCTTCCACTGCAATTATGCTAGGGTTCCCCAAATATTTTTGTTCATGTTTTCATTTTTTAAATTGAGCATAGTGCCCTCTGTGTGTATGGTTGCTTATTTACAAGGTGACATACATGTGTTACTGTACTTATTTACTCATTACATTTTAAAACCTGTATATTATAGAAATGTGAACAATTAGGTAAAAATAAATCTAGATAGAAGTTCCAGTCCTTTTTTTTTCCCTCTCAATGGATCATCTTGCTCACATCCTTCTTGGAGAGTACTGATTGACAAACAATGACTCCTTATGGCAGACACAGCCAGCAGTTCATGTTTCCCCTTCCACAGTTGCAGCATAGCTAGAAGGGAGCTGCCTACCTTGTCAAGACGAAAGATCACCACTCAAATACATTGAAAACAAAGCTGGAGATGTATATAAGTGTGTGTGTGTGTGTGCGCGCGCGCGTGCGCACGCATGATTGTGCAACTGTTTACTAGACACGAGATCTCAAAAAGGTATACCAATTCAAATGCAGCATGTCCAAAACTAAACACCATTTCTCCCCCAAAACTCTGCCTTTCAGGAAAGTAACAGATGATGCTGGAAAATAATATTATGTCCAAAAGCAAGGAAGTGCTTAAAGGCAACTGTGGATATGCTGGAAGGACAAAAAATTTGCTCAAAGGGAATCTTACTGGCCAAATTTGGGACAATCACAACATCGAAAAGAATGATGGCGGTAATAAATTATAACATTGTATATATAAAAAACAGAATCCAGGAGTCCACAGTAACACTTTTGAAAAAAGTGTGAAGAGAGTGTGGATGTAGGGAGGGAAAGCTCTTCTTTCCAAATGAATGCTGGCTAATAAATGTATAAGAAATGATGGGTTTTAGGAAATCAATATTTTACAACCAACTATAGGATAATTCATTTGGGCAAAATCATTAATGGATGATAATGGGTGAAACATCATTTAGAACAAGATATTTACACAGTCATGTAGTATTACCTCCCAAATTACTGATTAATCACAATGAGGGGAAAGGTGCCTTTGTTGTGGAGAGATCAAACTTGGCATCATTAATAATGGGGTAAACGGCTATTATTTGTCTCTTGATGTGACACAACAGGGAAGATATAACGTCACTTATGCAGAATTCTCACCCAAATGTAAAACCTGAATCTAACCATGAGGAAACAATCCACCATACTCAGATTGTGGTTCATGCTACAAGGCAACTGGCCTGGACTCTTAGGAAAGATCACGTCATGAAAGAGAGAAAGTGAGAGGGGACTTTTGCAAATCAAAACAGCATAAAGAGACATCACTGTATGCCCCAGAATAGGGTGACATTTCAGCAGGACAGGAAAGGGCCTCAAATGAAAGACAGGGCATGCTAAAGACAGAACAGAGTCATGCAATTCATGATCCTTGGATTTTAGACTTTTTAAAAAGCATTAAGCATATATTTGAGGACAGCTGGGAAATTTATGTGTAGACTGTATATTCAATGATATTACTGAATCAATGTTTAATGTCTTGGATATTGGTGTTTTCTAGGACAATGTTCTTGCTCTTAGGAGATACACACTGATGTATCTAGAGATTGAGGTGTCATGATGTCTGCAACTTACAAATGGTCCAAAATGGCCCAGTTAAAAAATATAAATGTGTGTGAATGTGCACACATTGGAAAAGACAGAAAGAGAGGGAGAAATTGAGAGAAAGAGAGAAATAAAGCAGATGCACCAAAATAGTAACAATTGGTGCATCTAGGTAAAACATACAAAGCATACAGTTATTCATTGTGCTATTTTCCAAATTTTCTTAAGCTTTGAAATTTTTCAGACTGAAATATGGGAAAACAAGCAAACAGACTTTGCTCCTGCTCCTGCCAACACAAACATCATCAAGGACCACATTAGAAAAAGCTTTGTTTGATTATCCTGTGAGTTTGAACTTTTCCCTGAAAGCAAAGGGAAACCAGAAATATTTTAACCAGAAAAAGGACATGATCTAATTAGATGTATGAGGTGGGAGTAAAGAGCACAGTGTGACTTCAGCTTCCGGCTTTTTCTTTGTTCTCATCTCCCATCTAGATGGGTATATTTTAGTCTACCTTCTAAATGCCCCTCTCCTTTATCTTAACCTTGGCATTCTGATTCCTGTGTCAAAGTAACTTGGTCCAGGCCCCCCCAACCTTGCCCTCTGGATGACTGGTCTCCCTTCCTTGACCAAGGGTTCTCCCAAATCACTCTGTAGTTGGGGATACAATGATTTTTCTAAGACCGAAGCATGACCAAAGCATTCCCTGTTTAAAACTTTTCAGTGACTCCTCTGGGAGAATGTTTAGCCTCCTTGGCTCATCATTAGTATATATCTTGGTCTGGCACCTTCCTGCCAACCTCTTTAAACTGCCCCTCCTGCTGCATTTTCATGCCTGCCTATATCCCAGCTAATCTGTTAGCAGTGCCTCAGATTTATCCAGCTTCTGCATATCTTCAAACCTTCACACAATGGTTTTCTGCCTAAAGTGAATGCGTCTTTCCTCCTTCCTCTGTTTGGACCACCTCTACCCATTCATTAAAACTTAAGCATCCTCTCCTCTGGAAACCTTCCCTGACTCTACCGAGTCTAAGCTGCTTGCACCTCCTCTGCTTCTCTGGCACCTACCTAATAACTCTATTGTGGCCCTGCATACTTGTATCTTTTCCCCATTAGACTCTGAGGCCCTTGAAGGCAAGCGCTATGCTTTTTCCATAATGATATCGTGCCTGGCAGATGGTGGTGCTGAATAAATGATGATTTAATGAATGAATGCAACATGAATAGGAATATCAGTTACAGTTCTTTAATCAGAAGCAGCAAAAATCAACTCTGGCATGAAGAGCAATTTACTAGAAGGATGCTCCATATTGCACACTATAGGAGCTGAGCAACAGACCCTGAGAGGGAGAAATATGCACAGACTGGACTTGACCAGAAGAACATCATCAAGTGTTCTGCTGAGGAAGAGTGACAAAGTCACTGCCATTGGATGAATTCAACTAAAAGGGTTGTTACACATTGGAATTATGGCTGCTGTATAGTTTCCCTCAAAAACACCCTGAAAAGTAGAGCACATGCATAGGAGCAGTGGAAAGATGGCTGGGGTTCCGGAAGCTGGAATGGGGTCTCTGCTCCCCATTCTCCAAGTTGGTCAAACACAAATGTTGAGCTCAGTGACTCTCAGGAGCCCATGAGATCACCATTGGTGAGACCTTCTCCTGTGGTTGCAGGAAAATATCTTTAGTGTTGAGGTTTCAAAGTATCATTTGTTTCTTTGGGGCCTCCTCTCTTCCTGGCATAAGAGGCCTTCCATGGAGAGCTCCAAATATCATGAGTTTATTGGCAAAGTCTGTCCTCACATTTCCAGAGATCCATCCCATCCTCCCTTCCCACTGGGAAGGGCTGCCTGGGATGTTTCTTTCCTTCTGAGGTGAGAAGGAACCTCAGTTGTGGTGAACGAGCCACCCAAATGTCTTACTTTCATCTCCATTTTACCCACCGGAAACTGAGGTTGGCTTATATCATAAAATGCCCAATTTCTCTTCCCCTGGCATTTCCCTCCCTCACAGCCTCCACAGGGCCCCTGCCATCTTCCAGCTGCTGAAGGGTTGGTGAGGAAAGGTGATACAGATAATGTGTCTGGAGAAGGGACACCTTATCAGAGTCATGGACAGATCAAAGTCACACCTGAGAAGCCTCAGGTGGTTCAGACAATACAAATGTTCCTGTTCTTTACCCCTTGACCTTCAGCAGACTGTGGCCTTTTATACTTTCTTACAGTCACTTCTTTGTGAACTTTCTCTGACCAAAGGCTTGAGACCAAGCTCTGGGGCCAAAGGCACTGGAGTCACCCCAGCCACTGGGAACAAGCCACCTCTTGTATAACAAACACCCATGAAGTGCTGGAATTAGTTCTAACTCCATCGAAAACAAGGGTGACCTATTTTTTCTTACCCAGAGGAGTGCAACTTTTAATGGGGGAGGAAGAACTGCTAGCTACGCTCACTACACTCACTCCCACAAGAGAACACTAACATGGTTGCCTTAAAGAAATCCCTTGGGTAAGGGTCTCTCTTTGATATTTCTCCAAAAAGCAACATGAAGAGTCAGAGTCTGCTCACCCTGAAACCTGCTTGCCCTGAGGCTCCCGGACTCCTCGCCTCTATCTGCAGCAACCCAGCCTCAGGTGAGACCTTCATAACCAGAGACTCCTGTGGTGTCTCCCACACTGAAACTCAGCCTGTATGCATGTGGAATGTGCTTTCGCCTCCTGGAGCTCCAGAGGCCATGCATCTGAAGTCCATAAATATTGTAAGATTCCACCTCCATGTACTCTTGCAGCTGGAGACTTGTCCCAGAGCTGGCCCAGATGGTTTTGGCATAAGGCTGCTTGCTCATTGTTCAAAAATATGACCTAAAACTGACAGCCAACAAAGGCATTCAGATCTCACTGCTGCTCAGGACTGTCTCATCCGGCTTCTCCCCTGCTCCCTCCTTTGCTGCCTTGCTGGCCTTTGACCCTGCTGACCCCTCAGCTACTGCCCTATTTATTGCTCCTTCGTCTGAGTTCACCACCGGAGTACTCGAACATGCCTGCATTTCCTCCCAACCTACACTGCCTCTGATTCCCTAGTATCTGGCTTCATCTTTCTGTTTGTCAGGGGAAGCCTCACAAATACTAAATCCCATAGATTTCTTCACGAAGAGACTCATGCTACTGGGCGTCCCTACTTGAAAGGTTCTTCTACTGGATGTCTCTGGTGATACAATGATTACCACCGTTGTTGTCATCATGGCAATCATCAATAAATGACAATGCATTATATTGGACTAGCACTTCACTGCCTTTAAAGCACTTACATGTGTATTATCTCATTTGCTCCTCATGACAGTCTTACAATGCATGAAAATCAGAATTATTTCCATTTTGCAGACGGCACTGTGTGTCCAACAGAGTAAGTGACTTGCTCAAGTCCACATGAGTGCTGGAGCTGAGCCTAAAAAAAAAGAACACAAGCTTTGGTCACAGAAACATTTTTTAAATCTCTCTGACTCTATCTTCCCATTTATCAAAACAAGCCTAGGTGTGCACGCAGGGGCACACTTCAGAAGATGCCTGAGAGAATGAGAGATCCAACTGAGAAGGCGTGGGGCCCACTAAACACCCTGGGAAACCCTTGGCTGCCTTCTCCTTGATTGTTACCGTTCACACTCCACCACTGGACTCAATGCACACTTATTGTATAACTAGCCCATCAGTGCTCTATCCTAGTTTGGAAATGTTTTACTAATGCAGAAAAGAAACCCTAAACTTCAAGCCCTTCCTCAGATAATGCTGCGCTTATCAAAACCCTGAATTGCTCCTAGCAGAGAAGCAAAAATTCTTCGTACCCTTAAAGCAACACTCACATCCCAAGTGCTTACAGGATATAAAATTTAGTATCATGTATTGGATACCAAGTAAGCCTTCTTTTCTTTCCTTCTTCACAAGTTTAACTGATTCCAAGCTACTAAAATTAATTTGGTAAAATGCTTCCCCTGACAGATCTTAGCAGCTTCACCTTTGGTGGACGGGCAGACCTTCCATTAGGTGCAGCACAGTGGAAGAACCAGTGGGTTGCAAAAGGGAGGCAGATTCTGTAGCTAAGTCCTGCATTTGCGAAGCCTGTTTTACAGACACAGGAAGCCTTGCACATGTTCGGGAACAGGTTGAGACAGGAACATATGGGTCAGGAAGGAGCCAAATGTCTGCACTGTGGCCCTCAATGGATGTGGCCAGAAGGAGACTCTGCCACCTTGCTTGAGAACTGCATTTCATTCAGCCAGCTACACAGAGCTGAAAACCCTTTGCTCTGATGTATGAAAATCAGCTTTGGAATAGGAAAGTACTTGGAGTCACTGGGGAATGAATATGATCTCCAAAACACATTTACTGCTCACATTCAAATGAAGATTAAATGATTCCTTTAATACTCATCAACTCTATTAAACTTCATAGAAGCAAAACCTTTTGAAATAAATTAGCCAGATACTTTCTGGAAACAGCAGGCTATTGAGGCTGCATTATCTTCTGCCATTACCTGTCCTCCTGTTAAACCAGGGAAGGGACCTGTTGAAGAGGAGGAGGGGAGGCGGGAAGCCAACTAACATGTACAAGGAATGTCCCACATGCCTGGCAAGGTGTGAAGCACTGCAAATGCATCATGTTATTTAACTTCCCCTGTAACCCTGGAAGGTAGCTATTCTTATTAACACTAATGTATAAGGAAGGGCATGGAGGGTCAGATATCTAGAAAATGATAGATTGGGGACTTGAACCTGATTCCAAACACTCTTTGCTCCTCTTCTATTTGACTCTAAGCCTAAAATAAGTATGGGCATTATGGTGACATATGTGTGCAGTTAGAGCTCAATCATCAATAGTTTGGGTTGCGAAGTCTGACCACTTGATTCAAATCCTGTTTCTGCTGCTTCCTAGTTGTGAAAACTCAGGGAAGTTATTTAATTTCACTGAGCATTGATTTCCTCATCTGTAAAATTGAGATTATAGTAGTAAAATACAAAGAACAGTGCCTGGCATGCCATAAGCAGTCAAAATCAGTGAAACTAGAAATGGAAAACTGTCTTAGGTTATGTACCCCAGAAGCAAATGGTGAGAGACATTTGGGTGCATGGAGTTCATTAGGGAAGCATCCAAGGAAAATATCCCAGGAAGTCTGGGTAGAGGAATGAAGCAGTGTGACAGGAAATAAAAAGAAACCGATAAAGGATCCATTAATGATCAGGCTACCATCATGAACGACGAAGACCCAATCCCACTGGACACCTCTGGTAGAGAGGCTAAAACTTATGCCTCAGAATGATCCTATCTGAGGAATGAGGGAGCTGGAGTATTCACCCGTCAGCTCCACCCATTATTAGCTGAGTGCTGCTCCAGAAGTCATCAACCCCTTGACAGTAGTTCTAGCTCGCACATGCTCTAGCAAAGAGAATCTTTCAGGTGGAGAGTTTGGTGTGCTCACAAAATGACATCGCTGGCAGAGACTGCAATGATGAGTGTTGAGGGAATATGGGCAGGGTAGCAACAACATCTGTTACAACAGCTTTGAAGGCTCTGTTAATACTTGTCTTGGTCACTGTAAGCTGGCCCCTTAACAGGACCCTTAAGGACCCAGGACCCCAGGACCAGAGAGTACACATGTCCATGTGACTTCCCGAAAGCAGCATCCACATTCAACTATGGCCCCATCTGTGAACACACTATTTTTCACTATATTGACCATTTCTAAGACCCAGACCATGGCACGCTTTTATGTGTGTGTGTGGTGGAGGGGAGTGTCCCTAGAACCGTAGTCATAATGATAGAGGCCACTCCATCTTAGGTGTGACCCAGCACGCTCAGTCATGAGCACTTCCTCTCCTGGTCTCAAACACAAAATACTCTTGCCCTGGGCCCTATGCTTTAGAGGATCCCTCTCTGGCCTTCCTCTGGCTACACTCATCTTTATCAGGTGAGGAATTCATAGTGGCAAGGGAATATACCTAGGGCCTATGCAGGCCTCTTCGCCAGGTCCTTCTGAGGATGGATCACACAGCTGAGGTGCACCCCTATCCCTAAGAGGTGGTTAAGGAATGGCTGTTTCCAAAGTAGGGCAACGGATCTTGGACAAGGAGGCTCAAGTGTCCTCATGCATACATGTGAAGCCTCTTGCAATGGGAGCTGGGGCCAGGAATGGGAAGAGAAGGAGAGTGGGCCAAGGGCCAGGGGCCCACCCTCTCATGCCACCAGGAAGGAATCCACTGTAGAGTCCAAGGAATCCACCTTTGAGGAGTCCAAGGATTCTAAAATCAAAGCTGAACAGCCAGATCATTTTGAAGGTATATTGTCAAGGTAGGTGGATGGAGATATTTTACTTAATTTATTAACTTAATTATACATCATAAATAGCTAGATATAAGGTATGCAGGTTTCCACTTACACTTGCACTCTGGTTTTGCAAATGTTAGTGGCATGTACTCCTGGGACTCACCAAAGAGCCCCTGAATCCAATCCATCTCAATCTGGAGGGGGTCTGCCCCAAGGTGATAATTAAGTAGATGAGAATAGAATTTCCTACAAAGCTCCACTCTCAAAAAAAAAAAAAAAAAAAGAATTTCTAAAGTCTAAATTGATGAATGCTCACTGTAGAGAGAGTGAAAATACAGATGAGAATAAAAAGGAAATAAAACACATAATTCCATTACCCTGATATGAATATTGTTTTTATTTATTTGTTTGTTTTTATTAATATGCTATAAGGTGACTACAGAATAATGCAACTAACTATACCTATAGCTTAGTCATCCAAAGCTTTTCAGAAAGAAAATTTTCAAAAATTTTCATTGAGTGAGCAATATGATTGCTGGAAAAAATCACATAACATTATTAATATCACTATTTATATGGTGTCACTAGATTAGCAATAATCTAATCACTTTGTGCAAAATCCTTCAGGAATATTAGCAAGAAATTATTTCTTTATGTGTCTTCTAAACAAAAGCAATTTAATCATGACCCATCAAAGTTATTTGCTAGAAGTGTAAGAGGGAGAAAAGCGTAAAACAATGTCAGCTGTTTAGGCCCAAATCCCCAGAAGGCTATGGCGTCCAGTGGTCATGAGTGGGTAATGGATGAGAGCAGGGAGGAGAGAAGGTGGTGGGGCCAAGCTGTATTCATTCTCTTCTTTATTCACAAACTCAGTTGTCATTTGTTACATGCCTTCTCTGTGTCAGACACAGTGCTATGTGCAGGGGAGCTTACAATACAGGGGACTTTTTGAACTGTTTTTTTGCAATCCAACATCCACTTTCTTTATTTGTAGTAAGAACCACTGCACTGTTGCTCTCAGGCCACAAGGCTTAGGCAATTCAGCTCCATTTCTGGACTCTATGAATGGGGCATGTAACCTCTTTGAAGCCAATTAGAAAAGTTCATCCTCCAGATCACAGTGATTGGTTAGAGATGGGTTCATGATGCAAGCCAGGCCAATCAGGATCAAGAAGATTTGTGTCTACCTTCCGGGAAAAGGAGATTCTTTCTCTTCTTGGCAAGAGTTCTGAGATTATTTAAACTTGAAGCTCCTGAAGAACAACATACAAAGCCAGAGAACACAGGAAACCTGAGACTGGAGCTCACCCAGGTAGATCTTGGAGATGCTGTTGGGCAGCTGAATCAAGCTGCAACTGAAGGTGGAATTTTCAGTGACACAAACCCATAAATTCTCATCTTGGTTTAAGCCAGTAGCTTTGTTTTGCTTTTGGACTCTTGAAATGAAATAAAAATCTTAACATACAAAACTAAAAGGAAATAATTAGAATATAACATGATCTGTCCTAACAGGAGGGTGGCTTGTGATAAGATTTTGGTGCTCTGGGAAAAGAGAATAGAAGAGAATACCTCTTTCTATCTGGGGAATTCCAGGAGAATGTGACATTGAGCTTGGTACTGATGAATAAATGAGATGTGATCAAGCAGAAGAATGAGGAAAGGGTTCTTAAATATAATAATCTTTCTTATGTTGGGCCTGGAAGACTTAGATAGTTTTGGTGCTAGTTAGGGGATTGAGATCTTTTCTTGAGTGAGATTGGAAAGCCCTTTACTGATGTAAAAGCCCAGGCTTTCTGAAGAGAGAGCTGGTCCTGAATTGTCACCATTGAGTGCTCCTGAAGCTCTGTTAACCCAAAGCTGGATCACTCAAGACCAGAGTGAGCCTTTTCCCCCTTTCTTTCTACCTGCTTATCCTTACCTGCTAGAGTTCCAGCACTAAGCTGGAGTTGAGCCAGGGTCCTCTGGGGACTTGGAATCTAGAAGCAAGATGAGCAGGTCTTCTTATTAACAACTCACTGCATTATTCTCTTGCCCTGTTGACAGTTGCAATAAAATCTATGCCAAGAAGACATTTGACTCAGCCTATTGACTCTGCAGAAGGTCCACAACAACAGAGGGTTTAAAATAGAGAGTTCAAAACTCTGCAAAGGATTCAATACAAGTGTGTGTGCTTTACTCATGCTTGCTTTCAGGGACTTTTGTTTCTGGAATATAAGCTCTTACCTTCTTACTATAGGTTGCCTGCATGCATTCTCTTTGTTTGGATTTTTTGAATGTAGCAGATACCCAGCTATTCCTTTCTGGTTTTATTTGTTAACCCTTATAAAGGGGCATGCAACCAACAGGTTCAAGTTCCAGGATTCTACACAGGCCCCCATTAAAGTCACAGAGCCTAGTGCGCTATCCACATGAGTCAATTAGCCAGTTTGCTAAATATTCTTATGAAGCTTATAGGAAACTTTGCTGCGGGCAATTGTGCTGGATTCTCACAACTACCATCACTTTGTAGAATTCACAAGTTCGCACAAGTTCATGGAACTGTAGCACAACAGTGCTGGAAAGTCTCTGAGGTATCATCTACTCTAACCCTCCAGGAAGCATGAGGGGCTAAGGCTCAGGAAGGAGAGGGATTTGCAAGGTCAGTTAAGAAAAATGAGCATTTAAAACCCAGGCCAGGGGACTCCAGGGTTTTTCTAACAGCTCAAGCCTTATAAAAGAAAGATGATTTTTAAGAAGCAAGCAAAAAACAACAGCAACAACAATAACACCCAGGTGGTATGTGTTCCAAGTTTTTTATTCTTTCTTTTATTTTAGGTTCTGGGGTACATGTGCAGGTTTGTTACATGGGCAAATTGTGTATTGCAGGGGTCAGGTATACAGATTATTTCACCACCCAGGTAATAAGCATAGTACCCAGTAGGTTTTATGATCCTTGCCCTCCCCCACACTACCCACCCTCATGTAGGCCCTGGCATCTATTATTCCCTTCTTTGTGTCCATGTGTACTCAATGTTTAGCTCCCAATTGTAAGTGTGAACATATATTATTTGGTTTTCTGTTACTGCATTAATTTGCTTACCATAATGGCCTCCAGCCTCACCCACATTGCAGGAAAGGACATGATCTCATTATTTTTCATAGCTGCATAGTATCCCATGGTATATATGTACCACATTTTCTGTATCCAATCTGTCATTGATGGGCATTTAGGTTGATTCGATGTCTTTGCTATTGTGAATACTGCTGCAATGAATATTCGTGTGCACGTGTCTTTATGGTAGAATAATTTATATTCTTCTAGTATATGCCCAGTAATGGGATTTCTGGATGGAATAGTAGATCCACATCCACATTTTTTGTTCAGTATTTTTAGTGGACTTAAGTGCATGCAGCGAACTAGTTTGGCAATTATATCTTACTTCCAATATCTTTCTCTTTTTGGGGCTCTTTGCCAAGGGTCTTCTTAAGGCTTTACATTTAGCAGTGTGACAAACTCTATTGGAGGATACAAAGATGGGACTTGAATGTTAATGGTGAGTGCAGTCAAGTGACATCCCCACTCCCCACCACCATATATACATATTTGCTTTCACTGTTTTAATAGGAGCTAAGAAGTTTCCTGGCTAAAATAAATAATATTGAGGTTCAGATACATAAATACATGTGCTATGAATCTACAAGGTCTCTGGTAGAAGCAAGATTTCATGGAGGGAAATAGAACCCCTGAGAGATAATTCCCCATAAAGAAAGAAGTGAAAACCATTTAACTACAGAACCTAAGCTTCTGAGGCAAATGGTGGTTTCTGCTACAAAATGATGGCCAACAGTGGTAGGATGCTGATCCCTCACCCCCAATGAAGTTCGCCTTCCCACAGATAATTGAAGCAACTATAACACTAAAGTCTATAACACCCTGTGGCTCAAGCAACCTTGCTGTGATAAGAAGAACATCATTTATAAGATGTTAATACTCACCTCAGCTGATCATAACACACTCCTCACTTTGCAAGGCCAATGACATAGCATTTCTACTTCATCATATCAAAGCTCAGTGGAGCTCCATCATCACCAGTACCTGCATAGCCCTTGGGCATAAGGCATGAGGACCAGCATGGAGTGGCACTGTTGCAGAACCTTGCAATACAGAGATCACAAAGTCTGGTTCAGTTTACAAAGCAGAGACTCTTCAGTACTATACATTTCTCCTTTAAAATTTTCAGGACTAAATAAGTAGTTGAATGTGTGAGTAACATAGCATAAGTTACATTTTCCTTCTTTGCAAAATGTTATTTTACACCTACCTCCGGTCCCCAGCCTTATTAAGAATGTGGATTTCTGTTAGTAGTCTTTATAACTCCAAAGTGTAGCAGAGAAAACACTAGATAAGGAATCCAGAGATAGGGTTTGAATACCAGCACTGTTATTAATTAACCACATGACCTTGAGTTAGTCACTAAGCCCAGGAACTCTTAGCAGAGGTGCCAAGGACATTCTAGAGTGTCATAATCACTGTGAGGTGTGCCTTAAGCAATTAACAATAATAGCCAAGTACTGATGTTCAACAGTAATTTAAAATACATAAAGTGAATTCAAAGTAATGCAAATAATCATATAATTCTTATTTACCTGCATTCTGGTGTGTTTTCTCAAGAAGACAAAACATGTTAGGGAAATGATAGCCAGCATCATGGGGACTAGGTATGACCCATCAATTGCCTCTCTAACTGATATGAGGAGATGTGCAGAGGATCTTAAAGCCTATGTGATAGACATGGCTTTTTTATGTTAAGGGATGGTATCCAAATTATCTTTTTAAATATTAAAATAATAAAACTGATGTCTTCTGGAAGAGAAAATAAAATGTCCTTGAATTTTCAAGATCACCCATAGACTTGAGGCTGATAGGGCTACGTCTCCAAGGATTCGGGGTTATATATTCTTTCTCCTTGGCTGCTACAGGTCCTGAAGTGGAAAAGTTTGTAAAAACTCTTCAACCATGTTCAGCCAAACCAGATAGTTAATGCTCCATCAGTATTAGTTATAATGATTATAGATTTATACAGTGCATATGAGTTGTGATTCTACAATTGCTTCCATTTTCCTTTAAATTTCACACAATAATAATTTTTAATGACAAAACTGCAAGGAAAGACAAGGGAAGGAAAAGTAGTGCATGTGAGTGAAAATAGTCTTAGATACATTTCTATCTATGACACAGAAGTTAGCTTCCTAATAAAGACAGACAAAATGATAAAATGAATGGAATTGTAAAATAGTCTTCACATTTATAAGATGTTAATACTCTGTAAATTATGTCTTTTGTGATATTAAACAATAAAATAAAATTTATTTATACTTTTTCTTCAATTACATGCTTAGTGTCTTATTAAATTTACCTGTGGAAAGGAAGTCTGAAAAAAATGCAAGACTCATTTTTCAAAAAATAAGTTCCACTGAAGCAAATTTGAGTGACCACATTTTTTTCCTCTTATTGGACCTCAGAGGCATAAAATTAAATTAAGCATAACCCTTAGTTCAAGACATGCTCCACAGATTTTATTTTTCAAAGGCGGCTGCAACAGTATCTTCCTCTCAAATGCTTATCAATAATATGGCCTGGACACTCCTCCTATAGAGAGGAGAGATCTGTGTCCCCTCTCCTTCAAACTGGGTGAGCAACTCACTTGTAACCGAAGAATGTGGTGAAGCCAGTAAAGGTGATCTAACTTCTGCTTCACTTGCTGTCATACTCAGGCTGGAGCCCCAAAGTGCCATGCTGTAAGGAAGTCCAGCCTAGCGCAAATGCAAGACCATTTGGAGAAGCCCTGAAATTACATGATGAGAGACACCCTAGCTATTTCAGCCCCAACCACTATCTGATTGCAACCCCATGGGAGATCCCAAGCCAGAATCACCACCAGCCACAGTGAAAGATAATAAACTGCCATTGTATCAAGCTACTAAGTTTTCGTGTGATTTGTTGCATAGTAATTTTAATGGGACATACACTATCATTATTGGTCCACAAACGGCTCTATGGATTGCTTCATCAATTTAAACTAATATAGTGATTTTGTGAGAACCGATTGGACATTTTTCTGGATTTTTTTCTGATAATATTTTGGTATTTTTAAATAATTGTTTTTATTATTCATGTATTTGTAAAATTTTTTATGAATACAATGCCTACCCCTGCCTCATCCCTCAAAAAGCAGTATATAGTACTATTTGTTTACCCTACCCTAAAAACTTGAATTTCTTCTAAACTTGGGTATGGCCACGGGAGTGTACCAGGCATGAGAACTCTACTCATCCTTGTGCTCCCCCAGTGGCTACAAAATTAGGAACTTCTGACTGTACCCCTCTGAGCTTCAGTTTTCTTCATGTAAGACGGGGGACTAATACCAAATTTGTCTGTGTCATAAAGTTGCTATAAGCACCTATTTAGAAAATGCTAAAGAAGGCACTTTATAAGTGATAAGGATTTATGTCATAAATCTGTATTTTTTCACAGTTTTCTTATGTGTATTTTATTCTCCTGTCTCTTTCCCCATCTGGGAATCATGGGCACCATCCTCTTTTCCACTATGTGAACTTGAAAAGGTGCTCTGTTAATAATTTATTGTCTATGTGGTACAGGTTTGTACATTTCTTGAGGGTGGGAGCCAAATCTTTTTTTTCCACATTAGTAATGTAGTAAATCTTTGAGTTTAATAATTTTTTTCCTACCTAGATGTACCAAAATCTGCCCTAACATTTCAGTAATGACCCCTCCTAGAATAAGATCCAAGTTGAACAACCCCTACCCATGATCTTATATAAGATCATGGATCTTATTCTAGGAGGGGTCATTACTGAAAGACCAAGAGGACCTCATTAAAAAGTGGTTTTGCCCTCAAGGCAGCCCTACGGCATGGCCCCTAAGCACAGTTTTATAAAGATTCTGTAGTGCTAGTCCCTGAGCTTGCTAGAACTGAGATTTCCAGATGTCCATCTGCTGCACAGACAACAGGAAGGTTGTTTTTGAGGATACGATGTTTCTCATTTCTATTCACAGGCTGAATATGTTCCCTGTTTCCTTTGGGAATTAAAGCTGCGGTCTTGGGTGTGGAAATCTCCAAAGAGTCGGAGACATAGTTCTCGGTTTTCAAATCTCACATTCAGCTCAGTCCCTAATTGCCCACAAAACTTCTGTTTACCATGCAAGGGTAAGGGACCACATGAGCCTTTTTTACCTATAGGCTGAGACCTCCTTCCAGAAGGCTGGCAATCTCGCCTTGGGGGATATTTCGCAGCTCATTATTTTTTCTCTTTAGATACGGTAGCCTCACTTCTGCTCATTAGGCTCCTTTCACTACATCACTGCCTTTCTTTAATGTGTCTGGTCTATTAAATAGCCCTCACCTGGCAAAGCCCCCTCAGTGTCCCAAATACGGCTCTGCTTTCCCGCTTTCATGACTCGGTTTGGACGTCGTTTTAATAAGAGTAGCACAGGCACCAGCATCTCGCGTCTCCTCGAGCCACAGAGCCCTTCTGCAGTAGAGGGAGGAATGCCACAGAACTCGGAGGATATGCCACTTAGTGTTCACAGGTTCCTGAAGGATTTCACAGAAAACGAATGAGGTACACCAGAGGAACGGCTCTGAGCAGAAATATTGGCATCCCATTTATTCAGCGCTACCAAATATCAAAAGGCAATTGATTAAATATTGATCTGACAACTGCTTGAAAAGGAGCAGGTGCTTCTCACAATCTGGCAAGAAAACGGGGTCAGGAACAGCAAATATGGGTACTGTAAAAGCATGTTTGCAAAATCTCCGTGTCTCCTTGCCATGATTAAAAGGCTTGTTAGTCATGGGTGAAATCCTATAGAGGGTATGTGCTTGAGTGTCAGTTCGTATTAAGCTGCATGAAATTCATGTTTCTTCTTCAGTTAGAATCCCTCAAACTGACCCGATGCTGTTGCTTTGTGGTGGTTCAGATGAGCTTCTTTAGACTTTTTCTGAAGGTCAGTCCTTGAACTGAAACAGATCTTAAAAGGGTAGTGTTTGAGTCTTCGTTTGCAAGCACAGAAACCTCATTGAACTAGCTCAAGTAAGAATTGGTTTATGAAAACATATGTATGTGTATGTGTATGTTTATACATATGTGCATATGAAACTGGTCTAAAGCTGAGAAGTCTTCAGAAAACAAATGTCCTTCCCTTCCTCCCTCTTCCCCTTACTCCCTCCTTCCTCTACTCCGGGTATTACGGGCTTTTACTTTTGCCTCTCTCTGCCTATATGTGGGTTTTTCTTCCCGACAGTCCAGAATCCCCTTAGCTCACCCATAACTGGCTTGGCTTTGGCTGTGGTTTGTCCTGGCACTGACTTCTGCTCCCAAATCAATGGCATTTTACCATTGCTGTAGGCTAGATGGCAGTCATGAAAGCGTTGTCATTGCCCTTGTACATACAAAGTTGATCATAGTTATTCACATTGTCATCACTTCAGTTGAGATTTGTGCATTGCTGGTGCTACACATGCTAAATTGAATTGCTGTTTAAAATGTCTTCAGAAAGATTATACTATGATTTAGCATTGAAACGAAAAGGTTATCATGTACACAGAAAGGCATGTAAACAGAGCAATGGGGCATAAATTCGATATTAGCAAAGCAAATATTCATCATTGGAGGAATGGCAGCAATTTCATATTTTCTTGCAAAGCAACAACCAAGCATTTTACAAGACCTAAGAAAGGAAGACACCTACAAGTAGATGAAGCTGTGTTACATTTTGCTTCTGACATATGAGCAAAAAGATCACCTTATCTCATGTTGAACAATGCAATTGAAAGCAGAGAAACTGCCAAATCCTTCAGCATAAGCTAAAGAAATTTCAAAGCCATGAGAGGCTGATGTGACCAATTTATGTGTCAAACAAGACCATTGTTAAGACAGTGAACATATGTTTATCATAAACTGCTCAACTGCTAGCAACATTTGTTTCAACTGAGGAAAAATAACGCTATTAATTTGGCCAAACGGTAAAGCATCAGAATCAAAACTTGCCAAATGGCTGTTCATCATCTCAGAGGAAAATCCTGGAGACAATAGTAGAGCACTCTTGTAAGAAATTCCACATCACTGATGTTCTTTGGGACATAGAGAAAGATCTTCTGTGGAAAGCCAGACATTGACAATTCTGAGCTCAAAAGCATCTCAGAAGAGTTAGACGAGATAGAAAAAAGTTTTAGGAATTTATCTCATTTATATTTTCCTTTTCATGTATGTGTACTTAGTACATCAAAAACAACTTCTAATATTTATAAAATATAAAAGATTATGTGATATTTAAAAAGCATTACAGCAGTTTAATTGGAGCATTTTTTTTCTTTCCTGGTGGCATATAAAACCATGGTTCATCTTATAATTGATGTCAACTTGAATGCAATGAAACACAGTAGGTTCAATAGAATGTTAGCAGAAGCCATGGAAGCAACTTTGGCATCACTTGTTTAAGGGGCAATCCCAGGGTCTTGAATTCCACTTTTTCTCCCATTCCACTGGCTGGAGTGGCAAGAGAGTTGCATTGCCCAATATGGTAGCCACTAGCTAGCCGTGTGTAGCTATTTAAATTCTAATTAATTAAAATTTAAAACTCAGGTCTTTGATTGTAGTAACCACAATTCAAGTGTTCGGTAGCCACGTGTGGCTGCTAATTACCATACTGGATGGCACAGATATACATAGAACATTTCCATTATCATAGAATATTCTAGTAGACAGCACTGAACTCAGTGACTTTGAAAGCAGAGCATTGAAGATGACACAGCCACTCTTGTTCTGGATTCTTGCACAACCGCTTGAAGCTGGGATGCCCATTGACCTGGAACACTCGCCTCCAATTGTTTACATGAAATAGAAATAAAGCACTTTGTTCTTCATGCTATATTATTGCTGGATACCTTAGTAGAGTGGCTCACCTTTGGCACTAATTAATACTGTTGGTTGACTTGTTTATTGTCTCTCTTCTCCAGTAGATTCTAATGGGGCGTGTATGTGTTTCAGAATTTAGCACAGTGCCTGACACATAGTAGGTCCTTAAAAAACATTTATTAAATGATTTATTTAATAAACATGAGCACATAGGAGGGACAGCCATGATTTAGAAGATGAGGAAACGTTTCCTGCAGGAAGTAGCATCTAAGATGAGACTTGAAGGATGAATCAGAGGCAAGAGAAATATAATGCAGGAGGAAGAGGATTCCAAATGGAGAGAAGACCCAAGGGGAGAGAGCAAGGGGCTTTGCAAAGACCAAATATTCAACAGGTTTGGAGGTGGATGGAAGCAGGAGGTGAGAGTTAGACGGGGAAGAGATTATAATGGGCTACGTAAACCCTGTTAAGATCTTGTTTTGCATCCTGAGGGCAATAGAAGAGCTACTAAAAAAAATTTTTGCTTTTACTGAGCCACTTTAAAATTTTCCCAGTAGAGTGAATGTTATATTCTTAGAAGCATTTGAGGAAGGAGAGTCCCTGACACTTTGGGTTAACAATTCCTGCACTTAGCCAAGATCCTTTTGGAAGCTTTCCTTGTGTGTAACCTAATTTTTTTTAACCAATGTATATTTTTGTTGTTGTTGTTTAGTGGACCTAAAACACACTGGTTATTGTTCTCTATGGTTTTTCTTTTTCATGAAGTGGGAAAGTACTGACGAATAGGAAAAACCCCTGTGTTATATGTTAACTGGGCTGATGCCAAGCATGTTCCTCCATATGGCAGTTTGAATGAGGAGGGGCCTGATACAACCAGTAAATAGAAATGGGATAACAATGGAATCCCACCACACTCTAAGAGAGATTGAAAGCCTGTCTCAAGTCTTGTCTTCCTTGGAACAATGATTCCAGGTACTATCACCTTCATTTATCAGTGATTTTGGGAATTCTAGGGCCTTTGTCAGAATGATGATATGTGGAAAACAGAAAAATCACCTCTATCACTGAGGTGATGCTAACAATTTATGTATATTCAAAGAACCAGCAGTATCAAAAACTTTCTCCTCCTGTCTTTTTTATGCTCTCTCTTGAAGGCTCACCAACATTTATGACTTTGGCCATTGACGTTAACTATTACTTTCAATTCTAGGTCTCTAATAGCTCTCTTGTGACTTTCAGATCTTCATGACTACCTATTACTACACATCTTCATCTGGAAGATTCTAAAGCTCCTCAAATTTAACATGTCCCAACCCTGATTCTCTATCACTCCCATATCCACCTACAAATATGTTCCTCCTTTTTATTTATAGTGAGAACATTTTGTCTATCTAATTATAAAATCCACAGACTTGTGAGTCGTCCTTGACTTTTGCTTTTTCTCAGACCCCTCAGCCTCTCTGTCGCCAGGCTTAGTCATATCTGCCTTCTAAGCATCTCTTGAATTCACCCCATCTTCTCCAACCCCTCTACTCATTGCCAGAACCCATATGTTCATTGTTTACTATATCTAGCTGCAAGTTCCTACAATCTGGAGTGATATTTCTAAGACCCAAACCTAAGGATATCATTCCTTTGCTTACAATTGCTAAATGACTGCCCACTATAATACTTTCAGGAAAAAATCACACTCAAGAACAGAGTGCACAAGATCCTTCAGGATCTAATTTCTTCCCACCGCTCTCATTTAATCTCTCCCCCTCTCCTTAGATCTCCTTCTGCCTCTTCTTCAGCTGCTAACAGACATAGTAGTTCTTACTCTACCTTGTACAGTTGTTCTCTTTACCAGACACGTACTTCCACCTCTTTATTCAGCTGGAAAAAAATTTTACCTGGCCTGCAAAGTTTTGTTTGGTAGCTTTTACCTAAGGTTGCTTTTTTTTATTTCGAAGTAGCGCCGCTCAATACTTAGAGAACACCATGGTTTTGTCATAATACTTATGATGCCATGTAGAATTGTTTGCTAATTTGCCTTTTTTTCTGTCTAGACATGGGTTGCATCAAAGGTAGAAATCTATCTCATTCATCTGTATAAGTACAGTACCTACCATAATGCCTGACACATAATAAATTACCCACAAATGTCTGTTGAAAGAATGTTCATTTTTTTTCTTTTTATATAGTCAAAATGGTAAGATCAAAAGCCATAGTGATTATATTTGTATCATGGGAATGAAATGATAGCTACGGGTTCTGCAGCCACAGCAAACTGCAGGACTGGACCTAGGAGGTAGGGTAATCAGAATCACTTTTGAAAGGTTATCTGAAGATCTGGTTCTGATAAGCAAAAATACAGGGTTCAAGTGAGGGAGATTTGATGTCTTACCAACCACAAAAATCTGTAGGTGGAATATAATGTATTATTTATTTATCTTTCTATATTTATTTGTTTGTACTCCTCTTCAAACCAGGGAAGAGTGGAAGTACTTTGAATAAACTCATTTGATATAATAATTTGTTTAAATAGATGTAGAAAATAGGCCAAGGGAAAATAAAGGCAAGGAAATAAAATAAAATTAAGATTGTACTTATTTTTTTTCCAATAGATCAACAGGGATGACAGATCAAATATTTTAAGATAAAATTTTAAAAACCTAGCCAAGGTCAAAAATTACAAAATAATCTCTGGGAAACATAAATAAAGCAGAAACTTAAAGCAGCAATTTAAAAACAGCTAAGAGCCTCTTTGGCAATAAATCAGAATCGAGAATCAGGTTTAAGTCGACGGAAGGACGTGGTGTTCAGTAATTACAGGTTAAACTGGGAGTAAGAGTATCCTATAACTAAGACCTGGTTGAAGCTACTCATGGCTCTGTGACTAGGTTGGTGACATCCCAATGTCGTCATGAAATGGGAGCTTTGAGCAAGCAACATAAAACCTGGGGTCCTAGTGGACCATGTGGAAGCAACTCCAAAACTGCTAGACAGAAAGAAGTGACCACATAAAGAAAGAAAGAAAAATACTGACATCAAACTCCCACTCAAAATAAGCCTGAAAACCAAATTTCCAAACACATGAAGAATGAACATTAAGAATGACAGTTGATGAAATCAACAGTTAGGAAATAAATTTTCTTCAGATAAAGGGAAATTAAGATAGTAATATGAGATTAACTTTAATATTAGTATATCTAGGATCCTCAAAAAGACAAAAGAAAGACTATGACACAGAGAGAGAAAAAACAGAAAATTACAAAATGCAAGTAGGCAGAGTGGCTAAAATGACACTGGAATAAGTGGAAATGAAGAAGAACCATTTAGCAATCTTAGAAATAAAAATATAATTATGAAAGCAAAGCAATAAACAAATCAATAAATAAGTCAGTTCTAGATTGGACTTAAAGAGAAAATTAACGAATTGGAAGATAATCTGTGGAATTTGTAAAAGAGAACAAAGAGTACATTGTATTCCTAGTTATACAATGAAAGACCAGTTAAAAGCAAGACTGAGAGAAGACTTCAACATACATCTAATTGGAGTTTAAAACAAAGGAACAGAATTTTCCAGAATTATGGCAATTATATAAGGTTAGTAAGTACTCAGATTAAAAGACGCACCAACTCTAAATGGTATGAATAAAAATAAATCCAAACTTTAGACAAATTGTATTGAAATTTTAGAACATTACGGATAAAGAGAAAATTTTAAAAGCTACTAGAATGAAAAAGATAATTATCTTCAAAAGAACAGTATTAACTTAAAGCAGGTTTCTAATCTACAATAGATGCCAGAGACAGTGAAATCTTCAAACTGCTAAGGAAAATCGTTGTCAACCTAGATCTTCATTTTCAGCTAAAATATCATTTACAGATGAAGACAAATAAAGGTATTTTCAAATATAAAAGACCCATTGATATTCACTAAATGAACAATTAAAGTATATGTTCAGTAAGTAAAAAAGTGAATTCAGAGAGGAGTGGGCTACCAGAAATCATTATGAGCAAAGGAAAACATAATAATAATATAGGTTGATAAAATTAATTAACTAGTGACCATTTAAAAAGTAAGAGCTATAAATTGTGTGGTTAAAAAAGGATGAAACTAAAATTCTAGACAAGATAACAAGTAACATGGGAAGGCTATCAGGTGGTAGCTAAAGGTTGGGGGAGGAGAATAAAGATATTAAGTACTTTTAGATTTTGATAAAACATTTATAATTAAATTTTCATGTTGAAAATGTAAGGATAATTAGTAAAACAAGATAGAAATGCAACATATATCTTCTAAACTAGCAGTGGGAGGAAACAAAAGGGAATTTTTTTCCAATCCATCAGAAAGTTGGAAGGAAAACAAAAGCAGAAAACAGGAATAAGCTGATAAAAATTAGTCCAAATATATCAGTAATGCAAAATTACACGTATAGCATGGTACTATTTATGTAATGTTTAAAAACTCATAGAGCAATTAATTCCATGTATTGTTTTCAGGTATATATCTACCTGGTAATCTCATTAAACGAGCATGGAATGATACATAACCCATATCTAGGGAAGGAAAGAGAGAATGGGATGGAAGTGAGGTACACAAAGGACTTTCACTGTGCACTCTATTTCTTTTAAGAAGTGTATGGTAAATGTGACAAGAGCCTAATATTTTATAAATCTGAGTGATGGGTTCACAACTGTCATTTTCTGGGCATCTGAAGTACCAAAATAACTATACATAAGTCCATATCAAATATAACATAACCTCCAATTATCCAAATGAAAAAAACTTTAAGAACAGTTTTTGGTCATTTTGAATTCATAAACTTCTAAAGAAACAGACAGAATAGTGAAAGATCTACTCAGAATATTTAATTTTCTAATAAAGTTATATATACATATTAAAACCATATTTTATAAAAAATTATTAATTTGGAAATATTATCCTTTTTCCTTATTAAACAATTGTATTTAAACTAATCATGCATCTTTGACATCAGTAACTTTCTTAGTAATTATAGGGATATGTTTGAGCCATCTAACACAGTTCTCCAGTTCGTATTATCTTCATTTTCCTCAAAGGTGAGATACACTACCCTTTATTCCATGTATGAAGCTGTCACTGGAAATATCTGAAGCTTCAAGTTCTTACTCTCATATTAGGAAGATTTTAAAATAAATTTATTCTGTGGGTTTATATTTACTATTCCAAAGGTATCCACTTACTGCATTACTTTTTAAGCAATTCTTACATGACTTGCTTACATCAACATCTAACTCTTGCAACTGTGAGGTCATGCCCCTATGTATAATGATAAATATGCATTAAATTTATTTGATTAATTTTAAATCTATTCTGTCAGATGATCCTCCAATTGCATTGATTGAAATAATTTCTGGCTACTGTGTCCTGACCAAACAAGTATTTTGTTAATCAAAATAGATAAAGTAAACCAAAATAGGAAGACAGTGTAATGGCAACAGGAAATTATCTTATATCTGGCATAACCTTACATTCAGCCATTTTTTTTTTTTTTGCTATTTCAAACTCACAGGAATGTATAAAAATAATGTAATATGAACATTTGTATATCCATCACCCAGAAGAGACTACTATTCTGAGCAATAATTTTGGCTTTTAAAAAAAGCTCCTTCCAGGCTTCCAGTTCTGGGACAAGATGACATAAACTCAAATTTTCCTGCTCTTACCCTCTAAATATAATGAAATATCCTAGAAATAAATCAACAGGAAATGATAAAAAGGATTCATTCTAAATGCTGGATAGAAAAAAATGGACTGACTAGGGACCTCAGGACTTGAAGAACAACACTGCAGGGAGTTCTCTGGGTTTTCTTTTCTTTTCTTTTCTTTTCTTTTCTTTTTTTTTTTCCTTTTACAAGGAAGAGAGAAATCTAGCAATGACGTAGCACAGAGACCCATACCCAGTGGCAGTGGCAGGCCAATCTATTCACAACGGTTGTAGTATTAGAGCTCAGTCCATCTCCTGCCCCACACCAAACAATAGCAGCAAACCCAATGTATTAAAAGCAGGAGCAATAGTGGGTCCTGAGTTGGACAATCCACCCACACTCTACAGCAGCCAGCAATATCATCAGTGGGGCCAGCAGGTTCTATGGTTTCCAGTCATTGATTTGGTAGCAGAAAATGACCCAAGGTGAATGTCTCCAAACCCTCCACTTAATGACAGAGAACTGTCCAGACCCTGTGCTTCCTGATCCTTTACTCAGTGGCAGAAGGCAGCCAGGTAGGCTATTCACTCCTTCAGAGGCACCTGAATAAGTAAGAGTAGGAAGCGAAATGGTGCCAAGTGACCAGTGAACAGGCTAGGTGAAATGCTCCCCTATCTGTAGGTTTGGAATAGCCTACTCACCATATAATAATACTAAGAGACCCAGAGAAGCACCTTCCACTTCTGCAAGTGGCACCAGCAGGTGTCTAGTGGAAGCTCAAGTAGAATTAGATGATTAAAGTAGACCAGAATATTATAACAAAGTTTCAGAAAACTAAATTATCATTGAAACTACAGGTCACAAAAGTAGGAGAGAACCCATAAGCTAAGCCTAAATAGTGCAAAAACCTGCTATAAGCAAATATTTAAATAGTCTCCTAAATAAGATCCAAAATGTCCAAAATACAATAAAAAAAATCACCATACTAAGAACCAGGAAGATCACAATTTGAACAAGAAAGATAATCAACTGATACCAATGACAAGATGAATTAGATTTCAAAATATCTGACAAAGGTTTTTCAGCATCCACCATAAAATTGCTTCAACAAATAATTATGAATTATTTTAAACAAATTAAAAGTTTAAAAAACATAGCAAAGGAATAAAAGTTATTTCAAAAATACCAAATGGAAATCATAGAACTTAAAAATACAATAATCAAAATAAAAAACTCACTAGATGGGCTCGTAGTAGAGATGACAAAAGGAAGAGTCAGTGAACATGATAAATGAGCAAGAAAAGTTACTCGATCTGAACAACAAAGAAATAGATGGAAAAAAAGAACAAAGTCTCAGGGATTTTAAGAACACCAAAAAGATATAAATTTATATAATCAGAATCCCAGAAGGAGAAAATGAAGAATATGGGACTGAAATGGTATTTGAAGAAATAATTGCTGAAAACTTATCAAATTTGGCATAAGACCTAAGCATACAGATTTCAGGAATAAAACCCAGATAAATAAACCCAAAGAAATTCATACCAAGAAAAATAATAATAAACACCTGAAAACTAAAAACAAGAAAAAAAATATTAAAAGCAACCAGAGAGAAACAATGCATTGCCTAGAGAAACAGGAATGCGAATGACAAAAAATTTCTCATAAAAAACATGGAGGCCAAAAGGAAGTGGAACAACATTTTCCAAGTGCCAACAACAAACAAACAAACAAACAAAAAAATGCTGTTAACCATGAATTCTATATCTGTTGAAATTATCTTTTAGGAATGAAGAAAAATAAAGACATTCTAGACAAAGGAAAACTAAAAGAATGTATTGCTAGCAAACATACCCTTAAAGAATAGCTAAAAGTAGCTTTCTGAATGGAAATAAAATTATAAAAGATACAAAAGAAGAATTGAAACTTTGGAAAGAAAAATAATAAAATGGGTAAAAATAAGGGCAAAAAATAAATTATTCTCATGAGAATCTTTAGTTATATTTGATGGTTGGAGCAAAAAATATAACAATATCTGTTGTGGTGCTTAAAATGTAGAGAAAATACATGAAATGACCATATTTTCCAAGTGAGGATGGTAAAGGGACATTAATAGAAGACTTCAATTTTTCGCTAGAAGCAATCAAACACTGATACCAGTAGGCTGTATAAGTTACGTATGTATATTGTAGCACCTAGAGCAACCACTAAGAGAATTATACAAGTGCTATACTAAAAACTAGTATAAATGCAATAAGATGGAATTTTTTTAAAAGTTCAAGTAATCCACAGGAAGACAAGAAAACAGAAAACAGAAACAAGAAACCAACAGAAACACATAATAAAAGGGCAGACTTAAAGCTAATGGATTAATAGTTACTTTAAATGTAAATGGTTTAAATATACCAATTAAAAGATTATAACAGTGGATAAAATGTCATGACGCAATATATGTTTACTAACATTAACTCACTTCATACATAATGACATAGGTATGTCAAAAGTAAATAAATGTAAAAGGTATATCATGCTTATATTAACTTTTTTAAAAATGGAACTAGTTATATTAATATTAGAGAATGTAGACTTCACAGCAAAGAATGATACTAGGGAAAAAGAGTAGTATCATGTAATTACATTGATCAATACCATAAGAAGAAGTAGTGAATCTAAATGTGCGTGCACCAAACAACAGAGTTTTAAGATGCATAAAGCAAAAACTGACAGGGCTGAAATGAAGTCTGGAAAACAATTCAGGAATAAAATGAGAAATTTGACAAAATATAGAAATGATTTTTTTTAATTATATAGATATACTAGAAATAAAGAATACAATAACTGAATTGAAAAACTCATTAGAAACCTTTAGCAGCAGCCTTGATCAGAGAAGATAGTCAGTGAGCTTTAAGACAGAACACATGAAATTACCCAATTTTTAAAAATCAAAATCAAATAAAGTATTTTCTATGACTACAATGGAATAAAACTAGAAATCAATAACAAAAGGAATATTGGAAACTGTACAAATTCATGGAAGTTAAACAACATGCTCCCAAATAACGAATGAGTCAATGAAGAAATTAAAAAGCAAATTTAAAAATTCCTTGAGACAAATGAAAATGGAAACACAACATACCAAAACCTGTAGGATACAGCAAAAGCTGTGCTAAGAAAGAATTTTATAATAATAAATGCCTACATCAAAAAAGTAGAAAGATTACAAATGAACAACCTAATGTGATATATCAAGGAACCAGTAAAACAAGAACAAACTAAACTCAGAATTAGTAGAATTAAAAAATTACAAAGATCAACGTGGAAATAAATGAAATAGATTAAAACAACAATACAGAAGATAAAGGAAACAAAAAGTTGGGTTTTTTGAAAAGATTGACAAAATCAACACACTTTTATCTAGACTAAGAAAAAAAGAAGACTCAAACAAATAAAATAAAAGACAACAAAGGAGACATTACAGCTAATACCACAGAAACACAAAGGATCTTAAGAGACTATTATGAACAACTATACACCAACAAATCAAAAAATCTAAAAGAAATGAATTCCTGGACACATACAAACTACCAAAGCTGAATCATTATGAAGTAGAAAACCTGAATAGGCCAATAATGAGTAATGAGAGTGAAGCAATAATGAAGGCTCTCACATCAAAGAAAAACCCACGACCTGATGGCTTCCCTGCTGATTTCAACCAAACATTTTAAGAAGAACAAATACCAATTCTTCTCAAACTTTATCAGGAAATGAAGAGGAGGGCATACTTCCAAACTAATTTTACAAAGCCAGCATTACCCTGATATCAAAACCAGACAAGGACACAACAGCAACAACAATAAAACTACAGGCCAATATCCCTAAGGAACGTAGATGCAAAAGTCCTCAACAAAATACTGTCAAACCAAATTCAACAACACACCAACAAGATCATTCACCATGATCAAGTGGTATTTATCCCAGGGATGCAAGGATGGTTCAGCATACACAAATCAATAAACATAATACATCACATTAATAGAATCAAGAACAAAAACCATATGATCATTTCCATAGATGCAAAAAAGTGTTCAACAAAATTCAACATTTCATCATGATAAAAACAATCAACAAACTAGGTATAGAAGGAGCATACCTCAACACAATAAAGGCCATATATGACAAACTCACAACTAATATCATAATGAATGGGGAAAAGTTCAAAATTTGTCCTTTAAGATCTGGAATAAGACAAGAATGTCCACTTTCACCACTTTATATAACATAGTACTGGAAGTCCTAGACAGAACAATAGAGCAATAGAAATAAATAAAAGGGCATCAAAATTGGAAAGGAGGAAGTCAGATTGTTCCTGTTTGCAGATGACATAATTATATATACAGAAAATCCCGAAGACTTCACAAAAACACTATTAGAGCAATAAATGAATTCAATAAAGTTGTAGGACACAATATCAACATACAAAAATCAGTAGCATTTGTATATGCAAGTAGCAAACCATCAAAAAAGAAACAAAGAAAGCAATTCCATTTACGATAGCTACAAAAAATGATACCTATGAATAAACTTAACCAAGAACGTGAAAGATCTCTACACTAAAATACTGTAAAACAGTGATGAAAGAAAGTTAAGAGGACACAAATAGGAAGATATGCTCATGAATTAAAAAAATCAATATCATTAAATGTCCACACTGCCCAAAGAGATCTACTGATTCAATGCAATCTTCATAAAAAAGAAACAATAATATTCTTTACATAAATAGAAAAAAACGATCCTAAATTTTTCATGGAACTACAAAAGACCCCATGCAGCCCAAGAAATTTTGAGAAAATGGAACACAGCTGAAGGCATCACAATATTTGACTTCAAAACATACTACAAAGCTATAGTAACCAAAACAGCATTGTTATTGGCATAAAAACAGATGCATAGACCAATGGAACAGAATAGAGAGCCCAGAAATAAATTCACACATTTACAATCAACCGATTTTTAACAAAAAAGTGCCAAGAATGCACGTTGTGGGGGAAAATGTATCTTCAATAAATGCTGCTGGGAATAGTGGATATCCACATGCAGAACAATAAAACTAGGTATTTATCTTTGACTTTGCACAAAAAACAAATCAAAATGAATTAAAGACTTAAATTTAAGACTGAAGACTATAAAATTACTCTAAGAAAACATAAGGAAAATGCTTCCTGATGTTGGTTTGGGCAAGGGCTTTTTGGATAGAAGCTCAAAAGCACAGGCAACAAAAGCAGAAATGACAAATGGCATTAAATCAAACTAAAAGACTTCTGAACAACAAAGGAAATAATCAGTGAGTGAAGGGACAACCTACAGAATGGGAGAAAATATTTACATACTATGCATTTGACAAGTGGTTAATAACCAGAATGTACAAGAAATTCAATGAGATAGGAAACAAAACAAATAATCTGATTTTACAATGGGCAAAAGATCTGAATAAGACATTTCTCAAAAAAAGACACACAAATATTCAGCAGGTATATGATAAAATGCTTATCATCACTAATCATTAGGGAAAGGCAAATCAAAACTACGATGAGATATCACCTCACTCCAATTAGAATGACTATTATTAAGAAGGCAAAAAATAACAAATTCTGTCAAGAATGTGGAGAAAGGGAAACTCGTATACACTGTTGGTGGGAATGTAAATTAGTATAGCCATTATGGAAAACAATATGGAGATTACTGAAAAAACCAAAATTAGAATTATCACTTGATCGAGGAATCCTACTGGGTATTTATCCATAGGAAAATAAATCAGTTTATCAAAGAGATATTTGCAATCATGTTCATTACAACACCATTCACAATAGCCAAGAGATGGAATCCATTTAAGTGTCCAACAAGTGAATGAATAAAGAAAATGTATACATATACAATTCAGCTGTAAATGAAATGCAATTCAGCTGTAAAAAATAATGAAATCCTGTCATTTGTAGCAGTATGGATCAATCTGGAGAACATAGTGTTAAGTGAAATAAGCCAGGCACAGAGAGGCAAATGCTGCATGATTTCACTCATATGTGGAATCTAAAAAGTGTGTCTCATAGAAATAGAGAGTAGAATAGTAGCTAGCAGAGGCTCGACACGGAAAAGGAAAGATGAATTCACAGGGATTTTTTTTTCCAAAAATTTAAAGAATTAACATCAATTTTACTCATCTCTTCCAGAAAATAAAAGTTGAAAGAATACTTTAGAACCCACTTCACAAGGCCAGTATTACACTGATACCAAAAGCAGAAAAAGACTGCACAAAAACAGCAAACTACATACCAATATAAATTCATAAACTTTGAAACAAAAAAATTCAACAAAATATTACCAAATTCAATTTAGTGATGTGTACAAATAATTACATGTCATGATCAAGCGGAATTTATTCTAAGTATGCAAGGCTGGTTATCCATCATAATACAAGGCAAAAGAGAAAAATCATATCAATAAAAATAAAAAAAATTGTAAATCCAAAACTCTTCATGTTAAAAGCTCTCAGTAAGTTACAAATAGAAGGGAACTACATTGATAAAAAACTTTTACAAAAAACATACAGCTAACATCATACTCACTGGTGAAAACTCCTTGTTCTCCCCTTAAGATTGGGTACAAAGTAAGGATGTTCACTCTCACCACTCCCATTCACCAGAGTATAGGAAGGTCTAGCTAGTGCAACAGTCAAGAAATAGAAATAAAAATCATAAAAATTAGAAGGAGGAAACGAAATTGTCCCCGTTTTCAGATAACATGGTTGTCTATGCAGAAAATTTCAAGGAATCTAAAAACAAACAAACAAACAAACAAAAACCACATTCCTGGAGCTAAGAGGTAAGTTCAGCAAGGTTGCAGGATGTAAGATCAACATATTTTATATACTACTAATGAACTGTGAAAACAGAAATTTAAAACACAATACCATTTACAATAACTCCAATGTGATTGCAAATACTTGTAACCTTAGGTATGCTCTTAACAAAACATTTACAAGAGCTGTACAGTGTAAGAAATACTTAGATATACACTTAAAACATTTACAGGATCTGTACACTGAAAATTACAAAATGCTGATAAAAAAATCAAAGAAGATCTAATAAATGGAGAGACATTCCAGTAAGTGGATTAGAAGACTCAACATAGTAAAGATGTCAATTTCCCCAAATTGATAAACAGGTTTAATGCAATTCCAATCAACATCCCATCAAGATTTTCTGTAGAGATAGACAAGCTTATTCTAAAATTTATATGGTAAGACACAAGCCCTAAAATAGGTAAGACAATTTTGAAGTGGAAGAATAAAGTATAAGGAATCACTCTCTGCTGTATTAAGACTTATTATTATTTTCAAGTAAGAAAATGAACATTTATTTAGCATGAGAAGGAATTGCAATAAATAATAAATTTTAAAAGGTTGAAAATACCATAATCATCACAAAAATTTTTTAAATCCAATATTTATATTAATTAACTTCCTGACACACTTCTGTAATACATTCTCCCTACAGTTTTTAATTGCTTTCTCTTTAATTGCCTCCCTTATGAGAATTGTTTTGTTATATTTTCTATGGTGAGAAATGAAAAGCAATTATATTAAAGCTTATTATTGGCCACAATAATCAGGAGTGTGGACTTGGTGCAAAAATACACATATAAATTAATAGAACAGAACAGAGAACCCAGAAATAGCCCCACACGAATATGCCCAACTAAATTGTTACTAAGATGTAAAAGTAATCCAATGCAGAAATATCAGCCTTTCAATGAATAATGCCAGAGCAATTGGACACACATGAGTAACAACCACACACACACACACACAAAATAACCTTGACCTAAACCTCACAGCTTAAGGAAAAATTAACTCAAAATGGATCATGAAGTTAAATGTAAAGCATAAGACTATGAAACATTTAGGGAAAAAAAAAAATCTCTGTGAACTAGAGAGAGGCAATGAATTCTTAAAAATAACAGAAAGCGCACACTCAATAAAATTTTAAAAATTAGTAAATTGGACCTCATCAATATGAGTAACTTTTGCTCTGTGAAGTACACCATAAGAGGATGAAAAGATAAGCTAGAGTGAAAGGAAATATTTGCAAACCACGTATTTCACACAAAGGACTAGCATTTAGAATATATAAAGAACTCTCAGAACTCAATAGTCAAAAACCAACAGTCCAATTAGACAATTTGCCAAAAAAAAAAAAAGTAAAGAGACATTTCATCAAAGAGGATAAACAGGTGACAAGCATATGAAAAGATGTTCAGTTTCATTAGCTATTAGAGAAATGCGAACTAAAGCCATAATGAGATATCACTACACATCTATCAGAATGGCTAAAATAAAGCACACTGACAACATCAAATGCTGGTGAAGATGTGGGGAATCTGGATCATTTGTACATCACTGGAGAGAATATAAAATGGTACAGTCACTCTGGAAAACAATTTAGCATTTTAAAAACAAAACTAAACATGTAATCACTGTGAGATCCAGCAATCACTTATTGGATAGAATGCCAAGTCTCTAAATAAATGGAAATTTTTGTGCACATAAAAACTATGCATGAATATTCATAGTAACTTTATACACAAGAGCCAAAATCTGTAAACAACCTTGGTATCCCTCAACAGGTGAATGGTTAGACAACCTGTGGCACATTCATACCATAGAATATTACTTAACGATAAAAGGGAATTAACTATTGATACACACAACACGTTGGATGAAATTTGACAGAATTATGCTGAGTGAAAAAACAACTGCCAAAGATTCCATATGTGTGACTCCATTTATATAACATTTTGAATTGATGAAATTTTTTAAATAAATGGAGGACAGATTACAGGTTGTCAGGGTTCAATGACAAGCTGAGTTAGAGCAGCAGGGAGGTAAAGATTATAACAGAGAGGTTCTTGTGGTGATGGAATTATTTTGTATCTTGACTGTGAATACAGGTAGTGGTCATAGGAACCTACACATGTGATAAAACTGTATAGAACTAAATACACACACATATACACACAAATGAGTACAAGTAAAACTGGGAAAATATAAAGATTCGTGGATTATATCATGTCAATATTCTGGTTGTGACATTGTATTATAGTTTTGAAGATGTTACCATTGGAGGTAACTGCATGAAGAGTACAGGTCATCTTTCTATAACAGTTCTTACAACAGCAAGTGAATCTACATTCTCTTAAAATAAAAATCAACAAGCCTACAAAGCAGAGCTTTCTCCCGCCTTTCCTCCTCCAAACCCCCAGCTAATTGTTAAATATTTACCAGCATGTAGAACCACTTATTTTTGGAGAAAGGATTTTGTGTTAGTGAAGCTCATTGCAGTGTTTTTTTCCCCTGAGTGCCTCACAGAGACAGGTGGCTGGAGACAATAGAAAAGCCTGTGGCCTTGGGAGAGTATTTCTACTTCCCTTGGCCTCAGTTTTCCTTATCAGTAAAATAGAAATTAGTACTAGAGGGAAGTAAAATGAACACTTAGAGCAAACCTATTTTTGACTCCTTCCCTTACCCTCTCAGAAAAGCCCATTGAACTATGCATTATGAGTCTCCATGTTACCTACAAGGAATCAGAGGCTGAGAGGTATGCCCACCGCAGAACAAAGCCAGAAGTGGAGTCCAAAGTCCCGGTACATTTCTTTGCTGCTTGCTACCTGGAAGCCAGTCTAACTCCCCGACTCTAAATCCTACAAGATGGTCTCTCCTGGTGGAAGCTGAGTTGGGTATGGAATGGCTGATCCTCTGAGCGGAGGGGCTGGAAAAAATCCAGCTCATCCCCAGCCAGTAGATATGATTGCACCAGAAGCCACAGACCTCACGAGGCTGGCCTCTCTCCATTTACATCGCAGAGCTACCACGCAGGGACAGCTGCTAACTTCCCCGGCTTGCGTGTCTGTTCTCTGCCGTTCCCTGCAGCACAAACCCAAGACAGCTCTAAAGGTGGAGAGCACTCCCTTTAGGCGGCAAGTAGGGATTGGGGTTCAGCAGCTGTGAGCTATGGAAACATGGGTATCAACTCTGAATGAAAAGGGTGCAACGTTGGCACAGGGGACACGCCTGGTCCGTGAGGAAGGAAAGAAAGATTGCCTTGTGTTGGAGACCACATTGTTCAACAGAAACTGCCTTCTAGCACTCAGGAGTCTCCTTGGTGCTTTCCTCACAAACTACCAATCTGCTGCCCGTGATGTTTGAAAGCAAAGCAGTGTTTAAAGCCCTAAGCTGGGGGTCGGGCGACATGGCCTTCATCCAGTCCTGTGACTTCCTTTTAAGACTTTGGACAGGCCATGCTCCTGTTCTGGGATTCAGTATCCTCCCCCATAAAATAAGGGAGTTGAGTTGGGGTCCCTGAGCCCTCTCCCAGCCCTGCCAGCCCTCACAGCCAAGGTTAGCTCTAAGACCTGCATGTGGGGCCTGCCTGAATCCACCACAGCTCACAAACATTATTAGAACAGAAGTCCTAGTCGGATTTCATTTTTCTTCCAAGGCTGTTTATTGCCTAACAAAATGTACTTAGTGGTAAATTCGTGACTATGATGTTAAGTGTAGGCTACAAAACCAGAGACAAAAAATATAGTTAAAGGAGGGGTATGCAGCACAAAGCCAGAAGAGGGAGAGTTATGCAGAGGGTGGGGAAGCCTTGAATTCACAGGAGCATCTCATAAACACAGGCACCGTTGCTTATTTATGCACATCCTATGCCCTGTCTGGGTTCCGCGTGGTCTCCACTTCTTGTTAGCTTTTCAGCTGCACACCAGGCCCCAGCTGGTAGTGGCTAATTGCAATCAGCAGGTGAGAAATGTAGGTTCTCCGAAAAGGAATTATCTCCAGCACTGGGAACCATTCTGGGAAATGTAACAGACCTGGGAAGAGAGGGGGAGATGTTTAAAACCTGAACTTCTGTGAAAAGCATTAATTGAAAAAGACAGCACCGCGCACCAGGAACCCATGACTTGCTCGCCTGAAAATATAATGAAGCGACTTAGTGTGGAAGGAAAGATGGGGGAGCATTTCCATTTCTGCACAAGCAGCTCCTGCCTTGTGCACACAAGCCCTGCCTACCCTCTTTTTCCAAGAGACCCAGAGAGCACAAAGGTTTGTTCTTGTAATTTCATGGTTACCTTTACATTTTTTTCTGCGCGAGTAAAATGACTTCACCAAACTAAGGACGTTTTATTTATTTTTAAAAGACAGACTGCATGCAATCTACTGTGTAGCTGAATGACTTTAGGAAGTAAGTTCAAAGTAGGTTCACAGTGTCTCGAGGTCACTGAACACCAGGTGTTCATTCAGCCTAGTGCCAAGTAAGAGAGTGGGACATGGGTGCAGCCATATACCCTAAAATGTTATTCAGCTACTTGGGGAAGTGAGCCCTGAGTCAGGGAGCAAAGCCCTGGCTGGAGGCTTATCTGTGTCCCCAGCCTTAGGCTGCTCTCTGTGGCTCCTGTCAGAAGCACCTAGGGACAGGAGAAGGGCCTGGGTGGCCTTCATAGGTTTACTGCCTGGCCCTGTAAAAACCCACCTGATCACCCACAGAATCGGCTTCTCTCTGTGTGTTATCAGAAAAGGGAGTGAAAAGCGTACCAGAGGGGTGATTTGATTTCATTTTCTCAATATGTCCCCCTGTGGGGAACGCTGCGTGGTGTGCATGCTGATTCAAAGAAAATTGTCTCTGCTCACAGGGGTTTAAGGCTAGTCATGGGCAGCTCACATTACACAGGGCTGAGAGGCGCCCTGAAAACCACCTGGGGAGGCCACACAACCAGGGGACTGGCCCAGCCACCTTTATGGAGAGGCTGCGTGATTTGGGCAGGCCCCAGAAGCCCTGAGGACTGCTGTGTCATCATCTATAAAACCAGCGAATTGAATGCCACGACCCTTCACCTCACTTCGCCTCTTGGATTCCATAAAAGGCAAATAATAAGACGTGGCTTCAAATCCAAAAGATTCGCTCCCCAAAATAAATGTTGCCTGGGGTTTGGGGGAGGGTGGGTGGCTTTGTGGTTTCTTCCTTTCGGTTGTTTGTAGGACAAAGGGGAGGGGGAGGTTAGGCTCCAGAGTCGATCTCAAAAAGAATCACAGTCCCTGGTGGGAGGTCAGACTAAGGACAGATACTCTGACAGGCCAGGGAATCTTTGTACACCTGCAAGTACTCCCCCTCCTTCAACTCCCCAGCCACCTCATGGGCCAAAGGAATGTCAGAGGAGAGATTAAAGTCTCAAGGGGAGGAGATAAAGAGGCCTTGAGACCTTCAGCCTTGGAGCCAAACCCCAGGCTTTGTGATCAAAAGACAAATAAACAGCAATTCCCACTGGGTCTCTCAAATCTGCTGAGCGGCACAAATGTTTCCTCTTTATAAACAAGCTTACCTGGAGAAGGCAAAGAAAACCAGACCCTGAAATCCCACGCCGTTTTTGGCAGACCCCTCAGGAGAAACTGCTGCAGACAGCTTATCAAGTGCCTTTCTTATATCTCTCTGAAATAAGATGTCCAAGTTTGATAATAAACTGCAAACAAACGGAATCAGCCCACTCTTCATACCAGCTTCCTCACCCTGACACAGGGAAGGTTTCAAGTATGAGAAGGTTTACAATTAGAAGTCGCCAGAAGGATTTCAGAGGCCACTGGATCAGGAAGATGAGCAGAGAGAGTGGATCGCCTGTGGCCTCTTTTCAACAAATATTAGGCTCTGTACTGCCAAATTGCACAATTCTAGGGGGCACTATTCGCATTGAAGTCTATAAAGCTGTGTTCCAGCGGGCATCATTCAATGGGGAATGCAGTGCCAATGGTGTCCTGTGGAGTGAAGAAAGACAAAGGCCACAATGAGTGCCCACTAGGTGCCACCACTTGGATGCACCAGAGCACATATAAAGCAAATCTCTGCCCCAGTGACACTTACCTTCTCATTAGTAAGTTATGTAGGAAGGTAGACGGCAATGCCCACTATAGTAAGACTATATTAGCATGAAGAGTGGGGAGGGTTGCAATTTATAGTAGGGTGGTCAGGGAAAAGTTCATGAAGATGAAGTTACTTTAGAGCAAAGATGTGAAAAAATGAGAGAGTGAAATCTGTCAGAAGGCTCTCTAGGGTAAGAGGGATCCAGGTAGAGAGGACAGTGAGCACAAATGTCTTAAAGCAAGAGCATGCTGGTAGAGCCAAAGTGCACCATGGGAGCCACTGGAGCTGAAGTGGAGAGGCTGAGTGTGTCTCTGCAGGTCCTGAGTGCAGTAGAGAATCAGAGAACATTATCGCTGGTGCCCTCACTGCTCCATCAGCCTGCTCTGCCAGGCTGGGATCTCAGTAGCCATCTCACAGGGTTCATAGGACTCCTTAGTTCTCCATTAACTAACACCTAGTCTCGGATACAGTCCCGTTTAATTAATAACCAACTAGGAGTAATGCCCCACCCCTCTGAGTCCCTAGCTCACCTGCATTTCAATGAGGGTGGCTGTAAAGACAATCAGGCTTCAGACCTCAAGCAGCAAACTTGCAATGCTGTGAGAGGACTGAGAGATGCTGAATTCTCCCTGCTTTGAAGTGCTGGGGACCTAAGACCGTGGGGTCTCCCACACAATTCCCTGCCACCGTCATCTGAGCAGGGCTCCTCATAGTGTGTCTTGGAGATGGAGACACGTAGAAAGAGAGAGCGTGACTTAAGGTGTCCCTCACCAACTCCCCCAGGCTTACTGCAGAGACAACACCCTCTTTCTTCTCCTATCTCACCATACACAGTGATTGAATGAAAGTTTGCCTGACCCTCCCCCACCACCTTTTCCCACAAGAAAGTGGAGTAACCATGGAGAAAAGGAACTGCATCTTGGACTCATCTGATTTTGCTCAGAATCTCTGGCTCAAGCATCTAGGATTGATTCGGTCTCTGTCATACTTACATACTCAAATGCCCTGGCACAAAGAGTAATGCAAGCAGTGTCTACCCTGCTCAATGTGAGATGGGGCTTGAGGGGGTGACCCAGGCATTTTGATGACAAGTTTGTGGCTGAGCGCCCAGAAGATTTCTTTGGCCAGGACCTCCTCATTGCTTTCCAGCATTTATCAACACCAGCAATGTGCCATGCAGACAGAGCCTCTAAGCAGAGGCGACACTGGAAGCAGGAAGCCTGTTCTCCTGGAATCCTGGGGACCTGGGCTCCGCTGCAAGGCTGTGTGATTGTATCAGTTAAGGTTCAATCAGAGAAGCAGAAACCACCATGAGGGTCTAGAATAAGGGCTTTATGATAGGGACTGGACCTTCCACAGGTGTAGAATCTGATTAAGCAGTCTATGTAGGTCTGTTGCTCTGCATCTAGCTTTGAGCCTGGACACAGTAGAGTTTGCTGTCAGGAAGGAGACATGCACATGAAGTCGCGGAGAGCATGGACAAACTAGAACCCACTCTGGACAGACGAAAACCCCATCAGTTTCTCACCATCTTCAACTTTACTGATGCAGGTGACCTGCAGGCTAGGCCAGTGCCCTTTACCAACATAGTTGCACACACGCCCAGCCTTGGGACCCCAGAAAGCCAAGGGAGGAGGCCTGGATGGGACTGGAGGGATTGCAGGCTTGGCTGTCACCCACATCAGCAAAGTAAGCCTTCAGATCAGTGATGACACCTGTGAGCTGCAACAGTGCCCGCTAGCCCTCCTCCTGACAGTCAGAGCATAGGCATGACTGCTGCTTCACTTCCACCTACACGTTGCACACAAATTTCTCTTCTGACCAACTCCAACCAGAGAGAAAAAGGAAAGGAATTCTGGGAAACGCAGTTCCAGCTTAGCACAGTACAAAGCCACCACAGTGACTTTGACATCAAGCCTCAGTTTCCTTGCCTGTAACATCTAGGGGTTGGCTTAAAGAAAACGGTTTGGGGTATCCACTATACGAGGAGCAGCTTATTTTCTCACTCATCTGAAAGCCAGCTAGGAAAGCGTGCTGTACCAGGTCTACCTGCATTGTGTGCTGAGGTGCCAAGAGAGCTCCAATACTATTGCAGCTTTGGGAGTCTCCACTGGCTGGAATGACTCCAGCATCTTAGCCCTAATCCTAAGAGGAACTCCATGTTCTGAGCACATGCACCTTGTGCCCCACTTATCCAGGCCAGGAGGAGAGAAGCATTATCATCTGTCTTCCCAGGTGGTAAACCTCAGATCCAGCATGCTGCTGGACTGGCACCAGTCACCTGGTTAAGTGGTAGCTGCAGGTGGCAAAGACCCATGCTCCATCTTTAACATTCAGGCTGAGAAATTCCAGGAGATTGCAGAAAGACCTTTAGGCTGCCCACAATTCAATTAACAATCTGAACCCAAGCATTTCACTAGGAATTCACCTTCCAGGTGATTCCAGAAAACTCTAATAAAACCTAAGGAGAATTTTTCTGAGCAAATAAATGTGAGCACTATGATCTGTGGGGAGCTTTCTGCAAAATATGCCCTTTGCAGACTCTACTTTTAGGCACCTGGAGGGGAAAGAGAAGGAAAGACCATATACAATAAAGACAGATGTAAATTCAGAAAAGGAACTGGAAAAAAATTAAATTACTTAAAAAGAAAAGAAAAACTCTCATTTACAACCAAAGAAATGAAGCATGAAAAGAAAGTGTCTTTTAAAGACTACCATACCATGGGCCTCAGCTTCCTCGTGGTGGAAAAGGGGCTAGACTTGATGATCTCCTCCAAAATTCCATGAGCTTAGGAAAGCATCGACAAAATCTAAATCGAGCTAAAGGAACCCACATCAGCATAAGCAAAATGCAAAGAAAGGAAGGAAAGAAAATGCCAGAAGGAATGTCTTAATTCATAGCACTTTTTGGAAAGAACTATCGTTTATTGTGAGATGAGTTGAGGCAACACTATAGGAGACTGTGATCTGGAAATTCTGCCCTCTGAACTTTTGTCCTGCAAGATGTATGACTGGAGCAAAGGTGTGGCTCAACTGGAGCAAAGTGGTTCAGTTCCAAGCCAGGAGTTCTCAAGTTGCAGAGTGGGGCCAGCAGGAAGGGCCAGCCTGGCTGCGAGGGTCTGGGATATGGAGCTCAGAGGAGGAGTCATCAAAGGCTTAAAAGTGGA